>NC_092522.1:91708410-92325597 GCF_037038585.1 Patagioenas fasciata | reverse complement strand
CTGACAGCATTATTAATGGATGGTGCCAACCAATATGCATGAGGGTCAATAATAATTCTATAATGTATGCATATACAAATGAAGCTCAGTGGCAGACTCCCAAATGGACTAATTGCATGATTTGTAGGCACTCTTGGGGTAAGCCTAATGGGAAACCTTGTTCTTTGAATTAGTCAGAACAAGAGCTTTTACCACTACGTGAGATGTTTGTCAGTAAAGAGTTTTTCCACAGGCTGCTGAGTGCACTGTGCATACAGTCACTGGCTCAGTCACTGTTGTAGAAAAGATGACAGGCTTCATATCATAAAGGAGGATATTTCTGCTTGTGTTACTTCCCATGGAGACATAAAAGTATACTAAGTATACCTACAGCAACTTACAGAAACCTGCTCTTCATGTCTTTCTCGAATTTCCTTTTGTAGCACAGTCTGTGTAAATAGTTCTCATTTCTCCAATTCTCTCACAGTTTTTTCTCATTCACTGTCATACGGGCTGTGAAGTTAAAACAAGTTTCACTTCACAACCAAATCTCTGGCTTTAAAAGAGTCAAAATGATCTATTTTATCAGTTTATTTGAATCTGAACTTTGCTTCAACAATTGTGACAAAGGATGAGGAGTAACTTGGTTTCCTGAACAGCTTCTTTTGTCTGAAAGAAAAAGAAGGGAGGTGAGTGCCCAAAAAAAAAAAAAAAAGAAACCTATTACATGACTTCAAGGAAATGCTACTTGTCCTGTAGCTGTTTTGATTAAATGATCTTAGGGCTGTACTTGGCATTCTGTTACTTGAGGTGATGGCTATTTTTTATGCTCCTGGCTTACAAACTGTTCAGAAAAGCTGAGTAGAGTAATAGGCTGTTCTTCTAACTTTGTAGGGACTTGTTAGCGGAAAACACCCTGATGTAACCAAGATGAAGGCATTACAATGTATCTTCATTGGAAAACAGCTTGTTTAGCTAAGGTAAATTAAGTCCAGTTTAAACTCTACTGCTTTTTTCTTTCTACTCAATGTAAAATTTTAGTGGTCACCTCAACAACAAAGTCCATTTCATAATAGTAAGGTCTGGTTCTGTGTTTTTTAAGATTTTTTTTTAATTTTTTTTTTCAAAACAGGTCTATAGCCCCTGACGATTCTCTGATGAGGGCTGTATTTGTAAGATGCATTCCTCTGACATCCTCTTCTCCTCAAAGAAGCTTCCAAAATTTGTTCAGCAAAACCTTATTCATGCTTTTTTTTTTAAAATTTATTTTCTTCTTGGTGAAGGCTCACTTATGTGGTGAAGCTCACAGAAAGTGAGTCCTGGCAATTTTATGAAATGTGTGCACACCTACATTTCAGCAACATTTTATTCTCATGTCCATGCTTATGTTATTTTCCTGTTACTTTTCTTCCCTCTTTGTCTTATAACTCATGTCAGTTAGATTTGAGATATACTGCATTTGAGACTGAAATTTATAGTTAGTTGTTTGAGATTTTGGGTACATATCTAAAAGCTATTAAAAAAAAAAATAAAGAAAAACAACAAAATGGCGATAAACCCAAACTAAAAAGCAGAGACTAGATTTCTTTTTAAAGGCATAATAGTAGAAAGTAGGAGGCTTGAGTCCAAATCCCAGCATTATCTCAGACTTACTGGTTGACCTTGGACAGGTAACCAGGGCCCTGAATTAATGCAAAGGGCTGTTAACCTTCTGGGCAGCAATACCATCCTTAACAGGAACGAGATTATTCATGCAAGTGCTTAAGGGTTTTACTGAACAATGGTCTTGATCTCTCTTTGTATTACTTCCTTGCCCACATCAATATGCCTCTTTCCAGCCCTACCCTCTTCTTCAGGTTTCTGTTTTTTTATGGCCTGGATCATTTTATGCTGTGTCTTTGTGAGTTAACATTGTAGCCCAAAACTGTATTCAGGGTCAGGGTCTCTAGATACTTTTGCGATACAAAAAAATATTTAATGCCCCACACCAAGATGCTGGAAAATACAAAACCACAGCTAGCGGAATACAGCATTTTCCACAGAATACCTGCGTGCTGTCTGCTCTGAGACCACTCCTGTAAGACTATTACGTGTAAAATGCGATTGAGCTATTGCTCAGCACTGGCCTGTTCTAAAGCCAATCTCACCCAAATGAAAACACGCGCAGAACTTGTCTCGATGCACCCAGAGCCAGTGTCAAGCATGAGTTTATAAGAAGATGAAGACTTGATTGTCTAAAGGGGTTTACGTGTTGTTCCCACTGATTTAAGAATAAAAATCTAATTTAAAAGACTAGCTTAGCTACCTGAGAATGCAACTGGAACTTTAAATACCATGAAGAAATGTAATCTTTAGGCTTAACTAAATAAGTTACCATGTGTTAGTGTAAGGGGTGAATTTAGAGCTTGTTACATCCATTGCAGTAACCACTAACCACCTGTGTGCGTGCCCCAGGCCCCTGAATAATGTAAGAAACTACTCATTGAAATACCATAAATGAGTAATTATTTCATTAAAGTTTTTAATGTGCTTAAAACTAAAGTTAGTCTTATTAGGAAACAGCAAAGCCAGAGATACTTACAAAAAGTTGTAAAGTACAGCCACTGAGAAATTTTTTTATGAAACCTTTCTGCTGAAAATGTCAGTTAGTTGAACTTATAACCTTTTCAGGGGAAGGGTTTGGTTTAGATTAATCGTTCAATGACATTTTCTTACTTTTGCTTGTTTGTAGATTGTTGATATCTCCTTGTTTTGATAATTAAAAAAAATATATTTTTTTCTAGTTTGAAATTTTTCTTTTATATTCAAATTAGTCATTTTATACAAAACAAAGTAATCAAGGTCAGCAATAACAAAATAAAGTAACTTCACTGGCCTAAACCTCCATTTCTCATGTTTTGCTAGTCATCATTTCTGGAAATTAATTGTAGATACTGATTTAAGGTGCAGAGGTTCTTGTCGGACATCTTTTTAGTTTGCAGCTTTTTTCCAATATCTTACCTAAGGATTCTAGGAAAGCTAAACTTTTCCAGTAGGAATGTGCTACGGGAGATGCACCTA
The DNA here is from genome assembly GCF_037038585.1 of Patagioenas fasciata. Classification (NCBI taxonomy): domain Eukaryota; kingdom Metazoa; phylum Chordata; class Aves; order Columbiformes; family Columbidae; genus Patagioenas; species Patagioenas fasciata. The sequence continues at coordinate 92,322,558 of NC_092522.1, read as the reverse complement.
ACAAGTAAAAAGTATAAGTCCATTTGCTATACTAACCTAATCCCAGGTTGACATCACTGTTAGAGAAGAATGATACTGTTGAGAAAGATGAGGAAACAATTATGATGAGTCTCAACAATTATATCTGAGAGAGGCACCAGTGACAGAGAACATGAAAGAAACTAGATCTATCTTATGCCTTTCTGCCATAACATGATCCTTAGGTGGGCATATCTGTGTGAATTTCTATCTTGAAGGGAGAAGAATGAGATGTATTTGGAGATTGGCCCCATTGGGAAAATGTAATAGAGGAAGTCACCAGACTAACATCAGAATAAGAATAAATTGTCTTGTCCAAATTTTTTAATTAACTCACCATGACATGAATGTAATACTTCTTAAAGCAGATAAGAATCAAGTTTGTCATGTTTCAGATGTACACAGCTTAATTTCAGGATCAAAAGTCTCCCAGCTTTAATGTTAATGACCTACTGAAAAGTGGTCAAGCTGCAATGCTTGTTTACTGACAAGCAGCTGACATATCTTTTAGCTAAATCAATATAAAGAATGTCCATCTTTTCCTGTTGTCTTATTTCTACACTTCCTATGATACTTCCTACAGTACACTGTAGCCATATTCTCTTTAACATTTTCTTTCTGAAAAGTGTTGTAGTATTCATATATTTGAGTAATTTACTGGCAAAATCATCTACTGAAAAACAGAGTGCTAAGGGAGATTTCGTTTTTCCCCATTGCCCTGACTCAGTTATAGCCTATCACTATGAAATATTATAGCATCCACTGTGCAGCAGCACTGCATCTCTTCTTTTTCCATTCAATGAGGGATGCAATAAGCAACAGTCAAGTTAAGTGTTGTACTACCTCTTTGTAGCTACTCCAGGTAGGATAGTAGGGTAATAATTTAGTCTCAATGTCTTATGCTGGGGTGCTCAAGTAACAGAACTTCATGTTTGTCACTAAAAATTCCTGTATTTTAGGCACAGGTCTGATTCACAGTCTATTGAAAGTGATGTCTCTGCTTTGTTCTTGAGCAGACCCAAGCTAAAACAGAACCGAAAAAATTCTCAACTGAAAGCATTTCAGCATCTGAACCTGAGAACCCTCAAGTCCCCGCATGATGCTCTGTTATTTAAGCTAGGCAAGCAACTATGCCAGATGGTAGTTAGAATAAGCAGCTCTTCTGTTTATGGACTACTCAGAACACAGGAATGAGAAAGAGGGTTAAAACCCCTGTCTTAAAAGCACACTGTAAAGTGGGAAATTAACATACAAAATTTTTGAATGGCTCACTGGGTATGCCCAGTGTTTCGAAAAGGTGGTCCCAAGAGAAACACTGAAGTGCCTGCAGGCACCTGACAAGGTGGCCTCATGCAACCACCCACCCTCTGAGGCATGTCTTGCCATCAGTGAGCCCACCAGCAGCCTCAGGTCACGGCAGGAGCAGTGCTACCATGGGTGCTATCACATGGTTGATCAACCTGTTCTGGAGTGTCACTGGAGGCAGACTGGATCGGGTGATATTCCCTATGAACTCCCTAAACACTGTTCATTTGCAGAAGCAGCTACATAAAACAAAGTGAAGGCCCAGCAATACTTTCAGACTGTGGAAGTGCATCAGTTGTGAGAAGAGAAGGATGCTTCAAAGACATATGACATCTGAGAAAATAATTCTTGATTTCTTGGGATCAGTTTGGCCTTCAAATAAAATTGCTCCTTACTCAACTGACAGGATAGCTCTAAGAGCATCGCTGCAGTTTTCATTGCTCTTGGTGTTGGCTGACACCATGTGATTTTCAGAAACACTGGCAGCTCTTTTAATGGAGGAACTGAATGAGTGAACTGAAATGACAACCTTAATACAAATGCATCTGAGTGAAAGTAGTGCCACTCTTCACTAGCTCACAGACATCTAATTTCCGGAGAAAGAGGTAGCATGCTTTTCTCTGTGTGTCAAAGAGTGTATTCCTTGTCTTGATTGATAAATTTGTCCAGAATGCCATAGCCTTCTCAAGCTCATCTGAACGGTATTTGGCCTCCTGAATTTGTGGCTAGAGTGGCTCTTCTAGAACTCATTAAGATTTCTAAAAGATATTTGGTCTAGCATGAATCACTAAAAATTTAGTTCGTTAGAGTCCATTGGACTTTGTGTTTTTATATGTGCCTGTGTCATCCAGAAATTCAGGACCATATCCATTTTAAAAGCTCTTGCATTAGCTGTCCTGATATTACTAGGAAACAATATTTTTATTAATAAAAAGCAAAGTTACTATTTATTGAATCTTAAACTTTTGTCAAGTTAATATTTTGTTCTGTGTAATTTTTGTGCAGATTGACTGCTTTCTGTGCTGTGTTATAGCAGTACAGGTTTTCTCACCTTCTTCTCCTCTAAAATGTATTCATATTATCTCGTGGATACTACTCGTTGTATGTTGTATGTTAACTCTTGCGTACAGCACTACATGAGAAAGTGTGTTAGCTGGAGTCTGCCTGCATATGTGGACACAGCAACCTGTGTGGCTCTGAAACGGTTTGAAGCATATTGCTCGGTAAATGAATTTCACATTAAGGATTCTAACAGAGCTCACTAGCAGTAGAGCAATGAGTCAGTGAGCTTAGGGTAAGAAGTTTCTGTTTAGATTTATATAGAATAGGATGGCTTTGAATCAAAAAGATGACTGGATCCTGAAATAATAAAAGATATATTTCTACATATTTAACGGAAGATGTATTTAGTGACTTGAAATTAGATCCAACTATGCAGTTAGATCAGCTTGTCCAAAGTTCAGTGTGGGGGCTGGTCTTGTTTTAAGTGGGGAGTTGGATGGGGTTATCTCCATTCAGAGGTCCCTCCTAGTCTACATGATTCTGTGCTGTAAATAACAAGCAGAAGTTAGATAGTTCAACCATGAAACACTTATTAAAAATGTGTTGTTCCTGCAGTAGTCAGCTTTGCACTTCTGTGGGAGATGAGATTCCCAGAGAAATAGGAAGAAGTAGGTAGTGGGTTGCACTGCAGAGCTGCCATGTAGGCTGTGTTATCGCACTGCACTGTGAGCTGCCCCTGAAAAGTCACTCAAGCATCTCTGCATCGTGCTTTAGGCAAACAAAGGAGCCACTGTAAGCTCAGCTTTGTGTTTGAGTAAATATATTCTGTTGGAGGCTGGAATGCTGTGGGTATGCACCACAGATGGAGCCACACATCTGTGCCCAGAGCAGCCTGGAGGTGCTTCATGCTTTAGCTCCACCCCAGTGCCAACCTTGCAGGATGAGGACTGGATCTCTGCAGAGATGTTATGGGCCTCTCTGTAGTTTTCTCTGGTAGATCTGGGAACAGCATGAAGACAAATCCCATCCTATGTGATGGTAGAGAGCCAGCATTGGTCTTTGAGGTTTATTGACATTGCCCATGTTTATGGACAAACATGGCAATACTTCTCAGCAACAATAGCTGGCAGTAGAAGCAAGAGAGCTGCGTTCAGTATCAAGTTGGAGTCTGTAGAAAGATTGACCGTGTGCCATGCTGTTCATGGCATTCTGAATCTATATTGCATATGAACTGCCCATGATCATTAGATGCACACGATAAAAGCTCCAGCAATTTATTTTATGTTTGTGGCAAAGAGAATGCAGGCTCAAACCCAGGCTCCTTGTTCATCCATGCTGTCCTTATGCTGGCTAAGCTTCTGGTTCAAGTCTAGTTTCAGCTGATTTCATCCTCAGGTAGAGGAGGCTTGGGCATGGAGCATGTAGAGGGCATGTAGTGCATTAAGATACAGAGGCTGCAAACATCAAATCACAGAGAGTTTGAGCAAAGTATGTTGTTAATGTTGAGTGTAGGAATCAAGGCAATGTATACTTTGACATTTCAGAATTGTCTGTAAATGTAAAAATGTGTTTTAAAGCTTGGACTAGTCATGGTGACAACCAACAAGGACTTAAAAGAACTTGTTAAATAGTTACATTGAATGTTGACAACGATGTTCTTTTTTTGCAGCTGTTCCTCTTCCTCATTTCAGAGTAATTAATTGTTCATTGAAAGTTGCCATACTGACTTGGAAAGGCAGAAGCTTCCAAATATGCGAGTGAAATGAGGTAATATAGGTGGGATCTAGCAGCTTTAAACCTTGAATTGCAAATAAACAGAAGAGATCCGTTACATATCTTAACTATTGGTTATACATTTCTAGTTAGAAAACCGGCTTTTGGTCCTAAATCTTTTCTGATCAATGAAAAACACTTTTCAAGGTAAGAATGCAGTTCCAATATCAACTTGAAATGGAACTTGACATAAATAAGAAGTTGATCAATTGTCTATAATTAAGTCACTAATAATTTGCAAGTATTAGACTGTACAAAAGCTAAGAATTTTAATAAATCTATGCCACATAATCACATAATTATATTAACATATTTGCAGTGAGAAGTAAAAATAAGATTTAAAATAATTTGTTAAATTAAAGCTTTTTTCTTAATGTTTTAAACTATGCTTGGAATTGCTTTAATTATAATCAATCTCCCTTGGTTCCTTGCACAGGTGGATAGTAATCATTTTTTCATTTCCAGCTTCTGTAGATCTTTCATGTTGCAACGAAGATGGAATTTTAAAACATATAATTGTTACTGTAAAAATCCCCAAAGTTGACGGAGGAGCTCAGAAAAAAGGTACTTTCAGGCACGAAAACTAACTTTACTGTTAAAAGATAATTTTGTTTTCAAATTGCCAGCAGTCTTTTAATTTACGTTTATTGGATTTCACGTCTGTTTGAATGCTAATGTTTGAGGAGTCTAACAAATCTTGTTTGTTTTTACCACTTTTATTGCCAGATGGTCAAGAATCAAAATAAATGCGTCTTTTGAAATGTGTTACAATCGTATTAATCCTGAATAATCTCAATGTGATTAAATCTAGCAAAAATAATGAGATTATAAAATAAAATAGCTTTGAAAACATTAATATAGCAGCAGTAATTTGAAGGAAATCTACTTCTATGATCTAGGGAAAATATAATTTCATAGGATAAAATTAAGGATATTCATATTGAAATTTGAATTGCAAACAACTAGCAAAAAATAAAATCTTAAATAATAACACTTGATGTTTATGAAAAGTTCTCATCAATTTTGATCTGGATCTTACTCTCTGGAGACGTTAGCTCTCATTTGCCTTCTCAAAAGTTGATTGACATGTAAAAACATGGTGTAATCTCTATTGTTCTCTCTGTTGTATCAATTATTATTCCATACTATTTGGCACAGTAACTAGCTTGCTGTGTAGAGAAAACTGTGTGGAAGAACTCCAGGATCCTGTAGCCGTTGGACTTTACACCAGACTGATAATTTAAGTCAGAATTAATCTACAAGGACCTTTTGCAACAGTAAATATGTTTCAGTAGCTTTTTTGCTCCCGTTTCTAAGTAGGCATAGTAAAGCAGACCTACCCCAAATCTTCTCAAAGGAATGAGAAAAAAACCAAAACTGTTACTCTAAGGACGATAAAGATTTTTTTTTTTTTTTTTTTTTTCACCAATGGCAGCAAAATTAAGTTTTATGTTGATAGCATGGCTTAGGGAAGCTGGGAGGGGGCGATGCTGAGGCAGAAATGGGTCAGTGCCCAGGTAATATGAAGAAAATCTTTTTCCAAGCAGTCTACTACTAGAGGCAGCCACCTCCTTTGTGTCTGTCTAGGGCAGGCTCTGTCTCTATGACAGCTTTAAATGTTTATTTGGAAGCGATTCATTCAGAGCAGTGCAATGAAGATGTGCACATGTCAAAGAAAAAAAAAAATGGCAAGGAATTTTCTACATATTTTCTTTACATTGTGTTCTGAAAGGGGGAAAGAAAAATGCTGTCAACTTCAGGAGTTGTATTTAAAGTTATTAATTATACTAACTACACTTTTCCAGCACAGGTGCCTGGACATAAATTTCTGTGAAGTACAGTAGCCAGAGTTGTTCAACATTTTCTGTAATATTATTCCTGATTTTCACAATTAAAAAAAACCTATTTAGTAGGTGATATGCCAAAACTTTTTTTTTTTTTTTTTGGTAAGAAAAGAAGATGGGAGCTGATACCTAGACTTTCAGTTTCCGTTTTTTTTTTTTTTTTTTTTTTACCCTGGGTATAGGAAAACAACAAGCAAGACGAGTAACAGCAGAAATATTTATTAATCTCTCTTTCTTCTCTTTGCCAAAGTATTCCTCTTTTCACCTGCTGATTTTCTGTTCCAGTCGTGGCTGCTGACCTGATCTGCACGAACAAGAATTTATTGTTTTATATAAATATATCAAAAATGTTCAATCTTAACAATGATGGGGATAAAACCCCCAAAGAAACAACAAAAACAAACGAACACACAAAAAAACACCCAAACCAAAACAAATTCATGCAATAGGAAGAAATGTTCCTTTTAGTATTAATATTTGAGCTTTAGATGAAAAATGTGAAAGTTTTCTTTTTCCTCTGCTTAGGGAAGCACCAACAGTTAAAGAATACAAATTCATTTGTAGATGAAAATAGCACTGAGAATGCCTAGGCTCTGCACCTCTTAATCTACTCAGTTTCCCAGACTTCAGAACCCTTGGGAGATGGCAATGCAGAGTATGTCCTCTACTAATAAGACTGTTGAAAATACGTCACTGAGTAAAGAAATCTTTCAAGCATATTAGACCAGGAGCAATTACTGAACTCACCATTCTTTATCAGATCCATTTGTTTTGAGATATGGAAATAAAAGTACGACAAGGATCATTACAACACTAGTCTAAGACAGTGTAGTTATTATTATAATACCCTCCAATTTATTTTCAGAAATAAATCATGACTATTCTTGTGATGAACCTTTTTCTCCTTATTTAGTTCTGTATGTACCTTTAAAAAAAACCCTTTTCATTAAAACTTGCTATGCATATCTTGTTCTTGACATGTACAGGTTATGGAGGTGGCTACTGTTACCTCTTCATTGCCATGCATATGTTTCTGCTGTTGTTACACCAAAATGAGTTTGGGGAAGAGGGCCGAGGGAAAAGATACTTCTGGGGAAATCTGGAGTAGTGGATAAAAAAATAAAAAAGTTGAACAACTTATGATGTGGGCGAAGTGTCGGAATAGTCTTCTAATGTTAAACTCTAAAGTATTCAGAAATAATACCATGCCAATAGAAAGCAGAATGAAGACTTCCATTCCCACAAATGTTTTTGAAACATAAAACTCTAGACAAGCTTCCCAATATATTGTTTTTACTGATAGTAAGGTAATTCTAGCTGAAGATATATAAGTGAAAACAGTTTAGTATCAACATTATTTGCAGTCACAGCTACAACTGTATTAGTGCATGATACATGCTGAAAACCAAATGATCTTGAACCAAAATGCTTTTGCAAAATACTACACTTTATTCCAGACTAAGGGGTAGGTAAAGTACCAGACCTGTGAGTGCACTATTTTACCACTTACAGGCAGAACTGCACTGTTTGTGTTTGCAGACACTGGGAGTTCTGTTGGCTCCATACACTTGCTGACTAGTTCATATGCCTCTGCCTTTGCGAGTGTAAATTACTAAATCAGATATTTAATACAACAATGTAATTTTCAAAAGAGAAATATATAGTATTTATCAATAAAATTTTAATTAAATATTATATTTTAAAAAAAAGAAGATCTATTCCAAAGATCTCAGAACTGAGCCATAAACTTTGAATTACAGGACGTAAGGTATAAGTTTTAATGTATAGGTTTATAAAGTATCAGTGTCAAAGGATATAATGTATGGGTTTTTAATAGCAGAATGACCTTTGAGACTGTAAACAGCATTACTAATGAAGTAAAATTAAACAGAACTTAATCTTCATCTGTCTTGACATGATGACTTTAAAAATGGAGAAGTCAGATATTCTGGTGTCAGTGCATAATGACCTCGATTTAAAAATGTATGTCTTATTTCTTATTTCAATGTGTCTTGCATTATTTTATATCATTAGCTCTAGTTATATTTATTCTTTTGCTCCTGTCTGCTTAAACAGATGTAATTGCTCCTCTAAAATATTTGTGTTGACTGAAACTACTTTATCATCTAATGAATCAGCAAAGCACTAACCCACCTGCTTAACATAAAGAATCTTGAAATCAATGGGACTTTAATTAAATAGATATTTAAGGGCTTCTTTGAACAGGGACTTTGAGTTGCCACATCTTAATAGATGACACATTTTTTGCTACCTGTCTATACTGTGGCTTGCATTTATCACAGACGGAATCAGTTGAGTCACAGATTTTCTGTGTCACTGCTACAAACAAGTAAGAAAAGTCTTTGTCTCTATGTCAATTGGGAATTTTTCTTTATTACCAACCTTTACTGGTTGATTTTTATTGAGTTTAATTCTTAAAACTACATGCAGCACTGTATTTTTTCAACTTATCTCTCTCCTTCTTCAGATCAGATTCAAGCAGGCTAAGCTAAGCATTGTTTGAGCATCATCAGCGAGGGGCTGGTTTCTAGGATCGTGGTAATTAAATTTTTGTTTTACTTTATGTGTCTTTTGTTATACAGGGTAATAGAAAATCTTATTAATGTATAAGAAACCTTGGAACTAAACCAAAACTTTTGCTTTGAAATGGATTTTAGAGAATGGGGAACAAATGTGAAAAGACCTGAGTGTGATCAAGAAATGTGAGTGTCTAAAAGTAGGCTTCCAGTGCCATTTTAGAGGACGAAGGGTAGCTGAGATCTATATGGAAGTGGCGATGCTATCAACCCTATGGCAGAACCATACATTTCTTGTGTAGGAGATGGCATCCAGTTTTTATCTCCTCTTGATATTGGATTGACTTGCTTAATACGCTTCCAAATAAGTCTTGTCTCAATAATTATTTGTCTTTCAAAACCCCAGGTTTCTTCTAGGAAAATATTCACAGTAGGGTACTAGCCTTCACCTGAAGCTCTCAAATTTGACACCTATATCACATTTGTACATATGTAAACTGAATTATAGAAAAGGTCTTTGTAGGACCTTGATGCTGTCTGCAAAATAACAACTGTCTTCAAAGCATTATTGATGTATTAGAAAGATCAAAGCTGACACAAGAACCTATTTAAACAATAGGAATAAATTTTGAAAAGCCTTTTATACACTAAAAGTTCTGTGATGACTACTGCTATATCACTAGCTCTTTGTTTTGAGTTTAGCCAAATGTCATACTCAGAATGACCTTTAGCATCCCTGTTTGTTTAGATGTGGCTATTTCCAGAAACTGTCCAGCCTTACGTTTACCCTTTTAATCCCTCCTTGTGTTCTAATATCTAGAAGAAATATGTTACACATTGATGGTCTTGACTGTATATTCCTACCATTTTAAAATTTTTTTCATTACTTCTGTGCATAAGTCCAAGCATTGTGCCTGCTAATTTTGAGCTCCTCTCTTTTAGTGTGGAATGAATTCTGTGTGTGGTTGCAAATTTGTGTACTTTATGTCACACACCTTTGACACACTGCTTCTACTGGGTGCTTGGAAATAGCTCAGTTTCAGCCACCAGATTTTCATATCTAGGAGTGCTTTGGTTGGGTCTGTGTAAGGAGTGCTTCACCACACAAAAATATCATAGGGAGAAAAGCTTGTTCTGATATTTTTCAAGTAAGACCACAGTAACCAATTTAATTCTTCTCCCATGTGCTGGAATTTATTAACAAAACTTCAGCCAGGAACAAACACTCGCTGTTCAATATTTACCATTACTACAGATCAATAGAAAAGGGAGATGGAGACTTTTGTGCCCAGTTATCATGTGTCTGTATTTATGATAGCAAAAAACACCTGAATAAAAATGATAGAAGCCATGGATGCATATTCCACTTTTCTTTTTCCTGTCTGGCCCTTATCTGTTTGTCAGGCTAGCCCAAGGAACTACAAGACGATCTCCTTAAACACTTGCTTGTACTGGTTCAATGAATGGTTGGATGAATGACTAATCACTGAGGTAACAACTGGTTACAAAACAGGAACCGTATAATGACTGCCAATGCAGACTTCCAGTGCACAATCCACCATCATTTACAGATTAGCTCAATGAGAGACAGGGAATATGCATCTGCAAAACTATCCTTCAGTAAAGGGGTGAGTGATCCATTGAACACATCGTGAATATTCATAACTTGGGCATGGTGAACTGCATGGAAGCTGCCAAAATTTTCAACAGCCCAGAGGACTTTTAGAAGACAACAAAGATTAGCTGCCCTCATCTCTACTGTTATGAGGTGACTATCTGGAGACAAGAAGCTCATTGTTCTCTTCCCAGTCCCATGAAGACATGACCTTCCAAGAAGTTTATTCCACAGAAAGCTGAAATTTTCTTTAAAACTTTTCATTACACAGCATCAGATGCACCACTTGAATTTTTTTTTGGGGGGGGTTTTTTTTTGGTGTGTTTTTTTTTTTTTTGTTTGTTTGTTTGTTTGTTTTGTAATCCACATGCCACTTTGAGATTGTTCATTAATCTATAGTTTTGTTTAGGATTAGGAAAAAAAAATTGAAATGTGGCAAAACTATAACTGATATAATGTAGTATCCTTAAGCCTGGAATCCTATGAAGAAATGATTTGGGGGTAGAAATTCACTGTTACTGAATCATCTTATTGGGCCATCATACAAGAAACTGAGTAGAAACCTGAGTTTCTCGCAGATGCATGTTGGGGTCTATCCCAAACACCTCCACCACCTTTCTTTGTCTTTCTGCCCCAATATTCACATGCAGTAGTGGCATAATGCAACAGGGGTTACTACAAACCAAATACAGATGTCACAGAATGTAACATGTCTCCACAGATGTGTGTATTTTTACATTTCTGTTTGCATGATAACCATAACCTTACTGGTCATCGCAAACTTGCAGAGGTTGTGTTCAGTTCAGGGCCCCTCACTACAAGAAAGACATTGTGGTGCTGGAGAGAGTTCAGAGAAGTGCAAGGAAGCTGCTGAAGACTCTGGAGCACAAGTTCTATGATGGGCGGCTGAGGGAACTCAGGTTATTTAGCTTGGAGGAAAGGAGGCTGAGGGGAGACCTTATTGCTTTCTACAACTACCTGAAAGGAGGTTGCAGCATGGAGGGTGTTGGAATCTTCTCCCAAGTAGCAAGTGATAGGAAAAGAGAAAATGGCCTCAAGTTGCACCAGGGGAAGTTTTAGATTGGATATCAGGAAAAATTTCTTCACGGAAGGTGTTGTCAAGCAGTGGAACAAGTTGCTCAGGTAAGTGGTTGAGTCAGCATCCCTGGAAGTGTTTAAAAGGCATTTAGATGAGATTCTTAGGGGCATGGTTTAGTGCCAGAATTAGATTAATGGTTGCATTTGATGATCTTGAGGGTCAATTCCAACCAAAATGATTCTAAAACCAAAACAGACCTCTTTTTTTCTTTTTCCCCTCTAAATTGACATTTTTTTCTCTTGTTAGATCAGTGGGTGTCCTGTTGCAGTTTGAGGACAACATATATTTTTCCAGTTTGTGGACTATAGGGAAACAAAAAGTGGTAATTGAGTTCAATTTACTTGCATTAAAAATTAATCAGATATATAGTAGGAATCGTTCCTCATCTGTTCAATTTACTTTAATCTCAGTACCAGCTTGTGTTTATCTTCCAATACTATTGAACTGTTTTCAGGGAAAAAATAATTTCCTATCCCCAAAGCATTCTAGGAGCTCCAAACATTCCTGCTGTACTTAGATATACCTATTTTTATGAAAGACTGGTCTGTGTATCGAGGCTGCATAGATAGCTGCCTTAGGTACTTCCTTGGTTTAACTATACTAAAGCAGGGAACAAAGCATACAGATAGAAGCATCACTGCTTGTGATCACCTTCAGGCAGGTCAGATTGATATAATGCCACTAATGAAACATTGTCACAGAATATTTTTGCTTTTATTTGGAACATTTTACTCTTTAGGGATGTTTTCAGTTGCAGCATATTGTACCTCTTTTCCTAGAGAACATCACTTTTATTTAGCTGTTTCAAATGGAGCCATTGTATTTGAGTAGTTTTTTAAAAATAGTTCGTGCTGCATTGTGAAAACTTTAGGATTTCTTTTTGTCCGATCTAATAGTTATTAAGCACCAAATCTAATCATGTTGGTGAATTTGACTTTGTGAATTAGCTGAGAATTTGGTTTCATTTTAATAGTTTCTGTTCCACTTTTCTGTAGACTTATGTGAATGTTGATGTTACTCATTTTACGAACATAGTGAGTTGTTTAACAATATCTCATAAAGAAATCAGAATATAACTCTTATGTGGACACCCTGATTCTCCCTAATAAGTGACGGAAGAGTTTAGAAGATAATTCAGTTTTTAATCTGAGCATAAAGTAATTTAGTTGGGTTTAACTCCTTAAATACTCCTCTATCCCCGAGGTTTATATCTCATGCTTATAGGATTATTAATTCAGCAGTGAAGCCTATATTACAGAATATTTTATTATTTACGACAGACATTTTTGTAATCTACATGTTACCATTTTATAAGGGTTTTTCTACTGGGCTTCCTGTGTTTTATTTTATTCCCCCCATTTATCTACTATTAAACCATGCCATTCAGTTTGCCAAACCACAGAAAAGTGGCTGCTGGGGATCAGCAGGATGGGGCACACCAATGCTTGCAGAATAGCCATTCTGAACTGGTTACATCTACTTTCATTACATGTATCTGTAAGGACTGGTCACATCTACTTCTCACATGTGCTTGGTGAAGGCAGTATTTCTCCTTGCAGCTCTCTCTGACATAATGTATTAGTTATTGAGCTGCTGCTGGCATGCTGCCTCATTTCAGGATGCTTTTGGTCTGCCTTGCTTATTTAAAACACATTTTCCTCTTCTGGGCTATTCTGCAGCTTCTCAGTCATGCCAGCACTTCTGCACTTCAGGAGTCTCAGTTTAATTATTTTTTCTGGTAGTTCGTTTGACCACCCCTTTCAAGCTACTAATCAGTTTTCATTTTATATCTAGCTGCTTGAGAAATCATAGACTTTTGCTGTATTGAAATTTAATTTTCCTTGGTCCTACTGCTATACTAACTTCAGTCACGAATCAATATGTTACCTGAGCTAGAAACGGTTACCTCTGCTGTGACTGCACAGCTGTATCTCTATATACCAATTTTATATGTGCCTACAGCTTCAGTTAATTCTAGGAATGTTACACTTTGACTGGAGCAAATTCAAGGTTCATTAGCTGTCCAGATGTCCATGCTGCTCCTAGCTTGTCTGTACTGCTGGTCCCCCTGGCTTACCAACACGTGGTATGCATGGCTTGTTCAGCTGCTGTGCTAAACACAATGCACTGCCTCTTCCTGCAAGATGCAGGGAGAGGGTGGCAAAAACCAGGGGGGCAGGTTTCAGGGCATCTTTAATTTCTGCATAAGCCCTTGCAGAAATGGGGAAGGGAGGAAAGCAGTTTGTCATTGCTATCCTGACATTTGCAGGTACCAGTGCTCATTTCAGGCCTGAAATTAACTGGTTGGGTTTGTGCATCAGCCATGGCAGATGGATCATGACTGTGGCCCAGCCATACTTACTTGCTATGTCTTTTTAACCCCATGAGGTACTTGCAAAAAGGCATCAGCAGTGTGTTCTCCAGGCTCAGCCAGTTGTGGGCACAAATTTTTCAGACATGAAAAGTCATCTGCAATGCTCTCTGCCAAAGTCTGTGCCATTCCTGGTATTCTTCTTCCCTACATGTGCACCAAAGCATGGTTCCCTGAGATTTTTTAAACACAAGATAAAAGGAAGATGTCTGGGTCTTGTGCAGACTCCCAAGAGGGTCTGCTAGTGTGCTCCTGAGTAGAAGGGGGTGGATTTCTCTGTTTGCTTTCCTTGGCAAGTGTGGTGCCAGCAACTCCTCTTGGAGTTGTTCAACTGACCAACATAATCATGCTCACCATGACACCCAGACTTCATTTCTCAAGGAAAATCTCCCAACGCATGTAAAACTCAGCAAGAGGGACTCTATTGCTACATTTCTGCTGGCCGAGGTTTCTAAAAGTAGGATTTGGAGATGATGTTCTACCTCTGATGTATTGTGAAGAAGAGGTCAGAACAAATATACCTATGTGACACTTTCCTACAGACCAGGAAGGCCTAATATGCTTGTCCAGATGTGACTGAACTGCTCTTTTTTGCCTGGATGGTAAATCTCATTAATTCCTTTAGAAAGTATGACCATCTCTGTGTAACAGTAAATTGAATGATACCTGAGCCAGGATTTCCCAGGCACTGAAATGGGATTGCACATACTGCAAAAGCGCTTATGTAAGCCCTTAGCATGCTTTTGGCCTCACCACGTAGGGAGTCTGCAGATGATTTCTGACATAGTCTGGTACTAATTACAGATCAAACACCATGGCCATTTGGTAGTTTGGATCCATTTATGCTTCTGGAGAGTGACAACATTTAATTGTGTGGACATGGGCCACTCTAGGCCAGCTAGCTTTTAGGAACCTGACTGTTCCTGACAGTTCTTCACTAGTAAAAATGGTTTGGGGTATACAACCAATTTAATAGTTGTAGCTCGTGTGTCCAGGAAGGATGATGTTGGGACAAACATGAAGCAGGAACAAATGGGAAGTGTTCACAGATTTCTGAGGAACCCGTTGTTTTGTGCCAGAGGTAATTTTGAACAAGAATCAATGGGTGGACACTGTTAACTTGGATCTAGGCAAACATGACAATAAATATATGACCTAGGATATTTAATGTGGCTTTTGTTACATGAGGGTCTATCAGCTCTTGGTTTCAAAACTGATCTTTTAATACAGTGTAGTTTGAGCTCCTGGAATACCTTGGGCTGAAACCTTTGCCTGAATTTGACTGTCCAGATTTTTGTAGCTACAACTCCAGGCACATGCAGATGACCCTAAACAAAATGTCACTACATAACATTTTGCACAACTGAGCCCCCTCTACCTGCTTGTGACCTCTGTGTTCTCAGAAACTGATTGGACAAATTCTGTCTTGGTACACTTTTAAGGACACAGAATTCAACTCTGTTTTTAAAATACAAGAGGAAAAAAAAATTCTTCTACATATGCTTTGGGCATTCACAAATAAGTGTTATATATACTATTAATCTTTTGTGCCAGAAAGAATCAGAGTGCATTGGTGTGTTCAGCCTTTTATATCTCACTTTGATTGGCTAAATATGCCACTTTAGCCCACACAACTCAGTAGGGATCTTGCTGGCTTCCAAAAAGCTGGAAAACTGTGCTGAATGCTAATGTCCCATGTGCAGATAAGAACGTACACTCTAATTCGGAATTTACATTTGTGAAAGAAGAAAGCTGTATTCAGCAACAGAGATGAGAAACATCAATGTGAAAATGAAGCCAGGTTTTAACAACTGGAACTAGAACTTTCAACAAACTGTATAATTAGAACAAACTGTGAATCTCATTTTTAACTAAAATGCCAGGGAGAACCCTTTGTGAAGGTAAGTAATTGCCACTGTGTTTGCAGTTTGTGTTCAAAGCATGTAATTATCTTTACAACCCTCTAAACAAATGTGTTTTACCACATTTAAAAGGTGTTTAATGAACATTTACTAACATATAAAATCCAACAACTATCAGAACAATTCAGTGAAATAATTTGGTTATATATGCATGTTGAGAAACTTTAAGCTAAAAACAGAAGAAAAATACTTCTAATCTTTCTTTCATCAAATCTCAGAATTAAGAATTAAGAATTAAGATCTCAGAATCTTTCTGATATTTTTCTGATATGAACACCAAACATATAAACATGGACTAAAGGCAAGAGGAACCACAAGGGTCCACAAGTTGTTGTTAGGCATTTTAGAAATTTCTCTGTAGAGAAGAAAGCTTGTTCTGTTGAGATATAATGTTTGAGCTTTCAAAAAAATAAATAAAGGGAACTTGGGTTTTATGCTTTATAAAATTAAGTAAACCCCATGTTTTATTTTTTTATCTTTTTTGATGTATCTCGGCTATGGTGTGCCAGTCAAAACAAAAATCAGAAATCACACAAATGGGAAAGTCATAATCTTGTAAGAAATATAAATTCATGTTTTGACCAAGGAGGCCAAAATGAGTTTGAACAAAACAATAGTTTTTTAATATTGATTAAAGCCATATTTCCAAATTTATTAGTGAATTGTCTAGCACATTATCCGTTGTCACAATCATCATCAGATTATTGGATAAAATTGAATTTAGATTACTATCTAAAACTCTTCAGTTATTGTAATTCTACTAAATCAGCAAAAGCTGTTAAAATATAGCTTTCCTTATATTTTTCTAAAACCATGACTTGAATTTGAAAGTGGGCTGTTGTATCTTTAACCATGCTGAATCTTACCTTACTTTGTATATAGCCCTAAAGAAGTTCCTAAGATTGCTTTTGAAGGAGGACGTTATTTGAAACAGAACAAGAGAGACCAAATCTTTTTGCTTTTGTCAAAATGTATAGGCTTTACCCCAGTTATGAAAATCTGGAAAAGGTCCCATTTGCAGGACTCATGAAAAGAATGTTATAACCTTATGCTCACCACGGTCAGCAGGATAGAAACCTGATTAGCATCACGCTTTATGAGAAAAACCTGACATTAAAAGTGTGATTGCCTGTTAAATGCTGAGATGGTTACTGTGAGAACTCAGGAATTATTTCTATTGAAGAACATATTTGTGTTTTGCTTATTCATGTTTGCAAATATATTTTGAATGGATTGCAACACTTCAAAAATATTCATTGCTAAAAAGTAATTTATTGCTCAAAAGTACTTATCGACTTGTTCGGCATCTTTTTTTCCCACTTGAAATCTGGTGTTGTTTTGTGGTTAAGCATTATTTTAAATCTGTATTTTACAAAAAAGGTGGAATTATTGTTTCTCTTTTCATAACTACCATGTCTACCTGTAGAACTGTAAATAAAATATTATTATGCTATTTTCTGAGAAATATTCATAACACTAGAGCTCAGCTGCCTAAAAATTCACTAAAGAGCATAAAGTTATGAATGCTTAAAAATAAAAATTGAAATTAATGTGATCACGTTGTGCATTACCAAGCATGCTATCACACCTGCAGCTTGGCTATGAGATACAAAAGTCATGAAATACCTGCTCTTTTCTCCTTCTGCCTTTCTCCTCCCTGACCTGGCTTCCGAGAAATTTTAATAGTAACAATTCTATCTGATTCCACATGGCATTTGGGGAACATCTGCAATTAGGCTCAACAGCATATCAAATAGACTTGGTCTCAGAGTATGTTTCAGTCTAAACGTGTTGTGTGAGTTTAGCACTTCATTGAGTTAGCAAGAGTTTTGAAACCATTTCCATGTAGGCTGGTTTACACTCAGAACAAGAGGACAACGCAGATTCTGCATTTTAAGCACTCAAGCCAGAAAGCAACAAGGGACTTCTGTTGTAAAGCAGATGAAACCTGGCTGTTCTGAGACACACTTTAGAGATTTGGGTCTCATTTTGCTTAAAATCTTGAGTGATGGTGACAACCCTTCCCATCTGCAGCCAGACTGTTGGTGCATAATGAGGGTAAAACACTAAATCATGAATGGAGACTGTGCTGAAGTTCAAGTGATACACTTCAGACTTCCATCATAACCTAGTGGTCCAACACTTTGCATTTCAAATGACTCTTTTTAATCTATGGAGTTCACCAAATCTCATTTTTTATGAACATGAAGTGGGCATATAGGGTATTTTTTTTTTCCTAAATTTTCTGAGTGACTCGTGACTTTGTATACTTAACCATGAACACACTTCAGATGACTGAGTTTCAGAACCACTAAAAATCAAGTCTATTTTGAATGCCTCTAGGTAGATGCAGAAAATTGCAGTGTCTTCCAAATCACTAACCACTCCAAAACACTTAAAAATACCTAGGTGTTTTGGAAATGCTGATGAACAGCTGGTAAGCATACGTAAAGTAGACAGGCAGGCTACGCCAATGGAGAGCTAGTGATATTCTAAAATAAGACTTTATACATTTAAAAAGTAAAGGATGATAAAATATTTAACTCAATATGCTATGCAGCACTATCATTTTTTTCACTTGAGGAAAAAACAAAAAAACAAACCAAACAAACCTCAAAAAAAATCCTTAAAACAAAACAGTTTTACAAAGAACAGTGGCCAGTGGTAAATGCACACAGCTTATGCTCAATAATATTTTGAATATGTCCTCTCTTGTTTAGAAATAACACTTCATAGTGTTTCTCTCTAAAGTAGAGTCGCATTGCAGTACAAACACCATGCCACCAATTTTTTCCCTCAATCAAAGTTTCAAATGATTATAAGCTATGCCTCTAATTATATTCTTATTACATAGGACTAATTGCAAAATATACATTTAAATTTTGTTATGAGCAATTAAGTTATTGTGAACTGTGTGCACATAATTTGAATGTTTATATAAAGAAAACACAGGATGGAAAATTTGTGGATGGGGCTGGTTGTATTTTGAGCACATAATCCAGCACAGGAGCTCACCAATGTATTTACTGTGCTTATTTACATGCAAAAATATAAGTGGTGGCAAAAAAAAAAAATGTAAATGAGTTTAAAAAACCCCACTCACTGACTTATTAGAAATTGTAGATGTCAGTATTGTGCGGTCCAGTGGCATTGCAAACTAACAGACCAGGACAGGTGTACTTAGAGAACCCTGGAACAGTGATCAGGTTAGGAGGACTACTAGCTGGAATGCTTTGTTTTGAGCAGTTTTATTTTATGGAAAAAAAAGGTTTTTCACTAGCACATTCATTTTAATGGCATCTTTCACTTGAAAATGTTTTCCTGAAACATTGTCCTGGTTTTTGTACTTGCATTTGGTTAGAAATTAAAACAAAGCTTTTGCAACAAAGGAGAACACAGTCATTTCTGAGAAAACAGAAATTCTAAGCTGGCTGTAATGGGTGGAAGTTTCCATTGGCATGAGTGGTTAACTGTGTTTCCATGTAGCAATAAGAGGTAGTTCAAACGTCTGCTGAGCCCACTTGAGCTGCAGTGATGCAGTGGTGAATGTGCTGGGGGTTGGAAAACTCTGCCCTTCTGTGAGACAGTCAGTGCTATCGCACCCATTTCCTGTCAGAGGGAAGGAGTGCCACGTGCCTGGCAGAAATATACTCTGATAAAATCTAATTTTGTTTTTGCTATGGTGATTCATTTCACTTTGGGAGTAAAGCGGAACTCAGGTTAGGAGATTCACAAGCTCAGAAATCCTACACAGAATAACTCTCCATTATATGTCATCATTTTCACACTGGAACATTTTCACACTGTTTTTGGGGCAAGACAGCGAATGAAGGAATCTGCAGTATAGTTCTAGTTTAACTCCGTCCCTCCACTGCTCCCTGTCACATCACTGAAATCATCCATATTTGGGGAGATATCGTGGGCACACACCCACCCTGGAAGGGTTTGTATTTAAGACAAGGTGTGCACTGGCTGCATACTGGAGCCAGGAGAAAAATCAGCACTGGCTTTGCCCTTTCTGAGCAATCACTTTTCCTTTTTCTTTTTTTTTTTCTACATACATTCTGAATAGTACTACAATGTGCACATCTGCTGAAATCCTAATCAAAACTTATTGTGCGTGAAATTCACTTATAGTGTATTAGGTGCCCAACTGAGCGTGCAAGTAGATTCTTTGCCTGCCCATTGTATGGGAAAAAAGCCTGGGGTCTGAGAGAGATTGTGTTCAGTTTTGATGATTTCTGTCAAAAAACGGTTGTGTCTCTTACAGTGGTGGATGGTACAATAGGAGACTGCCCTCCATCACTATCAGTCCTTTATCCTTTATTACCTTGCACTCCAGTTGCTGCCCAGCTGCTGCAGCTGACATTTTGCAGCCCAGTAACTGCTGGGTTCTAGCTAAAGGACTGCTTTTAGGATGAGTTTCTAATAGGAACTGGAGTCTTCGCTTTCTGTTCCTGCTGTGAGGCTACTGTAGAGCATTAGGAAAAAAAGGTGAAGTTGACTTTTCCAACATTATTAGACCATGACCCACAAAGCTCCCTGGAGAGTTACTTGAATGTTATATTTTATCATCCAGACAAAACTTTCTTTTACATTGCAGTTGTTTGTCCACTGATTGTGTTGTGTTCCATAATTGCTAGTCACTGCAGTGTAGAAGGGTCAGATTGTATTCTTGACATACAGAACTTAATCCTTGAGGACTCTCTTTAAAATCAGTGGAACATTAAAGGGAAGCAGGGGTAGGCTCTGGAGGTCTAAATATTTGGCTCTAACCAGTGTGCTTATAACTCATTTTTCGTATGATTTCTCAAGACATATCAAGGAGAAGGGCATGGAATCTCTGATGTCTCCATGTGTTCTTTGGTGATGGAAACTGTTCAGAGTTTTCAGTGTGCTCTTCTTGAGGTCCCCAGTGCACATGGGATATCCCTTTTTATCGATATTCTCAAATGGCATGGCATTGCAGCCTTTGGGAGAAACACTCTTACTGTGAATAGCACAAGGAAATGATTGAGACAGGAAATACATTTTTAATTTTGCTACTTATTCTCTGCTTACTGACATGGTACTAATTTGCTGAAACATCATATCCAAATGCATATAAATTCTTTTCCATTATCCAAAGTTCTGAATGATGATTCAGACCTTGTAGCGTTGCTGTTGTTCCTCAGAGAAGGTCTTCGGGTTTTGCAGGTTTTCTTTTGTCTCAGGGGTAATATTCTGCAGGCTGGCAATAGCAGATGGACCTGCCCATTTGAAAACAATACAAGAAGAGAGAGAAAAGGCATATTTATTCAGAACAAATATTAGATGAGGGAACAACAGCATAGGGAGTATGAGACATTTCACAAAGCTATCTGGATGCGTTCAGCAGAAATGACTGAACACACATGGAAGGATACAACATGCTGCACCTTGAGAAGTGTTACAGAGTGGTGTGTGCTGGAGAGTTGCTTTCACAGCAAATTCTACCTCATCTCTCCAAGGCCTTTCCAGCAACTGGCACACACTCATCTGCTTCTGTTCTGCTCTGCTCTGCCTGGGAGCACGCAGGCTGTGCTCTAGCTCTGAAAAAATGCAGACCTAAACAGAAACGTGCAAACAATAAGATGGTGAAAATGCATATCCAATGCTTCAGAAATATCATCCTAGGGGATTAGTAGAGTGCTTTTCTCAAAGTAGGAACTTGCTCTGAATTTAAAAAATGCCTGTTGAAACAGGACCAGTCAAATCTAAATAATTATGACAGATGTGTAGAGATTTGAACACACAAAAATACATTGTGAGATATGTGTTTGACTGTTTTCTCCCCAACTAACACCATGTTCCTAGCATTCACTTAAGATTAATGTTCTCTGAATGTCTCTCTCTCTTTTTTTTTTTTTTTTTTGTGATGAGGTTTCTTTTCCATAACCTTTGCTATTTAAAAGTTAAGTGCCCAGTTTAAACAAGTCGTCAGTCTCCTAAGGTTCTTTTTAAATTGGTAAAGATGTCATCCTCTAAAGATGCCTTAAACCCCCGTGTTTCACAGAAGGGTCTTGAACAGCTGGGCTGCAATAGATGTCAGATTTTCAGACAGTAAAACTGGAAGAGAATGATACTCTTATTTTGCTCAGATGTCTGTATTCCTCTCATTGTTTTATGCAGCATTGTCTCTAATCTGTTGAGGTTTTTTCTTTGTGATTTAGTCCCTTCTGGGACAAGAAGTCTGCCTGCAAACATGGGATTTGGGGTGATACTGCTGAATGTCTAAGCAAAATAATGAACTTGTTCCAAAGGAAAGAGAACTTTATTGGAAAACGAAAGGTTCACATATGTCACGGCATTGTAGTTGGTTTCTGTGTTTGCTTGATCCACCTGCCTATTCACAGAACGTGGCAGAAGTCCAGAATGACTGGGGTAGGAAGGCACCTCTGGAGGTCATCTAATCTGCCTGCCATGGCTCAAAGCAGGGTTAAAAGGAACAGGTCTTTCAGTCTCTTGTCCAGCCAGGTTTTGAATATCTTCAGCCTTTTTGAAGAAAATAAATACTTTCTTCAAGGATATATACAGTATTGAAATGCAATCTGAGTTGACAACAGCCAAATTGTTCCCACCAGCCCTTTTGACACAGTAAAATTATCTGTTGTCTTCCATAATAACTTGAGGTTGGGCAGGACCTTCATTTAACATTGTATTCAACGGCAGAGGCACACTTAAAATGTTGTTAATTACTGTATCAGGCACTGAGCAGATCTGTGCCTATCAGCTGCAGCTCCCTATTGTGTTGCGTTTTGATTTTTTAATTCATTTAGAGCTCATGTAACAAAAGATATTAGAGCTTCCAAACCAGAACTAAATTTTATGTCACATTTATGATAACTTTCTAAACCTGTATGAAAAATTAAGAAATATATCTTATTTATCCATAAACTAGGGAAGGTAATTATGTTAATTGCATATTGTAAAGAATGATTTGTGTGTGTGGGGGGAGATGACTGTGTGCGCACACATATTTACAACACAGTGAAATTTGATTTACATATTATCAACACCACAAAATCTAACTTATAATTTTTTTTTTAATATGCATTCTGCTTCAAAATAAGGTTATTGATAAAGTGAGGCTGTTAATATTACAGCACTATAATAAAAACTAACAAATATGAGGACATGTTTTCCTTATTCATAAAGACTAATTAGTAGCCTCCTTACTGGTATTGGGCCCAAGATAGCTCGATAAAGGACATAATATGGAGCTATTCTTTTGTTTAAACAAATAGTTATATTCAAATGTACATTGTGTAATTTAGTTATGAATTAGAGACAGCGATTTAAAAGGACTTTGTAAACTTGTAGAAATCTGATATTGCATTTTACTTTAGTAGAAGGAACACCCAAGTATCACATATTGTGGAGGAGAATGGAGTGGCATGGCAGGAGGGCCAGGCTTTTGAATCCAATCCCAGAGCTGAAGAAACAATCATATATAGGTTTTACAGAGAAATTGGTTTGAGCATCTGCCTGCTGGAAGCTCCTCTTTCAGCAGTCCAGCTGATTTGAGCGTGCTGGCTCATAAAATCATAATGTACTTCTAACAATCCCTGTAAAATTGTAAAGCATTGTAAATATACCTAGATGCATAGAAGGTGCAGTAAACTCTCAGCATGACCCCTAAAACACATCTGAGCATTTACACTGGTGCTATTTAATCAGTAGTGCAATATGAATTGAAATGCAGCTTGCCATTTCCACACTAGGACTGCTATTTGTTCCTTCTAAAATCTCTTTACTTACTTCAAGGTTTATCTTGGCATCCGACAGAAATGGTTGTCTACTTGATGAGGCTTCCTGTGTTGCCTGGAGAGGGAGACACAAATAGAAAACAAACCACCTTGTTTAATTTAGGCAGTAAGAATAGGGTGAACTCATGTGAAGAGATGTCTTGCATTTCTAAAGAAGGAGCCTTAGACCAGACATCTAACTTTAGATGTCAAAAGTGAGCTGATATGAATCACAACTCTAAAATATAAAATAGATTAGCAGATGAAATATTATGCTTCTTTCCTATTGATCATGATCACAGAATTTCATCAATACAGAAAAGATGCACATTTGTCTTCAAGCTATGTTTTAAGCAGAACCAGGAATCCATAAATTGCATGTAATAATCACAACTGAATTTAAAAAGGACAGCTAAAGTTGCATTCCTCCCAAACTCGCTGTGCAGATGAACACTCTAATCTATATGGGCATTACAGCACAGGACAAACAAGGACCTCAAGAGAGACTCAGAGGACTCCTTTGCTTCATGGCAAGGGCTTCTAGGTCTTGATCGTTCTTATCAGATGTTTGTGTGAGCATTTCCAAAGGATCTCCAGCACCAGAGTCTCAACACCTTCCCCAGCTTGAGCTATTTCAGTGCTACAATACACCTACTATCAGAAAAACTTTGCAGGTATCTAATTTAAATCTTCATGCTAATTCAAACCAATTGCTTCTCGCATTATCCATCACTGGAGCAGTCAATTATTTTATTTAACTTTTCAGTAGCCTTTCATGTACTTGAACAATGTTTCATGCCTCTTCAGTATGCTTTGATTTAAATGACCCTTCAACCTTTTTTTATAGATTATGATCTCTTGACTTTTTCTTTGCTCTCCTAAGGGCTCTGCTTAGCTGGTCCACATCTTTCTTTAAGGACAATGCCTGAAACTATGGAAGCCAGGCAAAAAGTGGTCTCATTTTTATGAGACCCTTCATATTTGTAGTATCAGGAGTTATCTAGCAGCTAATGCAGATATTAGTAGCTAAGTATAAAAAAAAAAAAAACAAAATGCAACCATGGAATTACCATTTCAGAAACAAGTTTAGGGTTCAGGCACAGTTGAAAATCTGTTATTTGGTTGTGATTACTTGACTATGAAGTCCAATATATGTTTGTGGGTTTCTTTGTTTGTTTGTTTCTGAGGTTTCTTTTTTTTTTTTTTTTTTCCCCCTCATAGGGCAAACAAGTCCTAAGCTTTAGCGATTCAAGCATCTCCATACTGTTCTGCTTGGTATCTTGAACTGTGACCTGAGCTCACTTCCTAAAAGTAAGTGCACTGCTACCATGACTACTGCTGATGTTAGCTGCCAGGTAAGCTTAACTTCAGTATTTCTTTTACAGTGACAGTAAAAAAGATTGTAGTCCAAATGTGAAGTGTTTACATATAAAGCATGTAAGTGGTTAATATGAAATAAGAATCAAGACAGAAGCCCTGCAACTGGACCTTGCAGCTCTGTCTGCTTTGTTGACAGTAATTTGGACTTTTGAAAGATAAAGAAAGAATCTGTTGGAGATTCCCCTCTTTCCCAGCTGCTGTCATACCTTCACAAGGTACCCAGACCAGCTCCATCTTCCCCCACAAACACCTGGGTTGAAACTGCTGTAGCTCTAGCACTCTGTGGCCATTGGACTTTGAAGCTGGTGCTGTTATGGCTGCTACTTCTTCCTGGGCTCATGAGAGTATATGATATGGATTGAGGTGTTCTCATTGGCTAGTGAAGCTGTGCAAGACCTCCTCCTTCTTTTGTCTGTGCATCTCAACAAACAATAAATTTGACAAGTCCATATGTGGAGAGCTTTTTTAAAGCATGCTTTGGTTGCTAAACAATACCTATTTCAAGTAATAAAATAAATAAATAAATAAATAGAACTAATCCTATCCCATTCACCTATGCATATCCACATGCTATTTAGTTATAAGTGACTAAACCCATATTTCTATTTTTAATTGTGTGGATACATACAGGTCAATGCATGATTTTATGTTTCATATTTGTGGTGAGAAAAATGTTTAAATGCTTACAACAGCTTATTTTGTGTAGATAATGGACTTGATCTTCAAAAACCTGTAGAAAATATAGAACTTTAGAACTGTCAGTTGCATAAGATAGATAATAAAATAAATAAATAAGTTTCACTGCTGTTTGCCAAAATTATTATTTTTTTGTGAGTTCTCTGTCTGGTGACTAGCTTTTGAGGTGACTTCAGTATAATTCAAAAATTAGAGTCTGTCCTTGAATATGACCAGTAATGGATCTTCATGACCTAATAGTCTGCTTGACTTAGTGCACTAACATTCAGCCTACTTTATTAACAAAACACCTAAAGCTAAATTTTGATTTACATAGTACAGGAGTATACCAGGATTGTATTTAAGTGAAATCAGTTCATGTTGTAGTAATTATAATTTGACGTGTCCTTTTCTCCTGAACTTATTTTCCTAAAGAAGATGAGGATTTTCATAACTAGGTGTTATTTTCCTATTTAGATAAATTATTAAACATTGTCTTGAATTTAATTTATGTTTGGAGCTCACTGCAACACATTCATGGTCTAAGGCAAATTTTGTACAACTTTGCTCTGATGATGTCCATTTTATACAGTTCCAGCTGGCAACTAGAGGCTTTTGAACCCCAGCAAGATTCAACCTCAGTGGAACCTCAGTGGTGTAACATTAGAGTAGTGAAAGTGCAATGCGTCCTTTTCCAACTCATTAACAGAGTTCAGAAGGTTTCAACTGAGAGTTCATGTCAGCATTAGAAAGTCTGAAATTGCGGTAATACTCGTTTTCTGTAGGCTCTGTCTACTGATGACAAAATTATTTTCTTAAGCTTAGAAAAAAGAAAGATCTAAGGCACCCATGAGGGTGAGCACAGCCATTTAAGGCATACATTTTACATTTAATGTGGGGAGAAGAACCCTGCTGTGCAAGTGTGGTAAGTTTGCATTCCAGGGGCTCATTGCATGGACAATGTAGGATAAGCCTGTCTATGGATGTATAAAATTACTCACGTGCAGTAGATAAAAAAAAGATCTGCAGCTTCTGAATGTACAACTGATGAGAGTCAGCAGTTATTTTTAATAATGAATCTTCTTGTCATATGTCATTAATATGGTAACTGCAATGCCAATTTACAGAGAGACCTGAGTATACTTTTTTTTCAAAGGAAATATGTGAGAGGGAGAATTCGAGTCTTACATTCCAGAGATGCTACTATTGAACATATCATAAAAGATGTTAAAATGCAAGATATGAAAATCCTTCCTTTTGTTTTCTTACAAAAACAAGCAAAAAACCTAAAAACTACCACCAGGTTACAAACAGCAAGTGTCAAAATATTAGCAAGGAAAGGAAAGCTTTCAACAGAACTGAAAGGCAAAGGTTTTATTTTACACATACACAGATTCAGAAACCAGTTTAACTGCTGTCCTTCCTCCTGTTGTTTCTCATTGTAAAGAGCCTGGAGCAGTCGGTACATAGTCTTAAGTAGAATTCTCAAGCTGAGTATATTCTCTGAGGTTTTGAGGGGCTCAGAAGATGTTCTGGTGCTGGAGGGTGGAGACTGGGAGGTCACTGGAAACAGCAGGCCAGAAGGGAGGTCATGCTACCTGACTGGGATGGCTCCTCTGGGTTCGTGCGGGGGCAGATTCCCCTCAGGGCAGCATAAATCTGGTTGTGTCTGCTGTTTTCTGCAAGATCAGCCTCAGTTTCCCTTCTTCTCTGCATTCAGGTCAGGCCTACATTGTACCTGACGGTGATATCAGGTGACTCCTTGCCTTTCAAGTTGATGCGCTGAGGCAGGGGAATAATGTAAAGCTTGTTATTCTCAGGTCTTGTGCTGCAATCTGCTGTTTCAGGCTGAATGAAATGTGACTTACTATTATTTTATTTTCTTTCTTTCTTTTTATATTTTTTCTTTTTGTTAAGGATTGGAAGGCACCTCAAAATATCATCTAGTCCAAACCCTTGCCAGAGCAGGAACACTTAGATGAGGCTACACAGGAATGTGTCCAGGTGGGTCTTGAATGTCTCCAAAGAAGGAGACTCCACAACCCCCTTGGGCAGCCAGTTCCAGTGTTCTGATACCCTCATTGAGAAGAAGTTTCTTCTCAAATTGAAGTGGAACGTCTTGTGTTGCAGTTTGAACCCGTTACCCCTTGTCCTATTGTTGGTTGTCACTGAGAAGAGCCTGGCTCCATCCTCATGACACTCACCCTTCATATATTTATAAACATTAATAAGATCACCCCTCAGTCTCCTCTTCTCCAAACTAAAGAGACCCAGCTCCCTCAGCCTTTCCTCATAAGGGAGATGCTCCACTCCCTTAATCATCTTTGTTGCCCTGTGCTGAACTCTCTCCAGCAGCTCCCTGTCCTTCTTGAACTGAAGGGCCCAGAACTGGACACAATATTCCAGATGTGATCTCACCAAGCAGAGAAGAGGGGAAGGAGGACCTCTCTCGACCTGCTAACCACACCCCTTCTAATACATCCCAGGATGCCACTGACCTTCCTGGCCACAAGGGCACAGTGCTGGCTCATGGTCATCCTGCTGTCCACCAGGACCCCCAGGTCTCTTTCCCCTATGCTGCTCTCTAATAGGTCGTTCCCCAACTTATACCGGAATCTGGAGTTGTTCCTACCCAGATATAAGACTCTACACCTGCCCTTGTTATATTTAATTAAATTTTTCCCTGCCCAACTCTCCAGCCTGTCCAGGTCTCGCTGGATGGCGGCACAGCCTTCTCTTCTTCCTTCAGATAGATACTGTTTCGGAGTAATGCCCAGGGAGACTTTTTCTTTATTTCTTAAGTTTTTAGGGGATCTTATGTTAATTTCTGGTCACGATTATCTGGGATGTTTAAAATGGTAACGAAACAGTACTAATTGCAACTTAAACAAATGAAATAATTGATGTTTCAGAATGTAAAAATCTAAAATAATGCATTCTTCTTCCAGATGTCCTTCTACTTCTACATTTCTCCTGAAGGAGATAGGAAAGGAAAACCAGAAGAGCTCTTCTCCTATGTGAGCTGAAATACTGATTCCTAAAGCATTTCTTTAGTTTTCCGGGATACAGTAGCCATGGCAAGTAACCTTCTGTTTTACCCTTCAATAGCCTCTAACATATGTCTCCTGGCGTGGTGTCTCAGTTTTGCCACCACAGTTGCTGTATTTCCAGTTCTACTATAATGACATTTACTATAGATTAACATAAATGTAGTGTATTAACAATTTTACCACTTGAAGCAAAAGGGGGCCTCTTCTGTGAACAGCTTCTACCTCTTGTTTCCCCAGAAATCCAAGCACTGACAGAAAAGTTAAGTCTAAATTTGTTGTGTCACTGGACACTCAAGACACAGCATAACATCTCTTTTTTCCTACCTGCCATCAGAACAGTACTTACTGTTTTCTGCTGTTTTCTACTGTAGGGCTGAACTCTGACATAAGGCTCGAAACAGTGTATGTAGGTATAATTGCAAAATTGAAAATGTGACAGACGAAAGGCTAGTTGCACTGTGGTTGCATGCCCTCTAGCTGACGAATTTGTCCATTTCAGCTCATGCTCACACCAGCCCCTGTCTGCAGAGATTTAAATTTGCACCTCCCAGGATGACTTAACTACCACGTTATCCTGTATTGTGTGTGCAACACCTTTCACTGGGTCTCGTCCACCTTGTAGAGTCCAAATGTTCTCCAAGACAATAAAAAAAAAGTAAATACAACTTGTTTAGGATACAACTCTGAGAAAAGAGAAAACTTGATTCCAACTTCTGCTCTGGATCAAAACATGGATTTGAGCCAAGATTTGTCACCTTCCAGGAAAGTGCTTTAATACTGAGTCATTTTCCTTCTCACTGACTTTATGAATATTTAAGTAGTCCTTGCAAAATGGAACAGAATCAGTGGGAGAGACTGTGAACAAACCTCTGTAGAATACCTTACAATGTTGTAGTTAGGTCATTTTTGAGGAGACATGACTTCAGATGCTTGCAGAAAAAAAAAGAGAAAAACTGTATCTGCCTCCTATAATTGTATGAATATAGTTTCCTTTCCTCAGCTTTTTTCTTTTTTTTTTCCTCCATAAGTGTTGCAAAATAGAACATTTGGAATGATGGGAAAAAAGTAATTTTGGATATTTGAAAGTTGATTATTATTTGGACATTTAAAAACATCTAATGTGAAAGTCAATCCAAATTTGTGACTAGTTTATCTACTCCGAAAATATTGGGTGGTGTTTTGTTTTGTTTCGTTTTTTTTTACATATAAATTATCTGCTTTGAAAAAAAAAAAGAAATGTTATCTAACCAAAAGAACTGCTGAGATCTCACAGAAAGAATGCAATGTGCATTCTCTTGCCATTGCTACAGAAGAGTTGTTCTATCTTCATCCACCTGAAGGACGAGTGGGATGGATGATGAAGGGACATATCAGTCCACCACATAATAGATTGTACACAGAATAAGGATTTTTGTAACATGTGTACATGGCAGTTGAGCTTATTTTTCCTAAAAGGTCTGCAAGAATGAAGCAGTTTGAGATTCCTGGGCAGCTTAAGCTGACATGAGGCTGCCCTGAGGCTGAACAAGCAGTCTCATCCTCCCCTGGTCCTGGCATGGTGTTCCCACCTTGTTTCTTGCTCTAATATTAGTCATTCCACAAAAATAGTTTGTATATGACTGACTCACTGGCCTGAGAGAAAAACAGGGCTTGTGGTTTTTTTCGTTTTTTCTCTGGGCTAGTTCCATGTCAGTTTGCCAGTCTTGTCCACTTCACTGCTGCATAACTCCTAGAGCCTTTTGGCAGATTTCCTGTCTTAGATTGGCTTCAACCAGGCATAAAACTACAAGGGAAGGAATGAAGGAAAAAGTCCTTTTTGATAAACAAATGGATGCCAAAAATGGATAATTGATGCTGGTAGAATTGTACAGTGGGGCGGGGGCACAGTTACCTGTTTCCTCAATGCATCTGTCTGTGAGGGTCTCCAAAGAAGGCAGCACATCCCATTGTTTGTGTCATAATTATGGGACTTGTGTTTGTATAAACCTCAAGTCAGATTAAAAAAGGACATTATTGTTTTTTTCCTAGCTACAAGTCAGGTTATTAGTTTAAGTGCTGCAGTTCTGCTTGAGTATCTCTTACTAAAATAAATGTTGAAATACCTTCTCCAGACCCCTGGGATAAGCTGACAAATAGGAAGTTTTCTTTTCACATCCCTGTTCACCATAGCGGAGTCATTCAGACTTTCTCTACATAGCAGGGATGTCCTGCAGGGGCACTTATAAAAGAGTCAAACTTACTCTATAACCCTGCATAATTAATGTGATTCACTACAGTGCTTCTATTAGGATTCATAGTTGTTGCAGCTGATGTATTTTTAGAAACACGAATGTAATGTTTGTTTCTGTCCACACATTTTTAGAGCTTAATCAACGTTGAATAATGTTAAATGCATAATATTGCGATTTCTTAAATTATTCAAAAAATTATTTTTCACCTTCATCCAGTAGTTTTTGTACTCAAACTTTGACATTATACCTAAACAATAGTAACTGTTGCTATGGTATTGTTCTTGCTTGTAGAAGGACATTGTAAATGGTAAACTGTATTTTTAACCTTCTCAGCTACTAAAGAGAAAGCATCTCCTCCCTCTTTTGGTGTACAAATGTATTATGTCTCTTAATGGATATTGTTAATTTGATTTTTAGGGCTAGAATGACTACAGAACTGATGAATATATTTGCATAAACATTCAGTCTTGTGCCTGTCATGGACGGGCTGTGTTCATTATTAAAATAATGAGTTTTGGAGGAATCACTCACTGTTAAAGAATCTCTCCCTATACACTTTCTGCCATGTTTATTTGTTATTTGTATTCTGATGGCAGGCACTACAAGCTGGATGTTGGCTACACATTCAAGATGAGTCAGTCTGTAAAGGAACTGAGCTCATAATCACACTCTTGTCTCCCCAGTACAGGGAATTTCTAGTGTTCAGGCAGTCATTTCAGAGGCAATGTTTTAATTTAAAATACCAAGCTAACAAAATTCACTTTCAAACAGAAAGTGATAAACATATCCCACAAATTTTAACCTTAAGAAAAAAATATTTTCAGTTTTTACTATCTCTTCTATGTCCTTCTTGAAGACTTCATTTTGCAGAAAAGACAAGTGTAATAGTAAAATCTCTGACTTCTCTAAGTTTTTCTCTTCATATAGTAAGTGTATTTTTTCAGTGTATTAAAAAACAAAATAGAGCATCATCGAAAACGTCAAAATAACTTTCATATTTTTGGACTTCATGCAGCAGATTATAAAGGCAATAGGAAAAAACCTAAACAGAAGAGATTTACTAGTTACTAAAGCTTGGAGACAGATTGAACTGTTAGACATATGAGCATAAATCTGAAGTTATGCTCTCAAAAGCAAGCAGATTACTCCAGATTTCTGCTTGACTACCTGAGATCAGCATCTAGCCAAGGATTTTTTTTTTTTAAGTACATTTTTGTAATTAGCACTGTCAGTATAGAGAAATATTGAAACAGAAAATGTCAGACTGTCCAGGTTTTGATGAATACCATGAAAGACTGTAAATCTTTTTATCAGGCATTCTTTAGTTTGAATTAAAGGAGACAGAGACCCATGGCAGACTCCTGTCTACATTTGATTTTCTTTCAGGCTATATCATAAATACTGAGACAGTAATTTAAAATAACACCTGCTGTTGAACTAGAACCTTCCACCCTCCTTTTACCATCAGGATATTTTATATTACCTATACTCAAAAGGTGAAGGAGTAGTTGTATGAAAATTAACATACAGATAGGCTAGAGATGTACTTTTTCTATAACAAGCCATTTTGTATGAATAGTTTTTATTTGACTAATCTAGTAATATGTCTGCAGCATCATGTCTGAAATGATTGCTTTAATCTATAAAAATTTCCTTAATACATGAAAATAATTTCTTTAATACAAAAAATATACAGTAATTTCCTTGCTATATTTCCAGATTCTCTCTACATGATCATTTATAGTGCACCATTATAACAAAAATCACCACTGCTTGATCCTCTTATCAACCAATTCATATTTGCATCTGCACTTTAAGTTGGGCAGAACTTTGGTTTCCTCAAGCTGACAAATGTTTCCAGGATCTTTTTATTGTCCCTTTCTTTGGCATTAGAAATTGTGTTTTATTAATTTCTGTTTCAGGAGCTAACCACAGTCTTGGTGTGATTTTCTTCCTTGTAGAAACATTCTGTTTCCTAAAAGCCTGAGCTCTGTCAAAAGCATTGTATTACTTCTTTTAGGCTATACTTCATTTATTTTTTCACTGTTGTAACTTGATTTTTGTAACAACATGTCTTTCTTATTGTTTTTGCAGTCTGACTAGCAAAAAAAGACTTTACAGTCAGCCATTATATTTTTGTTTCTCTTTCTTAATACAAAAAGAGGGGAAAAAATCCTCCCCTTGTCTAGGCTTTCTCATGTAGGAAGACAAATTTTTAGAAAGGTTTATTATATGGGAAATATTTCCACACTGCAGAAATTACCTTGTGGAAACTGACAATTCATAACAAATTTATGAAAAGTATTTATTTGCAAAAATTCCTAGTATGTGCTGTCTGCTTTTTGCATCTCTAAAAAGGGAGAGTTCATGGTCCTTGAAGGACTGATTCAGATGACTGATCCTAAAGTGGGTCTTTAAGAGGTGTTTGTAAATGACTGGTTTAGGAACCTTGGGAATCTTCTCAGAGAAATTACTGTACCTCCTTGAGGACTGCTGAAGAAGTCATGGAAGGATGTAGGTAGGAAAGTGCCTCATTTCAGATGAACTTCAGAATAAAATTTAAGACTACAATGTTGGTTCATATCTAAAACAAAAGAGGAGGTAAACAGGAAAAGTATTAAGGAAAAGACCTGATGTTTGGCTTTGGAAAGGAACCTGGAGACTGCAGTAAGAATAGCTTCAATAGAGGAGAAATATTAGAAGCGAAGCTGGAAGGTAACTGGCTGCAGAAAAAAAAAAGGTGGTGTGTTTGCTGTAGACAGCACATCACATGATTTTAGAGATTGTGGGAACAGCCGGCATGGAACCAATGTTTGAGAAAGGAGTTAGAAAAGGGTGTGAAAACTTGGGAATTTCCTGAAAGAAATTTCTGAATTTTATGAAAAAGAAAATAGAAATATAGGACACTGAGAGGCTGAGAAGAAAGGTCTCAGAGGGAAGCAATACAGAAGCTATAGAAGGGAAGAGGTCATACTGATGACTGGGGCAGAAGAGAGGGTTAAACATCTAGTGTAGAACTGAAAACTACCCAAAACTGCACAAGCATTGACTGACACATATGGTATTCCCAACAACTCAGATTTAAGGAGCAGCTCCATAGGTGTGCGAGTTTACACTGGGAGGATCAGCTCTCAGGTTTATTGTTATCATGACAGAGATTTTTAAGAGTCAGTATTTCTGTTAAAGATACAATCACGGAGGAATTAATTAGCTCTGACAGAAGTCAGTTTGACAGTGGTACTCAAGAGAATACAACAGTCAAAAGAGAAACAATGAGAACAGACACAGCAAGATTATTCCTTTTGCAAAGCATTAGGAAAACTTGTTCATTGGCACATACAATAAATCAGGAAGTGTTCAGCCTCTTGGATGTGAAAGCAAAGCATATAATACATCCTTGCCACGATAAACAAAATCTGAATTTTTTAATAGTCTGTTCACAACAACATGGATTAATGATTGGCAGAGGAACAAGAAACACAGAAAAATAATTCAGAAAATTAAGGGATCAAAATGATTTGGCTCTGGTGAGGGAAACAAGTTAAAATTTGAAGGAGAAAAGGAGGATAAGAAATAAAGACAAACTCAAACAATAATTTGGAACAAAACTAGTAAGGTATGTTCTTTCTCCCGTTCTTTTCTCTCTTGAACTTGTAACTTGACTGGAAGAGATTACAAAGTTTATTTAATTTACTTTGGTTTTCTAAGCGAAATCAAAAAATACCATACAAGTGAAAACCTTTTCATATGGAGTTGCTTTGTATCTACAAATGTTTGTTTCTATACATGTCATGACTGAATTACAGTGTATGTGCAGTGTACCTGAAAGTGCAATTGAAATTTCTTATGTATATAATAACTGCACTTTAAAAAATCAATGTAAAGTATCTCAAGAAGGAATAAGAGTTGATCATAGCATGAAAGATATTTTCATCCAATTTATTTTTTTTACAAGGGGGCTGTAAATGACATTGCAGTTTAAAAGCCATATGATTTCCTTGTGTTCTGTTTTCAGATGATTTGGAATTAATATAGGAGAAAGACGTGTAGTAGATCTTCAAGTATCAGCTGATGCGGAGCCCACTGTAGATGCATGTCCCTTTCAACATCAGTGTGTCTTCTGGCACAATTCACACCCTCAAATTTCCCTCATTGAACAACACAGGAGAGTTTTTTCATGTCTTCCATTAGTTCCATCTTAATGCCTTTCATGGGAAAATGACACCGGAGAGCCATTGTTATTTCTTATATTTCTGTTGAGATGTCTACTTTCCTATCATTACTTTGTTTTACCGTTATTTTGAACTTTATTAATATGGTACAGTTTTGCTTTCATTTCTATGCTATCACAACATTTCTAGGCAAATTGAGTGCTTCAAATTTTAAACTCTCAGTGCTTTGCAATGGACTTATTCTGTTAACTGATCATCTCAGCTGCTGTGTGTTGGGGAGGGCTGCATCCAGTACATTATGGGTGACCTGTTGTCCTTGGGGTCTAGGTCTTGAAACAAGCATCTTAGCTTGGTTTTGTGCAAATGATGACTCTGAGCATTTATGGGTCACCAACGCCATCTCAGTGAGTCTGGTCCCTGCCACTGCATGTGCTGTGCCAACACAGATAACAAAATTGTCCCAAAAGAATAAGCCATCAACCAAGTAGCTAACTAATAACCCAAGTAGCAGGGAGTGATATTCAGGGAAAAGACATTCAGAACACAGAATAAAATGACTACAACTAAAGGCTGGAGTAATGTCCTATATGGAATGATCAAAACACTCCCAGTGAGAAGTCCTCTGAGTCTCTCAGGAAGGGCTGGATGTGGGTGGTGCTGAGAGGGTGGCTTTGTTCTCACCAGGACACCAGAGCATACATGCAAAGCAGATAGTAACATTGGTCTCAGCTGTAGATTTAACAGTGATTAGGAAACCTGGCTTTGTTTCTGATAGGTATTTCTGTGCTCAGGAATTTTAAGTCTTTTACATTGCCCCTTGGCTGCTATTAGAAGCAAACTATGGTTTTTTTGGCTTAGTTCTTGCTAAAACTGTGTTGACCTGTGTGCTATGTTACAGTGAGTTTTTGAAGGATTTCTCTATAACATAACACAGAACTATTTGAATCTGAATGTGAATCTGATTTTTTCCAAGTTTGGTAGTATTCGGATGTCTGTTCTGCATAGCTAATTAGTGAAACACTGGATGACAAAAAGTTACCAAAATCAGACTGTTGGGTTTTTTCCTAAAACTATCAGAGATCAAATTGCAAGTTCTGAGTGGGAAGAAGGGAAGAGAGAAAAGAAAAACAGAGTTATGATGTTAGACCTCTGAAAGCAAGTGGAGCATTTCTGACAGAGAAAGCGGAGGAAGCTTAGAGACAATGTGAAAAAAAAAAAAGATTATTGGATGTCAGTTTGTCTCTCAGTATGTGCTTTAGTTGATCAAAAAATTGGTTTGCAGATAGAGGCTGTTAAAAAGATCGGTAATACTGATCATAAAAAATGAATTTCTCAGATATGAAGAGTGGCTTTTGTCCAAAAATCTAATTGAAAATTAAATCACAGAAAGAAGTAATATAGCAAGATAATTGCCAATATGTTCAGATGAGATAGCAGATAAGAGAAAATTATTCAGTAAGAAAATTACAATAGTATATAGAAAAACACTTTTAAGAAAGTCACTTATTTTATTGTCTACAGAGAATAAAACTCTTTTAAGAAAATTATCAGATTTTCTGGCATAAGAATTAAATAATGGTTAGATAAAAAAGAGCTTGCATAAAGACTTATTTGAAATCCTACTGCACAGAGAAAAAAACCTAAATATATTAGTCATCCACAAAGCTAAAAATCATTATATGCCTCGAATTTCTGTCAAGATACCCTAAATTACCAAAGTTTAGTGGTTTTATCATACTTTTTCCTTGCAATATCTGAAGCAGACATGCATGAGAAGATGCTCTTTCAGGCAGAGCTCAGGATGGGGTTGAACCTAGAACTGGTGAAGATCTGGAGAAGGTCCTGGCTAGAGCAGTGTGAAGCCATGTAGCTGGGATGACCTGCTTCCCGACATGGAGGAACACATCTGAAGGCAGTGGAGTTGTCCTACTTTGCTGTGGCTACAGCTTGTAGCTTAGATTGTGCTATGGGATTCATCTCCTTTCCCTTTGCCTTGCAGCATTTGCACCACCAGGACACAGCTGGGGCTACAACTAGAGATGAGAGGTTAGGATTGAAAATGGAGGGACAAAGAAATGTCCTATCACTCCCTGCCACTGTAAAACTGCCTGTGATGCCGTAGCCAGGTGAGATTAAGACACCTGAAATTCAGCATCTACTTGGGGGCTACATGTCTAAGCTCCTTTTGTAGTCAGTGGAGTTTCAGCCAACATTCAGCAGAATATCTGCCTAGGCTTTGTCAGTTGCAATGAATTTTCACTGTATGGACTGCAATAGCCTAGACACAAGGTCATCTAGGATTGTTTTGCATGCTTTTTGTAACCCTCCCTCAGTGTGTCAACTTGTTCAAGTAAGTTTTAATTCATGTAAGCAAGGTACACACTGCTTAAAAATTTACAGCACTTTTTTTATATGGGCAATAGGTAGTTGTGACTACCAACTTCCTAGGGTAAGTGTTACTATGCTCTCCATTTCCACTAAGGTAGGAACGAGTCTTTACTGACCAGCAATCATAAGTCAGGAAGGGAAGAGTGGGCCTCTGCTGTTCCTTGAATGGGTTGATCCATGTAGTTTCTGAGTTATCACCTTTTGACTCCCAGGTGTTTCACTAAAGTTTCTGTTTGTTTTCTTGTTTGCCTTTTTTTTTTTTTTTTTTTGAGTTGTGTTCTATACACATTCTCACAGTTCTTCCTTGTAATTTAGTGAGGTGATATTATACAGTGGTGTTGTGTCAAAGTTAGACCTGAGGGGCAGGTAGACAGGTTACTGAGGAGGTAGGTAGGAGAAAGGAAATGTCTAGGTGACCCAGGACGTGCACAAAGGGTGGGTAGACAGCACTGGTTGTATGGGGAACTGCACCCTCTGGAGTGGAATGTGAAGGCCAGGCAGGGCACTGGATATGGCTTTAGATGCCAGGTTGGAGGCAATTGAATCAAGTCCTATACAAGGTAGATATAAACACCTAGTGTACCTATAGAGACCTACATGTGGATGCTTAAATAGAGGGATATGAATCTTTAACTGAACCTTACCCTAGCTGCTTAGCTTGGAACAGCCACCCAGATGCTCAGTAGCACAAATTGGGTGAGATGCATTCAGGACACAGAGACTAAGATTATGATTTTGCTGTGAAGAGCCTATAATCCAAAACCATTAGCTCAATCCAAATGTGCCACTTCCTATCTGTCACATTAGACACTTCTTTACTTTATATGTGTCAGACTCTCTCTGTTTCATTTATTCTGGACATGCTGGCTATTCGCATGTTGAACTAGCACTTGCATAGACTTTCTAGGATAATGTGGAGTCATTCCACTCTTGGCACTGTAAGATGATTTGCCTTCTCTTTCTGACTATAGCAGCTGTTGATGTTATTTTTTTTTTTTCCTAAAGGCTGTATTCTTAATGTAAGACTAAAATATATGATACTTGCAGTTGGCAGTACATTCCCCAGGAACTGAAACTCCACACCCAATAAGACACTGGGTGCAGTGGATATAGACAAAGCATGCAAGATAAACTAGGTGGATAGGGTAATTTTGTTTTCATCACAAACATGAAGAGCGGCTTCTAAGCAGAAAACTAGATGAATACTGTAGGTTCCTATGACTGCGAATAGAAGAATATTCACAGGGAACATGCTGCACTTCTGCATAAAGCCTCAATGCATCTTTGTGCTGAGTTGGAAGGAGACTCAGTACAGATTTTTTTTGCTAAATAAAACATAAATTTAAATGTAACTGTGTTTGCTAGGTTGAGGACCTGAGGTGAGCCTTTTTATTTGTTTTGTATAGATTGCTTGAATGCTTAATGAAACACTCTGCCATAGCTACAGCTTCCATTTCTTGCAATTGAATGGACAACAGCGAGCATTTAAACAAAACTCCAGGTGTAAAAAAAAAAATCAGAGCCCTGGCATTATTTCTGCTGAGTGCTAACAAGAAGTAAATGAAACTTTACTCTGTCAGATAAGGTACAACATACAAAATTACAATACTAACTAAAACTGAAGTATTTACAAAATGCTCAGGAAGATTTAGCAGTGCAGGCATCAGCTGCCTGAAAAGCTATTCTTGGTTTTGTTCCTCTCCAGTCTTTACTTTCATATATGCAGGGAATAACAGTGCAGGTCCTGTGGTCTGCAAATGATGCTTTGTTAGCATCATGTGTGTTCATGCTTATACTGAGTTCATCAAAGAGGTATGCCTGGAGTGAAGAGTCCATATGGGGATTTTGGGGTTCATTATCAGTCTGAGCTGGTGTCCATTAGTTTTCAGTAGAGCTTGTCTGTTGTATTATACTGGCAATGGTATAACAGCTTCGATTTTTGTTTGCAAGAAGTCCTATAAGCTGTGGCCACTTGGCTTGTGTACTTAGACATATTTTTCCTTTATATACCTTGTGCTGTGTTCTAATACTGAACTTAATATGTTGAATCTCATGAAGAGATTAATTGAGAATGCAGCAATGCAAAATACACTTCCACTGTAAAATAACTAATTTACAATTTTAGACCCTGGCTGTGATTTAGAAAATCGCCACAGCTTGGCAACAGAATGGAAAATTTGTATTCTCTGTGACTAAAAGTGAGAAAAGTTATTAAGATTAGCTCAAGATCATTTTGGTAACTCAGAAGACAAAATTGTACTTAAAAACACCTTTTTTTTTTTTTTTTTTTGGGGGGTGGACCAATAGTACAAGATTTTGTCCTTTTTTCTGTAAAAATCATTTATTGATCTGTGAATACAGTAGAATTTGTTGTTCATTTTTATTGAAAAAATATCATCCTCATGTTATATAGAACACTGCCTTAAATACTGCTAGCACAGAACCTATATAAGGAAATTCAGGTACTGTTATGCAGTCAATAATTCATAAATCTCCCCGGATCTAAAACCTAGGTCTTCAGAAGGAAGAATATTGATTTAATTAACTTTCAGAAAATACCACATGATTAGTAATATCCTAATGAATATTTATGAGCTATGGTCTGAAAGGAGGTCACTTTAACATGATACCTCTAATACACAATAAAAATAGAGTAAATTAAGTGCTGGACATTAACTCTGAATCTATATAAAAGGAATCAATTTTTCTCTTACAACAGAGCAATCCAGCAATTTATTCATTTGAATGAATGAAGTTATATTTATGAGTAACCACATAAATGAGAGGAAAATTAGTGCTTGATATTAAGGAGGATCCTCAATGGTACAAATGTTTTATTTATATGGCAGAAAATCCGTAGTGATAGCTGAAAATAAGATGGGTAGCAATTAGAACTTGGTTATCAGCACAGAAAATAATGAAAATACTAAGTAGGTTCTCTTCTAGCATTCGCACATCAGAGAGTGACAGCCATAGATGCATAGCTTTTAACAAAATGCTTTCCCCACACTGAAAACCCTTCCAGTCCAACACTGACTTAAATGACATAATAAAGGTATGAGTCTTTGTTCCCTGGAAAAAAGGTATGTTTAACTTGCTCATATTAAAGAAATATATGTGGGCAAGACACTGTTGTAATGCAGAGGAAAAACTCTCAGCAGGTGTAGCCAGGTAAACAGAATAACAAATTCAAGTGTCTGTAGTCAGCAGTGTTAGAGAATTGAGCTGCTGTGGTAGTCAAAATGTTCAGGTGGTACATCTGTAGGGCTGTGTCCAGTTCTGGGCTCCCCAGTATAAGGAGTACACACGCACATGAAATATGTGTAAGATAA
This sequence comes from Patagioenas fasciata, assembly GCF_037038585.1. NCBI lineage: Eukaryota > Metazoa > Chordata > Aves > Columbiformes > Columbidae > Patagioenas > Patagioenas fasciata. Next base: position 92,282,078 of record NC_092522.1, on the reverse strand, counting down.
GTGGATGAAGGAGTGAACTGAAAGGTGGCTGAACTGCTGGGCTCAGTGTGTTGTGATCAGCAGCATGAAGTCCAGATGGAGGCCAATCAATAGTGGTGTGCCACAGGGTTTGAAACTTGCACGGGTACTGTTTAACGTCTCCATTAATTATCTGGATAATGGAACCCTTAACGAGTCTGCAGATATTACAAAATAATAACAGAGTTCAGAGGGACCTCAACAGGCTGGAGAAACTGGCTAGGAGGAGCCCCATGAAGTTCAGCAAAGGGAAATGCAAAGTCCTGTACCTGAGGAGGAACACCAATAGAAGCTGGCGGCCATCCAGCTGGAAAGCAGCTTGCTAAAAATTGACCTGAGTGTCCAAGTGGACAAGCTGACCATGAGCCAGGAATGTGCTGCAGAAAAGGATTGTGGGGTGGAGGTTTCTTATAATTGTGAATAAATACCTGTTGGGAGACAGTAAAGAAGGCAGAGCCGGACTCTTCTCTGTGGGACCCAGTGACAGGACAAGAGGACAACTTTCCTGACCACCTGTGTGTCTGTTTGTCATGGTGTTGTGCAGGCTGGAAGTCGTAACACCATTTGTGACCGAGTTAGAGCAAACTATTTTATTTCTGTGGGAAAAAAAGTAATGAATGCCACAGGTGGATGTCAAAAATCAATGTATGTCTTTTGGATAATCTGCTAAAAAAAAAATAAAATGACAACCTATTATTGTGAGTTCTACATGTTACAGAATACAAAGCAATATTGTTTGTATTAGGAATATTGAGAACATTATGTATATTATGTGTAAACCTTGTTGATTACTATGTAAATTTCATAGGAATCACTTATATCTTTGTGATGTTCTTCTCTTTTCAAAGAGCTTTATTGGAAAATGTCAAATAACAGAGTGAGATGGTAAACTAGCTGGACAACCCTGAACCATGTATCTTGAAAAGTCTTGTTGAATTTTATCAAAAATTTTAGACTTAACTACTGTTATTGTTCACTTATATCCTTCTGAAAAAATCCTTTAGGAGACAGTCAAGCAGAAAGTAAGGAACAGACTGAATATAATTTCAATAATAGTAATTTTCTAGAATTGACATACTTAGGTTAATACAGTGTTTTTTATTGTTGGTATTTTTGATGTGAGTATTTTAAACTGTGTTCTCTCTTTCTAAATGCGTAATAACTGGTAAAGCAATAGGTTACTACGAAAAAAATCAGCAGGCATTAATGTAAGTTACTTTAAAATATTATTAATGTGCAAAGGTCAATGCAAAAATTCCACATTTTAGACACTGTTTGACTTGTTCAAACTCCAGAAAAACTGTACTTTTTCCATTTCCTTTGATAGCATAGATCAGCCATTAGATATTCAAATTTGATATGAATTCATCAGGATTTAATGCATGTGGTAAATTAAATAATCCAGATGTAAACATTAATGTAGGAATTTTCTAAGCTTCATTTTTAGACCAATTTAAATTCTGCCATGTGTATGCATTTGAAGTTCTATTGATCTTGTGAAAAGTCAAATAAAATGCAAAATACATGTCTGTGGTTTATTGTAACGTACAGCTCGCCAGGTAAAGGTGACCAGCTAAGTGTCAAATAACACCTGATACGTTGATTCCTGAAGCTAGATATAGGAATTAATAAATTTAGAAAACATAATTCGAGGAGAGTATTCAGAACCAAATTATTGAAAACAATTCATGCATTCATACAGTAGAGATTAGTTACTCTCATTTGTGTAACACTTCCAAGTAAATATATCTTCACATCAGAAATGATTCTCTTATCTAAGAATTGTCTTAAGGCATTTTATAGTCACAATTAATTAAATCGGACTGTCCTGCAGTTTTCAGTTTGTGCTGTAGTGGCCAGTGGCCTGCATTGATCATGTGGGGCTGGATACTTGAAATCTGCTTATGTTTTCCTGATACTTATACAAGGCAAAGACTATTTCTTTGTTTCTGCCAGATAAATTACATCTAAATATGCTGTTAAATGGTAGCCTAATTGTTTAAGTAACTGGTGTGGCAGAGAGGATATACGACTTAAGGCCATGCTGAAAAGTCATCTAGGAGTAGGAAAAAGTACATTTACAACATACACATATAATGTACCATGTATATTTGGACTGTATTTTTAATGTGATGTGACTTTGAATAAATTGCTCCATTATTAGTTTATCTTCCTTCTTGAAGTAGCACAATGTGGCAATTAATGAGGATAGTTATTAGTCCTTGTCCTTCATTTACTGGTGAGCTTGATGGATTTGTTTGATCAAAAGATTTACACTGCATATTCAGAAAATTAGAGTATAACATAAACTTTCTGGTGAATCATTCTTTAGAAAGCTTTAACATCCTTAAGTTTATCTGGTGCACAGGCAGGGCAAACAATGCTACATATAAGCTGAGTTTCTTGCTGCCTCCCTAAGTTGTTTGCAAGTATAGAACTTTTTCCTCAGGAGGTTTCATGCTTATGTGATTTCACTGGCAGAGGAACTCTATTGTGTTAAAGTAAATACGTAGATTTAAAGATTTTGCTCCTACATATGAGGTCTATTGCAGTCATGCTAAATTTTATCTGTATGTTTGCATTCATTATTGTTCAAGGCATAAACTTCTGTCTAACTTGATCAGCTTGAAACGACATCAGTTTTTGACCTGTTTATGGAATTCTGTTCACTCAGCTGAAACTTCTAAGTTTAAATAAAAGCTTAATAGGTCTATAATTAACTGGGCTTTTCAACTACCTTGCAGAGTCGACGGGGAATTGCTCCTTGGACTAAGCACTATCAGTATTACTCTGGAAAGCAGCTGCCTTGTTGATGCAAAGGACAGAGGAGCAGAAAGTTTGTATCTCCAGGACAGCAGGTGGCACTTCGTGCTGTGGTACCACCCCTTGAAACACCCTGTTCATTTTTGCAAGCTCTCATTTTGCTTCTCATTTTTACAGTCTAGCCATGGAGATTTGAAGGGTAAGCCTGCATATCTCAGGTATAGTCCAAGGCTTTGTAATACATTAGAGAGGCCAAGGCACAGCTGCAATTCAGCTTGCTTTGCCCTCTGAGAGTGGGAATAATGGAGTTACTACTTTTTTGTTCTGTGAAGTCTATGGGGAAATGAGTCTGTTTTGTCCTTCTGAACCATGTACTTGTCCTTTGAAGGCAAGGACTGTGGACTTTTTCAAACTGTATCTCGTTGGAGCATACAAAACCCATGTAACTGGTTAAAAAAATGGCAGATTACCTTTGAACATATTTTTTTAAACAATAGTAATACATTTGAGGACTATATTTACTTGCCTTTTGACTTAATAATTCAGCTTTTTACCACAGCCAAAAGAGTCTTAAAAAGGTCTGCTAAAAGTGAAGGCAGATTTTCTCTTGAAATTGCTTATTTAATCAGATGAGTACAAAGTCAGTAGATACCACAGAACTAAAACCAGAGAAGTTGACAACACTTTCCTTTTACTCTTGTTCGGTTTTCTGGATTAGTTATTTTGTAGCATCTTGTTTGCTGAGGAGCGAAAGGTGATAGGAATTCATGTTTAGAATTTAGATTTTGTTTAAAGCAAGCAAAAATTTGTTTTGTTTTCTTCCTCATGAATCCAAGAGGGAATGGCAGACTGACTGATTATTTCTTTTATGGATATATGAATCCTATATGACAAGTAACAAGAAGATGGCCTACTACTCCTCTTGAATTGGAACTTTGGGCTGTGTATTATTTACAATGGAAGAAGAACAAAAAAGTTGCAGCTTTAGACAGAGAAAAGAAACAATTTGTAGTACTAGCAACTGTATGAGATGTCTCTTACCTATTGGGTAAGAGTGGATATAAACATGCATATACAAATGTAAAATAAAATCAGAGAAAATCAATTTTATTGAATTTTTTAAAAAATAATTACATTGTACCTTACAATGTAAATTATACATATCTACACAGAGGTACACTGTTGAGAAATGACATATGCTTAGGCACTGAAATTATCTATTTTTTTCTATTTTTGGTCAACAGCTTATCTTGAACTTTTCCCTTAGTAGAAATATTACTTTTGGCTGAAAACCACTAATTGTAGCTTCTTTAAATCTCAAAAGCTACATTGCTGACTTGCACATATTCATAGTTTTAGCTCTAGATTCTATCTTCACTCAACTCTTCTTTGAGGGAATGCTGCTTCTGCCTGAAAATGCAGATGATGCAGTATGTCTGCTCTACTGGCACTTAAGCAGAAACATGTGGGGTATGACCACAACAGTGTCCTTTCAGATACAGTTCATATTTCCTATTAATCACTAGTAGGAAACGCTTCTCGTGCCTTAGATTATGGAGGTATAGAGTTTATACTACTTCTAAAACTTCTTTTAAAGAGAAATTTATTGCTACACCTGTGATACTGATGTTATACCTATGACTTTCCAATACTTTTTTAGACTTGCTAAATTTATGCTTTCCGTAATAACAACTGACAATAAATTTCACAGTGTGATTATACGTTGTATGGAAAACTATTTTTGTATTGATTTTATATTCTGTGTAGAAATCATAGTTTTGCATATTTTATCATGGTCACTTCTGTTTTCTTTAGTGTAAAGAGTTAAATTTAAATACTCAGTCATGTGGCCATTTTAGTTTGCATTGTGTGTTCCTGGAAAACTCTCTTCTGCTCCATTAACTCTGAAACTGAGTAATGGCAACCCAGCTGAGAGTGAGCCACTGCTTCCTATTATTGTATTATAACAATTTTGAGATTATTTTTTATCCCATTCTTCAGTAATCTTGTTAAATATTTCCTTTGCTTCTGGTTACTTTTGCGCACTGGGTACAATGACGTTTATGTCTACTTTCCAACCTACAATCATTACTTTGAAACCCTAAATATGGTTAAAATATTTCATTGTTTCACCTCTAACATTTGCTTTCATAGGTATTAACACTCATTTGTCACTGTGATTCACTTCACTTATTCAGGTCTTTTGAAGGCTTTTCACGTTGCTTTCTGATTCTAACTGAACTATTCTATCTCATTACCAACTCAGCTGCCTCGATATTCCCCCTTGCCACACTTCTGAATCACTTACATGTATATTAAAGAATACCAAACCTAGTACATAAGGTGAAGATAGATTATGATAAAGTTTTAATGATGGAGTGAATATAATGCCGTTGAATCCTCTGCTTTCATTAACAATTCCTATCTAGTCACTAACTGATGAATATTTTTGTCTTTTACCTAAAGACTGCTTAACCTTTCTAGCAGCCTTCTGTAGATCACCTGTCAAGGTCTTCTAAAACAGAAAATACTTTCAAGAACTTAGTGATGCTGAGGAGCTGGCAACACACTGGTGATTTTGTTTCAGACCTCCACCTAAATTTTTACTAATACTCCAGAGCTATTACTCAGTACAATCAATATGTCAGGAAGGGAAAAGGCCTATCTGATCAAGATTTTTATATATCAATAAAACATCATGCAGTTAAGCAGGTACTGAAACAAATGCATTGTTTCAATGAGTTTGCAAATGTACATTTAAAAAATAAATGTGTGTATAGACCTTGCGTATGACTGCATATCTAAATTTTCTTAGAAGTAAAATTTTGGGTCTGAATATATATATATATATATATATATCTGTAATATAAGTATCTTAATAGAATCTGTAAATAAGTATTGGATCTTCTTTTACTAGAAAAGAAAAAAAAAAAATGTTAGTCACATCTGTTTAGTCTGATTCCAAATACTTCTGGCACTGTTCTAGTAGCTAACTTCTCATGCTCGCTTTTGAAATTAGAGTTGAGATGCTGGTACTAATGAAGCCAGCAAGAGTCAAGTTCTGTTGATTTCATTTGGGCCAGCATTTCAGTCTCTAAGCTTAAAAACAGTAGGAGCTTCACATAATCAGTAAATTTGTCTTTCATTTTGAAGGAAAGAAAATCAGTAGAGTAGGTAAAGGGAGTATTACCCAACCCTGAGGGAGAAGGAACAGTTAATTAAACAAACAAACAAACAAACAAAAAAAAGCAAGAAAAAACAACAAAAAAACCCCTACAGAAGATACTTAACAAGTAAAGAAAAAAACATTCATACATTTCTGTGGTTAGAAATGTTATCGGTGTCTGAAATATAACAAACATAACGCACAAAGAATGCTGAGAAGACATGAACAAAGAGATTCAAGGTACAAACACTTCCATTTATTTATTTATTTATTTATTTTATGACTCTCTAGTTAATAAAGAAAACTCTTGTGCTTTTCCTCATTAGGAACTGCAGACTGACTGTCAGAACAGGAAGAGACAACGTGGAGTCCTTAACAGCGCTGCTTTTTTCCTCAGTGTGGGCTATATACTTGTATGACACCTTCTGCCCCGCTCATGTTATTTGAAAGGACTGTACTTATGTGATTTAAATCTTATATAAATCCCTCACAAATATTTTCTATTACCCTGAGAAGTTCACAAGTGAATTGCTGCTTTTCTTCAGGGTAGTTGATTTTAATTTCTGTTATCTTGCCTTGATTTTTTTTTTTTTTATGCTGAATGATATAAAAATTATTGAAGGCAATGAGAGGAGGTTCATCATCTCATATGCTGGCATAAGTGTGAACATACTAATACATATAATAAATATTGTTTTGTTTTTCAAAAATTTTAACATATAAATTAAATCTGATAAAACAAAATGGAAAAAAGAGGGAAAGAAATGGGGAAATGGTAGAAGATGAACATTGTAGACTAAAACATGTGTGATGAATGCACATTGACACTGAGCTACTGTAAAGTTTTCTAAACTGATAAACATTAATTCTCTGTAGCATGACCTCAGTCTGTTTTGTTATAAAGATGAATTGCCTAAAACACTGCCCTAACATCACTTTTTCCTTGTATCTTGACAAGATTCTTGTTATGAACATTATGAGGATTCAAGTTGTGGTCTTCACTGATGTTTATTATGGTTGAATTCATTTAAGAGTGTGCACATCTTTTGCTTTTTTGGCTTTTTTGATTAATACAGTTCCTAGCCCCCACCCTTAACCTGTGTGTTTGCTTCCTATAACATGATTTAGAACGTGATGTATTCTTTAAAACTAAAGAATCGTTGCAAACTGTTCCTTTGGCTCATATGCTGCCTAAAACCGCAAAATTAGTGAGGGAGGAAAATCAGGAATATCAACTCCTTGCAGTAGTATTGACCTATGTAAATAGCAGAGGTATGAGAAAAAAAAAAAAGAAAAAGCCTTTGGATTCCCTATAAAATTATATATCCCAGAAAGGCAAAAAACCTAGCTAAAAGTAATGTAGTCCTATGTATGGAAATTCTACCAGCTCTTCAAGAAAAAAGGGAATCCAGCTTTGGTGGTGATTGCCTGGAAAGGGAGCAGCTCTTTTTCTAGAAAGGAGGCTACCTAAAGCAGACACTCAAGTGAACCTGCTTACCAGAGTCTCTCATATACTCCGAGAAAGCTGGATCATATCAGAAAGGACCTGGATCCTGTTACCAACTGATTCCAGAGATTCCTGGTGTGCCAGAAATTCCTCTGTGTGAAACAGCAGCAGGTGAAAGAAGTCATTAGCTAACGATGGTGGAACCAGGGGAAAAAAATACCTCAAAAAATCTTAAAGTAACAGACATTATTTGACATCATCTGATGACACCTGTTCTGGAATGAAGAGCAATGTAGGATGTAGGAACACTCCAAGGACAAAATTGGATTATTTCTAGTTTAAAGTTGCTGAAAGCAGACTGCATTTCATTGAGGAAAGAGGACTGACACAAGCCAAGAGATTTTTTGACCCGCTGAAAGTTTTTAGGGATAAAGCTACATGGCCCGTAGAGAACAATGTGATAACAAGTGATTTGAAACACAAAAAATGCTTAACTTCCACCCCATCTGCAGAAGTTGTGACAGAAGGTAGGCAAAAAAACCATAGACCATTACATTTATCTCCTTTACTATTTTCTTTTCCATTACTCCTTCATTTACAGCTTTGAAGGACTTGTAGCTTCCAAGATCAAAATGTTGTATAATGACTGTATACCAATGATGACACCATTTTGTTAAAAACTGAGCTGCTGTTTCTTGTAATGGTGAGGACTTCTGATTGTATTCTGATGGATTGTTGTTTGATGTGTGGCAACAAAGGTAAAAAAAATCACCTTTATTTCATATGGAAGAGCAGGGGGTGGGTGATGACTGGATTTATACAGGTAGTTAACAGAGAAGTAGGATGATTTGTCAACGTCCTTTCAATGACACCAGGACTTTTTCTGACATTCTCTTAAACTTGACATATATTGTACTATTCAAATAGTTTCATTTTCTTACTGTAGAAATGAGGGGACTTTGCTGAATTTTGGAGCGATGACAAAGAAGTAATGACAATCAGCACTAAAAACAATAGGCAGGAAGTAAATGCCATACTACAGAAGCTGTGAGCATTAATTTCTAGTCATGCTGATGTGCTATTACTTGTCTGATGTCAAGACTGATTTTCCTAACTATGTAATATGTTGTGCCAGCATGAGCTGTAATTGCTTCAGGTTGCTATTTTTGCCCTTGTCTTACCACTGTTAAGAAGCCCACTACTGTCACCAATGACATTTGTGCTTTCTAAAATATTCTAAAAGGAAGCCACAACTGGAGTGCAATTAAGTAGACACTGCCAATATATCCTGGAGTAAAAGGTGACTGACAGCCTACTCAGTCTACAGTTTTGATGAGCTATCCACTTCACTTGGATCCACCTGCTACCTCTTTCCTTTCCTTTGGCAAGGCCTGCTGAGTTGCATAAAAGATCCCAGCTAAAAACATTTCAAGACACATTGTTCAGTTATCATTTTGCAACTCTTACACATAAGGTTTATGTCAATTTTTGTCTATATTCGAAGTCATAAGTAATTGCACATATTACAATTGCTCAGCATGATACCAGTTGATGCTGGCAAGGACTGTGGGTGTGTTGCAGTTCTGTGTGAGGTTTTTCTAACTAATATGTGAGCTTTTGTAGTTGTTTCCCCTAGAAGCTTATACTTCTTTAAAACTAAAATTAAATGGAATTTTATGTTTAAAAATTCAAAACATTTAAAGACAAGTGCCAAACTTCGGTCCTTGAAGCATGTAAGACTCTTTAAATGAAAAATTTGCAGCTTCATTTTGGAAACTGCTGGAGCATGAAGCTGACAGCCTAAACTGTAGATGTTGTATTAAGAAACATACTTTTCTTCATACAAAAGAACCCAGTAGCACTCTGACCAGTCTAGGAAAATAATTAGACTAATAAATTAGAACTGCTATGCATCTGAATAGTGCTTCTGTACTTGCAAAAGGACTATCCTACCACACAGTAAAATTAATGCCTTCACTAGGTTTTTCCTCCACCTATCTCATCTGAAAGCCCCATATAATAGTCAGACTTAGAGAACATCAGTCCTACGTATGTGGCCTATATGAACACCATGCCAGGGATTCACGCATAAAGGGGAAGACAGGGAAACAAGAGTGGGTCTAAGTGATATAGACGTGAACAACATTCACATGCACAAGAAAATAACAGGCAGATTACTAGCAATTCAGCCTTTGTTTCCTCCCCTCATGGTCAAATCCTTGCATGAACACAAATTCAAGATATTCTATAAATGACTTGAAGTCTCAAATCCAGAGGATCAAAGCTACCATGGCACACTGCCTGCTCCTCGTGTGTTCTGGACCAGGCAGGTTTTGATCTCCTGGCTGCTGGAGCTGGCTTCCTTCTCTGCCCAATGGACAGTTCAGGATCATGTCCAACATGCTTGTCATACACCACACAAAAAGTTATTTCACAGGATCACATGAATCAATAATTATGTGAGTGTCATGGTACACACATTTGTTTCTGGTTCTAGAGGTCTGTCATACAAGAAGCTGTTGCACACAACGTATAACCAAGGGAGCAGAACACCGTAGTAAACATACTGAGTAAAAGAGAACTGGTTTTATATTTGTGAGAGGGAAGTGTCAGACAATTCAATCAAAAGTATAGCTGAAGCAAACTAAAATTAAATTCATTTGAAATGTGTAAAACTCGCCCCATTTTTAGCACAGGTGCAGTGATGTCTATTCAAGACAGTGTCAACATTATCTTTTTGTGAGAAGATGGCACCTCCAACACTCTCTTGAAACGTGCTCCAGCATTATTCAATATCTTTGAAATAAAAGATGGATACACCAGTAATTTTAAAAAAGTTTTCCATCAGATGTCAGAGTTTTATTCCTGTTTGCCAGTCACCATTTTCCACAAGAGAGATAATACTTGCGGTGTTGAAGTGTGACATTCAAAACCAGCCTATTGCAATGGTCATTCTTGTGGACATCAATTGTTATGAATGTTCTCTTCAGACCAGTCTAGGACAGGAGACCAGGTCTTTGCTTTTGGGAAGTTTCATTCATTTTCACCTAAATGTGAACACATAGACCCCAGGAAATTGGCTTTTTTTCCAACTTAGAAGGGGAGTGATCTAGTAAAACATTACCTGAATGACCATATGTGACTTGGAGAGTGTTGATACACTCTCTTACATTGTTATTTGAACACGACACTAGAAATAAACATGTAAAAGTTTTTGTTTCACAGAGAGTACTGCTGAATCCTGTGGCTACTACAATCTTGAACCCTATGACTCAATTTTCGGTGTAGCAGATATGCAATCTGGCACTGTTAACTCTCTGCATGTTGGGAAATTGTTGTGTAGGCCTGCTATCATTCATGTTTGCTGCTGTTTCAGCCTTCATTGAAGAACAATCTTTTAAGTAGATTCAGTTAAATTTATGTACTCTTTGAATTGTGTACTCTTTTTATACTTTCAAAATCCATCAAAATTCCTCAGGTCTACTGGCTCATTCTTATTCTAACCACTTGTCTCTCATCTAACAGACAGTGACTAAGGTAGATGTTTATCACTTGGGCGTTTTGATTTCATCTGATGTTTAAAGAGTTGCTAGAAATAATAAGATGAATGCTAGTTTGATTAAAATGAGAGCTGGTCAAGTATGACATTTTTACTGTGATATTATTCTGGTTAGTTCCACTGATGCATTTAGTATACAAACAAAAGTATCATTGTGCATCAATATAAAAAAAATATCCTATCAGAGGAGGACTAAAATGCTAAAATAGGACATAAGAAGTGAAACTAAATTAGACAACCAAGGAAATGTCTAAAAGCATTGTTCAAACATTATGAGACAGAGGAAGAAGGCCAAAGCCCATCTGCAAGTAAATCTACTCATAAGGAATTTTACAAGTTTCCTAACGCAAAAGGAGTTTTAGAGAAAATCTGAGTCTTTTGAATGGGGAGATAATATAATGATGGATGATATGAAAAAGGTCAAAGTATTCAAAGCTTCTTCTGCCTTGGTCTTCAGAGCCACAGTCCTGGCTTCTCCACCTATGGTTTAGGAAGCTGAAGAGCATCCAAACATAGAGGGAGCCAAGCTACATTTACTTTAGTGAATTTGATTGTGCAGTGGATCATTCTAACAGTAAGATCAGTGCTGGAAAGTGCTCTTTGGCACATAGCCTTAATGCAGACCTCTGAACTCAAAAGAGCTGGAAGCCACCATTTCATGGGTAAGTATTTACTTGTCTCCAAATTGAGCTTTGTGGTGACAGCAATGAAAGGCCTGTCTTGCAAAACCCCTTCAATAGTGAGTTACATAGTATATCCAAGAAAATTCAAGTCCATGTCTCCTTATCGAGACCTGCAACCAGCTGAAGTGATCATAATAAAGAAAACAAATTGCTGTGACCCAGAATTGTGACCAAGTTTCTGTTCTAGAAACTGTCAATTTAATGATTTCCATTGCTGAAGAGGGAGAAGCCTCTTTCTTTCTGAGAGTTTTACGGATTGACTATCTGCACCTTTCAGTCAAAAATGAATTTCTGACTTCCAGTGAATCACATGATTCAGGTTTCTAGGCTTACAAAATGCAGTGAATGAATGCCTGCAATGGTTAACTAAAAGTAAAATGTGTGCAGAGGTCTGAAGAACAACAAATGGAAGAAAGACTTGCCGCCCTGTCTTTTAGTCTTGTACTTGAGGATTGGGACTGTCACTGACATATGCTTAGTTACTTCCACTCTCTGCTCACATTTCCCGAACAATACAAAGTCAATAAGCTCATGGTCTTTGCAAAGTACTTTGAGATATACTGATGAAAAGTGCTAGCGTGCAATGTGTTATTACCTTTCTTGACGACCAGAATAGCTTTTGAGATCAACCTGGACAGCTTTCAAACAAGTCTTTTTATGATTTAACGTGATTGTAATGAAGCTGACAATGATTATAATGAAGATGGACTTCCCTTCTCAAGGCCAAATCACCATGAAGTATTATTACAATTTACATAGAAACTGAAATTATTCATTTGAATAAAAGACTGTGGCTTGCTAAGATATGTATTTTGTCCTTTCCTTCTTCCTCCCTTCCTCTTTTCCATTCCTTCCATTAGTAAGGAGTGTTCTTCTTTCCAGCTCAATTCTACTAGACCCGGGCACCAAAGCATCATATATCTCCGTGCTAAATAGAGGTCATCTTTGGTGCTGGAGGGCCATATGAAACCATGCCAGCCTCTACGTCCCCACAGTGCTGCTGTTGCAGTCAGAAACAGCTGCTATAGAAATGTTGTGTAGGAATTTTTTTCTCATGTCTTCTGGCTTATTTTCCTGCCAATAAAATTCTGTCCTCATTATTTACTTCCTAAAAATTGCTTTGAAAAGCCAATATCTAGGCAAAGAAAATGCAATAAGTCTAATTTCTTGATACCTCAGTGGCAATTTTTATATAGTATTACACAGAAAATTTTTATCTCAACTTGGTAAAGAACTTTAAAGCTTTGAGGAATTTTTCTGTATTGGAAATGATAACAGCTACAATAGGTCTTATTGAATAAAGAGATTATTGAATAGGGCAGAGCTTATTGCTTGGCATTTTTCAATGACTCATCTAGCTATATGTCTTATACAATGTTTTCTTCAACATCCCAGTGCAAAAATTAGGACTGTACCAATGAGTGATCATGAAACAAACTTGAAGCACCAGAGGGAACTAAATCATCATAGGTATAAGAGTAGGAAAAATAGTTGTATGGTGTAAGGCTTAATAAGAATTTTCATTAAAATTAGGGAGCTCATCAACTTAAACTGATGAAAAATCCGGTAATGTTATTTGATTCAGAATGCCTAAGTGTGCTAAGATGACAAAACTGTAGGAAAGTGATCCTAAGATAATTTCGGGGCAATAATGGCAAGAATTTACACAGCCTTGTACGATAGCATGTAGAATGCTATAAACAAGACAAACTCTGGATAAAGAAAATAGCTACTAATATAGCAAAGAACAAAGATCCTATCTAGCATGAGGAGATTAAAAGAGTTTTCTCTTGTTTCACTTTTTGAAGAGCTGTCCAAAAGTGGACATGGTTGCTCTATGTATGTATCATAAACACCAAGACAAGAAAATAATAATTTAAACTGACAGAACTACCACGAGAACACAAGATATAAACTAACTCTGCATAATTTTGGACAAAGATTTATATAAATATTTTAAATTATGTGAACAATATGGCTTGAGAACTGTTTTCCAAGAATTGAAAAGGTAGAAGCAAAATAGACAGTTTCACAATAGTGCTGGAAATGATTATATGATGTATATTACATATATATGATTATACAGTCCATACTGTATATATGATGCATGCTGTAATGGTAGATCCAACTTAAAATGTCTACCATACATGTATTTCTAACCTTTAATATTCTAGTTACTACAATTTAAACACACAATAAAAAACTTATTGTGTCTTCAATACGCAACCTTGACTAATGTTTTTGCAGCAAGCAAATGTCAGAAACTGGTGTAATAATTTATTTGTCTACTTGACACATTGTCATTTTGAATATAAGATTTGATTGTGTTCTCACGTATGTGAAACGAGAATAAAACCAAAATGTATTAAAAAAAAAAAATCAGCAAAGAATTTTGGACCATGGAACAGAATTGGAAAACTGGCTATACTGTAAATGTTACAGTTTCTCTCTGTTTAAATTATTTTTTCTCAGTTCTTAATGTAGTTATAAGGCTATATTGAAAGTTCTTCTGCAAAATCATTGAAAGGCATAATTTTATGTGTCAAGGCAGGTGAAACCTGGTGAATGCTGTTGATACAGCAATTCCTACAGTACTGCATGTGGCCCTTTATTTTTTCAATAATCTAATAATTTTTCTAAGTAGGTTTCTGTTTGTTTGTTTTTAATCTTTATAGCCAGTGTATTATGCAGCTTCTAAAAAAACAATGTAAAGACTGCTGAACTACTGTCATGTGAGGCACTGAAATATGTTATTGCTAGTGCATAATGGCTGCATCTGTATTCACAAACTGAGCTGTGGCAAGACAGAATACCCAGTGTCTAAGTTAGCAAGCATTAGCAGCCTCTCAGAAAAGATGGACGTGCTCAAACTGCATATTAAAAGTGGTCCCTAGCCTGTGCTAACCTTTAAACTATGCATAGGAATTTTTTATGATAGAAAATAATTTGTTTTGGTCCCAAAATGGCCAGGCACTGTTCTAACAACTGAATGGTGGAAGGGATCACATTTCAGTGCCCAGGACTTGTTCTCAGCTGTGATTAAAGCGTGGTACAGCCAGAACCTCATAGTCCTGTTTGAATCAGGCTTTTCAGAAGTTATCAAGTGGTGGTTGATTTAAGTGATTCTTATGTTCCTGATTGCACTACAGCTAAATTTAAACCATCTCCTTAAGAAGTCATAAAGAACTGTTTACCTTAGCCCTAATGCAGCCTCAAGGTTCATTCTCTACCGAGACCATTCTATTTCATACTAATGACTTTAACTTTTTTATAGTAACAGGTTCACTGGAGCCTCACATCTTCAGTCTCTAATTGTTACACCATGTTTACTGGAGTAATTGATTGGAAAATGTGACTAGATTGCTGCTGCTGACTTACTGCATTCTGCAGTGTTGCAATGCTTGAGATGTAGCCAATGACTTTGAGTTGTGATCTGGATAGTGGTACATTTTTCTTAGACTGAATTTAACTCTCATGTGCCAGTACAAGCAAGCAGCTGCACTTATTTCATTTGGTGTTTCCTACATAAGTAACACTGAAACAAAGTAGGCTTACGACATATGTACTGCATGGGGTTGCACTACTACTAATGAAACATAGCATGCGGTTGCATAAATTAACCAAGTCCTAAATACTGTAAAGTGACGTCATCAATGTGGTTCTGCTCTTGGTTTGTGTCAGAAATCCCCTACAGGACTGAACTTGAATTACACTATTGTCACCAAATTCTTTGTGCATACAACTAAATCTTTTCTTCTTCACCCTCGATCCTTAACTTACAGATGGATTACTTCCCCTTCCTCCCCACAGGTACTTAATCCTGACCATCTGCTTCCATCCACTATGTCTGTGACCTCTTCTTTGACAAAATAAGCTTTAGCAAGGGATTGTTAAGAGCCTTAGTTTCTGAGCAACTAACCAATAGTAATATTTTTACTGTCAGCAGCCATTTCTATGATTACTTGTTTCTGCTCATATTCTGTTGTTGTACTAGAAAGAAGAGTGCTTTTAAGGCAAAAAGGAAAAGGGATGTTATAAAAGTTTAATTATAAATATTTGTGCCCTGTGAGACTTCTCTGCTACTGAGAATGTGAACAGTGCTGAATGTATTTCAGCCAACATAGGACTGCATACAACTGAGGTATGGGGCAGTATCAGTGCTGTACTTCCAGCAGTGAAACTTTGCTGCAGTGAGGAACTTGATCTTCTTTCTTCAAGACAGGAGTTACACTGTCACAGCTGGCTGTATTCTCACCCCCGGAGAGGCAGAAGCAAAAAAAATAAAAAGGGGACTAAACACAAGAATTGGTCTATGTGCATGAATTCAAACCTGAAGTTGTAGTACAAAACGCATGTTACTGCCCAACTCAGAAGTCATCTTCGCCTCCTTGGTGCTTACTTTTTATTTGTATAATTTTTTGAGTACTTAGAGCTTGTATATGATATTAAATGGCTTTCTTTCCTGGGCTGAACATTTTCACCCATACCTCAGACCAAAATCCAAGCAGCACTTCCACCTTCAGTCACTCCTTTACTCAATACTTCACAATAACTTCAGGAAGTATTCCCAAAGCAGGCAGAATTCCTGTAAATAGGCTTTTAAAATGTAGGAGGGGTAGGGATAGTGTTGCCCTTTTCTTTTTTAATAGTAAGTACTTACTTTTCTGGGAAGTGTGGAATCCTGGTTCAGTCCCCTCTTCAGCTTGAGGGGGTACAAAATTGTCTCATTGGAAGAATACCACTTTTCTACAAGCAACTCTGCTGGGTGAGTCAGTTAGGACTGAGCATCACTGTATGACTTATTGCACAGGTAGGGAGGAAATGATGGATTTACCCCCATCTCCCTCTTATAAAATAGTTTTGTCATCAGCTCTTGCCTAGTTTTGGACTTTGGTTTCTACCTCTGCTGTATTTTGTCCCCTCATTCTTGAAGATAAAATGGATCTGAATAAAGCCAAGAAGCTAAGACTCCCTTGTGCCCAGACTGCCCTGCCTGCTTGGTGGGAGATCACTACACCTGTCTTGCTGTGGCACTCTGCACTCAGAACTCCTTTTGGCACAGTTACGCAGCTTGATTAGGAAGAAGTGGATTGAAGTAACAGTAAAAACAGCAAAAATGTGGAAAATTTAACTTGAATTAATATATATATGTCATAGCAAATAAATAGTAAAAAGGGGTACTGAAAATGTTATCTTAAATGCTTTTATAAAGAGATATTTAAACCTAATATTTTAAGTCTAACTGCATCTACTCCATTCAGAATTTGAGTTAGCTTTTTGCGTAATATTTAGGCTCCTTAGGTTAATTAAAGATCAATACCATTTTATTTTCTTTGATTTTTTATGCTATTGAAATAAATAGTAGGGAAAGTTGAATATACTCAACCTAGATAATTATTTTGGTATTGATGCAATGTACTTTTATCAGGCTTCTGAGGCAAATGGCTGCAACTCAATATCAATTTAATCATTATGCGACAGCAATAGGAGAACCGTAATTATTGTTTCACTGATACAATCAGATTTGTGTAATCCTCTTTGATATTCTGGGTGTCATAGAGATTTTACCTCTCTAAATAAAAGTTCCTGAATTATTAGTGTTTTTTTGTTGTTGTTTTTTTTTTTTTTTTTTAATTGAGATTATCTCCTATGTTTAATCATATTTTTATTATGAAATGAAAAAAATAAATAACACAAAAATACACATGAAAATACTTTGAAAACATCCTGCTTATAATTTGAGACTTTTTGAATAAATGGAGATGTTAATCTCATGAAACCCCCAATTCATGAGTATTTATAGCAACCTTCACCCTCTGAAAATCACATGCTGGATAGGCAGTTGATTAATAATGCAATAATACAAATCACAATGCAAACTAAATTCAGGAAATAAGATAGCACATGGTAAACTGTTTATTTCCTTGGCATTCTGTAGTTGCAGAACATCATAGTTCATGTTTCTGTTGTCAATATATTTAACTACATTTGCAACAACTTTTGATATTGCAAATATAGTTGCCCAGCTTTAACAGAAACCAAACAGACAGATGAATTGGTTACGATTGTATTGGCTTACCTATATATGGTGTATATACGGATATTCAGAGGATTAAAAATATTTTTTCTTAGCAGTACTGATGCAGCATGAACAGCATTTTTTGATGTGATTAGAGATGTTATGCACATCATTGTGAACTGACTCAGAATGTACCTAGAACTGCTAACCCCCCACTTTTATGTAATTCACCAATTAAATAACATAAAAATGACTTTGATTCTTTCCTCCTCTTCCCAACATTATAAACCCCTGTTGTGTTCCAGTTCTGTGAACATGCACAGAGGTGGAATGAATCTTATCCAGAAATGTCAAATACAGTAATTACCAAGAGTGTACAGCGACCACACTTCAAGGCTTAACAGGTCTTCAAGATATTGCTTTTGATACAGATTTGGAATATTTTGTTCAACTAGATTACTGCAATCACCATGTGTAGATAGTTGTTGTCAGAAATAGAAGCAAAATTAGCAACCTTAATCTAGGGTGCAGAAAAAAGCATGCTTTTCTTTCAAGCTTTGTTTTCTTACCTTCAAATTGCTTTAAGTATTATCTGTGGAATAGCCACTTTTCTCAATAACAAATGTAACACCGATAACAGATTTAGAGAAGTATATCACTTCACTTACATATTGCAGATACCCTTGAATGATCTAAGTCTTTTTACACTAGACAATTTTCACACTTTCAAAAGAGATGTGCCTTTACAACAGGCTGTTCTTTCACATCAGCATTTTTAATGGACTCCTGTTGCAAACATATAAGCAGTATTTGGGGTTTTTTATTGTATTGTACGCTGATAATAAATAATTCAACTGGATGTGCAGGGGGTCCAGGTCACCAGTGACTAGGTAACTAAAGACTCTGGGTAGTACGAAGGCTACATTGATTACTAGAAACTTTGCTTAACTGGAAGTTATGATAGTTACTAAAAATTCTGCATAACAGTAATTGTTAACTGCTAGAAATCATAGATATCAATAAGCTATGCTAATAACTAAAATTTGTATGTAATAATAAATCTCTAATCATATCTACAGCCCTGTGACCATTCCTCATTCTACCAAGGATCCTCAAAAGGACCTGCCTGTCCCTATAGTGTTGGGTGACAGTGCTCACAGGCTTAAGGAAGATCTACTACTGCTGTACATTTCCACTGGCTTAGGCAAGAAGTTAGTGATAAATTTTTCCCTAACTACTAATGTCCAAAGCTTCAGCTTCTGCTATGTGTCTGTGACCTTTCAAATTTCATCCAAAAATCTCTCCCGCAGTCACCTTACTGCACAGTCTTTTTTCCTTCCCAAGAATTATTTGGTTGATTTAGAATTTAAATATGCATTCAAGTGATGAAAATCATCTGCTTACAGGCATGCTCTGCTCTCAGTTCAGTCTCCTTTGGTACACAGGAACTCCCACAGAGTTGGGGTATAGCTGAACATCAGCTGGCACTGAAAGTAGAAGAAACTTTTCAGTAGGCATTGAATTTTACATATTGCAAAAGAATTAGCTGGAAATCTCACTGTGAGTATTCACACACTGTCCAAAATCTGTTGTATACCTACTGAAACTCTGGATATTATTATCCAGGGTTTTTTTAACATTTGATCTCATTAAGATTTTGACCTCAAATTTATATATCTTAATGAATTCCACAGGTTAACATTGCATTACAGAACATTTTCAGTGGTTATTGTTTGCAGCCACATGTTTTGTATTGCTTTTCACTACCATGTGGCAAGATTTATCTCATTCCTCATATATTTACTCTCTTGATTTATCTCCTTCCAGCTCAGCTTTTTCCTTTTCAGTCTTTCAAGCTTTACCAGCAGCTTTGGGCTGGTTCCCTCCTTTCACTAAGCCTGCCCACACATGAGATAGATATGCTCTGGCAGAGTGAATTTTCTGACATGGATTTGATGTGGATCTACACTTATTTCTTGGGTTGTAATTGCTACATCAAAACCAGTTTCAGTGCAATATAAAACAGTTATTCCTCTTTGTTCTAGATAAAAAAAAAAAAAAAATCAAATGTCTAAGTCTTTTAAATGAACCGATTGGTTTTGAACTGGAATAGAAGAAGAGAGAAAGGTCCTGGTCTTTTTAGTGAGGAGACAGATACTGACTTATATTGTACGTAACCTCATTTAGCCTCCAACCTCATCTCCCAAACCAGCCTTAGCGTTACCTGAAGAATGACAGGGATTTGGAGACACTAGTAGGGGTTACTGTAATCAGGCTTAAGGGCTTTAAAATCATTTAGGGTGGAAGGGCTTTCCAGAGGTCTTCTGATCCATCTCCCTGCCCAAAGCAGGTCCAGCTAGAGCAGGTGCTCAGGGCTGTTTCTTGTCAAGCTCCACAGTCTTTCTGTACAGGCTGCAGCAGTATTTAGCCACCCTCACAGTAATTTTTTTTACCTCTGCCGGTTGGCTTGGACTTTTCCATGTTCTTGCTTGTCTCTTCAACTGTGTACCTCTAAGAAGAGTCAGGCTTTTGGCCTTTCTGCATCCCCCCTTTAGGTACTAGCAAACAGCAGTAAGAACTTTCTGAGCCTTCTCTTCTCCTGGCTGAAAAAATCCAGATCTCTCAGCCTCTCCTCATACATCCTGTGCTCCAGTTTCTTTTTGTCAAGCACTTTTGTAGGTCTGGTGTTTCAATTTCTATCTTGTACTATGGAGTCCAGAGCTGGATCCAGCACCCCAGGTCTCCAGAGCAAACTAAAGGGAAGAACCACCTCCCTCAACCTGCTGGCTGAGCTCTTACTAGTGCAGCCCAGAAGGCTCTTGACCTTTGCTGCAAGGGCATATTGCTGGCTCATGTTGAGCTTGTCCACCACAACACCAAGGACTTTTTCTGTCCAGCTGCTTTTTAGGCTTTTGGTACCCAGCCTGTACTGCTTCATGGAGTTATGACATCCCAGATGCAGGACTTTACCTTTGTCTTTCTTGAGTTTCACAAAGTTCCTGTCATCCCACAGCCCATCACATTCCCTCTGAACAGTAGCCCTTGCATGCAGCTTATTGACAACTGCACCAAACCTGGTACTGACTGCAAACTTGCTGCAGGTACACAACTACAGTTATGTTGACAGGGATGAGATAAGGACAGACGCAGGATCCGGCCCGGGCTAAGCTTGCAGTGCAGACATAACCACTTCCAAATGTATCTTTTTTATGCTACTATGGAAAATTTTCTCAACTCTCATCTGTATTCTTTTCTTGCTTACTCAGTTGAAGGTAAAAGTTTTTTTTCTGCTGTCAAATTAATCTCCACCAACTCTTTCTGTTCAGCTTGGCTTTCACGCAATTCGTTTAATTGCAATAGTGTTTAAAAAAATTTTACACTGACATTCTAGCTAAGCTTGCTGTTTCTTCTTTATTGTGATTGCCCTCGGTCTTTCAGCCACCTTTGATACAACACTCTATCCAATGCTTTCTTTGGAAAAGTGGCTATGAAAAGATGGAAGAGGTGTTACCAGTAATTTTAATTGAGGAAAAATAAGCAGAAAAACTCAAAACATCTAGCATTTTGGGCTGTCTCTGTTCATGATGGAACAGGTAGCTCATGCTAACATTTGTATGATGGAAACTGATTCTGGAAGCTCAAGCCATCCAATAGTCTGGTGGGTATTTTGTCTTGTGTCATAGTATGGCAGGCAACAAATTTAATCCAACCTAGAAATTCAGCAAGTTTTTCTTATCTCTTCTGAGCCCTCAGAATGAAGGTCTTATGAATGAAAATCTCATTTGAGTTTTCACAGTCTTACAGGCTTCCTTTTAAATTGCTTATGAAGGGTACTCATTGCTATTGAATCATTAAAGTGGACTTTTTATTAACAATTGTGTTAGGTCACTGGTTTTGCATCAGAAGCTCTTCTCCTGCAACATCAATGCTACATCTTGCATAACAATAAAGTATTCAGAACAGAGTAAAGTTTTGTATCCAGGATGAAGGCTGGGTCTGTGCAGAGGTGGATGACAGCTTGCTATTTTTCTTCATTGTATCACCAAAAAAATTGCAGCACCCTTTGTATATTCAGAATTTTCAAAGTATTTCTATATATTTTTACATATCTACACTGTGCAGTTCAGCAGAAAAAACAAAACCCCACAACTTTATTAATGCTTTATTATCTGTCCTCAGTAGAAAATTGAGGCAAAACCCTCTGATTCTTGAGAGTTGAGATACTGTATGTCAGTGGCATGCAAAAACCCCTATAACTTGTACTGAAAGAACTCTTCTCTGAGCTTGATAAGGCAAAGAGTTCATGTGCTGTGTAAGAGAAATTCAATAAAGCAGTCAACTACTCCTCTGTTGATATATCCCCAAATGCTTCTAGATGGATAATCTGTCATTATTCCCTGCTGTCAGTAGAGAATTCTTTGCCATACTAGTCTATGATGGCATTCCTCTCACCCACTACTGTAGACATGTTTGTCTGAGCTAGTTACTATAAGGTCTCTTCATAGTCAGCAGAGAGAATTGTGCTTTCAAACTCATTTCATCTGATGTATTTTGGGTGAGAAAAAGATGGGCCATTCTTTGGAAAAATTTCTTCGTAAAGGCAGCAGATGTAGCTATGGTAGGCATTTCATCAGACAAGTCCCATCTCTAACTACTGCTATGCAATGTTAAATTGTTTTTTCATATGTGTAGAGCTATAAGTAGACCTGCGTGGAGTGAATTTCAGCTACAAAAAACTTAATTTCGTGGAATTTTAGCTGTCTTTACATGTGAAAGCTGTCCTTATATCTAAATATGAAATGTCTTACATAACTGGTACCTGAAAATTTCCTCCCTTGCAATAATCAGGTGCATAGAACCAAAACACCCAGAATATGTTACTTAAAATTATATGGGTAATTAACACTAAGTTCACTACTTCTCATTCATTTCTCTTTTATTTTATCTTTCAGATCTCTGTTTGTTGGTTTTTTGGTTGGTTGGTTTTGTTTGCTTTGTTTGGTTGTTTGGTTAGTTGGGTTTTTTTTAGTACATTGTTAGAGTTCCCCAAATCTACAGGCTTGTCATAAAAGACAGCACATCAGAAGTGAGGCTGTCCATCTTTTGCTATTAATGTTTAGGGGCACTTTTTTGCTGCCTTGAGGCTATGCAGAGGAGAAATTTATTACTATGGATCTGAGAAATCTGTTGTTGCAATAATGAAACATTCAAGCATGGCACAGAGAGGTATTTTCCACCTTGCTGAAACTCTGAATGAATATAAGCAGCAATATTGTGGTGGGTATCTACTCAGTCTGGTGAAAACACACTAATGAATACTGAAGGAAGTGTGTATACCTTGTTTTAAAGATGCACACAGGAACAGAAAAGGTTTTTTTTTGGGCATAATAGATTTTTGTGAACAATCAAAATATTGATTCCACTCTAGGATATTTGTGAGGTGATCTCTACCGTGGAACACTGAATCAGTGGACATGGTTTCAATACGAGTGCAATACATTGTTGTGTTCTTGTCAAGCTGTTCTGCATTTCTCTTTCTTTACAAAACACTTGGACTTCATTTTGGACTTCACACTTCATTTTCCCTGTGTTTTTGCAACAATTTTGGGCTTAAAAAAATCTACATGACTATGGTAATTAGGAAAGTTAATTGTGTTTGATTAAATAGTATTAAATATTCATTACTTATTGAAAGTCCTTTTTATTTACTACCCATTAATATTAACACACAGAAAATTTACATGTTGTCCTCTGAATCTTTTGAAACTGTTTGTGTCTGTTTTTGTTACTGAAGGAGAGAACAACTTAGAACAATTTGTGGCTGAGAAAGTAGAAGTGAGCAAGTCAGATACTGATGAGCCTCCCTTTTCAAAGTCTGAGGCTATCTGGGGAGCAGCTCAAGCTAAGTGGAAACCTGAAGAGCAGCAGAAGAGATGGAGTGGAAGAATCCACTGGTCAGGAAGCTACCTGATCTGTGCATCCTGGCTTTTACAGAGGCTAAGGATGCTGTTTCTGCTGCTCAACTTGTTTAGAAGTGTTCTAGAAGGAAAATAAAAGCAACATGTTTACACTGCCAGTAGAAGGTAGGGTTATGCAATCCTGCATCCATGAATAATTAAACTGAGGTCCTAGCATGATGAATTGGGGAAGGCAACAAGGTACTGAACCAAAAAGTCAGAGTTTGTGGAACTCAATAGCTCAGTTTGACCATTTCCGGAGAAGACTACTCCTTAACTGAAACTGTTAAAAATTATATTTAACTTTCAGTATTCAAAGACCATTTCTGGAGGTTATGACTGGTTGTAAGTCAGATGAAGCAAATAAAGGACTTCAGAGAAGTTGTGCTTCCAAACAGACTTCAGAATTGCCACTGAAGAATGATTCACACTGTGTCTAAGGAACAGTCACTGTAGGTTTGTAATGCAGCCAAGGGAGAGAGGTGCACCGCCAGGTCCTGACTTAGATCTCTGTTGCGGCCTGTTCTCTATTCCTGTGTTTTCTATCTGTTTAGTATAAAGGGAGACCAGAGTGACTTGGCTTCTAGTTGAAGTTAGTCAGAATGAATCCTGGCCCAAATAATTTTTTTGACTTACTATATAAATACTTATTTCAGGTTTCATTGAATTTTGAGGGAAACTGCTATAGAAGGAATTTTTCTTAATAATATGATACATAGTGCAATGAATGAAACATAATCTTGAAGAATTGCTTAGAATTTGGCCATTTGTCTTCTAGCAGCCGCCTGTGGGCCTTGGTGATAGCTGCAGGACGTCCTTATTATTGTTCAGTGGGAAAATACTGGCAGGCAAGACTGTTCATGGCAGTAAGAGAGACAACCACAACTTAAAAAAGCCTTTAGAAACATCTGACATGTATGTGTGTGTATGTATCTTTAAGTCTATAAATAATCATGATACCAGTGGTATTTCTGCATTCACGCTTTAAGGATTATAGTTGCTGACTGCAGATGTGGAATTCTTGTTTCTATTCTGTATAAAATTAATGAGCATTTTTATATATCTATTTTATCTTCTCAGGGTAATTATCATGTCATGTTGCTGCATATAAGCTTAGTACAACATGCTTTAGATAGAAGCATATGGAAAAAACAGTATGGATAAATACAAAGATGTCTGTTTCTTTGGCATTAGTTTCTAAATGGATATATGCAGGGTTTTTTGGCATAATTTCCCCTGTATCACTATACAGCTTTTTTTTTTTCCTTTTTTTTTTTTTTTCTGGAGTCTTGTCTTGCTTTAATTATTGTGTTCTGGAAGCTCCATAACTCTTCTGGCATAAATTACAGTGGCATAAGGTTTTCACAGATCTATCGCAATGTCAGAATAAACCTCTCTATTTGAATAATTATACCACTTTTGTACTGCTTTTCACCTGCATCAAGTTCTCTGTTAATCTTCACATCCTTTGTTTTTCTGGCATAATTTTGACAGGTTGCTCTCTCTCTCTTAAAATGGTTATACGCAGCCATGTGCAATCTCCTCACAACTGTAACTGATGGCAGATTCAAATACTAGGAGCCACATGCATCTTACAGCTGTCTTTATTTACTGCTTTCTTGACCCTCTTTTTCTACGAGTAGAGGGGCATGTTTGGCACTGCTGAAAAGAGGATGACTGTTCTATTTGGTATATTTCAGGTTAAAAAGAGAACCTGAAATTGATTTCCAAATTTCATAACGTCCTAAAAAATTTCATTTAAATTGATTAAATTTTTTGACAAAAACCTCTGATTGTTGACAATTTAAAATGTTACATTACTGTGTTCAACACAAAATAAAACAATTTTTAAAAATAATTTCATAAGGAAAATGACAAAATATTTTGACAGAGTCTAAACATTTCCCCCTCTTCTCTCCAGAAACTACAGGTTTTCATTATTTGATAAAATTACATTTCTCAGTGCAAAAATATTCCAGCTAATCTTTTTTTCCCAGCTAACTCCAACCCAAACCCATGAAAAGCCAAGTTCTATCAGTAAAATACATGAAAAATTGACTTATTATCTAGCTTATAAACAACCAAGAGGAGCTGGCAAAGACATCTGAAATTACTTCATACTCAAGGACTGCATCAGAAGTCCAGGAAGAATAAGCTGCCTCACTACTCAGGCAGAAATCCAACTTGAAATTGCTACAGAAGGTAACTCTTCATGTCCATGTTAAATGCTGTGATGCTTACAAGCTAATGTACTAAGCACTATCATGATCAGCACAACAGTCTGAGCAAACTTTCATGTCTGGTGTTTTTAGTAGGCAGCTAGTCTGATTTTCTGACAACAGAATACCTTCCTGGAAAACAGATCCTGCAGCCATGGTCAAGGAGAAGATTTATCCTGTCTGCTGTGTCTACCAAATGATGTCCCCCTTCTGCGTTGTCTTCAAGCCAGATGGATTGTGCCTCTGGGAACTGAACAGAGATGTGACACCCTCATATAGCTGTAGATGTACTGCATGTAGATGCAATATTATTCCCTGGATTTTTAAGCAGGAATTGGCATAGTGCTAATCTTGGGACTGTTTAAAATTTACACAACAATCTTGGACCATATGTGATGAAAACTGCATGAGAAATTTGCCTGCATGCTCTGCACTAGGTGGTTTCTGGTGAGCAGGGAGTGAATTGGCTCAGCAGGGCCAGTATAGTAAGGCACGAAAGAAGAAAGATTGGCCCAGTGAACTCTTGTGATATTGTATGGCAGCTGTATCTGACATCTGCACTGTCATGTGAAGCTTTCAGCTCCAAGTTCGTGATCTCGTTTAGTTGTGCTGGAGAACAGGCAGAGACTACGGCAAACTGGGAGATCAGGTAGCCATGATTGTGGGCAAATTTCACTGCAAGGATGTTGCAGTGGAAGAGGACTGTGCAATCCCCCCGCTGGAGCAGGAACACCTAGATCAGTTTACACAGGAAGGTGTCCAGGCAGGTTTTGAATGTCTCCAGAGAGGGAGACTACACAGCCTCCCTGGGCATCCTGTTCCAGTGCTCTATCACCTTCACCATGAAGAAGTTTCTTTTCATATTTAAGTGGAACCTCCTATGTTCCAGTTTGCATCCATTGCCACTTGTCATATCATTGGTCATCAATGAGAAGAGCCTGGCTCCACCCTCATGACACTCTCCCTTTATATATTTATAAACATTAATGAGGTCACTCCTCAGCCTCCTTTTCTCCAAGCTAAAGAGATCCAGCTCCCTCAGCCTTTCCTCATGCAGCAGATGTTCCACTCCCTTAATCATCTTGGTTGCTCTGTGCTGGACTCTCTCCAGCAGTTCCCCATCCTTCTTGAACTGAAGGGCCCAGAACTGGACACAATATTCCAGATGTGGTCTCACCAGGGCAGAGTAGAGGGCAAGGAGAACCTCTCTTGACCTACTAACCACCCCTCTTCTAATACACCCCAGGATGTCATTGGCCTTCTTGGCCACAAGGGCACAGTGCTGGCTCATGATCACCCTGCTGTCCACCAGGACACCCAGGTCTCTTTTCCCTACAGTGCTCTCCGACAGGTCATTCACCATCTTATACTGGTACCTGGAGTTCTGGAGTTCTTTGTGCTCAATGTACACTCATACCAGCCTGTCATTTAGTCCTGGTCTGTCTTCATTTGCAAGAGGATGAGATTCAAATGGCCATTCACCAAACAACTATTTTAATGTGTGCTGAGCACTTTCCACACTCCATTGACTGCACTGAGTAGCTCTCCATTCAGATAATAGGTGCTTAGACAGCTAGTGCACATGTAGAAAACTAATTTTAGATGCCTAATTCCAAACTGGATCTCACCCAGAATTTTGCAATAGAACATCTTCAAATCTTTTATCTTCCTGCCTTGCCCTGTTGATGCTCTGTTTCTTCATGTTTGTTACAACAGATAAGTCATTACCAGATTGGTGGCCTGTAGTCCAACCAGGGACAAAATGGAGACTGGTCTTGTCACTTTTTTTTTTGGTTTATCAGTAACTATTGTGAGCCTTGCTGCTACTGTAAACATCCTTATCTAACAAAAAAAAAAAAAAGCATTGGCAGTAGCAGACAGCTGACAGTGATCAGATGGACAGAGTAGCAGCTGATATTTACACAAAATGGATTTTTTTCCCATGTGCTTTACATTTGCATCATAATTCTAGACCTCCTTCAGTCTGAAATGAGATAATTGAAAGAACCAGAAGGCCAATATCCTTTACAGGAATTTGAATAAATTTGAGACAAGCAAAAGGGAGATATGAAGACTGAGTTAAATTGTCCGTCAACTCCCCCATTAAACTAATGGGTGTAAGATATTTATCTATGTTTACATATGCATCTTATATTTTGAAGAATTAGGTTTGGAAAGAGGATAAGATACATAGGTTCATAACTTGATAGACCCTCCTTTGGCAGCAATTAACATGGCAACAAATTGTCTTGTCTCTTAAAACAAATTTATGAGTAATTCAAGGACTTTTCATAATGACAGCACTAACAGAAAATAAGAAAATGAAGATGCATCTCACTAAGTATTTATTTAAGGCTGAATTACATCTGTGCCTATGCTCCAACTCATTCTAACAATCCAAGGAGTTTCTTGCATTAAGAATTCCTATGAAGGAGTTATTTGGGGCAAAACTATGTCATATAAGGATGCAGTGATACAGAAGACACTTCTAGGTGACAAACTGGTATGACCTTAATATATTCGGAGAAAATAGAAATTGTTCTGTAGAAGAATCCTATGGAAAGTATTACAGTGCAAACTTGGCAGAACTGTGATTACGATGATTATAGTATGGAAGTCACAGGTGTAGATATAGGTATATTATGGAGATATTATATGTACAAATAATTGAACTTATTAAGTAGGACATAGCTACAAGATCTTAACATGCACAGAATCACAGAATGGACAAGGCAGGAAGGCATCTCTGAAGACCATCTAGTCCAGCCCTTCTCTTCAAAGTATAGTGAGTTAGAGTAGATAATGTAAGGCTATGTTTAGCTGAGTTTTTAATATCTCCATGGAGGCACCACAGCTTCTCCAGTCAAACCATTCCAGTGCAGTGTTTGACCACCTGCACAGCAAAAACAAACAAACAAACAAACAAAACCAAAACAACAAAAAACTCCAAAAATCAAACAAAAAAAAAGCAACAACAAAACCAAAATGAAAATTCAAAACCACACAGCTTCCCCCACAAAAACAAACAAACAAACAAACAACCCAGAACAACCCCAAAAAACACCACCAAAAATCCCCAAACAATGTTTGTTTTTTATTTATGTTTAAATGGAATTTCCTGCAATTCAAACTGTGGTCGTTGTCTCCTTTACCTGATCACCACTGCGAAGTGTTTGGCTCTGTCTTCTTACTGCTTCCCATCAGGTATTTATATGCATATGTAAGATCATCCTGAGCCTTCTTTAGACTGAACAGTCTCAGGTCTCCCAGCCTGTCCTTGTAAGTCAGATGCTCCTGTACCTGAATCATCCCCGTGGCCTCTGATGGACTCAGCCCAGTATGTCCATGTCTTTCTTGAGCTCAGAACAGGACCTGGCACTCCAGATGTATCTCACCAGCAATGGATGGAAGGGTGGGATTACGTCCTTAACCTTCTGGCAATGCTTTACCTTACACAGCCCAGGACACTGTAGGCCTTCTTTGCTAAAAAAGTATATTGCTGACCTGATTTTGCACTTCACTTGTTGAACTTTCTGAGGTACCTGTAGACTCACTTCTTCAGACCCTTGAGGTCTCTTTGAATGACAGTACAACGCACTGATGTATCAGCCACTTTTCCCAGTTTTGTGTCATCTGCATACTTGCCAGGGGTGCACTCTATCTCATCATCCAGGTCATTCAAGAAACTGTTGAACAGTATTCCCTTCAGTATTGACCACTGGGGTACCACTAGTGACTGGCCTTTGGCTGGATTTTGCATTGCTGATTACATCTCTTTAACAAACCCTGCAATTCAGACCATTTTCAATTCCTCTTACTCTCCACGTATCTAGTCTGCATTTCATAATTTTGCCAGTAGGGATGCTATGGAGACAGCACCAAAATCCTCCCTACCATCAAGGTAAATAACATCCATTTCTCTCACCCCATCCATTGAGCTCAACATCTCATTGCACAAGACTATCAGATTGGCCAGGCATGGCCCTGCATAAATCCATGCTGATTACTCCAAATTACTTTCTTGTCTTTCAAATATTTGGAAATACTTGCAGGATTATTCACTCCATCGCCTTTCCAGTCATTGAGGTGAACTTTACTAGACTCTA
This sequence comes from Patagioenas fasciata, assembly GCF_037038585.1. NCBI lineage: Eukaryota > Metazoa > Chordata > Aves > Columbiformes > Columbidae > Patagioenas > Patagioenas fasciata. Next base: position 92,252,141 of record NC_092522.1, on the reverse strand, counting down.
CTTTCCTGGATTCTCCTTCCTACCCTCTTGAAGGTTGGAGTGATTGCTTTCTTTCATTCCCTAGGAACCTCTCCAATTTGCTGTCACCTTTTGAAGATAATTGAGAGTGGCATTGCAACCAGGCAGCCTCCTCAGCATTTGCAGGTCTATCTCATCAGATTCCGTGGACTTGCCTGCAGTTTGTTTAAAAGTTCAGTAACCTGATCCTCCTCCACCTACCTTGTTGTGGACTTTCCCACTGTTCTAAAGGACGTGGGATCCCTGAAGGCTGGTATTGCCTTCTAATACGTTTGTAAAGACTGTGGAAAAGAAGCCGTTGAGTACCTCAGCCTTGCACATGTCATTTGTCACCAGTTCCCCTGCCCCATTCAGTATCACATCCACATTTTCCCTAGTTTTCCTTTTGCTCTTAATATGCCTGCAGAAGCCCCGCTCTTCAGACTTGACTCTAGATGGGCTTTGGTTTTCCTACTTGCACATGCAGAGAGTCTCTCTGTACTCCTCCAGAGTCACCTCTCCCTGCTTCCACGTTTGCTGCCAGGGTTCTGCCAGGCCTGATTCAGGCCTCCTGCGGCCTTTGCTTGATTTCTTGCACATCAGGATGGGCCACTCTTGAACTTGGAGGAGGTGATCCTTGAAAATCAACCAGCTGTACTGGACCTTTCTTGTCTCTGGGATCATAACCATTGGGATTCTTCCAAGAATGTCCTCAAATAAGCCAGAAGATATAAGTCTGAGTCAGACACAAAATGCCTGTGGCAGTATTCAGAAATTAGCAAATGACGTAGGATTCCTTTTAAAGTTAGTAACTTGAAAAGAAAGTTATTATGAATATAAAATTAAACACTCAAGAGACAATATGATAGTTAAGATTATGAGAAGCATCTTAATGCTGCGTTTTACAAACATATTTTCTGATAAATACTTACACAGTAAATACATCACGTCAAATTAGGAACTTCCGTCCCTTAAGTATCCTAACCTTACACAGCTTTGTATAGCACTCTAATCTGTGTGAACTGTGTGGAAGTCACCAGTGTGAAATGTGCAGAGTGGAAAAAATTAGTCAAATTATACTGGAGACAGTAAAAATAGTGCAGGCAAACGAAGAAAGGTGCAAAGAAGGCAACAAAACTGATCCATAGAGTTGGAATCATTTCCATAGAGGAAAAGACTCAGCACAGTTGGAGTCCTTGACTTGGAAGAGGATGAAGACAGCAGTCCATAAAATCATAAAACTTATGGAGATATTGCATCTGGAATATTGATTGCTGGTTTTTGTAATCCAAGATTTAGGGAGCACCCACTGAGATTACTAAGGAAAAGGAAGCAGTTTTCAAGCAATACATAATTACATTGTGAAAGTGGTTAAGGTTTTGGGCCACGGGTTATCAGAGACCCTAAAAATAGAAATGCATATAAGAAGGAGCAGACAAACTGAGAGAGAATAAGTCTGTTATCAGTCTCCAGACATACTGGTTTACCTCAGTAACCCACGGACTTCCTCATATCAGGGACAAAATTCCTTCATGTTTCTCCCAGTTTCTCCCAGTTCTTTCACCCTCTCTTGGCTGTAGTAAGAGGTGGGAAACCAGGCTATTATGACTTTTGTCTGATCCATCATCACGAAGCTGAGTTTCTTAAAACTCTTTCCCAGCCACGTCTACTTGCCTATCCCTTCTGAAGAGTTGATAGTCATCCATTGCAGCACTCCATCTGTGTGATTCATGCTACCATGCTTCCATGATGGCAACTACATCATAGCTTTTCTGCCACACAATGGCTTCCAGCTCCTCCTGTTTGTTGCTCATGCTGCATGCATTGGTGCAGATGTACTTCAGCTGGGCTATTGATCCTGCCACTTTTTTGAGGGGACAAGCTCTAATACCTACGTGAGCATTCTCAGGTGCTTCCACGGTTTCTAACACATCAATGACCTTTGTGTCTTTGCTGCCACATGGATTTCCATCCCCTACCTCAACTGAGATGGCAGACTGAAGGACCTGACTAACACACTGTCCCTCAACCACTGGTGTGCCACCTCCAGTTTTATCTCTAGTGAGCATGGTTTTATCCCTTTCCTCCTTCAAAACTAGTTTAAAACTCTTTCAATTAACCTTGCTAATTCCAGTGCAAAGATCTTCTCCCCGCTCTGAGACAGATGTACCTCATCTGTCACCAGAAGGCTTGATGTTGTGGACACAGACCCATGATCAAAAAACTTAAAATTCTGCTGGTAACAGCAGGTTCAGAGCCAGGTATTTATATATTCCTCTTAAAGTCATGTTTTACTGTTTTGCGTCCTTTTGAAGAGAAGATGGTTCTTGCACAGATCTGGAAGTGGTGAATAATTCAGGATCCATATAAAACACTGATTTTGAATAATTTGAATTCTGCTCTTGAATCACTGAATTTTATGATAGTGAAGAGAATTATATGTGTGTATTTTTGTGTGTGAATAAGTACATATATACATACAAACATTTTGGGCGCGAAGAACACACAATGGACATTTTTATAATAACTTTACAAAATCTGGGTAAACAATCAAATAGCTGTTATTCTGGAATGAGAGTGCTGGAAATACTGTTGGTAACTGTGTCTTCACAAAACACTTTAACCTTCAAGGCACACATCAGAGAACAGATGCTTAAATAAGGATAGAGCCTGTTTTGCCTTGGTGTAGCGGTTGACACATCTATTGACAAAAAGAGACTCTGACCCAAGGAAGTGATGCTCCTTTAGACTTGTTTTTGGTCAGTTGTTAAGACATTAGATAAAATTTAATTTTCTAGAAAAAGAAAATGAGTTAAATCTCATTTGCTTCAGCCTCAGTAAAATCCTTGATCTGATTGCTATAAGAGAAACTATCAGGCATTCTTAAGAAAAAGAAGCTGGAGGTTAGCACAATAATTGCAGACTCAGGTTTTCACACAGAATACCAGATGAGCTTGTACCAGTTACTGATGCCACAAACTTAAGAAACCTTGTCACTTCAAAAGAAAACTGGGCCGACATTCAGGAGGAAACGGGTGACCTTGAGAAACGAGGGAATTGAAGCAGTAGAATACTCAGTACTGCAAAACAGGAATTTATGTAGAAAATCTAAGTCCCAAAAGATGAAATTTCATTTGTTTATGAAATGAGTTATTCGGTACATTGCCTGCAAGAGCTTGTAACAAATCTGAGGCCTGGTTTGGTACTCCTAAGCAGTCCTTTCCCTGTTTATGGACTCTATTTAACCAACACAGTCCCAAGTACCAATAAGTAAAGCTACTATTAACACTGGAGAAGCTTACATTGGTGTTTTAGAGAACGGATCCTTTCTACAGGTGCATGTGAAAGCTCTGTGAGTTTACATGCAAGGGAGTGGTAGCAGAACATGTTATATCAACTACCTTGGGCTGGTAAAAGGGCACATGTTTAGTCTAGGCTGAACATTTACATTTTGGACTATTTGGTTGTGGTATGATTGTCTATAGGCCAGTGTGTAGTGGGAAGTGAGACAGAAAAAGATGATCTGGTATTAATGACTCTAGTGGTATCCTTCTGTACTCAGTGTCTCTGTTGGGTAGAGTTATTGTCTGTTTTGTTGGTGTTTTTTTTTTTTTTCAGTTCTGGAACTATACACAGCACAAGGGTTTCTGGGCTTGCAGTAGTTTCTTCATGCCTGCTCTTTTCACTGGTAGGAGGAAGAAAACCAGCCATGAAGGCAGCAGGAGATAGACTGGTTCCAGTTTGAGATACCTCGCTGGCATTTCTGTGGAAGGACACAGAGATGGGCTCCCAGCACATGGCAGTTGCATAGGGGACACTGGGATGAGGTCAGAGGCTTCTTCAGCCTTCCAGCCTTTGGTATCATACCACTTGATTCGAAGCAGCATTTCTAGGCAATAAGCATAGGTAGTTTTGGGTCCAGCTGGCAGGTTTCTGTATCATAAACAGGGCCAACACTGCTTGCAGTCCCAACACTGCAATTCCACATTTCAGTTTTGCACTCATTGGACTTCTGTTGACTCAGTCACACAACACATCACACCATGTCCTGATGTGCCTCTGCCACTGCATTTCACACAGTACTGCCTCTGCTCTCAGTTTTGCTGCTTCAAACATCTGGATTCATAACAAATAAATAACATTTTCTCCTTGAAGTTTTCTTTGTTAGACCAAGTATCAGTCAATACCATGGCCATGCCATAGAGAAGAAAGGTTTTTTTAATGTTCAGTTCTCAGACCAAGGATGAAACTCCCTCTTTTTATTTCCTATAACACAGAACATTCTTTACATAACACAGTGGCAGGGAACCTGTGTCCAGACATAGCCTAATTTCCTTTCTTCTTGATAAGTATTTGGGCATGAACAGAAAACTGTCATTAGTTTTTGTTTCACTATCCATTTCTTTTGTCTTCAGCCTGCTTGAGGTTACAAACTCCAAATGAAAACATTGCTGAATTAATATGCTCTTCAAAGCTATTTTTTTCTAGAGTTGATTTCTCACATGGCATACAGAAGAAGGTGAACATATAAGTTTGGCTGAGCAAAAGAATGTATACAAAGACAGTAAGTATCTTCATACATACGCCTGGTTTCTTTTCAGTGTAATTTTAAAAGCTGAAAACTTGTGTTCACTTTTAGCCCTATTATCATGTGTACTCACCTCATCTAAGGATGCAACTGTTGCTTCAGCTGGACACTGCAACTCTGTATGTTGAAGATGCTTTCCTGTACCTGGTCCTTCTGGAGCACAGCTCCAATGTGCTCACTTGGGGGCCTGCCAGAGAGAGCCCTTGGCAGCATCTCGATATAATCCCTGGGTTTTCCACACAGAGTATCGCTCTGTCCATTGCACAATGTTTACATATTTGCATGAGAGATCAGTTCCTTCAGTTTCTTCTGCTGGCTTCCTTCTGCATATGAGAACTGTCCTTTCTCCTGTCATAACAGGGAGAAGATTTATTACTTTACATGTATTGTTCAATGGAAATAGATATTTATTTTATTCCACTGCAAAAGTCATTCATGAACAGGGATGAAATATGACCTTGATCTCTATTCAAGCAGAGCTCAAAACCACAGCAGATTCATTATTATCCCTTTCAGAAAGGAAGGTTTGAGGAGAAGCCACAGGACTGAGTTATGGATCATGTTTCCTAGACTGAAATGGTATTCCTGAGAGTGAGGTACTGTGAGTTAGCACAGTTTTGATGATGTCGCAGTCACACATTCTCAACATATTCTGAGGTTTCTGATCTTCATGTTCTCCTCAGACATATTTCATAATGTAGCAATAGTGAACAGGTCCTAGGAATGAGGTAACACATCAGAGCAACTGAAAAAAAAATGAGAACTCTGTCTTTCAAAGCAATATGAGCCAGCAGAACAAGTCTTAAGCACAATATGGGTTTTTTTATTCTAACCTACTTGTCTCTAATTCTGTGGAAAGAAGCACCAGGCCCTGTTAAGGTATTAATCCTTCCAAGGACAGATTGGAGCCTAAGAATAAATCAGTATGGTTGCAAACAAGGAAATCCTTTACCTTCTTCCCCTTAATTTGAGACTCTGAAGCTGAGAATAATGACAAAGAGGAAAAGGACTTGTGGGGGGGGGCACACTGCTATGGGAGAGGAAGGATCTCTCTGCCATACTTGAGAAACCCACTGAATTTGGATCATCAACGTCTGAACTGATTCAGAGTAGGATTTTCTCAACTAAACGCAACATTCTGCCAACCAGAGACCTTTCTGTTAAGTTTCCTATTTTAATGTGATGGTATTAATGCGAAACTCTTTGGTTTAATGTTTTATCTCTCTGGGTTTTTTCATATGCTGCTTTTGGTACAGAATCTTTGGCTCCTGCTTGCTTACTGTGCTCAGATAAAAGTCCCATTAACCTTCAGAAGTGTTACCTGCTGGCTTTGGTGCCTCTGCGATAAGAACTGTTCTGATGCCACTGCACGCTCTGGCTTGTTTATCAAGCCCTTAACTCACAGAAGCTGATACTGTGTCAGATCATCTGTAGTTGATTGAAAAGACTACCTGACAAGAAGATAAGAAGAAAACATCCCATTCTTTTCTGTCTGATGTCTGATGAATACTTTATACCTCTGCAATACCTTACAGGGCAGTTCACAGGGTAATTTCTTCCGTGTGTAACATTGAAAAAAAGGTACCTCGTTATTTTTCTTTGCCTTTTCTTAGAATTTAGCGGTTCCCTTCATTTCTTTTTGTGGTGTCAAAAATCACCCAGATTTTTCAGTTCTTTCTGCCATGAAATAAAATCACAAAGATCCAGCTGATGAGGAAATCTTCAGTAGCAGGGTGTTTTTTTGGCATAAACATTGATCACAAGGGGATTTAGGAGCTCCTAGAATAACAATTTATGCTTTAGCTTCACTTGAAAATAGGTCCCTAAATTTATAGAGAAAAGTCCTTCTGCAGAAAGCTGGAGAAATAATTTCTCTTTCACTAGGGGCAACAGAGAAGTAAGGTTTCATGTATGTTAAAAAGAAAAATCAGCTCAAAAAGCAGACTCAGCTCTGGCTATTGTTTAATGCATTTTGAGGGTGATGAGCATTGCATACCTACACATCCTATCCTTCCAACCCATGAAACAAAGGAAAGTAGATTTAAAATAGGCTAATAAACAGCTGTATGCCTCATTCACACTTTTTAGATCTTCAGATAATTTTCTCTATGTGTACAGACTCTAGGATGGATAGTCCCATGGATTACCACCAAAGTCAAAACTAGTACACAGCTTCCTCCTGCTGTATATATTGAAAGGGTTGCTATATTTTAGCCTCTGAAATGGATTTCATAAAGCAAGTTCAGAATGTTAGCTGGAAGCATGAATGCTCTTAAATCAAAGTTTCCTGAACTCATGCTTTCTGAAGCATCAAATGATGAGAAAATTACAGCAGAGAAGGACAGGTAATAAAACAACTGCTCCCTCAAAATCCAGGGCAAGGCCTTATGTTAATTCAACATCCTGTTTTAGTAACAACAACTTTCACAAAACCGAATAGAATGGAGTGATTAAATAGGACATCAGGCCCTGAAATGTTGTTTCTTAATGTTACAACTTGAAAAAGAACAAATACAAATGGCAATTGTGGTATGGTTACTGGGCAATAAATTCTGGTCCTGTGTCTGCACCTGCTGGGCAGGCAGAGGGGATGAGACTGAGCTGAGCCTTCATCTCATTCACACAGCCTGATTATACATGAGCTTTAAGTCTAGCTCTCATTCCACTTTAAATTTTCATCTCCATTCAGTTTCCAGTGAAGTGTTCCTGTGTTCTTGAGAAAAAAAGGAGGACATGATTAGGTAGGAGAGTGAAGGATGTGTTCAGTTACAGAAAGCACTATCATCTCTCCCCTAAATCTGATTAGTTATTGTTCCCTTAAGTAGCACTAACTATGCTCATGTGCTTTGCAATCCAAGCCATAAGGCATAGACATGGCCAAATGCCAGCACAGCAGCCTACTGATGCCATGTGTAGAAGATCGAGCCTGAAAAGGCTCCACAGGAGATTCTCTGGGGAGCCTGAAGCTTTGACCCATGTTTTCCAGGAACCCTCTTTCTGAGCTTAATGGTCCTGCTCCCTGCCAGCTCATGCTCATCCTGTTTGCCACTCAGTGCAATGTGGGAAAGGAGTCTAAATGCTTGCACCTTAAAAATCTTTGATGTCCTGATTAATTCCTTTTATCAGCATGATTTTATATATAGTAGACATATGTGATCATAACTATGATTATGCTTATCTTCTGATGATCTTACGCAAGTTTCTGTACATTGAATTAATTTCTTTTCTGAACAGACTTCGTACATCATAGCAGACACATTTGGGATTTTGATTTAACACTGCTCTATGGGAATATTTCACTTTTTGCATGTTTCACTGTGTTAATCATCACCAGTAACTTAAAACTGAGAAGACGAGGATAAAAAAGATGAAGGACAGTCTCTAAAGACAATCTCCTCCTATATGTCAGTTTGCAGAGAGAGCATTTAGATAGAAGCAGTTAGCTCGACAGGAAGCTGCTTCCCCTGCCAAGAAAAAAAAAGGAATCTGGAGCTTTGGTGTTCCTCAACCAGTTGCCTTATGGGAGCGTCTTTAGGCTTAAAGGTGAAATGTAGCACAGCAACAAGTGGGGGAAAGAGTGAGTGCATCAGACTGCAGGAGTTACAGGCAGCTGGAACCATTTAAGGTTTCCCTCACTCCTCAGGGAGCCACTGGGAGTCATATCAAAAAGCCTTCTTCCTCCCCAAGGAGACCCAAGAGGAGCATTGAACATGCAGGGCCATACAGTTACTGCTTTTTGAGTCTCACGATACCTCTTAGCCTCAGCAGGTGAGGAGGGAGTTATGAACAGACAGATGGGGGACTCTTCTACTGTGTGCTAGTATAAAAAATTGAAAAAAAAAACCAAAAAAGAGTTATGGGACTATAAAACATTTTTCGGAGCTCTCATATACAAGGTATTATCACAACTTTCAGACATACAATGTTGTCAGAGATTTTGTTGACATATTTTCCTTTATCTGCTATTGCATTGCCATCTGCTTACATCACTGAATCACTGGAGCGGTGTCCAGTCTTGCAGTCTTCTATCAGATATCTGATGAAAACCAGAGGCTCTCTAATATTCTTTGTTAGTGACTGGCTAAAGCAAATGGTGGTAAATATAAGCTGCTTTGGTGGAACTTATTTGAAATACTCAGAGAAATGCAATCATGAGTTTGTTTTTTCCTTTTTTTTTTTTCTTAAATGTTCATAGTGCGTAAAAAAGTTCTTTGTGGGCAATTTGTAAGCATAAATTAGGTTGCCTGACAAACTAACCTATACTCAGAAGTTATTTTGCTATGCAGCAATTCCTACAGAAAGTAAATAACAAACAGACCATATTTGAAATGTTAGTCCAGGGCCTTCAAGAATGAATGTGAAAGTAACAAACGTAAATAGTTTGTGTTATGTGTATGAACATGAGGCTCATATATGCAAACTAAACTCCAATATGGGCATCTCTAAAAATTAACTCAAGCAATATAGCTATAAGGACAGCTAGACGCAGTCATTGAATCAGTTAATAATCTAAAAAACGTACTGCAAGCATCACTAAAGACAGGCAAGATATTGTTCTGCCCTGAGAGGGCAAATATGCTGCATGAGAAAGCTTATAAAAATCCAGCCTTCGCTTGTCCTAATTTAGTCATTACTTACTCAATAATGTAATATCACCAGGAGAGAAGGAGCAAAATTAAGAAAAGTGAGAATTAGGTAGACAGGACTGTTTTTTTTTTTTTTTTAAGTGAGACAGAAGCATGTCACGATAGTTCCCCTGAAATAGGCTGACAATGAACACTAATATGTCACAACATACCACAGGTTGATTTCAGTTCAGACAACCTCAGACATAATGATTAGTACAGATAATAGTTAATGCTGAAATTTGCATACCATGGATTAATGCTTAACCTGGGTGATTACTGTAAGTAAACCATGCCTCTCTCTCCCACTTACTTTCATCTGCAGATGTGCATAAAGGCATAACTTTAAACTCATCCCCAGTGTGCAATACTCACCACTATGATCAGATGTAAGAAATGAAATTCAAATCCAAAAGCAAAGAATCAGCACTAGCTTCATGAATTTAGCACTCAAATAAAGTAATTTAAGTTATCAAACTCTGAACTGAAAATACTCTCTAATCATTTATATCTCCACATGAAACTTGCTGCTCTTGTAAAACAGCTAGATACATTGACAACCAGTTTTACAGTAATTAAGTTTAGTTCTGACAGGGAAAAAAGCAATGTTCTTCATTTTCTTTAATACTTAAAAAAATAACAGGTTTGATTCTCATATTTTTCTTGCAAAAGAACTGTAGGAATATATATTCTAAGAGAATCAAAACAGATTTGTATGTAGCATCAGTGGTACAGGAAATGTAATGATGGTATAACACCCACATATTTGATTGAAGAATATATTTTGAAGCTCTTTACTTACTGGTTGCAGTGGTAGGTGATACGTACTAAGCGTGAAAAACTAACAGATTCTTGAACTTTGAAGATCTCAGCCTGAGGAAATTTAGTATTTAGAATAGTTGTCTTAATATTTATTTTTGTGAAGTTGGGAGAGTTCCATTTAAGGGTTTTCGGGTAACATATGGAGTTCTGTAACTGTGATTTTGGGATGCATGCACATTTTATGGTCGTGATCAGTCACTAGGGTCTATAATGTCTATCATCCTAGAATTTCTATATTTATTCCAAAGAATATGTAATAATTTATATACCAGGAAAATTATGGATCTGGGTATATGGCTACCAATATTCAAAGATCTTAAGTGCACTTTCTGTGCTATCTACGTGATAGAAGAACCTGAATCTTTTACATATGTCTGCCCTCTTAGGAGAGTAGATTCAGACTAGATATAACAAAGACATTTTTCACAATGAGGGTGATGAAACACTGGAACAAGTTACCCAGAGCGGTGGTAGATGCCCCATCCCTGGAAACATTCAAGGCCAGGCTGCCCACACTTGAACTCTTCTAAAAGGAGTCAGGGGAAACATCTGGTCCTTTTGTGTTTTTTGTTGTGATTGACAGTAGTGTTTAAAATTACTTCCTGTATGTATGTGGAAGAAGTCTTGACACGGACTTGACACAACACTGGACCATTCTTGCTCAGCGATAACACTGCCAAAGGAGCTCCTTGAAACTCCTGTATCTTTTTATTTTAGAAAGGTTGTGGTCAATACATCTACCATGCATCTCTCTTCTCACTGCCGATTTATAGTATGTGACTTCATGTTTCAGCTTTCTCACTCATTGCATCTGTGAAAGTTCAGTGAGCTTTAGCAAAGCCACCAGATAGGAAAAAAGAGCTTGTTGCTCTCTGTATCCAGTGCAATAACATGAATAAGCAAAGAAGTAATTAAATATCCCTGTTTATAGACTCCCCACCTGCAGAGAGCCTTGCACATCCTTTTACATCCATTCTAAGGAGGTTCTTCATGCCTAGAGACAGATAATTTAAAAGAAAAAAAACACTCAGTCTTTCCATTCTCTGAAATACAGTTTTCCCTATGAAGTATCACTGCTTTCTTTCAAATCCATAGCTCCTAACCTATAGTTAAAGAAAATGAAATTTAGTTTAAAGTGTATATATTTTTTTTTTTTTTTGTCTGATATGGGTATTGTGATCATTGTAATTTTGCACCACCAACAAAAAAAATTAAGTTGTGAGTCTATGTTTCCCCAAAGTAATACAAACTTCCTCGGAGCAGCTGCTGTTCCAGGTCCTTCAATGATTATATGAAGATATGCTGTTTAATTTTGCTCAGAGTGTAAACACAGCATGTAATCCAGCGCTAAATAGACATCAGTTTAAATGAAATGTTTGGAAGACTTTACTGTGTATATTACTCTAATATGGAATAGTCAGCATCAGTTTGGACAATAACTTACTATTGTCACAATATTTGCAGCTGGAGTAGAGTTGGCTCAAATTGCCAAGAAAAAAAAAATGGATTTTGGAATATACTATTGAGGTACAGTTTATTCTGTCAAAAATGGTTACACACTGAGAAACTGCTGAGTCTGTAATGTCATGTATGCTTCTCTCTTTCTTTTTCTTTCTTTCTTTCTTTCTTTCTTTCTTTCTTTCTTTCTTTCTTTCTTTCTTTCTTTCTTTCTCTCTCTTTCTCTCTTTCTCTCTTTCTCTCTTTCTCTCTCTCTTTCTCTCTTTCTCTCTTTCTTTCTTTCTCTCTTCTTTCTTTCTTCTTTCTTTCTTTCTTTCTTTCTTTCTTTCTTTCTTTCTTTCTTTCTTTCTTTCTTTCTTTCTTTCTTTCTTTCTTTCTTTCTTTCTCTTTCTTTCTCTCTTTCTCTCTCTCTTTCTTTCTCTCTCTCTTTCTTTCTTTCCTTCCTTCCTTCCTTCCTTCCTTCCGTCTTTCTTTCTTTCTTTGATAACAGTCTTAGCAGTTTTCCTAACTAGCATTTTCTTCTCAAAATGTCTTCTGCTCTAAGGAGGATTGTATCCTGCACTCCATCTCACAGCTGCTTAGAAAAAGCTGAATACTCCAAAAGGTTTGAGAGCTATTTATTTATTTACTTATTTATTTTTGGTGTTCATATAGTTAAACCTTCCATAATTAGTTTTAATATGAGAAATGGAAAGGATAAAAGTGCTTTATGCACATTAATTTAACTTACAAATGCAGCACAGATCTTCCTTATGATCTATGGTGCACTTTCACTAATATAATGGTATGTTTAAACAATGTAGAAATCAGTCATCTGAAGCCTGTTGAAATGTGATTTTGTGAAGTGTGAATTCCGTGGGCTTTTCTTCCCTGGTTGACTTTGTTTTTCAAAATAGAGCCATAACTATGACAGAAGCTGGTTCTTTTGCCCTGGTTTATCCATGATTCAACTCTCATCAGTTAGATCAGTAAGATCAGGAAACTAAGCTGCCTCTTCTTCCCAAAAGGTTCTTCTGATATCCTTTTCTGGTATACCTTTTTTTTAAAAAAAAAAAATTTTTTTTATATCAATCTGTGCACAATTTCTTCCATAGAGCATTGTCTTGGTTGCATCTAAAAAGGTTGTGTCCTGTCTTCTAGTGACCCATAGGTTCTTGTTAAAAAAAAAAAGGGGGCAAAGCCAACACGGTCATTTCAAAATTTCAAATCGTCAGTTAAAAAAAGTTCTCCAGAACAACTTGGACATCAGTTCCTAAACTATTATCTTCAGTGAAGATCATTCAGGGGTCTAGATACAAGCTTCTGTATCCAGTTGATTAAACACTGAAGAGTCAGGTTGAATTAAGTTACTTAAATATAACTGATCTCATGTTTTACTCTACTCACATGCGTTCACTTAGGGCAGAGTTCCTAAACCTTTTCTGTAGTCATTAAGGACAAGTCATTAAGGATCATTTTAAGGACACTCTCTCCCTTTGTAAAAGGGACTACTTTTACATTCCAGTCATAATCACAGGATACCCCTGGGGCAATTAGTTTGCTTATCTAAAATAAATGTGATTTAACATTGGGAAAGGAGAAGGCATGCTACAATGGCTGGCCAGGCCAAGTAACTTGGTAACTTTTATATTGGCTTGGTAGCGGTCAGTTTGAAACTCATATTCTAACTTCTATTTAGAGAGAAAACATTCCTGAATTATTAAGTGCTGGAGTGACCATTCAGAAACCAATGCGACTAGTTATTTATCACTAGCCTCCTGGATGGTTTTGAGCAAGTCCCTTCACATCTCCCTCCCTCTTTCTATCCATTGTCTTGGACAAAGACTGTATTATAGAATAGGGTTCTAAAATTGGTAGAGATTTCTTGGTAATACTGTAAAATAATATTTTAAATGGTTTGGATTTCCAAGCCACTATTCCTTTGTAAGAAAGACAATGGTCTTTTTTGCTGAAATATTAATACTGTAGTATGTTACTTGATTATAAGGTCTGCAGCTTCAGAAATTATTAAAGTATTTTCCTATCCTATAGGGATATAGGAATTCAGTAATGTTTGCCATTATGCATCAAAAGAAAAAAAAAATCACCTGTATTGTGGGCACCTGAAGTAGCTGATGGAATTATATGGTGCAAGAGTACTTTTCTCTAATGTTTGAATATAGTTAGACATCTGGACATACTTCTTTTAGACCTAAAGAAACAGAAAACTACTGAAAATATAATGGACAAAATCAGATTACAGTCAACTAAAATCTGTGAAGAAATTTAAATGCCAAAGTTTATTCGTCTGTTGGAGAGAAGTTGGATGTGTATCTCACCAACAACAGGAGTGAGACACAAGCATCTCTGTGGTATCATCACTACATGTGACATCAATAGTTCATCTTTCTCTTGTAAAAATGCATGTTATCTTTAGCTCATAAATTGAGATAATCTCTAGTTGGGACAATGTTTCTTCTACAAGTGGAAGGCAGATGACAAAGCCCTGTGTTTGGTGTTGTAGATAGACCATAACAGTTCATAAAAGCACTTGGTAGGTAATGAAAATTGTTTTTTAACTCCAGTCCAAAAAAGTATGCAAACAGTTAAAGAATATTCCATTTTTCTCCCTTTTTTTTTTTTCTTTTTGTTTGTTGGTTTGTTTGTTTGTTTTCTCTTTTCTTTTTCCTCTGTTCTGTGGTTTGTTTGGTGTGCTCCAGGCTGAAGGATTGTGAAGAAGACAGACAGGATTAATAGCTTTTGAAACCATTTGCTTATTCCTTCATGAGTATAGTCATTTTCAGCTAGTCTCAGGTCAAATACAGTAAATAATTCTAAAAAGAACGTTTTCTTATTCTTGTAGAAGAAATATGTATCTGAATATGATTTTAAAAATCAACATCCATAAAAACTTAGTTTCTTGCTAATGTATTTTCAAGTGTTATATAAACTAACCAAATAAACATAGGAATGTTATCAATTTTGAGTAAAAGCTGTTACAAATCACAACACCATAAGCTAGAGTGCATTCCCTTTGTCCTCTAACATATAGTGTGCTCTCAGCCCTGGAGAATGACTCATTCTGAGCAGAGGCTGAAAGCTGGTACAGACTGTGAACCCATCATTTTCTGTTTTGTTTGGAATAAAAATTAAAACAAAAGCTAGAGGTATAATTAGCTAAGAAGAACCTATGAGATCAAGACATCAAAACTGCCAAGGAACCCAAGAGCTCAGCAGTGCTCAACAGTGTCCAGCGGTATCTTAAGAAACTTTTTTCTCCAAACACTGGTTGTTGCTCAGAGGTATCTCACAACCAAAAAGAAGCCTGGTGACTTCCATTGATTATTTTGAAAGCAATTTATGATCTCTGCCCTTGTTATCTAAACTCTGAATTAATTCTAATATTGTACCCATGTATCCAGTCTTAAGTATAAGATTTAATACACCAGACCTAATTTGATGTGATGACTCTTGCTGAAACAAGATTTCTGTTTACTATAGCAGTTTTATAGAATACATAACAAAACCTCTGTAACACACTGAGCTCAAGGAGATTAGTTCTTCAGTCTGTGGATTTTGAATTTTTAACTAGCTCTTGCCTTCATTATAGCTAGCAGAACTACCTGAGCAGTGAAAGAAAGCATAAAAAATCAGCCATAAGTGACAGCAACAGTGTAGTTCTTTACTCCACGGGACATGCAGGACTGAGCATTAAACTGGGATCTCTGCTTTTGATATACAACCAGTAGCCCTAACTCTAACCTTAATTATAGCCCAGGGTTCCATCTCTTCAGGAAATATGTATATTATGCATGGGACTTAAAGCGATACCTTACCTCCTGCTACTTTCTAGCCCATTAGCATACAGTAAAGAGAGTACTTTATATTTTATATTACCCTGTTCTAATTCTTAGCATAATTAAATGCAGGGTACCTATCCCAGTAATGAAAGAGCTCATCACATACTGTCCATATTTAACACTAAAAGTCTGCCTCATTCTGAGCATCTACTGTTTTCTCTCTCTGGGTTATCAATTCCTGACACCATTCCTAACTTTAATCTACCCAAGGGAATACTAAAAGTGGCACCTGCCCTCTTGCCATCACTTAGAGCCATTTAACCCCCAGCAAGGAAAGAACTCTTCAGTATTTAGATTTAAAAATCTAAATCGTAACTCTTACTTTCAACTTCATTGTATTTCTAGGATCCGTTGTGAGTAGTAAAAATGAGAAAGTACTGGTCATAAGAGGTATCTACTTTCCTTTGAATACTGAAAGGCCATTCAGCCAAAACCTTCAATTACTGTTTCTCAAACACTACCCTTAGCTATCAGCTTGATTATAGCTAGAGGACCCACTTCTTCTGGAAAAGTGTATATGAAGTACTGGACAAAAGGGCCTTTGTCTTCAAAAATTCTTAGAATCATTCAACACACCAGAAAAAAAAGGTCTCTTCACTCTTTAGACTCCCTTAATCTAATCCTAACCTTCACCTCCTCTATAGCCAAGAAACCTATCCAAACAGTGAAAGGGAGGTAATTTACTGGTCATGACCATCTCTAACCTTGTCCTTAGTGGTGGAAATCATGCAACATCCAGCCTTACAGTGAGACCTTCTCTCTCTAGAGGCCAAAATCCTGTCTGTCATCTTCATTTTCATTCCAGTTAGCAGAGCCACCTGTACAATAAAATAAAATAAAACAAACAGCACAACTCTTTTGCAAGAGATAACCACTTTGATTTCTGTCTGTGTGGGTTACAGAGCATAAAACTGACTTTTTCATGCTTTAGATTCCCAACTCCCGAAATTCAAGAGTAGGAGGAACCAGGTTGACTCTGTTTTCTCTTGCTGGGGACAGGTACATTACACATACTAACTTAAGATCTGCTTGGTTCCTCTTTATTTACAGACATACTGACTCTTTCAAGTTATTTTTTAAATATTTTAAAACCACTCATGATTTTCAGGTACAAAGTACCTTACCCCGGGTCATGGTGCCTACCTGCTGGCCATGGAGGCATGGATGTTGTGCCTGCCTAATACAGATAGCCAAAATATGTCTTTTGCACAGGTACACTGGCAAAATGCTTAATGAAAGACGCTGTAATTGAAAGCCACTGATGTTCTGACATCTGACATTGTAAAGCGTTTTTTGCAGCCATGATTTACAGTAGATAAGACTGCTTAGACCATGCTAAGTTGATCTGGTGTTCAGTAATAGCTAAATTCATTGCTTCCCAAGATATTAATGTTTTATCCCGATGTCTCTGATCACTCCTCTTATGCCACAGTCCATGTGAGAGAACATGAAAAAGACAGATTGGAAGGCAGGAATGTTAATGAGAAAGTTAGTGCAGAGGCAGCCAAAAGGGCTCCTAAAATAGAGGCGAGCAATCACCAGGAAGCAACTTTATTTCTTCTAATATATATTTTGCCTGCCACACAGTAGTGTTGAGGGTAAATTGATTGATGTTTAAAGTGCTTTCCGTTCCTTTGATGGAAGTTGCTATGGAAATGGAAAGCATACTTATTAGATATTTGCCATCACTTTTTGTTAAATCTATCTCTTCTAGATTTTTATCTCAGAATGCTACTGCACTCTTCAGCATCTGATGTCATTAGCAGACCCACGACAAGAGCTCTCTTATGTTGTTCTGTGTATTTGCTTTCCATTCTATCCATTTTGGGTGGATTTCTAAGCTATAAATTCAGATCATTTTCAGCATTGCAGAAATCTATGTCAGTCATCCTAGGGTTTTTCATGATAATATATTAACCTGCTCAAAGGTTGAAAGGGTAATCAATCAATTGTTATTTTAAATATTTATAATATTTATTACAAAATGTATAATAATATGCAAATGTAGTTAAAATAGTAGTCTCTTGTAACAACTGCCATTAGAGATGCCATGTCAAGGCATTTGGGGCCCTTGAAGCATGTGCATACAAATATACATGTAACACCTTTTTAGCCCTTCAGTAATTTATATAGCTGCTACCACCTCAGGACTGTTTGTTTTTCTCAAATTATGATAGCAGCAGTTGACAGAAGAGAGGAAGGCATTAATTTTTGCTTCTGTTTCACCTTATTTACACATGGGCATTCTCCCTGTTAAAGCTCTAGTTATAAGGTATGACTTTTTTCCAATTCTCTTCTGTACTTGAAGGAAGACAGCAATCATTTAATCATCCATAATGGTGAAAAGGTTTGTTTGCTTTTTTAATTTTTAATGTGTCTTCAGGAGATATTTTCTTTCATAATGACACCAAGAACTACAAAAGAGTAGGATTAAAAAAAATATTCTAGCTCTTTAATATGGTCTAGCTTCCCTCTCCAAGGCAGAAACACAAATAGCTTCTCAACAAATCTGTGCACATGCATGGGGAATAGCCCTTCAAGAACACATAAAAGAGGAGATGAAACTTCCTTGGGAAAACACCTCCCCAAAAATGAGTGCCTATGTTAAACATGCACTATTTATTGCTCTGGAAGGGAAAGATGTTGGCAGTATTACTAGTTGGCTTTAGGCTTCTTACTGAAAAAATGTGCAGGTGTAACTGATTTGTAGTCAGAGCTTGTTGGGGAGGTGTCAGTGCAACCAGAGCAAAGACAGGTAGGAGGATCCTTTTCCCAGGCAGTGAATCTTTCCTCTTTGCAGCCATTCTTGTCTCTCAGCTCTTGGTTGCTTCCCTCTCGTGTGTGTCCTTAAGGAGATATTAGTGGATAAGTGAAGGTTGTGTCTTACTTCCTAAATCTATCAAGGAAAGAATCAAGAGCCCTCATGACTTTCTTGCCCATCTATTAAAAATCTTACACTATAGTGGAGGAAATACAAGTGTTTTACTTTCTCTGCTGCTGAGACTGGCAGTTTCCTAGCAGTAAAAGCAGAAAGAAATAAACCCATTCACAATGAGGAGACAATATAATAAAAAGTGACCTTCATCTGTATTTCATTTTCTTTAAAGCTTCAAGAGAAAAAGGAAAAGCTTGCAGCTGGGTTCTCACAAACAGCCTGTAGGGCTGTGTAAAGAAATTTGCTTGCAGGGTATACTTCTGCTTCCAGGTTTCTATATTCTTTAATATTTTAAAAGGTATTCTAATCTCTCATGGAATTGCATAGAGACTTCTAGAGCTGGACCACTCTTTTCCATTCAGACAAAAATAATTTAAATCAGTTTGCCTAATGTTTCTAACGACTGAAGAGTAATGCTGAAATAATTTCCAAAGCAGAAAAACAACTATCCTGTAATTTTTAATAAAAGTTTGTAACATTATAATAGTCATTTGCAAAGGAGCAAACACATTGGCAGAGGAGAAGAAAAAAGTTCCTAACAATTCAATACAATTTCTATTAAACCTTAAGATATGTAAGTGCATTGTGTATTCTTCAGGATTGATCCCAAACTGCAGTTAATGTTCAACGGGGCAGTTCAGGTAAAAAGCAGGAAGGGAAGAAATGCTGTGGAAAGGTTACACAGTTTATTTAGTGGTTGTTATGCCATGTGCTGAGCAGCTATGAAATAATCCTTCTCTGCATGTCTGAAAAGTCTCCCTTTTCAAGCAATGAGAGCAGAAAGGGGCTGAAGAAGTGGCTATACTCAGTTGCTACACTTGGCAGGTTCACTAATTCACTCTGCTTCTCAGTTCCTGGTGCTTCTTTTATCCTAATTTTTGGAGTGACTGAATGGGTGGAAAGATCACACCCTTTTCAGCCCTTTTTACGCACAGCTATGTTTCCAATTTTGTAACACTTCAGGTGAATAAAAGACCAGCAACTCTTGTTGTCCTTCTCCTCTCTGATAATCTTTCCTTGGGCCCCACCAACATCCATGAAACAGAAATACACTGTTCTGTCTAACTGCATCTTCTACCCTGGTGAAAATTTGGAGAGAGAGAGATCTGCACTGTCCCATTTTTCTTGCTGGAGCAGAGTATCTCTTGTAGCCTTGGTAATGCTTGAGGTTTGCTTCACTGTTGTTCTGGTTGTTCCTGGCTTATTCATAGTAGGTGTTCATTGAATAAAAACCTACAGCTGGGGTGCTGTGTAGAGTGAAGACTTCTTGAGTAGTGCTTGGTTTGCTTTAAAAGACATTTTGTACAGTGCAGAACCATGGTGTATATGAGAAAGGCCAAATTAAAAAAAAATAATAAATTTCTAAATTGGAGTGATTTCAGAGTAATTGTTTGCAAGTCATATACAAACCAGAAAATTTGTAAATAAATCCTGGTTTTGCTGATGGTAAAAGATAAAAAAAAAAATAAGGGAAAAAAGTGAAAGAAAAATCCCCTCCTTTTCTCTGACATCACCAGGAAAACCAGCAGTTCTTCACAGCAAATGCAAGTATAGGGCTTAAATATCCATTTCAGTATAAACCGATCATTTAAAGTCATTCAGATTTATTTCACCAGTCTCTTTTCAACATCAGAAGATGCTGAATGGTACAACTTTGAAAACTGAAGCGTTGGTATCCTTTTCAGATATAACTAATATGTAAAAGATGAGGGAAAGCCATGTGACATTTATATGTTGAGGGTCGATACACCACAGTATTTTACTACTGATTTTCAATTTCACCTGAGTTTCTCCATCATTTTACTATAACTCCATTCAAGTTTTGAGCTGTAGAAGCAAATACATCAAGAAAATGGCCCTAACTTTGTTCTTCTGTGAAGCCATCGAAGTATAATAAACAATTTTCTTGGAGGTAAATACACCAGTAAAAGTTGTGAGCTAACATTATAAAACATGCATGCAGAGGAATGTCCTAAAAGTTGAGACAAAAATTGTAAGAATTAGTATTTTTTTATTTTCATGAGGCATGATAGTGAGGTTTTTTTCTAAATAAAATGAGATCTTTTAAGCGCAATAAAGAGATATTAAGAGTGCAATGTCAAAAGGTGGTGGAGTGAAGTGTTAGGTGAAACTCTGCTGCTGACAATACTTACATATTTATTTGCCTGAGTCCCTCCCGCTGGAATTAAGGAAAAAATATTTCAGTGATTAACATCAAGCATATCAGTTAGTGGGTTGAGTAACTGGACTTTAGCAAGCAGGAAGTTAATGCTGACGAAGTTTGAAAACAACAGCTGAAAAACTGACAAAATATTTTAGACTAAAAATCTTCTTGCTTGGTGGTTCAGTTTTAACAAATAAAGAAACTCAGACTACAAGGTACTGTAGTTGCATTTAACTTCAGAGAGGGATACTTATGTCAGAAATTTGTTTTTGTTAGCAAGCAATAGATGTGAACTATTTTTCAAAGGTCAGTATAGTAACAAGTATCCTTCCCATAGCAGTAGCATTTCCCTCAAAACAGGTTTTTTTTTTTTCTTCATCTTATACGATATTTTTCATTCAATGAATGGGAATATTGTTATGTTTTATTCTATTCTTACCAATACAAATGGTATTTTGAGCCAGCACAATAATAAAGGATTCTGGTAGCTGTGATTACTGGGCAAGATTGCTGTTGGCATTTCACCTGAGAAAGTATGGTGTCATTTTTACAAAGAGAAGTGTGGATGTGCTACATCTCTATTTTTGTGGAGTTAAGTACACGCTTAAACAAATGATGAAAGGAATCGAGGGCTAGTCTAAGTCATTCAAGAATTTCTTAGTGCAAATGTACTTTGTGTACTGAAGGAGATCTCATCCTAAAGTGAGGACTTCTAGGGATCCAGCTAGACATCTGCACTGATTCAGAAAGATACTCTCTTCACTTTCATCTTCTCCAGTAGTTGTTTCTTCATGGTGCCTGCAGAAGTTGCTTGAGCTATTTTATCTTCCAAGTAGTATGTGCAGGAAATGGATACCTATCAAATCATGGTCCTTTCCACCTCTACTTTGGTAAGAAATATCTTTGTGCTGCTTCTAACTGAAGGCTGTGTTTGTCAAGTTTATAAAAGATCTAGATCAGACAAACGGCTAACACAGACAACTCTTAAGTCTTACATGTATTTTCCCAAAGCTTGTGCCTTTCTTTATGCCGAGACATAACAAATCTTGCACTGGGTATTCAGTTAGGTGTGACCAGTCTGTCTGAAATGAAATCTAGAAACCATCAGGAGTTAAGCATAGGGAGTAAAAAGAGACTGATGTTACTCTTGATAAAAGACCTATTCAAGAAACTATTTAAAGTATTTTTACTTGCATCATCTGCTTTCATTGTCCTATTCGTGACCCTCTTACCCCTATTATTTAGGTAGCAAAGCATCCCCTTGTCTCAGAAATCATGCAATTGAAAGTTATGTTTCACAGAGTCACAGGTCTCTTAGTACAGCAAAGTATTTTAGTATGAAGGCTTCTATATTGCTGCTGATAGATGTTAGAACTTGTATGCCTACATAACATAAATATTGATTATTTTTATGATCTATTCAAGTATGGAATAAAATCAGTCGCAAATTTAGAAGCTGTTACAGATTATATCAGTTGAAATTCAGCATAACTACTATTTCATAACAAGAAGTCTTGCTTATTCCTTGGTTAACAAACTTGATTATTTCAGGAGCTGGTAGCCACTTGAAGTACAGTGTTGACCCTCCTGTTTCTGAATATTAGAAATCTGACATGAGCAGAGGGAAAAGGTTTCCAGACACCTTCTTTAATGTCATTTACTGGGCAAAATCTCATCCTTAGCACTTGTGCAAGGCAGTTGCACTGAGGCACCATGCCATCTTAACATGCGTTCAAGTATGATGCACTCTTCCAAGGACACACCAAGTTATATTCAGAGATTCAAGCAGGACTGCATCCGATCACAGCAATTTATTTTCCTGAAACATTTCCTCCAAAACATCACCTGTGAGAAACAGAAATGTGCTTTCACAGCATGCCTCCTCCCTCTGTTCTATACTTTACTCAGGTATTAATATAAACCTTTTGTAATTTCATAGAGAAAAATAAAAAGCTGAAAAACTTCTGATCATTATATCACAGCAAATGCTGTTGTTACTTAGAGGTAAAAAATCTTTTCTTCAACTCCACTGTTGCATTCCTCATTTTTTGTTTGAATATATGTAATGTTGGTGTAAAGAACAGTGCCAAATCTGTCAGCAGGGTATACAAGCAGTAGCTAGTCAATTTAAAGGATTTCTGCTGTATGGCCAGGTTCCATCTTAGCCCTTTTTGAATAAATAGTCAGTGTCACTTCTTTCGCTTCTACAAGAGGGACAAAGGATTCTTTTTTTTTTTTTTTTAATTTGCTTAATGTGTTTGGAGGGAATTAAAGCTACTTCATTGTGAAGGTATCTTAGTGTAGCAATGTAAGCCCTGACTTTTGCAATGAGCTCTGATGGGACTGTGTATATACCAGCCAGTAACAGACTACTGATAATCTTAGAGTGGGAACTATTCTTAGTTACTGAAGAACTATGTCTACTAAAAAGGAAAAAAAAATCCACTCTAACTAATTACTAAAAACATGTTATAGCAAACAGAAATTTTCATAGATATATTTTATGACTACTGAGCCTAATTCAGCTATTCAGAGGCAGTATTTACCTTTTTATCTATTGCCATAAATATACAGTGTATACACAATCACTTGTGAAGAACAGCAAATCCTCCCTGCCAGTGACCGGTGAGAGTCAAGTGAAAAACATATGTACTGTTGAATGTCCTTCAACATGTAACTCCAATAAAGAAAATATTAAAATGCAGCAGTTTTTATTAAGCAACATTAAACTGCTGTGTAATACATGGGTTATACTCTGCTACAACTGCACATTACTGCAGCAGATGTCCCTGGCTTTACAGGATCTCAGACACTAGACTGTAGTGGCAGGTCCTTAAACTATCTCAATCAAGTTGCATTTAATTTCTTTCTCTAGATTTAAGAGACAATGCTAAGATGTCCTTGGGCAAGAAACTAATCAGATGACAGGTAAAAAACTTACTACAGTTTATATTAAAGCTTTGATTTGTTCGCTTAGCCCCAAACAAACATTCTTCAGTTGTTTTTGGTTTTAATAAAGCAAAAGGAGAAGCTCAATAAAAATAACTAGTCATGTACCTGTCACTGTGTATCCATGCTTGCATTATCCTATTACTGTTTTTTCTGTTGCCATTTTTGTTCAGAAGTTTACAGTAAAATATGGCTTGTTCTTCACTTTTCCTCAGGGTGAGAAGAACAAATAAATAAATGAACAAAGAAATGTTGCAGGTTTGACAGCTGCTACTGGCTTTAATTAGTTGATTTTTGTGTATTTATTAACACCTGCAAATGCAATTTTGCCCTGATAATTTCACTGTTGGGGTCTCTAAGCTCATAAATTCAGGTCATATTCATTCTTGTGACCTTTAACAATTAGTCAGTATTATCTATGGATTATGAATATAGTTTACATTAAAAAAATCCTACACCTCCCTCCTTTATTTAATTATTCATCAATTGGCCTGTGGTCATTTATGTGAATAAAAATTTTGATTGAAACCAAGTATTAGCAAATGGAAACGTGTTTTGGCCATTAGTAATGACACTTGAAGTTTTTACAAAGACAATATTTATAGTAAATTAATTAGTGAAATTCTGCAGAATAAAGCTGCAAAATATTTAAAGAAAACAAACAAACAAGAACAAAAACCTGTCCTCCAGTAAGCTTTTGACATCAGGTAAAAATTTGTCTAGTAAAAAAACTTTCTCTACAATTTGAAAAATTTCTAACTTTAAACTTCTCTCTAAATTTTTCTAAGTTCTAACATTTCTCATTTTTTTTTAACTTTCTTTTCAGCTAGAATTATATTATCATGAACATGGCGATTCCAGTAGGATTCTTTTTTCCTTGTTTTGGATTATAAATGATTTCAGATGTGGTTGTAAATTTGCTCTTTGTCCAGGTTCCACACCATGATACATTAGAGACAGTGAGATAGATGGGACATGGAGGTGTTCCCAGCATCCTTGCACATCAGTATTTACACAACATCATTACAAAAGAGTCATTTCATTTACCCCTGCTCTCAGTTTCAATGGCTTATGTTTGGGAATGTTTTAATAAACAAAAAGGCATCTGAACATGCAATAGTTTGTACTGTAACGGCAAAAACTACAGGCATGTTGATTCTTTTTGGGTAAGCACAAATTTTCCATGCTTATTCTTAGATTTGAAAAGTTTAAAGCCCATATCTTTTAAAGAAAAAGTGTATAAATAGATGAAGAAAATAATAAAAAAATATTTTCCAGTCTAATTTTCCTTCCACAGAACAGAAGAATGACTGGTAGTGTGCCTTCTCCACCCTGTAGATATTTATTGGGAGAAAAAGACTTGTGAATAAGTTCAGTTGATGATAGAAGCCAAGAGTCCCACAGCATTAGTTCACTTGGACAGCATTTAGTTCACAGTTTGCAAAATGA
Organism: Patagioenas fasciata; assembly: GCF_037038585.1. Lineage (NCBI taxonomy): Eukaryota > Metazoa > Chordata > Aves > Columbiformes > Columbidae > Patagioenas > Patagioenas fasciata. The sequence goes on along the minus strand of NC_092522.1, from coordinate 92,227,315 downwards.
CACAAGGATCTGGGTGTGAAGTGGGAGAGCAAATTGGGATGCACCTGACAATGCCTATATGCTTCCACAAGGGGGAAGAAAAAGTCATTGATGGATGTACTATTTTTTTTTAAAGTGATATTGACTAGTATGTTTCACTTTGATTTTTTTTTTCCACAAAGATTTTAGTTTTTATAACTAAATGAAAGAATAAAAGCTCAACATTTACATGTAACATTTAGATAAAAAAGTTCTTCATATTGTAATTAATGTGAGTTGCAGGCAATTGAGTTTTCTCTTTAACGTACATACGCATTTGTGATGGAACAGAATATATTGGGCACTTTTCAAGCATTCTTTTTTTTTTACATATTCACTTCACTTCTTGCGGGTAAAACTCTTGGTTATTGACTCAAAATTTAACTAGTGATAGACAATCTCTACAATTTCATTACTAAACAATAAATTTCATAGTTACTGAGCAATTTAATGTGTTTGGTAGCATGTAGTCCTGCAAATTTTGGGTACAGTGGAATGGTTTTTGGTACAGAAGTTAGAAGAAACTCTCAGTGACATAATTCAAACTAGCAGAAAGATGTTTCTTGAGGATGTTCAGGTAAAAGATGACTTGGGTGAAAGCGATGGTGAAAGTATTGAGACCACAATACTCAGCAGCAACAGCAACAGAAATAAACATGCAAAGAAAAAAAATTAGATTTTGGAAAAGCAGATTTAATCATCAACTGGTAAATAAAGCTCCCTGGAAAACTGGTTTAAGGAAAAAGAATTGAGGGAACTAACATTTTCTTAAGGGAATAATAATTCAGTTGCAGAAATGCAGATTATCCATTGCAGAGGTAAGACATATTGTAGTAAGACACCAGGCTGGAGGCCAGTGGGTTTTAGAGAAGAGTTTGCCTTGCAGGACTTCAGTACGGGGATTACTTCATAGCATTGATTAGGCCTCCTCTGATCATAATTTCAGTCAAAAAGATTGTATTTCAGGTGGGATAAGTCTTGGATTTGAAACTCAAGAATTCACCTGAACTGAAACATGGTGGGAGCAGTGAGAATTTTCTGTGGTCTAGAAAACAAGATAAATACTGGACAAACCAAACACCTTAACATAAAGAGAATAAATTGAAAGAGGAAGATTAATTTTCAAATATGTTAAGACCTACTGCAAAGAAGGCATATGTTTCTCTTTCTGTGGTAGAAAAGGCAAAAATCAATGTATCTGAGCTGTAGTAAAATTATGAGTGTGGAGATTTAGGAAAACACAACAACAACAACAAAATAAAAAACTAAAACAAAAAAATCCCAAAACCCACACCTGTCAAAAAGAACAGTAAACATGGGGAAAGATTATGTAGGCTCTTGTAGAATCCCTGTTACTGAAGGATTTTAAGAGCAAGTTGGTAGAATAGCTGTTAGGATGTGGATTGGGGTTGGTCTAGATGATTGGTGGAGATGCCCTCTTGCACTGTAGTTCTGCAACCCAGCTACCCTAGGAATTCACCAGAAACTCACTAATGCACAGCTGAATCCTGACGATTCAGTTCTGCAATCCAGTGGTCCATGGGCTCTGAAACACCCGGAATAAGCTTTGTCACAGCTATGGTCACAATAGTATTTGTACCACAAAATAACCTGTAAGAAGAGAAAACCAATTTCAAATGGGTAATATATTTCAGTGAAGAAAGTAACAACACAGAATTGGGAAGGCATGGTAGTAATTGAAGCAACGGGTCGAGGCAGCTGCTGGAAGCAACCCATTAAAGTTAGCACAAAGGCAATAGATTGAATAGTGTGTTGCCAAGAGTTAGAGCATGATTTGATTAGATGTGTTTTGCAAATAATTACATGTTGTCCTTGCACCTCTATGAATCACAAAATCTGTTGGCCAAACTGCCTGCAGCTTTTTTTTTTTCCGTTGTTTACTAAGCTGAAATCAGTCTCCTGGCTTCCAATGTACCGAAATTGAAATCCAAATTTCTTCTTTATATCCATTTTTTAGTTAGGATCAGTATGATGACTAGTAGTATAAATTAAGAAGAGGGAAGGAGGGAAGAAAGGAGGGAAGGAAGGAGGGAAGGGAGGGAGGAAGGAGGGAAGGGAGGGAGGAAGGAGGGAAGGGAGGGAGGGAGGGAGGGAGGGAGGGAGGGAGAGAGGAAGGAAGGAAGGAAGGAAGGAAGGAAGGAAGGAAGGAAGGAAGGAAGGAAGGAAGGAAGGAAGGAAGGAAGGAAGGAAGGAAGGAAGGAAGGAAGGAAGGAAGGAAGGAAGGAAGGAAAATAAAAAGAAACAAAAAAGAAAAAGAAAAGCCAAGAAAAGCGAAGCAAAGAGAACGAAAGAAAGAATAATCTTGGAATGTATATGTATTTTCCTCAGTGTACTTTATAAAAATAATTAGCATAAAGTGCCTCCATAAGTCATCAGAACCTAGAGTCTATACCGTTTATTCTAAAAGTTCTAAGTACCGTTATTCCTTATCTTGGGTTGACCAATTCCAGATCAGTGTTTCAGGAACAGAAATAGCTTAATAAAGGTAAAAAGTGAAGAGACTCTGCATTTTGTTTTCAAGCAACATTGACCATCTCACAGAGCCCTGAAACTCCCATTTTTCCCATGTGAAAAAGCTCAGTGGGAGCAGCATAAGCATTTCTGTAAAGTGTGTGTGTGCTGCAGAGGGGCCTTTTGTGAGTGGTTGTACCATTATGCTTGCTTTACCTGACTGAAATCTTGGCTGTCACATTGCAGGAGCAAATCACAGGGACTAGTTAAAAATGAACTGGCAGTAAATTAGTCCTTCCTTTTGCAGGGAAATGATTAATTTGGCTGCACCAGCCACTCCCAAGTCTTTTCAAATAATTCCTGTGCCACATGCTGCCTAGATAAGTAGGAAAAAAACCAGTATTTAATTAAAGCTAGTATTAGGAACAAGAAATGAGACTATTGTTGTTAATGTTTCCCGTGCGCTCAGTAATATATGTTTGTGTGAAGAAAAAGAGTAGAAATTAAGCCAACAATAATAAAACTTAGCCTTTGCCTCTCTCTGAAGCACTGTTAAGTTTGAGAAATCTTCATACTGCTATTGTGAGTTACAGAAGCAATAGACAGCACTAGAAGTCTTAGGTAGCGGGTATTTTTCTCCCCATGCTGACAAAGAACCTACAAGGACTGCATCTGCCCGAGCGTTGCTTTTGCTTCCAGTGGGCTGGAAGAAAGGCTGCTGAGACAGGAACTTACACGAACTTCTTCCTTCTGCTTCTTGTGGCAGCACTTAGCGCTAAAAGGATAAATATGCTTAGCTGATACATAAGTTCAAAAGCTGTATGCGAAAATTCAAAAACCCCCTGCAAACAATGCTTTTTAATTTTTTATCTAGCACTATGAAAATTTACATTAAAAAACACATATATTTCTGCTTCCAAAGCATTTACTTATTCCTGCTGTGCTGGAATAGGTTTCAGCTGTTCATTTCAGATAAATGTTTCCCTTTCTCTTTTTGGAGAAAAGCAGTGATGGGAATGAAACGAGACAAGTAGAAACTTTGTGGTTTAGTCTGTGTGAACAGGTTTTGAGCATTGCAGGGATGAGTGGAAACAGCTAGTTTTAGCTTTAAAGATTTTATTCTGTAAGTGTGGAGGAACTGTAAGAGCCAGGCACTGCTTCAGTGGTTAGTGGCACAACTTTAGAGCAAACAGTTTTGGAGGCCAGTCCTACTAAAAGGTTTCTGCTTTCCTTTGCAATTTCCAAAAGTCTGAGCAACACCATCTGGTACTGGACAACAGTGCTGTAACTCCTTAGAGAAATGAGAGTTATGCAGGGCATACAGATGGAGTAGTGTCCACTTATGCGAGTGCTTTTTCTTCATGCCACTGATGGGTTAAACTTTGGTTTTATTTCTGGATCAATGCCAAATAGTAGCACTAAGGGATGGCTACTTTGGGGATTTATGGATACTTTGGGGATTTATGGGCATCAATGCTTTTGGAAACTTACCTGGTCTGTCTTTCACATATGGTCCAGAGTTTAACAGATTACTAGATTAAACTCAAGAAGAAACTTAATCCTGATAAGATTAGCAGGATATTTCTGGGTGTGGGAATGTTTGTTTTGTTGTAGTTTTCTACAGTAGAACAGAGCACGGTCTATCTGAAAATGGTTTCTGACAAATTCCCAGTATTGCAGACAAAAAAGGCACCGTTGATGTTCTTTCATGCCCGTCTCATGGCTGCTGATAATGTGCTTTACTATTGGCTTTATAATTGCTACAGACTGTGCTGGGACACAGACTGGATGTTTGCTGGATGCTTTGGAGTTACCTTCTCTTTTTTTCTGCTTTTCTGTGAAGTACAAGTTTATACTTAAGAGCACATGTAACGAACATAAAACCTGGACATTTTGAAGTGTTTTGTACCACATTTGTGTCTTCCAAATCTCCAGTTAGTAGCAAGCATTTTACTTTCTCTACCTTTCTGTCACTTACATTTTGTTTTCCACTTTCTTCAGTCTTTTTATATACAACCAGCATGTCTCTCAGTGTGGTCTCTATGATGTTAGTAGGAACAGAAGAACTGTAGGAAAAAGGATTTCAATATGTGGGATGAAAGTTACAACAGAAAATCCTTTTTGAAAATATGCCAATTAGGCAGTTTATTGCAGTTCACAGGGACCGTCCACGGTGTAACAAACAAGTAATTTTTTTTTCGCTCTATCTCGATTTTCTTAATTTTGAATGTATAGAGCATGGTAATAATTCACTCATAAAAGAAGGAGTTTTCTATTTGAAATTCAGCCTTCATCAAGGAGTATTCTATTGGTTTAGCTGATATTGTAATTGAAATCTATATGTGCAAATGGGCTGACTTTAAACCATGATGGATACTGAGGACGACATACCTGTGGCATCCTGGATGCTGTCACCTAAATGTAGACATGGGCTCAAAGACAAATTTGTGTCTGTGAGGAAAAGAGAAACTAATACATGGAGGTCCCACACTTGCATATTGGAGGACTACCCTGTAAAACTGGCTCTGCACATGATCATAGATGGATTTTGGCTTGCACTGAACTACATAGCTGTTCTCTTATGGACAGAAGAACAAATGAATTTAAGCCTATTTGAGTAAGTCTACAGAGGTGATAAATGCACTTTCTTCAGAGATACATTTCAAGTATCTTTTTATGTTTCAATAGGATTATTTTAAGTTGGTTTATGCAGTGACTTCCCCCTGGCTCCCTCATTGTCTCTGAACTTGCTTGCAGCACTGCTGTGGTGCCAGAACTGGTAGTGTTTAAGGCTCCATTTACATCAGAAAGATAGACTTGTACATAGATGGGATTTTTAAGAATAATATAATTATATGCTATTACTATTAAACCTAAAAATTGGGTTTGTGGCATTGGAAGAAAATATTTCTAATTTGCATTTTGAGCACAAGAATAAATTATTCGTTGCCATTTGTACTTTTGTTTAATTATGGTAAAGCATTTAATGTAGCAGATGTCTTACCACTTCAGGCGCTTGGGAACCATGTGCCATTTTTAGCAGGTCTAATAGGCTCTCTTGGTGGTCTGTCACTATCTTTGGGGATGGTACAGGTCACAGGTAACAATGGTTAATTGGGCCTTGCACTGAGAAAAGCAATGTACAAGGTGGGTACATGAAAATGTTGTTGTTTCTATCACTTTTTCCAAACACTACTGTCTTTTCATGGAAATACCAAACAGTTGCCACTTTCATTTGTCAAAATAAATTATATCAGGATTAAAAAAAAAAAAAAAAGGACAATTTGCAAATGGCAACTACAAGTGTTCACCCAAATATAGGGGGGATTGTATCTTTATTCCAGTTACAATGTGAGATTTCAGAGACAGTGGACAAGAGAGGGTGTGAGGGTGGTACATGGGCTGGCTCGGCCACAGGAGCCAGGAAGCTGGGGCTGAGACTGAGAGTGGGGCCAAGGAGGTAATGGGGTCAGCCCCAGCCCTGCACGTGAGAAACCCTGACGTGCAGCTCCTCCTGAAATGCACTGGATTTTTTTTCAGGAGAATTTTTCTCCTCCTGTTTGAAATGAGAACTTCTCCTGCAGCCACAGGGGTGTCCCCTGCATGGGGGCTCACTGCTCAGCTCCAGCACCGTGCAGGGAGGAGGAGATATGTGTGTGGGCTGCATGTAATGGGCTTCTGAAGGAGTATCGCTTGTTTGTTTTGCTTCAGTGAACTGGGGCTTGTGTCCTAAAGGCATAGAATTAAATGTGGTTCTCCTGTATCTTGTTAAAAAAAAAAAAAAAAAAAAGTTTGCAAATAGATGAACTTCAGAGTAAATCATTTTTTTTTCAGTTTAAAGAGAAATGGTCTTCAAAAACCTTTCTTTTCCAGTCACCTACTCCTTTCATGCAAGCAGGAATATTCACCTTTTCCTTAAAAACTGGCTTGTCAAGAAAGCAAGCAAGCAAGCAAGAAAAAGACAAAAACCTCCATTGAAGAAATTTTCAGCAGTTTAATTTCACTATGCTACAGGGCATCCTAAATGTCCCACACTTCAGTAATATAACCCATTAGTACTTGTCCTATCCTCAGTGAACAAGCACATTATTTCCTTGATTTGTAGGTAGCCTTTTACACAATTAATCCTCTTCTGAAAGAAAAATGGCATGAAGATTCCCTTTGCCATGATATTCCCACAGCACCTTATTGAATTTTTTGTCTGCTTTGTTTTCATAAACCTGTCTCATGAAACAACCCTTGTTTTCTGTTATTAATAGTTAGAGAAGTAGTGCTCATAAATAGCTGCTAGCTAATTTCCAACCTAGCTGCTTTTTTTCCCCCACCTTGTTTTTCCTTTGAAATGAGAGTGGTAATCATCTGTATTGGAGTGAATGGGAAGGAAGAGGGTGGGAAGAACAAATATGTGTAAATGAGATTTAAAAATGAAGACAGATCCCCTTTTATGTCAACATATTTACTATAAACAACAGATCCCAGAAGTAATTGAAACACTTGACTAATACAGCTTCACTGGTAGTTTGAAGAAAAGGAAATCATAAGAGATAAGAGAAGATAGGAAACTGAATTTATTGAGATTTGCATAAAGTTAAATATTACCAAAAGGGATTCAGGCTGCTAACAGTACAATTAATATAAGATTGAAAAAAGGTTTCCTTAAACAAAACTAAAAATTTATTTAAAATTAATGTTATTTAAACACGTGGGTTATTCTCTTCATACTTTATAACAGAAGAAAATAACTTTTTCTCTTAAGAAAATTTGTGTCAATATTTTCTACCACCCATTTCAATATTTAGTATGAGAATTAGCTGATAAATATAACCCTATTAATATGGAATATACAAGATCCCACAGTGCTGTTACATCTGCTGCTCTCAAATATTTATTCAAGAAGTGCTGCCTTGTAGCAGAGGTCATAACATTTGTCTTCCATGTTGATTTCTGTGATATGGGGTTGTATAATAAGAATGTGATGACACATTTTGTAACCAGAAATGGAAGTGAAACCATTTTTTTTCTCATTTCTATATATATATATATATATATATTTTTAAGACGTGGAGTTCAGGTGATTGCTGTTTTGTTCTAAGATGCAAAACAAGGAACAGGGAAAGAGTATTATTGTTCCTAAGTAATTACTTGAAAATAATGTGTTTGTTTATAACTACTGTGTAACAGAACAGCATTTGTAATGGTTGCTCGGGGGGTACTGTTGCTATTTTTATTATATCCATGATGGAGTTGTAAACATACGTAAGACAAAATAGTAACATAACAAAAGTAATTTTTATATGCTTGTAATTTATTTATAGTGGTCAGGTGATCCATTTAAACTGGAGAAATGAGCTAGTTGGTAAATGCAGCTACTTGCCCAGAATGAGTGCTTGTAGTAGAGCTGCACGACAACAGGACTGTAAAAGACTAAATTTGCTTTAGTTTTACAAGTAACTCAGAGTATTTTTTGTTTTATTGAGTACAGTTGAGGGAAAAAAATCCTTTTTAATGAAATATGCAGTTCAGGCTGTTTCTGTTCAATCATATACAGATTGTTTATGCAAAATTAGAACTTCTTCAGCAGGAAAATATAACCTAATTTGTGAAATGAAATATTTTTCATATGCAATGACTTGGGAAAACATAAATTCTTTCATGTGTCAGCAGGTGTGTCCTTCATAATTCAAGAAATATTGAACTACCCAATACCAATCTTGTCTCTATACAGCTAACCGCAGAAAATTCTCTATTTTCAGGTGAAAGAAAGAAGGGAAGGAAGGAAGGAAGGAAGGAAGGAAGGAAGGAAGGAAGGAAGGAAGGAAGGAAGGAAGGAAGGAAGGAAGGAAGGAAGGGAAAGAAAGAGAGAGAGATAGGCATTTTCAAAAGCTTTTGTGTTCATTTTAGTGAGGGTTCTTGATCCTGAGCCATTTAAACATTCGTGTAAATCTTTCTCTGCACAGAAATTGGTTGTTTCCCTTATAAAGAACCTTCACCAGATAGAGCAATAATGGCCTTGAAGCAAGAGCGAAAGAGAATGACCCTTGCAAAAGAACAAAAATGCTCAAGATGAGCTACGTGACAGTGAGACTTTGTCTGCTGATGTGTTCTTTAGTAGCAATTATCTCAGTCTAGAGCTGCATTATTGCTGGTTGGAGCATGTTTTTATTGCAAAGAAATTAGAGTGCATTCCTGGAGGTCAGTGGCCGTGAGCTTAAAACTAGCAATGAGGAGACTATTTACAACAAATTTTAGTTGTAACGGGTATCACAGAGCTTGGGCATACCAAGTCTCTTTTCGGTCTCAAAATTACTGTTATTGAAGGTTCCTGTTCATCCTCAGCAGCAGAAAGCTATTCTAGTTTTACTCCTGCTGACTGTAAACAGGAACTCATCTTTGGTGTTTCCAAAACAGTCTTTCCCTATTGCTGCTAGTTTAGCAAGGACTCACTTCATTCCTACGAGATTGACTCTGTCAGGAACTTGCACCCACCACATCTCTACAGTCTTTAGTAATGACTCTGAGTCATTTTATTCAAAAACTAAACAAATTGATGTAGAAGTTCATAACTTAGACGTGATTCTGGCCCACAGAATTCTTGAACAAATAGGCAAGTGCTGACAATACGATTTAGATAAGATAAACTTTTTAAACATTTTTCTTTTTCTTTTTCCTTTTTTTTAAAAAAAAGTCATTATCACTTTCTATCTAGAGTGCAGATTTTGACAACACTGTTAAAAATAGATAATTCACTAGTGAAATCAAAGGAACACTTTTAAGCTGAAACCATAAATAGTGCCTGAGTCACACATGCAACAAGTAACAAGTTTGGAAGTGTGATCAAGTCAAATGTGGTTTAAAATAAATTCTGCTCCTGTATGGCAAGAAGAGCAGAACAACTGAACATTGCACTTCTTTTTGTTTGCACTTTGTGTACATGGAGTCTTTTTCTCCCTCAAAAACCTTGGAAAATCTATCTTTCATCACAAGTTGTTCTTATAAATATAGAAGGAATTAGTCTGCTAGGGACCTCATCTTAAGTAGGGGGTTATTTTGGCATTTTTTTTTTCAGCAATCTTTCTTCCAATGTAAGTGAAACTGACACAGAACTTACATCGTGGGAGTTAGCATAGCTCCCCCGTATTTGTTTTTGTCTTTCTTTTCTCCTTCTCTATCGAGCACATAATTGATATCCTAGAAAAAAAACTGCTCCTTGAGGACCAACTTGAGTTCCTTGAGGACCACTGAAGTAGTACTAATTTAGACATATAGAATGTGATTGACAAGTGCAATCAGCCTAAAAGTAGGAAAAAATGTTTCTATGTATTTGGATAAAATTCTGACTATCCAGGACTCCTTGTCAAAATTCCCAGAGCTTAGTGGAAATCAAGACAGTTTCAAAACACCCAGTCACAAAGACTAGATTGCACTGAAAATTAATTCAGGTGTAAGACCACTAGCCACAAGAAATAACAAGGACAGGAGAAGATCCAAAAGGCATAAGTGGGACTGAAATATGCAGCTACAGCTGCAAAGCTGCTCAGGCGATAGTGCCTAACCAGTTCTCTGTGGTCAACAAGTCCCTGACACTCGGTAGCAAAGAGCACAGTTGCTCCCCATCTAGTGGTTGCTGCATATAGAAGAGTTATGGGTACAGCTGTGTGTTGGCTTAAAAGGTGGAAATACAAAATCTAAAACCCCTTGCTGATTTAAGGGAGATTAATTCCATTTGTTACTTAATCATTCTTCCATTTTATTCTGGTTTTGAATGTCAAGAGGCATAGGGGATTTCTCCATGCACATGCACAATGCTGGAAGGAAGTATTTGGTAATGGCCAGGCTTGTTAGCACAACCCAGGAAACCAGGGTTGCTAGCACAAGTATAATTTAGGTCTCAGACTGTGTACTTCTTGGTGATCACAGTTCTTCCAAAAGACAGTACGTGTGTTTTACTGCGCAGGATAAAACTGTCCAGTGCACCGGGATGAATTAAGGTTGTATAGTAGAGGTGCCTGGGTCCTTGCCTTATTTGATAAGGAAGCTGAATGTTAGGCAGAGAATAAGGGAGATGGCAGAAAGAAAAAAGACTTGGAAGGTTAAGGAAGATAAATGTAAGCTTGGGAAATTGGTTTCTGTCCCTGCCTCTGCCACGAAGTTGGTGTATGAGGAAGGGCAAATTACCTAGGCAGAAATCTTCAGAATTGGACATTGAAAGTCCATTATCTAGGGATCCAACTTGTGATACCTGAAGCCTCTTTTGAATAATTGCTGAGTAATCACAGCTGCAGGCAGAGTTGCTTGGAGATGTGCTTTGAATATATAAATTACTGTGAAGAATTTTTTCTATAGCTTAAAGACACAAAATTATTTCAAACGTGCTACTTCAAAGTCAATAGTAACTAGAAGCTCATTGTTTGTTCACTATCTGTAAAAATGACAATAATAAAAATTAATCTTTAACCATCATTTTTTTTGGTATCAAAAACTGTGCCCACAAGGAGATCGGGGATATTGTGTTCACTGTATGATTAGAATTAGCCGACAGATCTAAAGAGTAATTCTGATTAAAGAGTTAAAAAGATTGGGTAAGGATATGAGGGAACCTTTTAGAAATCGTCTTTTATGAAAGTGTCAAAAAAGTTTGCTAAGGCAGTCACGTAATTTACATTTCTTAGCTTTTGAATAATTTGGTTCAGCCACATCCTACATTCTTTTCATTTTTAATGTTCTTGGTGACTTACTAGCTGAAGCAGTAAAAGGTCTTGCTTCTCTCTAGAAACTTTGTCTTAATAATGACTTAGATTGTGAAGACAAATAATGTATTACTCTGGTTCCTGGAATCAGTGAAGAGGGGTGTTAGGAAGCTACCTCTAGAGATGGTCTAGTCCAGCTCCTCTCCTCAAAGGAGGCTCGGTCTCAGCAGACTGCATAGACACAATAAGGTTTCAAGTATCTCCAAGCATGGAGATGCAACAGACCCTCTATACAACCTGTTTCGGTGTTTGACTGCACTCACAATAAAAAAAAGTTTTATACTGTGTTTAAATGGAATTTCCTGTAATTCGACTTGTGGTCATTGTTTTTGTCCTTTCACGAGGCACTGCTGAGAAGGATTAGAACTCTATGTTAAACCGCCTTGTAAAGCCTGGTTTCTATTAGAATAATTTCCTTCTCAGCAGCAGCCCCAGGTGATGGTTTGCTCCTGCAAGACCTGAGAGAGACTTCTCAAATGGAGCAAAGAAAACTCATGACTGAGGCAACCCAGTCTCAAGGCCAAATGTCAAATGTTGATGCAATTAGTCAAGTGAAGAGGCAAGGCATAGCAATGCTTGACGCCAAGTGCAACTGCAGGGCTATAGCATCATACAGCGTGTTTATGTGGGTAAAGTATATTGTGACAGAAGGATATGGCATATGGAGCATAATAAGTAGCTAAGAGCTCTGACGTGTCTGCATCTTCTGCATTGTAGATCCTCCGTACAGCACATTTCAGCTGTCTAATATCCTCAGACAAAAAGAAAGATAAACATTTTTTTTTTTATTTTTTTAATGTAATAATTCCAAGTTTATTTCTTCAGCTCCCTTAGCAGAAACTTGAGGAACTTGAAATCAATCTGGCAGCCTTTCTTTTTCAGGTCTCTTCCATCTAATGAGGGAACCAGGAACTACTTCATGTAGCTCAGATGATCATTTGCACAACTCAAAATGCAAATGATATTTTGAAGCAGCTAGTGAATGCCCATGGTACACTGTTTGTGTGTGCTTGTACAGACAAAATATCTATTGCAAAATTTGATTTGAGTTTATTCCATCCAACCTGGTCAAAAAAACAGTTATTTGGAAACACAAATAATGATAAAGAACTATATTAACAGACATTTTTCATGAGAATAAAATTACACTTACAGTCAGATGCTCTGGTGATGAGTTCAACATTAGAACACTCAGATTTTATCTTCTACTTACAACCTCTGCACAAGTACCAGCAAAATCTGCTGCAAAATTTATATAAAGCAGGCAACCTTACATAGAATCATAGGAAAAATGAGACTGGAAGAGACCTCATAAGATCTCTAGTTCAACCTCCTGCTGAAAGCAGGGGCAGCTCTGAGATCAGAGGAAGTTTCTTAGTGATTTGTCTACTCAGGTCTTGAAAACCTCCTAGGATGGCAACTACATTTTCTGTATTATTTGTTCCAGTGCAAGAACATAGAGGTGAAAAATAAAATGTGTTGCTGAAAAGCAAATAAGGAAATCCTATATTGCTAACTTTTTGCTATTATCAGAGCAGGGTGCTATAGCTGCAAGTTGTGCTTTTCAGAAATCGATTTGTATGCTGAGATTATTGGAGTTGTTATGATGTCAGGTACTCCAGGTAAGATCAACAGACAGACTTACCATAAATCATACTTGTAAGAAACTCCACTTTCCCTAGAAAATTTACGAAAGGCTAAAATCCTACAGCTATCCATACAAAATCTCTATTAGCAGAGCACAGCATCCCAGTAGCTGTTTACTCTTCAGGATTGACAGGCAAGGTATCCCTCCACAGAAGTCCTTTGAGTGCCATATCCGGAAAGGATGTTAAAAGCAAGTATAACACATCACAGTAACAATGCACCAAGCACAAAACTCAGCAGTCTTCCAAATATTTGGTCATTTTAGATTCTAAGATTTCTATGTGTCCATGAAACAGAATTGCAGGATGGCTGAGGTTGGAAGAGACCTCTGGAAGTCATTTTGTCCAAGCCCTGCTCAAGCAGGGATATTTAGAGCAGGTTACCCAGTACCATGATCAGACGGCTTTTCAATATCACCAGTGATGGAGACTCATCAACCTCTTTGTGCAACCTGTGCCACTGATCAGTCACCTTCACAGTAAAAAAGTGATGTTCACATAGGGCCTCCTGTGTTTCTGTTTGTGCCCACTATCTCTGGTCCCGTCACTGGATATCACTAAAAAGTGTCTGCCTCTGTCTTCTATACACCTTCCCTTCAGATATTTGTATTCATTGATAAGACTACAGGCTGAACAGTCTCAGCTCTCCAGCACCTTTCCTGGACTCCCTCCAGTCTGTCACTATCTCTTTTGTACTGGGGAGCCCAAAACTGGACACAGTACTCCAAGCATGTCTCACCAGTGCTGAATAGAAGGGAAGAGTCGATTCCCTCAACCTGCAGGCAACACACCTCCTAATGTAGCCCAGCCAAGTAATTCAGACAAGTGATTCAGATTCTTCAATAGACAATCCTTGCTCTGTTAGCTTACAAATTTGAGTGATCTTTCATGACAAAGTTAAGATGATGACATGGAAGCAGATGTTTCTAATACTTTTTATTACCAAATAAGTTATATGGATAATTTGTAGAGGAGGGGAACTTTCAGAGGAAAAAGTAAATCCTGGAATAATCTATTCTTCTGCCCTGTTCAGGATTTGCGCTAGTGATATTTAGTGCAGTCTGATTCAAAGAACCCATTTCAGAAAACTGGTTTGTTGTTGATTGAATACTTTTAAGACATCTGTTCAAGTGCAAATGAAACCTCAAAAACATGACTAATATTCCTTGAATTGCCTCATAGGCAGATGTTTTAGATCCTGATCCTGCAAACATATATTCCTTAGTATAACTTGCCACTTCTGAGGGTTGTTCTGTACCAAAGCTTCCAGCTGGGGATAACTTGTCCCATACACAAAGCAGTCTCTGATCTAAGTTTCAGTTTCTTCATTTTTAGAGATGTATATAGGGATGTATATACGGATGTAATTCAGCTCCCTGATCTTTTATTGCTGCAGTTGTCTTTTTAATTTTTTGTAGAAGAAGTACAATAATTAATTTTAAACTAATTTTCTGTATCTATCTAATGGTTCCAAACCTTTCTTCTTCCTGATTTTAATAAATACGAGTTAATCTTCTTGCTCCTTGATTTTTCTTGACTTTGGATTCTCAGACTGGATTAGTCAGATTCTCAGACTAATAGTGAAAAACTGAAAAATAAGGAAAAAGTATTTGCATGAGTTGTAAATCTAAATGGTAATCCTGTGTTTTCATTCAGGTTACCGGTATTACTTTATTAAATTGTCTTAGAGGTTATGGAAATCGATTGTGAGGACATAGTTTGATTAGGACGCTGCAGAAGACAGAAGCATGACACTTTACTGCAAAAATCCTTAGCATTGCTACTTTTTTTCTTGCTTGGTTGAGGTTACATCTATGAGTCTCAATTTCTCTTCCCAAACTTGTTACACAAGTTTTTCATTGACAGCTGTTTGCAAGGCACTGGATGGAATGCTGTATCTGTAACAATGGAAAGGGCAAGATCCTGATGCTGAAGCATAACTGGAAAAGAGGGTTATACTGTGTATGAAGACATTTGCAACAAGGTACTTCCAGAGAAAAATGTTCTGGAGAAATGCAGCTTAGGCTTACAGAGTCCCCCTAATTTCCTTTCCTTTAACAAAATAACAGTTCTTCAAATCAATTTCCTTATAAAATCATATTGTAACAACAGATGTGGCCCTTATTTCTGTTTGTAGTTTATGGGAATCCAATTCAGACAAAGCAAACACACTCAGCTTCCTCTCAGAGCTCCTGCAGTACGGTGATTTGCAGGCTCTGGCTTTCCTTAGAGCCCTCTCAGTAGTGATTGCCAAAGTACCGTCAGTTTAAGAATGTGCAGAGATTTATACACTAGTTCTGAGGCCCCGTGGGACTCAGCTAATTGTACTCATTCCTTGCCTACACAGTAGAATGGATTTATAATCATTGTAACCTGAGCAAACACTAATTTGTTGCTGTTGAACAGGGGTTGTTTTACATTAAGATAAAGTAACTAAAATTAAAGTCAGAGACGTTCCTGAGAAGACTGAGAACCTCTGATAAATTTGTGTATTTCAAACACTTTGAATTATCTTTAGATACTGTAGATTCTCCTGTTATTTGTTCAGAAACCCATACTAATTCTGTAGAACTCCACTTACGTAATTCTCACTCCATCCTATAGGGGTTTTGACTGAAAGGAAGGAGCAGGATTTTTGCATTTTATTTATCTGTGGGAATTTTCCATGAGTTTGTATATATATATGCATTACAAAACCTATATTCAAACTCAGGCCTGACTCCATTGATCAGATAACTTAGCTGAGAACAGGTAGTTGTTTTCTTAGTACACAACCTCTAAAAACATCATTTTCCCACACACAGGAGCAACTCACATGATGTATGCAAATGTTCTATTCTATTCTTACAGATATTTTTGTTTTCTAAGCTGAACTAGAACAATATCTCCCCTTCCCTCTGGGCTTTACTGTATTAAGAAACAAAAGACACACAATCTCAGCTTGTAGCAGTTCTTCAGCCCACATCAGCAATTAGCTCAGGCAAGATACAGTACTTATATTTTCCTCAATAACTCCTTTATGCACATTGTGAAGTAGAACTTCCTTCATTTTATAGACAGGTTGCAATTTACAGAGCTCATAATCTGGATACCAAAGTTAAATGCAGCAGCAGTTACATCTATCAGCAGTTAGGTAACATTTTAGAAGTTACTGCAGTTTGTAAATGACCTTTGGGGTGGTAGAAATGTCTGTACAGCCACCTCTGTGCTGTCAGCTCTGCTGCAGCCCAAAAATCCCGTTGCCTTAAAAATGTATCCCAAAAGACATTATCATGCCCAGGAAATAAATTGCTTGAATTTTGCATTAATTTTCTTCCCCATTTCTTTGCAGCTCTCTGTTGAAAGCAGCCAAGTGAAAGGAACTTTTGAAAGAGACAAGTTTGACCCTAAATTAGACTTCTGTTCAGATGAAATAACTTAGCACTGAATTTCATTTTTTTTCAATCTAGGTAAAATTTTTTACAGTTTTGTTTGAGGTATTCGTAATGCATTTCCACAGTCTAAGTGCGCCAGGTTCTTCTCAGAAAGCACATGAAAATTTTAAGAGTCTGGTCTCACACAAGCAAGTTCCCTAGAACAGGTCCTCTGTTCATTGAAACAAGTAGTTCTGCCTGTTATAAAAAAAAAAAAAAAAAATCCCCAAATTCTCAGACCCATAGGATGAGAATCTGCCTACCAAGACAAAGCATCTAATGAATGGCAACTGCATGTCTTCCTTCTTAGGTATTCCTACTTTGTCTCCCTTTGATACTTTAATGATAGAAAAAGATCACTTTGGTGGAATTTTGTGAACCCCTGTATCAGGCCAGTTTTACCAAATTTCAGTGATGACAGTGTGTCTTCTTTTCCTCTTCTCAGAGAGACTAGCAGGAAGGGCAGGTACATGGGATGAAGGAAGGCCAGCTTCTAAACATGTATCATCTCTAACCCAGATTACTAAATTCTTAGATGAGCCTTATTTTTAGCTGTGCCTGCTATAATCTTTCCAATGGAAACAATGCTATCTGGTTTCCTTAAACATGCAATACATGATGCACTTAAGTGTAATAAAATCCAAAGTATTTCATTATTTTGTTGAAACTCAGAGTGTTTGCAAAAGTCTGGTCAGGACAGAGAGTTGTTAGTTGACAATTTATGTGAAATGAAACAATGTGACATTATTTTACAGTAAGACAAAACTTGCCAACATTAAGGTTGAGATAGACTTATTGTCTTAGTACTCCACAAGTCTAGCGGCTCTCATAGAATCACAGAATCACTTAGATTGGAAAAGAACTTTAAGATCATCAAGACTGACCCTAAATCTAACATTGCCAAGTCCACCACTAAAACATGTCCCAAAGTGTCACATCTACATGTCTTTTAAACACTTCCAGAGACAGTGACTCAACCACTTCTCTGGACAGCCTGTTTCAATGTTTGACAACCCTTTCGGTGAAAAAAATTTCCCTAATATCCAATATAAACCTTTTCTGGCACAAATCTTCTTGTCCTATCACTGTTATTTGGGAGAAGAGACTGACTCTCCATGCTACAACCTCCTTTCAGGTAGCTATAGAGACTGATAAGGTCTCTCCTGAGCCTCCCTTTTTCCAGGCTAAACAGCCCCAGTTCTCTCAGCCACGCCTCGTAAAACTTGTACTCTTTGTTGCCCTTCTCTGAACTCTCTCCAGCACCTCAATGTCTTTCTTGTAATGAGGGGCCCAAATCCGAGCACAGTATTCGGGGTGCGGCCTCACCAGTGCTCAGTACAGGAGGATGATCACTACCCTAGCCATGTTGGTCACACTATTCCTGATGTAAGCCTTTTTGACCACCTGGGAACACTGCTGGCTCATGTTCAACCAGTTTTCATTCAACACCCTCAGATCCTTTTCCACCAGGCAGCTTTTCAGCCACTCTTCCCCGAGCCTGTAGCGTTGCCTGGGGTTGTTGTGACCCAGGTGCAGGACCCGGCACTTGACCTTGTTGAACCTCATTCAGTTAGCCTCAACCCATCAATACAGCCGGGTCTTGAGTTGTGTGTTGTTAGAATTAAAAGTATTTTCTACAATGGCCTGCATGGATGTAGTAATCATTTACTTTTATCACCATCTTCACTAAGCCTGCCATTTAATCCTTCATTTTCTCTTTTCTTTCCTAATTCACAGTCATGCGGAATTATTTTTCAATTTCACTAGCAGAAAGATAGGGAAAAAGTTACGTTGCATTAAGGTTAGCTCATGAATCCTAAAAACTCCCTTATTTGTATAGTTCTACTTTACTCACATAGGAGGTGGTTATTAGAGATATATGACACTACCAGCACACTTTACTGTTAGTGATTCCTTGAACAAATATTTAGAAACTCTAATTGCTATAAGTTTTATCGGAAAACTTGCATGAATGAGGAGCTCAGAATGTCAGGAGTTTGAGCTGCCCATGAATTACCATGAGCCTATGGCCCAAAGTATTATTACTTTAAAACACATATTGCTCATTCTCAAGTGAGCAAAGAAAAGGAGTTAATTGATTGCTTTAATATGTGCTTTTCACAATCACTTTTCTTATCGCTGTATTTAAATTGGAAATCTGGATCTTATTTTGCATTTAATCACTGACTGCATTGTTATGCAGGGAAGGTAGAGAACTAAAACATTTGTAGTGGAAACAATTATGCTGTAGTAGAATTATTAAATTATGCAGCTGTTTCAGTTAAAATGAAAATAATGATAGCCATTTTAATATGGATCATTCCTTTAAATGCTTTTTGAAACAACCTGGAACAAACTGGCTTTTAAAGGCCAAAAGTTTCTTCCTCATGACATTGTGCAAAATGAAAAATAGATTTCAGAAGTCTTTCACTGGAATAATTTTTCTGCTCTGTGGATAAAGGTGTGTTTTTTTTTTTTTTTGTTTTGTTTTGTTTTGGTTTTTTTAATCTACATTGTGCCCTGGTATGGAAAGGAATAAAAGGAAGAGAGGGTATAAGAATAATGTAGCAGTTTATGTGTTTGTCGTTTTGTTTGTTTGTTTGTTTGTTTTTCCTGTCTCTTTTTGTCTCTCTCATGCTATGATTATGTTTTGGCTACGCTTTGTACCCAGACCTACCTTCTCTAAGTGTAACTTAGGTGGGTGTAGGAGATGGGTGGGATACAAGTGTAGATATCTACGATGAATGAGAGGAAGAAGTAAAGCTAGGAAACAGTTCACCTTATTGCAAATTGGTGTCATTCTGATGGCATGGATGCCTTCTCTGAGTACTTGTCTTTCACCACTTTCTATACCCTAGCCAACTGGACTTATCTGAAAGAGTCTGTTTGTATTTTCTTCACTCCTGTGGCTTCCAGCAGGGAGAGGAGGGATGGAAACCATAGAGAAATTGGGTCAGTGCTTTTTGCTCTTGTGTGTTCACAGTATTTCTCTTCTGTAGGATCCTGTTCTGATGATTCAGGAGTGTCAGTTTTGTGTCTGTTTGAGGATGGAAGCAGAAGTACACATTATTGCCTGCACACACTTCTGTGAGTCTTGTTGCTGACTTCCCACCTTTCCATATTTGTAGTCTCTGCACAGTCCTGCTCCTAGCATTAATCTCCAGGTTCAGCATCCTGAGCCTCTTGGGTTGTGGCTGAGAGACCTGAGCAAACAAGCACCTGACAGGGCAGGACAGTCTGACCTGTCCTGTGAGTCTCAGTGACTTTTGGAGAAGTTAAAACCAGAGTAATCAATTTTTCTAGATGGTATGAAGATGAGTAGAAGTAAGGAAATTGAGTGTTTTTATAAGTTAAGTAATTTTTTGAGCTGTTGCCTAAACAGTTCAAGAAATTTACAGAAATATAAATTTTTGATTAAGCTGATTTTTTTTTTGGTCATCTTCATGTGTAATTACGGTGGCATACAGGTCAGCATGATAAGTACTGTTATCTAGCTGTCTAGGAATTGGCTAAAGTGACAACACTCATTTTTAATTACTTGAAAGCATCCATAATTGCTACTTCTTTAGCTGAAAAGAAATGCCAAAAATAACTTCTGGAGCAGAATCTTTATTTGGCCAATGAACTCAAACGCTGATGTTCAACAATACTTCAGTCTTATGTAAATTTTGAAGAAGACAGAATATTCACCACTGGAAATGCTGCTCGCCTATAATGTTTACATTCCAGAAATTTTTTGAACAATATCAAATTTTAAGATCTGAAATGAATCCATAGCAAAAGCAGGATGTGGACATATATATTCCAGTAACTGCAATGTAAGTATATATTTAGGAACAAAATTTTTGAAATTAAAAATCTATTTTTCAAAAATTAATGGGTAGAAATTATAGAGTTGCAGAAATAAACTTCCTTAAATTGGCATGTTTACACATTTATAGACCTACAGTAGCTTTGTTACATTGGTATTAACTTTTTATGTATATTAAATTCAATATATAGTAACTAATGTGTATTGACTGGCATTGTAATATGTCTTATACCAGTTCCAATTTTTATATGACTATCAATGAAAAACCTTGTTGCAACAGAAGGCTGATTTTGCCACATCCATTATATTCAAACTATTTAACTTGCTCAAGAAAGTTAAGTTTTGATGAAGCCCTGGGGACTTGCAGACCTTGAGACCATGGCCTCTTTGGAAAGCCTTTACAGGATTTGAAATAGTTATTTATATGACCATTTGTTATGAGTTTATAATCTGAAAGCATTTAAGCATTTGATATTGTAAATATTTTTCCTGAAATAAATATTAGTAAGTAATCATATGCAAGAGCTTGTATTAATATTTATATGGATTCAAGACTTTTTTTCCGAGCAAATCACCAAAATCAAGAGTTTAAAGATGGAAGATTGTAGCAACAATGCTACTTCTGATTCACTACATGTATGCAATATTTTTATTTTGTTTAGTTATGGTATGCAAATCAGGTAACCTAATGCAAAAAAATCAGGTTTCCATTTATTTCACTTTTAAATTTGCGGCCTTGATAATACCATGTGGGGTTGTATTTAGATACACTGCATGTACTGCAAATTACTTTAATGGTTTTACAAGGTCAGAGTGATCCAGTTAGCTACATGGTCATATTTGTAATCACATTATTATATCTCAGATAATAGGAAGCACAGGTGAAAAAAAGGTCAAATAATCTAATATACTCTTACACCACTTGAAAATGTCCTCTCTAAACTATGCTACTCTAGGTATTTATTCTGACGTTATTTTAGGAATATTTGTTGTAATGTAATGCACTGGAGAAACCTTCAGAATTTTTTTCCTCTCTGTTCTGAATAGCTAGTTATGGGAATGATCTGAATTTAGATTGAACAGTAGAATGTTTAACTTATAATCTTTTATCTGTGTAAATTGATTTTGTCACAGTTTCTAGATGTTACTTACGTACATAGTGACAAATCACTGTTGCAGCAAGATAGGAGTATGAAATCACCCTTGATTTGTGTAAAGGAAATAAATTTATAGGTACATAGTGAGATCTGAAATGTACCTTTCTGATGAACCGTGTAGATCACTTCTCTGAACAGAGCTAAAACTATGCAATGTATGACACAGGAAAGTTTAGAGTTTTTATAGCAGTTTTCGCTCTCTTTAGAGCGTGTCCTTTGTACTTTTTGCACATGAAAATGTAGGTGCAAACAGAAACTTCAGAAGAAATGTGTATTTCTGAAGCTGTTTGTTTCTGTATCTGTCTGTGGCTGCCCACACAGATGCTAGAAGTTGTACATTAATACTTTACCACCTGTATTTATTTTTCACTTTGGTAATGACTAATCAATTGCAATGTGACACATTGTTCATGGATTTTTTCTCTTGACACTGTTCAGTGTTTGTTATACTTGTCACATCTCTATTTTCAAAATTTATTAAAAAAAAAAAAAAAACCAAACCAAAAAAACCAAAAACAAACTAAGCTGTTGTTTAGCAGAATATTTAGGCCACTAATGTAATAAAACTAAATGCAAGATTTTATGGTAGACCTTGAGTAGGTCTTGAACCTATATAGTTACTTTTGAAAATGTGTTTGAGGGGAAAATCTTCTGCGCTGGAGAATATACTCAAAAGGGGATGCTTACATATAGAGATACCCAGTGTATCTTTTCCCAGATGCACATGCCAGAATTTCCCCTTTTTTCTCTTTCTCTCCCACTTTGTGGTTGGTTTTTTTTTCTTATTTTCTTTTCCAATTATAACTTAGGCCATCAAGTATGTGTCCAACAAATAAATATTTGTGCATGTAAACCTGTCTTATCATCCCCTGTGCAACATATTCCTACCTGAGAAAGGCTTGTGCTAAACAACCTGAAAACTTTCAGTTTCATGGTGCTGTTCACAACAACTTTAGTTCTTTTATTTGCAGGTAGAATCCCATCTGACTGCTTTGATAGAAACCTAACCTTGCAGAGCTACCTCATCAATCACAATGTGGTTTTGGAGCTTGGAATTGCTTGCTTAATTTCAAAGGCTTTTCTAAATACTATTAGAAATCTGTGGTCAAAACACAATGGGCATTTCTACTACACTGTTCTGCCCAAACATGCAATACAGAACCATATCTGGCCCAATACTTTAGGAAGAACTTTAAGCTTCTGAAAGCATGCTTTCTGCCATTACAGATATACCAATATTGACAATTTATTTTCAATATTCATTAATTAAGTGTACAAAGCTGAAAGTCTTCCCATGCTATGAATGAGTATTAAGACAAAATAGAAGAGCTAAGCAGAGAATAAAGACCAGATTCCTCTGGCACATATTGATAAAGGGATGTGGAAAACCAAATAGACTGTCATGGGCATTCTTCTGTGAAGGTAACTCTGGTCTAGGTCAGACCTTTAGGTTTTGAAATAAAAAAGAATGAGGGGAAGTAGCAGAGAAAGGCTCATTGAAGTAAGAATGAAGTTCTTAGAAAATGAACTTTAATTTCAAGACTGGAATACCTCGATGTTTGGTGAATGGCTTCCAAAATGTGGCATTAACATAGGCTTTAACATTTTGGCTTTCACACCAAAATGCTGTGAAGATGTCCTTAATCAGAGGATAAAGACTGAAACCTGAAACCCTAAAGAAAATAGCATTTCCATGGAGTGGAACAAAAAGAAGAAAAACTGTGGATTTTACAAGTAAAGAAATTGAACCCATGAGAGATGTGTGTATGCAGGTTTAGCCTGTGCCTTGACAGAATGGGTTTGTTTTGTTTTGATGTCAGCTGCTATGTTTGCTGCACACTGAGAAGAGATGCTCATTCTGTTGGCTATAATAGTGCAGAGGTCCCTAAAAAATTTACAGTTAATATAAAATGTGGATTTGAGACCAAATTAAGTATTTCCTCTGAAGCATATTATTTAGAACTTAGAGAAACTTTTGCAGATGCCCTATGAGGTGCTTTAAATATGACAATATAAAATGTTACAATATAAAGTAACTGTGTTGTTTTGATTTTGTGTCATAGGGAAAGGTGAATCCTAATTAAACATAAAGCCCTCTTTGAAAACTTTTAATATTGTTGATGAATTAATTTGCAGTCTGCTTCCTGAGCACTTTACAGGTTTTCTAACAGGATTCATCATAAGCACACCAGCAAAAAAAAAAAAAAAAAAAAAAGAGCATGGTATGACTGTCATTGGAAAGGGATTGGTTGAAAAATATCAGAGGAGATTACGTTGCCCTTCTGCTATATGGTGGGTCTTGTGCCAATTTGGATATATAGACTGTGGTAGAGGCAATTTCCCAGGAGAAAAGCTTTGTGTGTCCCTGTCATGCTCTGTTACCATTCCACAACAAATGAAGCAGATGTTATGTAAGTGGGTCTTCTTTGGGACATACTGTCATTTGTTCCCAGAATATTAGTACTGCAGTACAGTGAGTGAAGTGGGGTCCTTTAAAACAGTAGTGTATGCTTGCAATGTTGGAGGGCACTGAATTAAAACATTGTATATAGAAATGATTGGTGACTACGAAAATTTACTTTCACAGTCTTTTAAAAATACATAGTTTATTTTTGTATGAGGTATGTATGGCCTTTAAAATATAAACGCTCAACTTATTAGAGTATATGGCGTATCTATACCTGCTGGGGTCACCAGCAGATATGGACACTTCTTCATCCTCTGCAGAGACGTTTACCATTTGAATTAACAAAGTGGCTAATGGAATGTGACAAACAGTTATCACCGTGCTGGCCTGTGCTCAAGGTGGGCATGGTGCTATGTCCCTGGGGAGCAAAGCTGCTGCTGCTCATGTCAGAAGACTGGTGAGTACAGGAGCTCCTGTATTGTATTGCAAGGTCTTCGGTCATTGTATCCTCAAAGGATCATGTGTCTGGTCTTTCCCCTTTCACAAGCCGGTCTTCTTACATTCCAGTGTCCCATCCCTTCTCCAGTCATTTTGCTAAGCTATTTGTGTTCTCACTTCTCTGGGCTCCCAGTCCCAGTTTTTTTCACCCAGTCATTTAGAGATTTCCACTTTCCTAATACCTTTTATTCTTCTGTGATAGACTCTCTCTCTGTTCTTGATTTCTGTTTCATTCAGTCTCATTCTTACCAGGAAGTCTTGCTCTCTCCCTCCATTCATCAGCTCATCTTCTTCTACTTCCTCCCCACATTCTGTGCAAATGCTATTTCCTTTTTGATTCCACCATCATCTTGGTTTTTAGTCTTCCTCCTTCTTCCTAAGCTTGTTGGAAAAGTTTCCTTTCCTCCTTTAATTTTTTTTTTTTTTTCTGGTTCTACATTTACAGTTAGATGGCGTCATCTTACAAGCCAGTTTAAGAAAGAAAGTGCAGTAGGTTGAGGCTAGTCTGGAGATATAAGGAAACAAATGACCTCGGTTTCAACATTAATGTTCCCAAAACTCTGTTGCAGCAAAGCCTGCAGTAACCCACAGAAACCCAGAGTTGCAATGGCAGAGAAGGTCCCAAGGAGCCTTAGTTTGCAGAGAGACAAATTTACATAGAGCCTTCACTGACAGTTGACACTTATAAGGAGGAAAAAGAAAGATATTAACTGAATCTGTAGCTTGGACAGTCTACTGAAACACTGAAAAAAAAAATCTTAAACTAGGGGCAATAAAACAGGTAAAGAAAACACATAGGCAATATGAAGACATTTAAATTGGACTGTAGCAGCATGCACTTGAAAGCTGAATGGAGAAAAGAAAGTTGTTTGTTGAACTGAGAACATTTTCCTCATAAACTCCTTATTGCAATTTCTCATGGGTGAATGAGTGGGGAAGAATTTTTATAAGACATAATTTTTCTGTTCTATTAAAAAATCAACTTTTTAAAAATATCTAGAATTTCCTCAAAGGGAATAAATAAAAAATTAAAGTTCAAGCATTTCCTGAGCTTTTACTGATGTTTCAAGGCTAGATGCGTTAAGCATTCTTCTCTTTTCATATATGCATACATATGTCCCCATAGACAATTTCAAGTTACACAGTCAGTTAATGATGAAGTTTCTTACAGGCAAACCTTCTTTTAAAGTTGTTTTATTTTGTATTCATTAAGGTCACCCTCTGTTTCTCATCTTTGCAAGCAGCTCTCATTCATGTCATAGGCAGTTTAGCAAGCTTTAGCTCCATAGCATCTTCTGGTCCCAAATGTCTTCTGACAGAGCACAGTATCCACAAAGATACAAAGTGCTACTGCATATGAAATTAGCAATAGACAACACAGTAGATAACTCAATAGAAAGAGATAATAATCACAGATATATAGTAACACTGGAAACCTGACGAAGGAATTGGGAATGTGGACTCATGCAGCCCCATCTCCCTAATGGTCTGTTCCTGTTTTGGACAGTCCTACTTTTCTCAAAGCACAAAAGTGAACATATAGCTGAATCAATAGATGTAAATAAATTCGAGGCTTCTAAAGTGTCTTCTTGCATGTTCCTTTGCAAGCAGAGGACGTTACCTATCAGGTTTACTGAACATTTTTGACATATGTTGTTACCTTCACTGCAAAGTACACCAGAAAGAAAAAAGTAATCTTTCTTCTGTGATGATACCTTCCTGTACACTTTACATGATCAAGACATCTGTTAACTTTAATGAGAGTCTTTAGTATGCAAGTGGTATCTGTCTGAATCTGAGGTGAAGGATATTACAGATTCTGGTGCATTTTAGTCAGAGACAGATAGAGAGATCCTGCAGGGCTGATTGACAGTCAGTTTAATTTTTTCAAGCTTTGGGATATGGCATTTTTCAAGGTTTTTTGAGATTGCTAATATTTGCTAGATATGTTTGGTGTCTCTGCAACCAAAATAATAGACATTTTAAAAGTATGTTCGGTTGCAAAATCAGGTGTTTGGGAATGAGGAAGTGTCTGAAAGAAGGTTTTCTGCACAACCTAAATCTTCTCTTCCATCCCCTTGTCGTCCCTTCTGGATACGCATTTGGAGACAAGGTCAGCACGGGGCACAGCAAAGTACACGGTTACCTGCAGTGAAAAAATTGCAATGAAATATTCTTTGAAAAGCTGTATTAAGACCCTATGAAGGGTCTTTACTTTGTTGAAAATATAATTCCTGTCTCTTCTCCAAGGGACAAGCAATCAGAGTAGCGCTTACCACTGAGCAGCCTCACATAGAGCCAGG
Organism: Patagioenas fasciata; assembly: GCF_037038585.1. Classification (NCBI taxonomy): domain Eukaryota; kingdom Metazoa; phylum Chordata; class Aves; order Columbiformes; family Columbidae; genus Patagioenas; species Patagioenas fasciata. The sequence goes on along the minus strand of NC_092522.1, from coordinate 92,200,843 downwards.
CTTGCTGCTGCTGCAAAGGATGCATAAAGCAGTGCTGTGTGTTTCTGGGAGAGGGGAGACTGTTCTCCCAGTGGTATTTACTATTTTTTCCCACATCCCGTTTCACATCCCATGAAAGGGTCTGTCCTGGCCCTTTGCTGTGGTGTCAGTATTTTCTGCAGCAGATCTAGCCTGGGGGATGCAGACAGGTAAGTCAATTTGTGGGGACAGGGAATCATCAAAGATCAGATCTGCTGAAATGGGAGATTGAAGATTCATCCTCTTTCCTTTTCATATATTTTTCTTTACATCACTGCCAAAACGCTGCTGACATACTTCAGCCCTTTGCTGTTGCACAGAGCTCCTTATCACTCTAAAACAAATAGACAAGCAAATTAAAACCTCACTAATACTTTTTGGCCTCCCCCAGTCTTTTCTTCCACTAGTAGCTAGCCTGTAAGATTAACTGTGCTTTAAAAATGAATCAGGTCTGTGTAGTGGCTCTGCCTTAGTCCTTTTTAAAAGCAAGGCAAATTCAAACAGAGCCAAGAGCAAAAACTCAGCTCTTTCACAGTTGGCCACTAACAGTGAGTTAGTTTTATATTTCTATGTGCTCAACATGAGATATCAAGGAGTAGATCTGTGGAATCCTTGAGCACACAGCTACAGCTGAAATCACTTTAAATTGTGCTATGAAAATACAAGGTTCTATGAAATGCAAAGTATCCAGGAGGATGATGGCCTAATGCTGTTAAAATTAGGTGTTCTGCATCAGTGAATGCTTTTGACAGTTTTTGGCTTTTACTTCTTTGGGCCTTCATTTCTAGGGGTTAAAGTGAAGATAAGACCAGGCAATTGGGGGTACTGTCAAACTCAAAGAATTAAGGTCTCTGAAACACTAGGTTTACAACAGAAAAGATGAAGTAAAACCCAAGCTGAGACTGACGTTTTAGTGTTCAAACACGAACTGGCCTTTCTTTCTTTCTTTCTTTTTTTTTTTTTTTTTTCCAGGAGGCTAAATATCAAAAAAACAATCCGAAACCCAATCCTTCCTTTTATGATGTGGAAAATGTTTTCTTTCTTGATCTCTGAGAAGTCTATTTAAACCTTCTTTATCAAAACCTGCTTGGAGCAGACACCTGATATAGTCTGGAAAAATGATAAAAAATGGAAAACAGGGTTGGACAGGCAAGTGTCAGAGGATGTCAGCTGTACTTGTCACAGATGGATTGGACTAGAAGATCTTTAAGGTGCCTTCCAATCCAAATAATTCTGTGATTCTGTGAAATGCTGCTACTTTGCTTTACATACCTGTGTACTAGTGTCATTACTGAAAATTACAAAATGTGTGTGTTTCTGAGTTTATAAGTATATCATTTCTAATCCTTCCTTAGACTGGGATCTTATCAGGGGTGTAATATGGACACTCACAAATGGCTTCGTATGGGTGAAATTCACTGTGATGTAAAAACATGGACTTTGAATCCAGGCTCTTGCCAAATTTCTCATCTGGCTCAACTGACCTTGTACTAGGCCAAGTTCCAGAGTGCATGTAGTACAAGGCCTTAACAGACGGAGACGTGAACTCTTCATCCTCTAAATAGCAAGAAATATTCACTTGTTGTGGTCTACCAACACTGCCACCCCTGATATGAGTATTCCCATATTAACACAACAAAAAGCCTTCAGTGATTTGATTGTATTCAGTATATTGACAGTGACTCTGGAATTTTCACTCATCTAATTTTCAAACTCACTGAAGTGTCAGCTGTATTTCTCAGAAACCTGCTGTTTGATAAATGCTGTAAGATACATAAGCTTTACCTGGCAGTCCAGAGGCACAAAACAATAAGATCTTCACTGCTATGTTTTATTTCTGGGAAAAAACTTCATCAATTAGAGTTGTCAGAGCTACAATAGGGACCACTAAAATTTTATGGCCTTGAAATTAAGTGTCATTCAGCAGTTTTGCTAATCTTAACAACCATTCACAGCCAGATAATAAAACACAATATGCTCAGAAAAACTATGAAAAAAAATGATAACTCAGTGGACAAATTTTGGGTAAATATTAGCACCTGATCTATTTTCATATTGAGTGTATTGCTCATTGTCAATAGATTTATGGAAGCTTGCAGAACTAATACTGGTATTGAGAAACTGTTCCTGTCGGTACTCAATTCTCTGTAAGTCCATTGATACTGACAAGTGAGAGGACATGTATGGCTGTAATGAAACAATAATTGCTAACTGTGGGAGAAAACGTTGCTGATCTTTAGCATTTTAAAACTGTAAAGGCATCTGGAGATAAGTAACAGGATGGTCAGTTCCAGGGTTATGTATCTTACCCACATCTTTCACGCTGAAACAGCAAGAACTTCTACAGTATTCTGCTTGTGGTGTGCCTTAATCAAATAAATTTTAAAAATACTCATCCAAATCTGGTTTTGAATGTTGAACAAATTGTCTAATTACTTCATAAAACAATCTCTGATCAACTACCCATTTAAAAAAGAATGTCATGCTGGATAAATTGCAGAAATTATTTCGAAAAGTGCACGACTAGACCGCAAAACCTGTAACTCTCTTGAGACGAATAGCACATGCTCCCTAAGTAGCATTTAAGCACGTTTTTCTTAGATTAAAAAAAAAAGGTGCAGCTAATGAAAAAAAACACATTCCTCATGCAGCATACTCTGTTTTTATCCATTATTCCAGGTGATTTAAATTGTAAACAGGATTTAAAATAAAGAAAGAGTACTATGTCCATAACTTGATAGCTTTCTTTTGTTACTCACAGTCAACTCCAACATGGTTTAATGCACTGCTACTTTGTAAAAGAGCTTCTGAATTAATTTGTAAAGCCTTAGGGTAGCTGTGTTGTACTATTTTCAAAATAATTTTTAAGGAATAGTGTGGCTCTGCAGTAGAGAGATATAAAGTGTTACTGGAAAATCCCATTGCACTGTAGTAGAAATTTCTAGGCTTCCTACACTTAACTTCCTATCACCCAGTAAAATAAGCAGCTGGCATAGTCCAGCTAAAGGAAACAAATTAAGTAATGCTGTCCTTTGAGCTTGGATTTAGCCTCTCATGGGCAAATTTCTCACCGGACCTAAGGTAGATCTGGAAGCAGAATAATCATATTTACTGGGCATTGAGTTTAGGCTAATTGAGTTTAAGTCAATATGCCTTGCTGACCTGGACCCATCTGACTCAGATATCTGTTATACATATAGGTTATCTACATGCCATAAACATCACCTGCATGTAATAGGAAGCTGACTGTTTTCAGAATTGTATCTCCCTTTATTTTAAGAATACAACAACATTGTTTTGGTCTTGGGGAAATCTTAGAGATTGTTTTTTATTATAGAGATATGTTACATGTGTTCATAGTGAACAATGTCGACAGTCTGTTGGACTCTGACCTCCTTTGCCATTTTCAGTGCAACCCCATCAACCTGCCTCTCTCAAGAAGATACTTCCTCTTATTGCCCACGTGCACTGTAAACAATTAGTGTTGTGATTAATTGAGTGCAGGGGTTTTATGAGCCAGTGGCTTGTGCCCTATCCACTACGAGCCTTCAAGTTTGTTTTCTTGGAAGAAGTAGCAGGGCATGTATAATAAGTTTATCTGAAATGGCTTACCTTTAGCTTCTCTGGGATGATTTCCTTTACACTCCTAACTCACTTTAATCTCCAAGGAAATTAATCTCTGGCCATCTCTGGTGACCCCAAGCTAGGTGATGAGTTGTAGGTCATGCATAAAAGTGCCTCAGTTGATCTCTGCTGTTATGTTAGAGCCCACAGAGAGCACTTTTTTGAGATACCTAAAAACATTATAGTTTCTAAGGGACAGCCAATGTGCTTCAAACTGCATTTAAAAACACATTAAATTTCTGCTGTGAAACAACACAGTTGCACGTGACAAAAGCCACTTAATCAAGCACATCATCAGTTACTGTGACTTCTGGGAGGTGCCAGAGTGTCAAGCTGCTTTTGTTCAAGTCGTCTAATCCAGAGGTTCTAAAAGCCCAATAGCCTATCAAGGTTTATAAACCCTTGGCTAGCTATCCAGAGATGTAAAAGCCCTGTAGAGTGGTGGTTCCAGCTTCTGCAATCGAAAGAACTTTCAGAAACTAAATGTGTGTTATAACTGATACTGTAAGAAATAGGTAGGATGTGCAGAGATCCACAGAGGGTTCTCTGTCCTGATGGAGGTGGGGAAAGTGTAAACAGGTGCCTTACTCTGAAGATAAATACAGCCCCCAGTTGTTGTTCATTTTCATCCATGAATTAGTAGAAGCAGGTTTCTTATTCAAGAAATCAAGAAATTTCTAGAAAAATAACTTACCTCAAGGAGAAGTTTGGGCTGCTCTGTGAAGCTCAAAATGTGAAACATGTCTTTCAAAGGAAGTTTGAAACTTTTGTAATAAAAGTTTTCAACTCAGGTTTAAACTACTAGATAATGAGCATGTGTGACTGACCTCTTTTTGAAAAGTCTTTTAAGATAAATACATCATGCCAACAGAACAAGAACGATGTGTAGGAAAATTGAGATAGTCTGCCTTTTATGACCAAAAGCAACTGTCCAATATTGCAAAAAAGCAAACAAACAAAACCAAACAAACCTGCCTTGAAAGTTCTGCAAAATCTATTTTCTAATACTTTTTTCTCTATTGTAATTTTTCACATATGAAGACACGTACAGAACTTACTCTACAACAAAACTGTGAATGACTCATTGGAAAAAGGTAAAATGTTAAATATTATCCGTGTTAAATCTGCATTTTATTGGCATTTTAGTGTTTATATCCATGTGTTAGAAATTTTGGTTAATAGCTATTGCTGATTGGATAGGAATTTATGCCTGTGCTCTGACCATGGTTTAGTACAGATGGAAGGTTACATGTTTCTCTTACTGATGTCTAAAGAAGTTGTAAATTGTGACGTTTCCCATGGCTGAAAAATATCTTTCAGCAAATTAAATATTTAAAACTGATCTCATATACTGAAACTCAGCACAGTTTACAAAAATATTTTGGCATAGTTATATTCAGCATTTCTACTGAAATATTAGTTTCACGTGCATTCAAACCTGTTTTTTCCTCATTGTGGAAGAATATCTTGTTTTCCTCTTCACTGTCTGTTTTAATTTTTTTTTATGTTTCTATTTTCTGCCCAGTGAATAACATTTCTTTTCCATTATCCTTAGTTGCTTTCGTGTTTCTGGGAGCAATGACTCTTTTTAAAGCAACATAACAAGCTGTTTGTTTGACTGGTGGCGGCCTTTTGTTTAACAGTTGTCTGTATTTTTGAACAGATGTAGAATATGATAGAAGTATTATTCTACAGTATGTTTTTTTCCACTTTTTATAAAGATCTGTTGTGAGCTCAGAACACCCTACAGCAATTAACATGAGGGTTTTTTTTGTTTTAATGAGAATATAAGAAAGTTAATAATATGTCAAAAAATATTTTTATTTCTCACCCTCTCAACTCATCCTACCCTATGCAATCCAGTGCATTAAAAATTATATTATTAATAATGATGTACATATTTTCCTTGGGTTTTCCTTCCTCTGGTCCTCCCTTCCTCCTTTTCTCCCTTCTTCCCTTTCTTTCTTCTTTCTATGATCTCTACAGAGAAAACTCTGTTAATTACATTTGCTGAAGATGTGCAGTTGGGATGTATTGTCTGTTTTGAGAAGCCTGGGGTTTTATGCAAGAAACATCAAATTACTTTGAAGAACAAAGCAAAGAAAGTGGGCTAAAACATAACAGCATAAATTGTAAACTTACAGCCGTATGAAGAGGGAGGCCTCTGTTTCATAGCACAAGGTGTTATTAATTGAAAATTACAAAGCAATGGCACTGGGTGTACTAGTCAGAGGATGATGACAACCCACTGATGCACTGTGGACATGGAAAACACAAATGTTAACATGTATAAGAGAAGTGATAAAACGTGTAGTTGAAGGTGAATACTGTTTGAGGTTGTATATTGCCCAAAACAAAGAGATCAGAATTTAGTCAGTTCTTGTGAAAGAACTGACTTTGTTGCTTTCTGTCAAAGAACAACATAGGACTTATTTTGGAAAGACTGCGTTTTTGCATTACCATATTCAAGGAATATGATTCAGATTAAGACAGATTCAAAAAAAAGCTTCTAAATTGGCCATATCACTGAACACCCTACTTTACAAATATGATATGGTATATGCTTGCTTGCAAGGAATCAAATCACTGGCTTATTAAATTAGAACTCATCAACTGAGTTATTGAGTGGATTATAAAAGTGTCCAAAGAAAAGCTAAATGATCAGCATGGCAAAACAATGGTTTTCTTGAGTTTCATAACTAAGATGAAGTTGGAGCCAGGATGAATTCTGGTTTTAGTTTCAATTTAATTATGAAAAATTATCAAAATTTCAGCTGAAATGGCAGCTTTTTGTGTTTGTAAGAATGGGCTCCTAAGATTAATTTTAGTAAGATTTAATAATGAAACAGCATTTGATAGTGAAAACCAAAAGAATTACCTGTTGCTTCAGGATATAATTTGTATATATATGCCTATTATACATATGTGCATATAAAATTAAATTATATATTATATATATATAATTTAAATCACATATATACACATCTGCATATATATATTTCATATATAATTTAAGTTCTGAAGCAACAGGTATTTTGTATATGCTACAGATATATGTAGTCTTGTGGTGGGTTGACCCTGGCTGGATGCCAGGCATCCACCAAAGCCACTCTGTCACTCTGCTTCTCAGCTGGACAGGGGAGAGAAATATAATGAAAGGTTTGTGTGTAGAGATAAGGACAGGGATAAATCACCCACCAATTACTGTCACGTGCAAAACAGACTTGACTCAGGAAAATTAATTTGATTAATTACCAATCAAATCTGAGTAGAGTAATGAGAAATAAAACTAAATATTAACAACACCTTCCCCAACACCTCTCTTCTTCCTGGGCTTAACTTCACTTGATTTTCTCTACCTCCCCCTGCCAGCAGCTCAAGGGACAGGGAATGGGGGTTATGGTCAGTTCATCACACGTTGTCTCTGCTACTTCTTCCTCCTCAGTGGGAGGACTCCTCACAATTTGCCCCTGTTTCACTGTCGGGTCCCTCCCACAGGAGACAGTCCTCCATGGACTTCTCCAATATGAGCCCTTCCCATGAACTGTAGTTCTTCACAAACTGATTCAGCATGGATCCCTTCCATGGGGTGCAGTCATTTAGGAACAGACAGCTCCAGCCTGGCTCCCCCATGGGGTCACAACTCCCGCCAGAAGACCTGCTCTGGCCTGGGCTCCTCTCTCCATGGGGCCACAGGTCCTGCCAGGAGTCTGCTCTGGCATGTGGTCCTCCACAGGCTGCAGGTGGGTATCTGCTCCACAGTGGATCTCCATGGGCTACAAGGGGACAGCTGGCCTTATGAAGATCTTCACCACGGGCTGCAGGAGAATCTCTGCTCTGGTGCCTGGAGCACCTCCTGCCCCTTCTTTTTCCCTGACCTTGGTGTCTTCAGTGTTGTTGCTCTCACATACTCTCTTATCACAGGGGCACCACCACCATCACTGATGGGTTAAGCTTTGGGCAGTGGTGGGTCCATCTTGGAGCCAGTGGCATTTGCTCTGTCAGACAAAGGGGAAGCTTCTAGCAACTTCTCACAGAAGCCACCCCTGTAGCTACCAAAAGCTTACCATGAAAACCTGATAGAGTCTATATTCTCTGTGATTTGCACATTTTTTTTTTTCACCTGAAACAAGGGCACAACTTTTTAGTGTATTTTGAAGAGTGTCTCCTTTTAGTTGGAATGACAGGTTTTGTATAATATTTTATGAGTGTTTCAGCAGCAAGTTAGCAGCAGTTTCTTGTTTTTGTAAAACTCAATTATAAGAGTCAGTGTCTTAGAAGAGCTGCAGGAATACCAACTAATGATACAGTCCCTGGAAAGCACCATTCATTGCATTGCCATGGATGAAAAACCCTGAAGCAGCAGGAATATGGGATGAAGCAACATTGCCTGTGTTATAAATCGTGTTAAAGTCAGACATCGTTTCCTCTGAAGGACTCATGGTTTCTAGCATCACTTGTAGAGCTTTGATTAAAATAAACATTTTTTTTTTTTTCACATTTAAAGAAACCTGTGTGGCTATGGAAAAAAAATTACTAGTTGGACACATTCAAGATTTTGAAAAAAAATGCAAGATCTGATATTCATCATGCTTCTTTTAAGATAATTGTAACTCAATTACATTAATCACAAGTTAAGTCAGGGTTCTTTTCCAGGACTGAAATTTCTAGTTGTTTTTGTTAGTACCTATACTCTGACCATGATGTGATTCATTGCTTTGATTAGTAGGAATATATTTTCAGTGTTATCTGAAGCAACAATATTGGAGTAAACAACTGTCTCCCTCTGTTAAAGTCTGTATGACAACCTGTAAAAGTACCTTTGTTTCAGTGCAAGAATTGTCATTGCTATACTGGTCAGCTCAGCATTTGCTCAGCTCTGAGTTAATATTTAAGATCTTAAATAAATGGGCCTACTGATCTTCAGAATTGCCAAAACTGAACCTGATACAGGTTTCTGTTAAGAGTCACAGGGGAGCTGGATATCTGATGCTGGAAACAGAGTTGTGAGAACTGTGGCTAGTGCTTTTACAAATGAGAGGTTGACCCCAAATCAGTATTACTTACATGAGAAGGCTTGAGAACAGCAGCCTCAGACTTTCTTTCTGAGGCTTGATAACTGGGGATGTGCCATGCAGGTGCAGATCTGAAAGTAGATGGGTGAGGGCTGACACTAATTTTACTCCATCATTGTCCTCTGCAGTCACTATTTGTCTACCTTGCTTAGTTCTCCAGCTGTAAAAGTGTCAGCAGTACATCCTCTACTGAGTTTTGGCATTCCACTCCCCATTCAGTTTATTTAGATTTTTGGTTGTGTCTCCTACTCTGTTTCTGCACATCACCTATCACAGTTATATACAGGTATCAGATGAGAATTGTAAGCATGTCTGGAGAACAAACTTTGATATTAAATATAGTTTTTATGGCAAATTCAGGGCTAGATTCTTGAACTCCTCTTTCTTGAAAATGAGAAGACAGGATATTTGAGAAAACAGAAAAAACATCCAACAAAGATAGTCATGCAAATGATATCCTTGTGGTGGTCAAATGACACCCCAAGGGCAGAATCCAGTTTAAGAGGCGGTTTAATATGCTCCTGAGAAGTCTACAGGTCAGTCTTGCATCCTGATCTGCCAGGAGCCTGTAGCAGACAAACTCTTCTATTTTATTTATAAATTATTTTAAAGTCTAGAATAGCTGCTTGAGGATTTTTGTTTGAAATGGTGTCATGGTTTAATTACAAGGCAACAAGAAACCATGGCAGATGCTCTCTGTTAATCCCCCTCCATCCTCTCCCTACACAGGAAAAACCACCCTCTCAGCACAGGAAAAGTCCTCGCTAAGGAAAAGTGATAGGAAGGAAAAAGGGAGAGTGACTTCAAGTTGGAGATGTTTTAAAATGCTTTACTAATGCTACTAATAAATAGAGAAAATAATACAAAATATAAAAAAACCAATCTTGAATGTCCCAGGTAGCAACATTTAACCCCTCCCATGGTGGGTGGAGCTGGTATGGCTCCAGCAGCTGCAGGGCAGGCACCCGGAAGTCATGGGAGGGACTTCACAGCAAACCAGAACTGGATTCGGGGATACAGGGTCTCAGGCCTTGGATTGCAGACAGACAGGCAGGGTCCTCTTCAGATGCCGGCCATGGTCAAAGTGGACGAGACTCTCGTGATCTCCCTCTTTTATAATGTGGATGACGTGTATGGGATGTAATAGTCGGCTGATCAGTTTTAGCCACCCGTTCTGTCCGCCCCTCCTTGCAAATACACACCTCTTGCAACGGAACGTGTGGAATTTTATCAGAATTCCTGGTTGTTATAGCAATAAGTCTAAACATGAGCTGCTTCTGCATTCCATTGGTTGCTCTTATCAGTCTGGAGCGCCATGTCCGAGAAAACATGCAGTTATTTAGAAGGTACTTCAAAGAACTTAGCTGGAAGGAAAATTCACTAAGAGAACGGGTCTTGTTTTTAACAAAGTCAGGACAAATGGAAAGTAAAATGGGTGAGATGGGGTAAACATAAGTGTTTACTTGTTGACCAGCCAGTTGCTTTTTCTTGTCTTATAGGTCTGTTTTGAATCAGTGTTGGAGTGTCCTGGTTTTGTTAAAAACAAGACCAGTTTCTCTTTTAGTTAATTTTCCTTTCAGCTAAGTTCTTCTTAGTAACTGCACTTTTCTGAAGTTGGATACATGTTTTGGTAGACATAACAATGGAATGCAAGGTTGCTGATAAGAATGCACATCCCGTATTTGCAAGGAGGAGTAAACTGAACAGGTGACTAAAACTGATCAACTAAGTATTCCATCCCGTCCATGTCATACATCATATAAAGGCATGAGATCACAAGGGTCTCACTCTCTTCGACTGTGGTTGGCATGTGGGGTGGACCTTGCCAGTTGTCCCACAATATGAGGCCTAGTGACAGACCCTGCATCCCTGAATCCAGTTCTGGTTTGCTGTGGAGTCAAACCCAGGACCTCCGAGTGCCTGCCCTGCAGCTGCTGGAGCAGTGCTGCACTGTGCTCAGGAAGTCAAGATTGCTTTTGTGTATTTTGTGTATTATTTCCTTTATTTTATTAGTGGCATTAGTAAAACTTCTAACTTTTTCCAACTTGCAAGTCTTCTCTCTGCCCTCCTATTGCCTTTCCTTAGCAGTGGACGGGGGCTGGGAGGGAGTAATAGGAGGGGATTAACAAAGCATCTGCCACGGTTTATTGTCTATTGTTTATTAAATTGTGACAGAGAGAAAGAGACCGATGGGTAGACACTAGGAATGCAAGTGTGTGTGGGGGGGCTGTCAGTGGGTAGGAAAGGAAAGCGGGGAGAGGGAGTGGTCACTTGTTCGGTGATCTGCCTGTTCCTACTCAAGCCCAAACTCAGTAGCAGATTCTAGGGACAGGGTCAGTGGGTGGCTCTTGTGTCTCACAGCATGGCAGGGGAAGAGAAACTGATGTGGAGGACAGGTTGGAGAATCAGGGAGAGAAGTGAACATTGCATATGGACACCTTCACGTGAGACTGCGGGCTCTGGGGCTAGCAAGGAGGGGCATGGGGCAGTCCCTGGATGGCAGCACCCCATAGCTGTAGGAAGAAAGCCAGTCAGCCTGTGTATATGTGAGATTATCACTCTGTATATTAAGCCGTGTGTTGGCTCTGCAGCACACTTTGGGTGTCTTTACAGAGAACCCCATTTAATAAGACATCTTTGTTGTCCAAAAGTTGTGCTGCCTTGAAGAAGTATCACTGCTCAACTGTGAGGACAGTAACCCTGAGAGACAGCCCCTTATCTACAGGCAAGATAAGAAGAATCTATGCTGTTTGCAAAAAAGCTCAAATAGGTGTCTGTGCATTGATAATAGGGACTGGACAAATGAAAAGGCAGTTGAGGAGAAAGAACAGGTTACCCATTGGTAACTGGTGACTCAGGCTTTTTGTCCAACCCTGTGTTTAGTTTTTCGCAAGAAGAGAGAGGATCTGAAAGTCCATAGGGTAGACAGGGCAGGACTGGACATAGTGGGGTTGGGCCAGTGTTGTTGGTAAGGCCAAGCAGCTGGGAACAGTGTAGATGGGTTCCTTCTCAAGACCTAGGTGATCACCACGAGCATGGAGGAGTTAATGCTTCCTTTGTGATAATTCTGCTTTTTAGCACAATGTGTTCAGATGCAGAGGTGACATCTTGTGAACAAACCCCATAGCAAACCTCCCTTAATAAACTGTTAAATTAGAAAGATTTTCCTATGTTTGTGTATGCTTGTGTGTCTGTTTTCAGAACTTGTAGCTCTGGTAATTATCAATAAGTGTAATTAAACATCACAGTACTGTCACCAGAACCCATAGACTCCCTGGGACCATTTTTTTATTACTCTGCTTACCCACAGTCTTTGGTTCACTTAGATCACACTGACAGGGTAATGAAGGAGAAAATATCTATGTCTCTTGGTTATGTCTAGAATTAGTATGGCATCCCACACACAGCACCTCTGGAGTAGCTTTGTGTCAATTGCTTGACTTAAATATCATGCAGCATAACGCTGTGGGAACTATTAGGAAGACAAAGCATATGATGTGACATAGAACTTTCTCAGAAAATGCCAACAGTTATGGTTAGCATCCTGAGTGCTCCAGATTTATAACAATCAGAATTAGTCCATTGCTGAGAAAGGTGATTGCAAGAGTAAGTTTGACTCAAAATCTGGAGAAAATTCTGGCTTGTGAAGAAGTCTTACTGTGACTATCCTCCTTCAGAGAGGTGGATGGTTTGCTACTAGCATTTAGTGATGAACAGCACCTTGTAACAGCCACAAATGAAAAGCTAGGACATCACTCAGTTATTACAGAGCAGATTAATAACCTTAAATACTTCAGAAAGGAGCATTGTGATATAATCTTCCGCCTGCTATGTGTAAAGTGGCATTTTCTGATTCAGGGAGAGTTGTTCACTGCAGATCTGATCCCTTCCCTGCAAATTCCAGCTGCAAAATGCAGTATCCTGCTTTTCTTGAGGCACAGCCAACTCTGCTAGTGATGGATGAGGAAGAAAGTGCCCCTGTGGGCACACTGTGATGATCCACTGCAGTGTCGATTATAACCGATGTTACAGAGAATTATGCCAATTTTATTCTGAGAAAGGCACAGAAACAGGAAAACCTGTGTGTGGCCTGCACCTATCATGTCAATTCCAGTTAGTGGGTCCACTACTCTACACCATACAAGGGACCTCATAGTCTCTCTACATAGCACCAAGTGAAGCAGGCAGTACTGTGTCTAGGATGTTGTATTTAGCACACAGCAAGTATATGAAACAGAGCTGATAGTCAGTCTGAGTATAGGCATAGATATAAAACTCAATGTGATTCATTGTAATTATTTTGGGGGGTTATGAAACATGCTATGGTTGTATACTGCACTTTGAATACTGTGTTGAGAATAAGCAGGTCATCTGTTGCTCTGAGGGGAAATTTCCATCTCTTCAAACTCCCAGCTTTTCATTGGGGCATTTCCTGAGCACTGTTTGTGTTACATTCCTCCTTTATTGTCCCCACTTTTCACGCTCCTCTGGGACATGTTGTGTGTGGAACTAGTTATGACTGCTGTAATATCTAAAGTCTAGGAGTTTTGCAATAGACTCTGGTATCATCAGAGACATCCTTTCACTGGCCTCCTGCCATGCTTTGCAAGGAAGCACAAAGGTGAGAAAGGTTAGTACTTCAGTGTTGGATAATAGCTAAATGTGTCTGAAAGGAATTGAAGGTTTTGTGCCTCAGCACAATGGTTATGTCCTTTCTGTGCTAGAGTGGCAGCGCTCTTGCATTCTGATATCCCAGGAGCCTGCAGCAGGCAAGCTTCCCTGCTTTATTTCTAAACCCTTTTTGAATCCCAGATAGCTGAAATCACAGGATTTGCTTCCTTGAGTTTAAATAATTTCCAGTTGCCTCACAATCATATTTCTCAGTGTCCTCATTTGCTTGTTGCTTTATCCTTATAGCACAATCTATTTATTTTTCTGTTTGAAGAGTGAGGTATTACCTAACTTTATTCAGGGCTTCTAATTATGCCAATTCCTTCAGTCAAGTCAGTCTAAAACCTGAGACTGTGCCAGAATGCATATGGGTAGACCATCTTTTTTATAATGTGCATTTCCTGAGGTACCCTTGGATTCCTTGAGTCAGGATAATTAGTGCTTTCTTATGAACTGAATCTCCAGTCTGTTTTGTGGTTCAGAAAAGACTAAAAATTTTCTATTTGTTTTACTGTTTACAGAGCTGATACTTGACTCTGTTTCTATTTGGCTGCATTTTATTGTCACATTTGTGACACACAGTTAGCTGTGCCTTTTATAGAGATTTTAGTTCTGGAATGTTATTGAAGTGTTCATTAAAATGTTTGTTTCTAGGGACACATGCTGCCAATTCTACTCAACTGTGAATCTCCGCATTTCTGTTTTCCTTGGCAAGCCCAATCCTACTGTCTCAAAGTAAACAGAGATCATATCTCAAGATGAGGCCAAAGGCCACTTAAAATTATCAGTGATCAGGTCTTGACCTTTCCTGTCAGCTGCTGGGAGTATCTCTGACATCTGCAGCCACAAAACCTTGATTTTTTTAGTGCCTTTAGCTACCAGCCTTCAACTTTGTACTTTACCTTTCCTTACTGAACTTTTTTTTTTTTTTCTTCCCTAGGAAGAAGCCATATGAAGGAAGAAGTTTTGAATTAATAAAAACCTCAGTTAAGCTTACCTCCATTGAGAGCTAAATCCTGTACACCAAAGATAAAAAGGTCAGGTCTTTGTGCAACACAGGTTGAGTGAAACTGTATCCCTTACCTACATAATACTACGGGAGTTAATACTTTCTTGAAAGTTTATGCTCTCTGTATGTCTCCTCAGTTTACAGTGGTCAGTTGAAACACTTGAAGACTAATTCCTACCCTTTTGCCAGATTTCTTATATTGTTGAAATTCGAAGGGGAAACAACTACCTGAACTTCAAAAGGTGGAAAAATTCTGTAGTTTTAAATTTTAGATGAGGGAAACCATCTTTAAAAGTTGCTTTTCTGGAGGATCTTTATTGCAGTGACTCCTGATCTGAAAGCAGAAAGGGAGGGAATCACAGAAGTTGAATGGGATCTCAAGGCTGAGAAAAATGGCAACTACTGCTCTGTGGGAGACTCCTTGTTCTATTCCTAGTGGAGTCCATAATTATTTCTCTCAGAAAACTCTTCTGTCTTGAAGAAGGTCTACCTGATTAGCCCAAGATCTTGTGGTTCCTAAAGGGAAGTGTTTTCTTGTTTTCTTTCTATGATGGATGTTTTCCAGGACGTGTCAATCCTTCAGCATTCTGATCATGTCATCGTTCTGTTGTCATCTTTCCAGCCTCTTTCTCCAGCCTTTTTTCCTGTTCGCAGAAAATGACTGCATCAACATGTGATTGTGGTAGCTGACTAGTATTTCTTGACAGAATTCATTTTAAGTAAGATGCCTCCTGCAATGTCATCAGTTTCAGCAGTGTTGGTCCCTGAACATGCCTTCTGGTGTTACTCCTCATAAGGCAGTCCTGCTTCAATAGCTAGGGACATTCAAGGACAGCTTGGGTTCTTTTTGTATAATGTTTGGATAGGGGATTGTAGTCATAGAAGAATATCTCAAGTAAAACCCTTAACAACATTTTGTTTGCTTAGTTGAAATATAAAGTGGAATAACTTCAACTTCGTGGTTTGTCATTTTATGAAAGATATAATCCAAACCTCATGCTTTTTTCACCATTGTGTTATTTGTATTGTCACCCTTGGATCACCTTTGAGTGCAAAAAGTCTTCATTTTATGCAGCTTTACATTATTACTGCAAAAAAGGGAATATGCGCAAATTCCTCCTGGAATAGTGTCTCTGTTCTGTTCTTGAAAAGTGGCCTGTAGCTTCCCTACTTCACTTTGTACTCCTAAAACTAAAACCAAAAAATATTCTTAGCCTTTGCTGTGCTTTCAAAGTGCCATCTGTCAACATGGTAGATTTAATATTTTCCATGAAGATAATGAAATTATAGGAGTATTTGGACTTGTTAGAGTTTGCGTGTCTTAAAGTGACTTTTTATTTGGTATACCCTTTAGAATTTGGAGAATGGCAATAATTCTTTAGAGGTTCAGAAATTGATGGCCTTATTTTTACTTTTTTTGTTAGGGTATCATCAGAGGCCTCGTTTTAGGAAGGCAAGAAACAGGATGTGCTCAGCTACATAGCCACTGAAAGACTTTTTCCCCATTCTACTACAACAGTTTCTCTTTCTGACTAGATACAATGCACATCTTATCAAATAATTTTTGTAAATTCACAGTATCCTGAAAATTTGGAAGTGGAAGGCTGAATCAGTGAAGCTCATAGCGTATAACTTCCAAAGGTGCCAGGCAGTAGGTCTTTCCTTCGAGTCTAATACATTAGGCCTGTCTGCTGCTATTAATTCTTTCTTCTCTATCAACAACTTCATCAATTCTTGGTGTCTACCATGGTCTAGTTCTGTGTTTCCTTTACACTTTCTGTGGCAGCAGTGATAGGTCAGCTGTCACAGGTGGGAAGCTCATCCTTAGCTTCAACGTCCATCAGTTGTGAGTACCCACACTTTTCTCCAAACATGTGTGCTCTAGTCTGACAGTTGAGGGGGTAATGGGAAGAAATGAAATGCATCCAGTCACTAAGTGTATGTCATTTACCTTCACCAGGTACTCTAGCAAAAATCTCACCATGGGCCTCTGGAACCCAGGACTCCTCTGTGGGCTTCCATCTTAGTGGGAAGGAGAAAGCCATAGAACACCTATTTTTAACAAAAGGTTGCGATTAGTCTACTGTGCTGTTTGCAGCTCATCTGGAAGATTGTTGTAATGTCACATGTGTGGTTTTGCCAAAGCTCACTTCACCAGCTGCTTTACTAGCCTCCTGTCCTGAAAGTATCTTGGCTAATAGATAATTTGGTGCTATAGTTCTCATAGGAATGATATTTAAAATTGTTTGCCCTTTGGGAGAATTCTTTCTTTATCTTCTACAGGCTGGTTGTTGTAAATTGATGAAATCAAGCTGTTCCATCTCCATGAAAAATCAGCTGGTTACCATACACTTAGTCTTTTACTGCCGAAACTGTGTTTGGCAAATGTCTAAAGAGTTAACTAAAAATAGTGAGGAATATAGGGATCTTGAGTTGACCAGGGTAATTTTGTGAATGTTTCAACCTTGAAGAGATCACACAAAAATAGAAAACTGACTTTGAGTCTCAGAAGCTATGTTTCATCTGAATATGAACTTGACCAATGCAGAACTAATTAAATCAACACTCAGGGCAATGACTAAAGCAAAAATAAGGATTTGTAAATCTGTTAATTGTCAGATGAGCTATTTCTCTTTAGAATTGCTCTTAACTCCTTAGGACTTCCCACTTGCAGTAAACTCTGTACAGCTGCCTGTATATCCTGAGGATGAGTTTTTCTTTCCAGCATGTCTGGAGAGCTGGCTTTGGGTTTCTTCTCTGCCATCAGCCTTCAGCTTCCTGTTTGCTTGGAACCTCTCTTTCTTCTGTCTGTCTCTGTCCCTGGGAAGCTATTTCCTTCTGGCATGCTGTGTTTTTTTCATGATAGCCAACCTCTTGCGCTCTTTCCAGGAGGATCAACTTGATTCAAAGCACAGCTGTCAGGACAAGGCTTGCTCCCTGCTGTCCAGCTGCACCATTGCAGATGGCACAATATAGGACATACCAAACTATGAACAAATCAGCCAAACACCATCCGTGACAAATCCTGATGAGCCAATCTAGAAGATGTACATGGGTTAAAAAACCTGTTAAAGTTACAAGTTGCATTAAGTGGTAGTCTGAGAATGAGTAGCAGTCTTTTGAAGCAGCATCTCTCTGGAGAAATATAATTTGCATTCCTACCTACATTTAATGTTTGTACAGAAAACAGAACAAAATAAAACCACTGCAAGCAGTAAAGTAATATGTAATTTCCCACTATGTTGTTAAAGCAACTTATGAGCACAGCAGTGATAACATGTATTATCTGTTACTTATTAAGCACATAATATGATCTTGAGAGATCAAAAGTGCATTATTTTTAAGTTTTTTGTTTGTTTGTTTTTGTTTTTGTTTTTGTTTTTTTTTTAAAGCTGAAGTCCTCAAGCCATCTTTGTTATGCTGCAGTGCTCCAAGAATAAACATATTCTAAAAAAAAAAAACGCTACATCTCTTAGTGGTTACCCATCCAAAGTACTTGGCAGCTAAGAGGTTGCAGATAAATTTGAAAACAAGTGCTTGTTATAAAGTCTTCCTAGCTGACACCATCCAGCATATAATGGGTTTCTATTCTAAAGGGAAATACACGGTAGACTGCATAGTGTTGTTTTCCTCTCTCTTCGATGTTTGTTATTGATTTCAATTTGAAAAGAAGCTGTGAATATTTTCAAAATAGTAAATCCTCATCAAAATCGCTATTGACAAAAGGCTTCAGAAAGCGAGCAACCAAAATTCAGAAGATGCAGACTGCATGGTGTCAAATGTATAGAACAAACTAGTTTATGATTTGTTCCAAACCACTGAAGATTTTTTTTCTTTCTTTTTGCTAAGTAATAGCCTATTAAAGATGCACTAAAGCACTGAGGCATTGGACAACTAATCATCCTGACTGACAAGGTAAAGTATATGCTTGACAACCACCATTCAGTAAATACAGCTTAAATTATATGTTTTGAAAAACAGTGTTTCCATTCAGGACTTTTTAATCCATTAAATTCCCTGTCAAAAACTATCACTGATGTCAAGAATTTACTAGGTATCAAAAATGATGAAATATTTATATGGATGGAGAAAACATCCATACTCCCATTAGGCTGGACTAAGATTATTATTTTTTTATTAAGAATGTGATATTTGATCTTCTAGTTAAATCAGTGAGAGTGTCTCAGGACTATAAATTCATGTTCAGAGAATAAACTACCCAACAAATTTATGGAGCAGAGGAAAAAAATCAAGCTCTTCTGCAGCTGTTTACTGTAGGCTTTCTTGTGTCTTCCTGTCAAGCACCTGCTACTAGCCAAGTTAAAGAGGAAGGTGATGCATTACTTGCAAGCTATTTCCATTAGCTTAAAATCATAAGTATTGCACCTTGACTTTAATCCCTGTCTTGACAGGTTCTGTGAATAAGATTTAGAATTTTCTTCTCCTCTCCTATTCCCATTCCTCAATTTTCCTTCATTAATTCCTCTTAGAACGGTGCGTAATGCAATTTTGAAATACATTAAGCTTTTTCTTACCTGTAGAATGTCAAATTCTTGTAACTTCTTTTTTCTTTGTTTTGTCATTTGCACAAATATTGTAAGTCTACCTGCTGATATTGCTTGCTTTTTCAAAATGTCTAAAGCATTTACTAATTTTACGTGTTCTGATCTTAGACTAGCTCTCCCTTTTTCCCAGAAAATTCATGAAGACTTTTTTCTGTCACTGCTCGAGGCAAAGATTTTATTCAATTGTTAGTTTTGAAAGGGTTTAGCAGGGGAGGAGAAATGAAACTGAATGCCCTTAATTTTTTCCCCAAAATAATGATATATCATCTTCTTTCCTCATTGTTGTTCTCATGCAGTGTCCTTGCACTGACAATGCTAATAGCACTTGTTAGCATACAATGTTCCTCTAATCTTATTATGGTTAATAAGATGCAGTTTCATGGTCAACGCATAGACTGTCTGTGTAGCTCCTCTGGGTTATGCAAGCCTCTTCTTTTGCACACACAAAAAATGGAGGACACCTGTCTGTTTTCCTGAGAGAGACATTTTATTCTGTTGTTATTTTTCTCAGAATCTCTTCAAAACTGCCATTATGGGACGAGTTTTGTCTACCATGCTTGCTCTTGGAAACTGCAGTAATGCTAGTCCTAATTCCCCAAAACAGTGAGTCGAACTACTGGGATTTGGTGCTCATAATGGAGAAGAAAATATTCCCAACTGACCTACATGTCTCATAGTATCTTTTTAGTTTGTCTTTTCAGGCTCTGTATATTACCTTGGCTTTTGTGTTTAAAGTTCACTTTAGAGAAGACAAATGAGGTTTTTCTGGCATGGATGCCACAGAAAACAGGAAACTAATGTGTTTTTCCCACTACAAGAATGAGGAGGTGCTTAAAGGTATTCTAGCAACGGGTTTATAAACTCAGTCTTGACACACAAGTATTAGTAACTGCAGTATCACAGGATGTTGCAGATGGCCAAAATATAGAGGGATTCCCATTTAGTATTGTAGAAATTCTTGATAATACAGTCATTGATGACTATTGAAAGTTGTGTCTGAATACACCTTCTGGTTCAGGAATTCCCTAAGTACTGGAAGTATTTACCACAAGGAGGATAGTTTTATACTTCCATCTGCTTCATCTCTATCTTCCTGCAACTAGCCACACTCAAAATCAGGAGGCTGGATGCATGAGTCTGTGGAATAAGTGTTGTTACAGCACGTTTGGAAGCTTTCATGTTGACCTTTCTGACCTTCTTCCTTAATCAATACTTGTCCTCTCTTCCTGGTTATTATTTTTCTGAATCCAGACAAAATGACTATTGTTAGAGTGGGATAAGAACCTTTCAGAGACATGTTCACAGATGTGAACAGAAATTTTGGTTTTGGTATCAGTAATCATGTGTCTGTAAATTGGAAAACCCTGGTGGTTAGAGGAAAGTGTGTCATCACTATTTACCTTCATTAAAGGACATTTAGTTGCTTCGGTATATCTAGAGATCTATGCTGCTTTAGGCTGCTCAAATAGTTCTTGAATGTGCTAGTGAAAAAATATCGTCCAGCAAAAATGACTGCATTCTCCTTTTTGAAAAGAACTGTGCTCCTTTCATTCTTATGCTCTTGTAATTTGCTACTGCCCATCTTTTAGGTTTAGGGTATTCCGCTGCATGTGGAATTGCTTCATCCATTACCATGCATCAAGCAATCATAAAGAGAGTGTTCTCAGAAGACTAAGGAGTTGCAGTATTGTGGAAAATGGTCCATGACTATCATAAAAGTATCCCCTGATTACAGGCTACTTCGTTATTAAAACACTAAAATAATGATACTAACACAGAAAAGGTTGGGACTTACAAAGGGTGAGACAGACAGCTCAAATACAGAGTGAGAATAATATCTTCAAGAACAGAATGCAGCCACTGAATTTGTATTCAATACTTAGAGTACATAATATAATCTTCTAAACCTGGAGATAAAACCAAAAAGAATTAAGTGTAGGGTGAAAACAACAACAACAAAAAACAAACAAAACCAAAACAAAACAAAAAAACCAAAACAACAACAAAAAAAAAAAACAAGGAGATTCAAATTTCAAAATAATGCAAGGAAGTTGCCAGAGAGATATTACCAACTAAACTGCATGTTCCATAAAGATCTGATTGAAAGACTAGTAAAACATTGAACAGTTGTGGAAAACAGTTTAAAACCAAACTTTGGCCAACCAATCATATACATTTGTTCTTATGTCTATTCAACACGAAGTATAAAATCAAAGCAGTATTTTCTGTGGTTCATAATGCACTCATGGATTCACATTTGAAGCAGCATGTAATTATTTTTGCCTTATGAGAAGAATAGTTAAACAATTGAAGTGAGCTGCTAAAGAAATACCAGATATATCTATGTTAGAAGCCCCCATGATACTTTGGTTTCTTTATGAAGCCTGCCACCCAAATAAAGTGATCATGGAGCAGCATCAAATGTTATTTGCCTTTAAATTAGATACTGTAATTCTGGTGGTTTGTTTGTGTATTTGTTGTTACTGTTGTTTTTTCTGGTTGAGTGAAATCACTAGCAAATTTGTGTGTAGGAAGACATTCGTCCTAACCATACTTCTTGAGAAAGCTCCCATCACACATACTTTTAGCCCCTTTACTAAGGGGATTGGACTAGATGAGGGAGTTGGACTAGGTAACCTTTAAAAGTCCTTTCCAACCCAAACTATTCTATGATATCCTGCTCTCAATAGGAACATAAATTTGCTGACACATGCAGAGCACCCTTCAAAGACCACATGTCAAAGTTATGGCACAAGGAATTTTTCTTGCCTAGTTTGATTCCAGCTGGTGACTGGCCCGGTACATGGTGGTGTGTGCCAAGCCATCACTAATCATGAAATAGCTGAGACTGCTGTGAGGAAAAGCCCTGACAGTTTTATGTGGGGAGTTCAGGCTGTAGGGCTGACCAGTGGGATATGAGGTGGTAGAGACCACTCCTTATCTATTCGCTGCCCACCTTTCAGAAGCAACTAGTGCTACTGGGCTGACCTGCAATGTGAACTCCCCATGGAGGAGCCACCAAAGAGTAGCTCATCAGCACCACAGTCTGTCATTATGTTTTGTCCTGCAAAGACTAGAAGGGGCATAAATATGGGCACCTCCCCATCAGCACTTATGTAGCACAGCAGGTCATGACCAGCTCCAGTGCTCACTGGAAACAGATTTCATACCAGGTGGAGAGGTGAAGTTATTGGATTTACCTTCCCAGACAAACTGCTTGACCTCATTATGAGACTGAGTACAGCATCCTACCAAAGGGGATATTGCATTTAGCATTGATCTTTGGGCTCTCTTGTGCTCTTTGGCAACACCTGTGCTGTGTGTAACTGGAATGTCACCTTAGGAGGAAAAAACATAGTCTGATTTTAATAACATCTCCCATGTTTAGTTGAAATGCAGGTCAAAAGGAGTCAGAAATACAGGAGCCGAATGAGCAGAAAGTGATCAGTGATGCATGTAAATGTTAACTTTTCTGTGCATGGAGCTGTGTCAAGTTGCAGTCATAACATGAGAGAATGAAAAGGATCTGCATGGGGCTATGAAGGGAGAATGAATTAGCTCATGGAGCAGAATTGTAGGCAAGCCTTCTTCTTTCTGTCACTGGGTGATTTTTCATAACGTTCAAGAGGATGAATTGAGCAAAGAGCAGAGTCTCTCACCTGTACTGTATCAGTTTGGCATTGTTTAAAAGAGATGAAGGAAAACGAGAAAAAATTTTGGTTCTTTCAATTTTCATGTGCACTGAGTTGCTGTGGTCAGGATAAGCATTGGAGAAAACTCTGCTAAAATCATGCTTGCAGCATCTCCTGCAGCAAGTGTCTTAAAGCAAGTTAGTCCTGCTTCTGCAAAAGATGCGGTATTTAAATGACTTGAGTGTACACTGATGCTTTGCATTAGAGAACAGAGAAGTGCTCTTCCTTTTGATCAGACAACTTGGTGGTGCATTTCCTAAGTAAAGGTTGTTTCTTAAAAGTTGCTTAAGATTGGCTGCTAGTTAGACTTGCAGTTCATTTGGTGATGTGGTTCATTACAGGCAGATTTCTGTCTCTGCAGTACTAACTACCATCTTCCAAAAGCAGGACATTTGCATCCATCTCAAATCTTTATTTACTAGCTTCCACTCTTCTCTAGAATAATTTTATTCATTTCTGTAATGTGTCAAATTAAACTCACTGCCAGGAATTATCTAGAGATTATAAAAGTGTTGTCTTCCTCCAAGTGCTCTCACAGAAGACTGCATTTTTCTTCTCAAAAGTCTCAGGTATGTAGGTTTTGAAATACCTCCCTCTCCATGTTAGACACAGTTTTAAATATTATTTGACAGATCTCAATGATGAAAAAAAGATGCCAATAGTTAGTTCTATGAGTATTTTCAGGTGAACTTCTACTAAAGGTTACATTTCATGCAAGGTCATCATTATTTATTATTTTTTTGGAGGACTGGGGAAGAGGAAAAAAACCAACTCTTTGGTTTAAAATTGTTTTGCTGATGACCTGAAGAGGGAAGGGACACTCTCAAGGGATCTGTGACAGCAATATCTCAAAGTACTCAGAAGAAAGTCAGTATCAGTGTTGAACTTGGAACCACAAAGGCAAAGCACGAAGTTGAAATCTTGTATAAGAAGAAGACAAAACTAAAATTATCAGGAGTGTTCTGAGCCCTAGCAAGTATTTCTATGATGTTTGTTAGGATTTGGGGTTAAGCACGAAAGATAACAAATATTATGGTGATTTTTAATACAGCTTTATGAGTTTTAACTTTCTAGCCTGTGTGAAAACTAATTAAAAAAAAAAAAAGACCACCCATTATCCTTTGCAGATCCAAAATGTACATGACCTTCATTTTAAGGGAAGAAAAAACTTCCTACTGCTTGCTTTGTATATGTATTTATTTTTCTGTCTGTGCATGTATAGCTCTCAGAAAAATGTGCAGTCTAGACTGCAATTTCTCAGTCTAAGCATTAGGTACAATTTTAATTAAATCATCTCTTCTTTGATATTTATGGGATGGAAAGGTCAGAGATAGAAAACATAGAGTAGGAAAAAATATACTACATTACTAGAACATCTTTTGTTTGGTGTCTTCATCTTCCTTTTTACTTTATGTACCATGTCTTTCAGTTCTGCTGCAATGTTTTTCTTCTTGCCATGTGTTTTCATGTTCAATTGCTTTCACCAATGACCTAAAAGCTGTTAGGAATTTCAAGTGTTAGATGTTTTGTGGGTATAGCACACAGATCACCATAATAAAAATCTATGAAGAAAACAAACAAGGCTGACATGATCACACTGGTCGTATCTTAAGAGCATTTGAATCTACCTGTTAATGTGGGGTGGTTTTTGTCAAGAATTCATTTATGTGTGAAAATAGAAGAAAAATACTTGTTGCTATTGAATAGAAATAAAGATGTTTTTGAAGTAGATTTATGAGGACCAATTTTAGAATTGACTTTGATAACAGAAAGGATATGTCTGTACCAGCACAATGTCAAAGGTTCAAGGCAGCTGTGACTGAGCTGGTGAATCTAGGTTTGATCACTTCTGGCGAATTTAGGTAGAGTAGCTAAATGTGAAATTTGGGGTCCGTCCTCATCTCCCTTGATATTCTTTATTTAATCTAAAAAAAAAGGCTGTCTGTTTTCCATTAAAATACCTGGAGAATGCAGCTGCCCATGTAAGAAGGTCAGTGGTAGGACCATGGCATAGTACACCATTGCCTCAGCAGAGCTATGGAAGAAAGGCAGCTCAAGAAAACCACTTGCCACCATGATGCTGAAAAAACATTTTTTTAGTAGGTATATCTGCCCTCTCTTTTATAAGTAATATGAATATATTTAATATAAATAACTAGCATGTTATAGATAAATTATGAGAAGATCACAAACACTTGTTAAACATCTTATGAGTATTATTTTGATGAATTTCAGTTGTATAAATGTTGGTTACCTACTTTTCCAAGTGTTGCATTGCATTGATTTGTATAAATACGTTAATTTCTGTAAACTGTTACCCTTGTCTGAAACAAGTATCAGTTGCTTGATCCCTCACTTCTGTCTTTTTTAATTTCATATGCATGGAAAATCAGTGTGAAACATTATCAAGTTTTTATTTAAAACCAACTTCAGTTTTAATCTATGTTAGGCACCTTTTCTTAGTGATCATGTTACACACTTTTGTATTTTTCCCTAAAGTAATCTCTAATTGACAACTCACCCTTTCTTTCTCAATCAGCAGGTGCCATGGGAATGTTTATTCATACACCTTTGGGTTTTTTTATCAATATACTTTGCATTTCTTGCTTGACTAAGTATATCTGGTTTTGCTGAAAAAATTGTATATTCAGAAGAAAAAAAAAAGAAATCAGATATTAACTAAAAATTTCTAGCCAATTCATCACAATATTTGTTGTGGGATTTTTTTTCAATAAAAAATATTTAATTTCAATGCTTTGAAGGAAAATATTATTTTTTTTCCATAATTGTCCACAATGGAAAAAAAATCTTACAACAAAATATTTCAAATTAAGTGTCTTCAATTAAACTAATTTTTCCTGCCCATTCACCTTTAGCACTGCCCAAGTTTTGCATAAAACTTGTTCCAGTTCAGCACAAGCCACTCCTCTCTCTTCTGTTCAACCACCAAGCTGAAGCATCCTTTATTCTCTCAACTCTGACTGTTTGCAAATTCTAACTTTTTGTGTCAGCTTCTCTTCATTAGTTCATACATTTGAATTCCAACAGGGATCACTAGATCACTTTGTCTGAGCTAAATATACTACTAGCATACAATTTCACCTGGTTAAACTCTGTAGTAAGCCAAATAACTTGTAATGGGCTCAAGCTTATGTCCCAGAACAGGCACCAGTTTTGATGTCAGGATTTCAGCAACTGAAGAAATATTATCACTTTACTTGATAAGTCTGATAGTTAATCGCCACTGCAATTGAAAAAATTGCCTCATTACAAGTTTGAATATGTCTAGCTGTGAGCTCCAGCCATGGATTCTTGTTACGCCTTTCTCCACTAGATGAAAGATCCCATTGGTGTCCAACATTTCCATCAGTTCTGCAGTAAATGTGCGCTTTCAGGGCAATCTATGCCAGAATAATACAGTAATCCTCAAAGGACGTCACACTTGAGAACTGTTAGGCATTAAAGTTTAGATGCTCTCTTCACTATCCAGATTCTGCAAAGTCTGCTTAAAACGGACAACTTGGATGTACTGCTTGACATCTAGTTAGAAGCATTGTTTCTGAAAACATAAGTATTGATTTTTTAACCTTGTTTTGTAAGGAAGTCAGACTTTTTAATTCATACCGTTTGTCTCTCCTTTTCATCTTCTCCCTTCACTTCCCAGACAACTTAGTACCATACTGAATAATTCCAAACATGTGTGATAGTTCGGGAGAGATCACAAAGTTTTTGTGCTCCTTTAATTTCTCACAGAAGAGAGAAATTTGGTTCCTCTCTCTCTTTTCCTCAACCACTGGAGAAATAGCTGATTAAGATCTAAGTGGTTGAGAACTATCCATATGAGAGGCCTCTTCACCATCCAGCAACCCGGAGCTGTGGAAGCAGTTCAAACAATGATGATGAGAAAGGGTGGTTAGGGCATGGTGGGTGGAGGTGCTGCAGGAGGCAGGGGTCACAAGGGTAGATGCTGGAATTTCTGAATTGGGGCAGGTTGGAAGGGATTAGAGCGTCATAAAGGTTTCCTGGAGGAAACTCTTTTTCTTTAGTTTCTGGTTCAGATTATGACAACAGGATTGTAAAAAGTCAGGATTATAGCTCTGAATATGTCAAAAACCCCCGTGATATATTTGTCATTATCACAAGTAAGAGTATTTTAGTATATTTTGCAGCTTCTTGTTCTAAAAGGAGTATCAGAGAATTTATACATGTAGTTCATAGCCTTAAGATAAAGTTTTGATGTCTGCTTGGTATGCAACATGGTTGGAATGTTGGGGTTTTTTTTAATTTATCAGCTTTAAGCGTAGTTTAGTGGCAGAAAAATATCATCTGCCTTGTGCTGTCATCTTCAGAAACTATAGTTTAGGCCCCAGACATAACTTCACATATCAAAAAATCAGGCTTCTTGCTCTTATTTTTTACCTTTTATTGTAAATATATTTTCTTTTCTGTCAGACTTTTTTACAGGCCATAATATCTTTTCATAACTAAAACATGCAAAAATAAAATAACCTTTGAGAACTAATTAATGAAGATTTTAACTCTGTGGGTTAAAATATGTTTAAAATAATTAAGTGTCCCATTTACTGTCTGGAATTCCCACAGCTTCTTATTAAGGGTTTTCAGTAAAGGGTTAGCCAAAAAATTATACCATGGTATAAATAGGTGTCTGCTGAGTTCCTGACAGAAACTTGTTATGGCCTTGTTTTACTTCCAGTTCAAAACAAAGTTTTCTTTCTAAAAGTCTCTCTAATGCATACAGTTGTAAAATAACTGAACACTTTAGACATAAAGTTTATTTACTGAGGGATTTCACTTCTGTGGGAAAAGCATACTTCACAGCATCATCTGGCATGCATAAGAAAAAAGAAAAAAGACAAGTGTGGGAACTGAGAACTGGACTTCCGGCAGAATTTCTACATGGGTTTCAAGCACAAATCTTTTGCTTCAGAGAAGTATTCTTGAGGAATCTGAAGAGAGATAATTTCTGAAGTAGGTGCTTTTTTCCCTCTCTGCTTCTCTAGGACTCCCATCATTCATATCACATATTTTACAGTCTGACCCCTGAGAAAAAAAAAAAAAAGTAAACATTTTAAAACTATTTTTCAAGAGAATATTAAATAAATGTGAGAGGAAAATTAGGATTTTGGCCACTACTGTTGAAGTAATATATTTCTAAATCGTCAAAACCTGCAGATGATTACTGTAATTTTTAAGGAAACTCTAATAGAAAAAGCAACTCTCTATCCCTGATATTGTGCATAACACCATTCAGATATGCATATGTTTGAGACTACAGAACACTAAGCTGTACAGAAGGTTAGCTGAGATGTATTTTAAACTGGCTTCTGTTCTCCTTAATCAGTATTCATAGCAACATTAACTTCACTGAGAGCTGCATCAAACTCTAGAGTCTGGGTGCTACAGATCAACCTAAATACTTTTGAAAATAAATAGAAACATTTCTCTTGAAGTTATTGGTGATTGACCTAGTTCCTAATTCAAGTACATCCTAATTACAGAACGTCACTGGCACACCAAACACAGAATAATGTGTCCCATGTTAATCTTCATTACCCAGCTTTCCCATCCCTTGCAATAAAGAACAAATGGGCAAAACTTTAATATTCTATTTCTGAAGCAGACTCTTTCTAACCTGAGAACAAACAATTTCACAATTTTTAATAAGAGCTAAAATTGACCTTTTACTTTTCTAGACCACTTTGCCATCTTTTTGCAGTGTATTTAGCTCAGTCAGTACCCGTGTTTCCAAAGTACTTCATTCAAGCTTCTTAGTTGCATGGTAGAGCCAGACAATGTGACGGCTGATCTTGGAGCTTAGTTTAAAAGAGACATACAAAACAAAGAGTCCTTTAAAGATGATGACGAATGAAGTAATATCATTAAGCAGAAAACAAGAGATCAGTAAGGAAGACAGAGCTAATGTTGATAACAATGATATCTGGGCTGCAATGCAATTTTACTGCCTAAGCAGTCAGTTAAACACACCAGTGTATAAAGTATTTGTGAAGTTATGACAAGACTATGGGCAACAGAATGGAAGAAGAGGAGGGGTGTACGAGGTGAAATTGAGTACACGGTGTGCTAACAGAAACAGGACTGCATAGAAATGCTGAAACAAACCTGTGAACTGTGTGTTGCTCATAAGGAATAAAATGGTGAGCTAAGTATCGTATTTTTTTTATGCTTACTTAGCAACACAAAGCTGGAAGCAATTCCATGGTTAAAACAGAAAACCCCTGAACTGGAATAACTGGGGGAAGAATGAATAAAATGTATCTTGCAGCAGCAAGCAGCAGGACCCTGCTGTTGAACCACACCATCAGATCTGGCTATAGTACAGGCCAGTTTTACTGAAGAGAAATGCTATTAGAAATGTTATCCTTATGAGAAACACTAACTTCCAATGCACTTGTTGGACCATACACATAATTGCTAATACAAAGGTCTAACACTTTTGGATGTAACAAGTTTTTTCAGTTTTACATGACTTGAGCCACAAACTAGGAATAGGTGATCCTGTCTTAGACTTGCTTTAGGTAACTGACTCATGTATAATATTCTGACTACAGATAAAAAAGTTTGGATGAACTTATCACAAGTTGATTGTTTCATTTTGATGGAAATACAAACAGGAGGACTAGCTCTGCCCAGGTTTTGTTAAAATAGTAAAGTTTAACAAAACAAGTCCAAGAGAGCTCAGCATTTGAAGACAGAAAATGTCCAGTATTTCCCAAAGTTGAAGGTGCTTATACTAGTAAACATCTTTATGTCAGTCAAGGGAAGAGTTTGTAAGGGAGGGCTCCAGAGGAATAAAGGAAGTTATTAAAAACAGAGTGCACTTACAGAAAAAGAAAGCCTGTGAACTATGACAGAAAACCGCCCAAGGTGTGGAAGAACGTAGAGATAAAATGCGAATCATCAAAAGGCAGTTCACATCTGCTTCTCTGAGTAGTAACTCAAGAATATTCTCAGAAACTAGAGTGCTATTGGGATGAAACGATCACTATGTAGATACGTAACTCATAAAAAAGACAACAAAATAAGGACTAGAATTGGTGGTAAGCCTTCTCAGTGCAACAAAATATACAGACGGATGAAGTTATCTGGGGTATAAAAAATGATAACCTACTGTAGAGTCACAGAGGTGCATTGCGATACTGACTGTATGAGAGAAATAAAATGGCAAGTGGAACTCAGCATAGATATGTGCAAGATATGAAGAGAGATAAAAAAATACTACCTTTTAAACAGGTAATTGTGGCATCTGCTCTGTCACCATTCCAGAAAGATATTTTAGAATTATAATAGAATGTTCTTGTTCAAGATCTTACAGTAGCAGCCAAATCCAATGTATGTGTGTATTATCAACATGTGTATGTCTGGCCAGTAGCAAATTACTGACACATACAGCTATGGGACATGAGACTTATAACTTTCTCTTTCCTTATCTTTGGCCCTTTTCTCTAAACATTCCATAATAAGTTTTAAACAATCCTACAAGCACCTTCTAGAAGATCATCAGAAATTTCCCCTGAAATATTCCCTAATGTTTACGATAATAATGTTCGCCCTCCTTTTCAGTTATAAAGTTTAGGGCAATTCTCAAGGCTGTGCCCTTAATGGTCATCAATCAGTGACCAAAGAGCTCTGGTCTTCATTTTTGTCCCCTGTCCCTATATATTTTTTATCTGCCTAATTTATCACTTGTTATGTTTTATTTCTTTAATACTGAATTGTCCTCAAGCAGCTAATGAACCAGATGCTCCACCAGTCCACACACCCATACAGTTCTATGCAAACATCAACTCAGTAATCAACAGTGGTATAAAAAGGACAGATGGGGAGAGGCAAAGAGAGCAGAATGGAACATACCTATGCTTTGAACAATGTTTATGATTATCAAAATGAATAGGATTCACAGAAAATTCACCAGGATAAGTAAGTCTGTGGAGAAGTATAAGAGAAGGCCAGGTCTCTAGCCTGTAAAACAGCTGATGATAAACACCTAAAAATCATGGAGAAGTCAAAGAGGGAAACTGTTCATACTTAATAGGAGGCGGAATTGAATTACTGGGTGAAAGATTTTAATGAACAGAGGGAGGTACTAATTTACACCAGGCACTCTTAACCTGTAAGACTCATTGCTTCAACATACTGTGAATGCAAAGTTTGCATTCAAAAAGCAATTAGACAAAGACATAGAATAAAAAGTCAAGAGGAATAGCCTTTCATCTTGCTACAATGTACAAGTATCATTATATGCATTATATGCTTGCATTTGTCTTATTCTCTTTACATACATCTGATGCTAATTATTTTGAGACACATGATATTAGGCTAGGGTGATATTTTCTTCAATCTCTTATAGCTATTTTATGTAATTCTGTGGAAAATGAGGGTTCACTTGTCTAGACCGACACTGAAAAACACCTCGTTTGCAGCTTCCAAACCAATGCGTGCATCAAGTTAGTATCTTAGTAATCAAGATCAGTGTGTTACTGTCATAGGTACCTTCCAGAGTGACCCAAATACTTTAATATTCAAGACCACTGTAGTTTTGGTGTGGAATACTTTGTTATTGGTCATTCATCTGGAAAGCATACATAACTTGGGCCTGGAGAAGATAGAAGAAAATGAAAGTATTTTTTTTCAAAATCCAAAATAGTCAATTTAATTAAAATGGAATGCAAAGACCAACTGACTAAGAGAGAAGGGAATCATGCTGATTTTTCTTACTAAGCAAGCAAGATGAAATCCGAATGGATCCATCTTATGAATCCCTCCTGCTGTACGTTCTAGTATGCTGCTGTTTGACATACCATATTGTCAAGGACTGCATCCTTGCACACGCTGTAAACACTCTGACTTCCCTCACAGCAGTGAATATAGAATTTGTGAATTGCAATTCCTTCTTGGAGTTTTTGTGATGTTTAATTAAAATTTAAAAGAGTTGTTAACCCAGTGTAAAGCAAAACTATTTTTTCTTCTAAGCTCAGCATTTTTAACATGCTGAAACTTAAATTTCATTTGAAGCTTATAACTTGCTGCTGAAATATCTTTGGAAAACTACAGTACTATTTAATAGTCTGTAATTTTCATGTAAATTGCTTCAGCATTTCAGTTTTGAACTGAATTTGATTTAATTCAGTTGTTCTCTAAAATTCACTGAAATTATGTGCATTAACAGTAGCTGAGGATGTTGGCCATTGATTTAGAAGGCAAACCAGATGATTTGTGGTATGTAAAGAAGAGTGCCTAATTTGTGATAATATAAAGTGTCTGTTGACTATCATACTGAATTGTTTGCTGACTGTCCCTTATTAAAATCATCCTTTGGACAATCTGTCATTGAAAATGAACAATATCATCCCACCTTTGATGTTGCCCTGAAAGCCGGAGTGCCTTCAATCCTTCACATAAATCAGCAATAGATGAGACCTCTTTCCGAAATAAGCTTGTTTTCCTATCAACTCTGGTCAATATGAACAAAACAGAGACAGTAGTAACATGATCAGTACAATGATGTGAAGCATAATTCACTGAAAGCAGCAAATGCTGATTGCATGCATTAAGAAACTGGTAATTATACAGCTGACAAAAAAAAAGCAATAGGGAGAGCTTAAAAGGATCTCAAATCAAGCTTTCCTATTGCACCACAAGAGGTTTATAGTAATTTGCGGATGTTATTTTTCATCATCAAACATTTTATGTTTAGAGGTTATCTATCTCTTTTATTTTACTGATATTGTGTTTAAAAGGATATATCTCAGAAGTAAAGTGGCATCCAGACAATGAACACAGATTTGGAGGAAGAATACTGTGAATATATTCATGTCTACTTTAGTCACTGCTGCTTAATAGATCCTTTTAGTTTTTCATTCAAAGGTGCCTCCAATATTTGCAGTAAGTCAACACAAGACTTGTACACTGTGCGTACCGCAAAAACCCACGTCTGTGTTTATGGCTGCCCTTTGTGCAGGGAGAAATCACAGCTCTAATTGCACATAAGAAACTTGTAGAAAGACACGTGTAAAACAAATTGAAATATAAGAAGAGTATTAAAAAGAGTTCCTCTCTGGTAGCTGAGAATGGACTTTCTGGACATGTCATTATGAGTCTAGATGGACTCTGTCTAAAGCGAGGTAATATCCTGAAATGCCACATTGCAGCCAGCAAGAGTGCATCCAACACTTTCAAAATATGAAGTGGTTATTATTCATCATCCATTTTTTTTCTGTTTTGGACTGACAGCAACTGGGGGCATTTATGACAGAATGAAATTGTCAAAGATGCAGAATATCTTCTTGTCATGAATTGCTGCCTCAAGAAGTATTTGTGTGGATCAGATTTCCGCCCTGAAAAGCACAATCTAATCTCAAAGTTGAATCTAGCTTTGAAGATAGTACTGAGTTCAGTGGTAGACCAGATGACCTCTAAAAAATCAGGTGTCCAACCGAATTATTCTGTGACTTCATGATTTTTAAGTGAATGCTGTGAATACCCTTTATTGTTATTACTAGATTATGACTTGGGACAAATTAAAAATTTTGGTACAAGGATTTCTGTTATAGAGGTTAACTATCTCACGGTAGGCATAGAAGCATAACATATTTGAGGGTCAGCTTTCTTCTAGTTGTAATGTTAAAACAGTTGAAATCTATCTGTGTACCTAAAAAACAGACTTTGATAACTAAGAGGAGAAGAAATATGACTCCCAAGATATATTACCTAAAGGTTATGCCAAACTTGGTTAGGAACTCTGTCTCTCTATCGCTCTCTCTGATTCTCAGAATTTTCTTCTTGCAAGAAGAAGGCTAGTTAAATCACAGCACAAGCCTAGGATTTTCAGACAAAAGTTGGTATTTGTATTAATTTACTCTCAAATCTCAGCACAATAAGAACGGCTCTGAAAAAATACCTCTACACCTTTGCATTGAAGGCTTTTAGGGATATCTTTGTCTAGTCACTCTGTGACTTGAGACTTGAATTAGGGAGAGGAGACTCCTTTGTGAATTCTAACAGGATTTTCATGGTTCCTGACTAAGGTAGTAACTTATACTGAGCTGATCTGAAAAGAGAGACCACTGCCTATTTCACACAAGCCATTGAACTGCTTCTATACGACTATGACCTGATCTGGGATTGTAATTGGGATTGTAATTCTAAAAAAAACATGTAAAAACTTTGTGAGGTTAAGCAAATTTACAGTACGTTTCATTCTTTTCTGATTGAAATTAGTTGCTACCAGGGAGTAGGAATGATGTTCAAATGACAGAGCTCAGAAGAAGGAAGAGCCCCAAATTACCACTGGAATGGTAGTGGTTAGCGATAGGGATTTCTATTATTATTTTGGAAGGGTTTAGTAGGTATTGATACCAATCATGAAAATAATAATGAAGCCGGGTCACATTGACAAAACTGAGGCTTTGACTTCCACATACTTTGATATTTGAGTTAATTTCACAGCAGTTCATCCTCTTTTCCCATTATTCACTTTATAGTTCTCAACCCCTTGTTGTTGTACCTTCTTCACCTTGAAAAAAAATACAAGTTATTCTTTCTGCTTTCAGAATACCCCTTTGCATAACAAAAGACTATGCATCCCTTCTTGTTTCTTTGCACTATAGTAAACAGCCATTCCTCCTTGTTTTAGTTTCTGCTTTGTCTTTTGATATTTCTTATTATGTTTGGGATAGAGCTCATTATTAGTGATTTCAGACTAAGAGCCTTAATTATACTTATGATGTTTCTT
This sequence comes from Patagioenas fasciata, assembly GCF_037038585.1. NCBI lineage: Eukaryota > Metazoa > Chordata > Aves > Columbiformes > Columbidae > Patagioenas > Patagioenas fasciata. The sequence continues at coordinate 92,166,416 of NC_092522.1, read as the reverse complement.
CCAAATGTTCCTGAAAGTTTTATTCCTGTATTTTTGTACTGGGTTTTTTGGTTTTGTTATATTCTGGGGAGAGGGAAGGACAGTTTGGTGCATCTTCAATAAGACTTTGTGTTATCAAAAAGAATAAAAGTCTTTCCAAGAGGGATTATCAAGGGCAACAGGAATAACAATCAACCATTTAATAATAAATGTATTTCATGGTTATTCCATTATGTATCTCCTGATATAAAAGCTTAGCTTTAGTACACATTCAGTTTAATAGTTCGATTAATATTAGTGTCAATGAAATCTGAATTGTATGTTAAGATGTTAAATAGTAATAAAATTATTATATTATTAATAGCTTATATTATATAATAATATAATAATATGATTATATAATATTATATAATATTTAATATTATATAAGCTATATTATGTATTGTATATTACCTGTTATCTGTTATCTATTACATAAATAATCTTATGTTAACGTGTTAAATGTTTTCCTCAAATTTGACCCATATAGCTCAAATGCATCTCAATGAACTGCCTCTCAGTAATCCGCTCCTCAGTAATAAGATTCTATGATTTGCTTTAATGTGATAAGTTTATTTCTTTAGACATCACTCAGATGAAAGACCTTCTGAGGTTAATGCTCACTTCTGTTTTCCCATTCATTTTCTGATTAGCAAAGCCAGGAGGAATGTTAACTGCATAATGGCTGAATACTTGGGCACAGAAGTGTTACATCTCAGAAACACAAATAGTTAATTCAGCAATGACTATGTATTCTCTTCACAAATGTCTTCCTGTCATTCTCTCCTATTAAACACAAAGGACTGAAGAAAGCAAATTATTAGGGCTAGCTCATGATAATCACCTTATACAGTACTTCCCACTGGAGCACCTTAGGAAACCAGTAATTGAAATCAATGGGGCTTTTGAAGGTATAAGGAACTACTCAGGAGGAGCAAGAATTTCACAGGATATACTTTAGCTTCTCTGAAATGTCTCTGTTTCCTAGTAGCCCATCTGAATTATTTATTTGCTGAAAGGTTTCCTGCTTCTGAAACCATGAAGTATGTTTTGTTTTCTCTTGATGTCCTTAGTTACTGCCTTTCTAATTCTTATTGATTTTATAGCTTGAATATCCACCATTTACTCTTCTTAATCTTGGGATTTTTTTTTCACTTTACAAGAGTTGGATTCTGTTTTCTGAAGCTCCCTTTTTGACTTTCTAACCACTTGAAAATCAACCTTTATTCTGATTTTTATTTTCCTTTGAATTTCTACCTTCCTATTTAATTTATTTCTGTCTCTGTCTTTTGTGCTAAGTTTTGTTATCATTCCTCAGGACAGCTGTGTTCAGCGTTCATTAGTATCCTGGTCCTTGAATCTATTCCTGTTTGCTGATTGGAGTAACACTAATAAAGAAACTGCTTCATGAAATACTTTAACTGAACTTTTTCATCTTGCAAAAGAGAGGTATGTTTTTTTTTTATGTACTGACCTATTTTATTCTGTTTTGCATTGTCAGTAGCTGGAGCAGCAGTTGTTGGCCTGTCTTCAGATGCCCTTGTTTCAAATTTACCCTTAGTTCTTCTAACACACACGTTTCTTACGTGATTAATATGCAAGAGAACAGGTTTAGTTGTGTATCCTGATTACTACAAAGAGCATGGCACATGGATATTCATGACACAACATTTAGAGTTAGATCTTCAGTCTGAAAACAGAACTCTAGGAAGGTGAGATCTGAGGTTTTAGTCCTGTCCACTCTCAAACCAGGAACTGCAAACTTGGTGGGATAGGAGGGAAGAAGAATTCTCAATCTTGGAAGGGTCTCAGTTTCTCTGAAGTGAAGTCTGGGGGGAGAGTTACAAACATGACTGCATAACTGAAGAATTCCACTGCCATGGAAACCGTATGGATGGTAAAGCTGTAATCTTGCAAAAGGGGCAAGCAACCACTGAGCTTGTGTAAACAGTGTGTGGATCCCTAAGGCCTTATCTTTCCTTCTGGAGAAGATGCCCTGTGCCCTGAGAGACACTTGTGCCCTGTGCTAAAGAACAGCGTCCCAAGAACCATAATTTGTCTTCAGCTATGAATAGGTACCTGATGAAAGAGATGTTTTAGTATCGCTCTTATTAGCATGCTAATTTTAGAAAAATCATCTGCAGATTTTGTACAGCTGTCACAGATGGCAAAAAAAGTCTCTAGTTTTGCTTTCTTGATAATGAAAATGCTCCCCTAGCTGCAGTCTTCTCATGGCTTCTCTAAACCACCTGAAAAAGGCATCAGGAACAGTTTAACCATTTTATTTTTTTCCATACATAATTTTTCAAAGATGAATTCCGTCCCTCTTTTCAAGATACTTTAAAAACATAAGTTTTGACAAACACTTTCAAACTGAATATGAATGCAGAAAGAGCACTTTCTGACCAGGAAGCAATTGATTCTCAGGTATCTCAAAGTGTTTCACACTCCATACACTACAGTACTGCAGAAGCATCAGCCATCTCATGGTAAAAGATGCTGCTTAATCAAAGACTTATATTTATTTACATTTATTTTTCATCATATTGTTCATTACTTCCGCATTTCTTCCAGTTTTTCCTTGTCCTTGGTGGCTCTTCTTCCAAATTACCTAATTTAACTGCTGTAATTTCTTCTTCAAATTATGTTTCTTTAAAGAAAATGTTTATTCAGATGGTGCTCAGACGTCAGCTGATCTGCCTCTGCCTTCTTTGGACTGTGATCTGTCAGCACCAGCATATTCACTAGAAGTTCACCTGATTATTGGAGAACACTTCGTTTTATTGTGATAATGCCTCTCTAATTGCCCTTACCAGGACAGGGCACAGAGAATTCCCGCTCCACTTGTAACTCAGAGATCTTATTATCCTCTGCCCAGTCAAATGTAATTTTGTTTTCACTGCCTTTCTCAGGTCACATAAATGAGGCAGCAGGTTCTCCTTTTCATTATATTTGATGGTTTAACTTCTGCTGCTTGAAACAGATCATATGTTAAAACTGATTAAACCATCATTAGGCTCATGGGGAAGCTGCAGAAGAGGATAAAGACTCCCTTTGGTGTTTTAATACTTACAGGGGGTTTATAAGAAAGAAGCGGACAGATTTTTTTAGTAAGACCTGTAGCAATAGGACAAGGTGTAATGGTTTTAAATTAAAGGAGAGGAGATCCAGACGAGATATAAGGGAGACATTTTTTATAATGGGGGTGGTAAAACTCTGGAAAAGGTTGCCCAGAGAGGTGGCAGATGCGCCATTCCTGGAAACATTCAAGGTCAAATTGGACAGGGCTTTGAGCAACCTGATCTAGTTGAAGATGTCCCTGTTTAGTGCAGGGGGGTTGAACTAGATGACCTTTAAAGGTCCTTTCTAACCCAAACTATTCTCTGATTCTCTGATTCTGTTTTCTTTAATCTGTGTAAAGGGTGCCTAGCCCCACTACCTTTCTTAGCCACCAGGAGCCCAGGCAGCTGCCATGAACACCTCCACCATAAAATTGCTCATGCCAGTTTATTCTTCTGAAGAGGGAAGCAGCAAGGTCATGATGTTGGTTGCCGTAGAGCAGGAATGGGATGTACCACTGCCAAGGTGGTTGGGGAGAGGCAGGCAGGCAGAATCAGGTTTCATGGGAGAAGGAAGTTCCTGCAGAAAAAAAAAAAAAAATCTTTACTATTCAAATGGTATATACTTCAGCTCGTTTAGTGTATTTGAAGCCAGTAGAAGGTTCTTTAGAGTAAAAGGAAATAGCATGAGATTAATATGGATAAATTAGCTTACATCTTGTATTGTTCTGGTCCTGTTGTGGAGGAGAAAAAAAAAAAACTGATTTATTCTCCTCTCTCTTGAGACTTAGTTGTATCCTGCTGTATCAAACTTCCTCATATGTGAGGTGAAAATTTGATTCAACAGTAGTAACTGAAAACTATTGTGTGAATTTGGGAAGTATCTTCAATGTTACTCTGAAATTTTTAAATACCAGCAATTTAGGAGTCAGGTAGTGTTGTTCCTTTGGCTTCATGCACCCTACATTGTACTTCTAACATTTTAAAAGATAAGAGGATCACCCAGCATGAATGAACTTGGAAATATTTTAAAATTAACATGACATCAGCTTTCTAAATGTCAGCAGAGTGAAGAGAGTAAATTTCTTTCCACTTCTTTGGGAAATCATGAAAGATGGAATAGAACAGCCTAAGGAATGGTGACCCACTGCTCTGCATACTGAACACTTCAGAGGCACACTGTGTTGTATCACAATCCAGAAAGAGGAAGGAAACTTGTACGGTTTTGCAGCAAACGCACTTTGTAAAAATTGTACAGCAGAGGTAAAATATATCTCCAGTCCAGTGTGATACTTTATGCAGCAAAGGAAACTAATGAACTTCTATACTCAGTCCAGCATCAATTCCATCCCAAAATGGAGCAACACAAGTAAAGTGAAGCTTGCTATCTGATGATCTATGAGAAAGATCCCATAATCTTACACTGGGATTTACACTGAGATTCATTAACTATACATAGACTTTTCAAATAGTCATGTATTTGTAACAGTCACTGTCATCTTAAGTATTTGGAATCAATTATTTTAAATGAAGTAGAATTGATCATTTAGGGAGGGATGAAATATTATGTACAATAGCATCAAATTTGGTGGCTTTCCACATTGGTGGATAAGGGAAGAGCACCTAATGTCATCAACCAGGACTTGTGCAGTTTTTGATGCTGTCCTACACATCCTTGTCCCTAAATTGAAAAGACATGGATTTGATGGACGGACCACTCAGTGTATAAGGAATTGGATGGATGGTCACACTCAAAGAGTTGTGGTCAGACCACTGGCAAGTGGTGTTCCTCAGGGGTTGCTATTAGGACCTGAGATGTTTAACATTTTTGTTGACAACATGAACAGTGGGACTGAGTGAACCCTCAGCAAGTTTGACAATGACAGCAAGCTGTGTGGTGAGGTCAACACACTGGAGGAAACGGATGCCATCCAGAGGGACCTTGACAGGCTTGAGAGGTAGGCCCATGCAAATTTCATGAAGTTCAACAAGGACAAGTGCAAAATCTTGCACATGGATCTGGACAGTCCTAAGCATCAATACAAGCTGGGCAGAGAATGGATTGAGAGTAGCCCTGAGGAGAAGGACTTGGGGGTGTTACATGATGAGAAGATCAAGGTGACTTGGCAATGCTCTTGTGAGACTCCCATCTGGAGTACCATGTTCAGCTCTGGAACCCTCAACAGAAGAGAGCCATGGATGGACCTGTTGGAGCGAGTCTAGAGGAGGACCACAAAGATCATCAGAGGGCTGGAGCACCTCTGCTATGAAGACAGTCTGAGAGAGTTTGGTTTGTTCAGCCTGGAGAAGAAAAGGCTCTGGGGGCACCTTAGAGCAGCCTTCTAGTATGTACATAAAGGCAGCCTCCAAGAAAGCTGGAGAGGAACATTTTACAAGAGCACGTGGTGTCAGGACAACAGGCAATGGTTTTAAACTGAAAGAGGGTAGATTTAGATTAGATAGAAGGAAGAAATTCTTGACAATGAGGGTGGTGAGGCAATGGAACAGGCTTCCCAGAGAAGTTGCGGATTCCCCATCCCTGGAAGTCTTCAAGGCCAGGTTGGATGGGGCTTTGGGAAATCTAGTCTAGTGAAAGGTGTCTTCACCTATGGCAGAGGCATTGGAAATAGGTGATCTTTAAGGTTTCTTCCAGCTCAAACTATTCTATGATTCTATGATCAAACTTTTCTATAGAGTGTATTTTTCAAAGTCATGTTTATTACTCAGAAAAATCAAAGACATAAGATAGGATCAAAATAGCTGTACTTCAGAATGGCACAGAAGGAGGGCAGTGGGAAGAGAATTAAATATTCTGACCTACTTGAAGGCCCCTGGGCTCTCTTTATATTCTGATTGAATGCATCAGTACAACAATGTCACGTATCTGAAGACATATCAATGTTCATGCTTGTTGAGACTGATTTTCTGAAAAAATGTAAACATGTAGGGAAGTTAGAGTCACAGAAACACAGACTAATTTAGGATATCAGGCACTCATCTCTCAATCTCCTGCTCAAAGCAAGGCTTTGATGTTTTATCAGGTTACTGTTAGGTTAGATATCTAGAAGGGAAGATCTTAACTCCAAAAGGCAAAATTCTGGCCTGTTCATGCAGAAATCTTATCTATATAGATTTATGTCTGTTGTGAACAAGTATATGTATATGAAATGATCATGGAAATACTTTCTTTTGCACTGATTTCTATGAAAACATTACAGATGATTAATTAATTACTTTCAGTAGCAGCCAATATTCAGAAACCAGTAAATAAATGCAGACTTATGCTGTGATGTCTTGTAAATAACACATTTGCTAACTGTGTTACCATTTGTTAACTGCGGCATTTGTGGGCTTTAACCCTATTACAGTTGTATTACCTGTAAGCATAGTATTATTTTTCATATTTTTAATAATAATAGTAATAATAGTAATAGTAATAATAATAATAACAACAACAACAACTTCCATCAAATAAAGCAGGAATTAATAGCAGTATTTGGAAAAAAAAAGTCTATGGAAATTGCACTAAAACCTGTAGAACTAGGAGAAAAACTTTGCTTTTCTGTAAGTTTGGAACTCTCTAGGCTTTTATGGAAAGGATACAGTATACCATTAATTCCACAGTTGTTCTTTAGAGTTCTAAAGATAACTGTCCTTTCTTTAATTTTCCTGCATGATGAAAGTACAAGTGTGCTCATTTGGGTTGGTATAGAGTTAATTTTCTGCATAGTAGCTAGTAGGGGGCTGGGTTTTGGATTTGTGCTGGAAACAGTGTTGATAATACAGGGATGTTTTAGTTATTGGTTAGCAGTGCTCACACAGACAAGGCTTTTTTGACTTCTCACACCATCCCACCAGTGAGCAGACTGAGAGTACACAAAAGATTGGAAGGATTCACAACTGAGACAACCGACCACAACTCACCAAAGGGATATTCCATACTGTATGATGTCATGCTCGGTGTATAAAACTGGAGGAAGAAGAAGGAAGAGAGGGATGTTCACAGTGATGGCGTGTGACTTTCCAAGTAACCGTTACACATGAGGGAGCCTTGCTTTCTTGGAGATGACTGAACACCTGCCAGTCCATGGGAAGAAGTGAATGAATTCCTTGATTTGCTTTGCTTGTGTGTGGGGGTTTTGCTTTACCTATTAAACTATTCTCTCTCCCATCCCACCACAGGGCAGTGAGCAAGCAGCTGTGTGCTGCTTAGTTGCTGGATGGGGTTAAACCATGACAACAAGTCATTCACTATTCAGTTTTGGCCCTGTTGATCCTACAGAAATTGTTTTCTGCTTTCAGCTTTAGACTTTTTCTGATAGCTCAAGAAGAGATAATGAAATTGTTTAGGGTAAGAAGAAGACCATAAGCACGTAAATATTTTACAATGGTTGCATTTGATAAGATTATGTATTCTCTCTGCTAATGCACATGTAATTCCCTTTCCCAGCTATTCAAAATGCAGCTGTCAATATTGTCTTGATCTGGCCATAATATTTTTACACCCTGAATCCTTACATTGATCCCCCTGTTGTGTTGGTGACTGCTGGATCTTGTTAAGTTCTAGTGAATATCTTACTGACAAGCTGATTTTTTCCCAGCCATCTCAAGTCCCCAGTCTTTGGTGGTTTTCTGCAAATGGAAAACTCTCCTTTATGTGAGATACTGGCCTAAGTGAACCATCTACCCTCCTGTTTCCCTGAAAAATGTACTTGTCATAGGATGTTGCAGCATGAAAACTAGCCATAAGGAAGAGTAGATAAGAAAATCAGTCCTTACTTTTCTTTTACTACTTCTTTTTTTGCAAAGTGGAAGCTCTTTGGGAAGAGATTTGGGTCTATAATTTGTCACATTTTAAGAACTGTTTAGATTTTAATACAATAAATAAAGTAGTTACTTGCTATAGGATGCAAACTGGGCAAAAATTACTTTCGTGTTATTGGATTGGGGAATAAGGGATAAAGAGAATAAGGGAAAAAGGAAAGTTTAGAGTATTGCATCTGGGTAGGAACAACCCTAGGTTCCAGTATAAGTTGGGGAATGACCTATTAGAGAGCAGCGTAGGGGAAAGGGACCTGGGGGTCCTGGTGGACAGCAGGGTGACCATGAGCCAGCACTGTGCCCTTGTGGCCAGGAGGGCCAACGGCATCCTGGGGTGTATTAGAAGGGGGGTGGTTAGTAGGTCGAGAGAGGTTCTCCTTCCCCTCTACTCCGCCCTGGTGAGACCACACCTGGAACATTGTGTCCAGTTCTGGGCCCCTCAGTTCAAGAAGCACAGGGAACTGCTGGAGAGAGTCCAGTGCAGGGCAACCAAAATGATTAAGGGAGTGAAGCATCTCCCTTATGAGGAAAGGCTGAGGGAGGTGGATCTCTCTAGCTTGGAAAAGAGGAGACTGAGGGGTGACATTATTCATGTTTACAGATATATAAAGGGTGAGTGTCACAAGGATTAAGCCAGGCTCTTCTCGGTGACAGCCAATGGTAGGGCAAGGGGTAATGGGTTCAAACTGGAACACAAGAGGTTCCAATTAAATTTGAGAAGAAACTTCTTCTCAGTGAGGGTAACAGAACACTGGAATAGGCTGCCCAGGGGACTTGTGGAGTCTCCTACTCTGGAGGCATTCAAAACCCACCTGGACACCTTCCTATGTAGCCTCATCTAAGTGTTCCTGCTCTGGCAGGGGGATTGGACTAGATGATCTTTTGAAGTCCCTTCCAATCCCTAACACTCTATGATTCTGTGATTTAAAATTTGGTTTTGTGTTAAACAGTTTCCTCCTCAGAATAGAATATGAAGTTTCAAACAACTCCATTCTGCTATTATAAAAGCAGAAGATTTTTTTGTTTTGTTTGTTTGTTTGTTTGTTTGTTTGGTTGGTTGGTTGGTTGGTTGGTTTTTAATCAGGGAAATTCAACCTCTTGTCACCAAGTCAAGCATCTGGCACTTTGGCTTTTACAAGCAAGTTTTTTTCTGATAATAAACGTCTTCATTTGAGTCCTGCCATTCAATGCTACAAACAGTAATCACGTAGTTCAATCCCTGTTTTCTTTCCTTTTTTAGGAAAAAAAGACAAGGTACCAAGGTACAAGACTGTGTAGACAATGTACCAAGAAAACTGCCTGATTTAAGTTTTCCTAGAACAAGCGTCACTGCTTGCTTAACCAGTTAGCAGTGTTTAAGACTAATGAAATTTCCAGGGAGTTGACCCTGCAAGATATTCTTGACTGTATTTCTTTGATCAGGCCATTTACAAAAACAGCATACCAGTATGACATTCAACACTGCAACAAAGAACTGGGGCGTGAACTACGTAAGTCTATTTTCAGCTGTTGAAATACCACTTTTTCTTTTATTGGAAATCTTCCCAGCTAAATAATGATTGGGGAGTTAGTGTGCAGCAAACATTTGTGATACATAAACTTTCTCCAACTGTTGCCAAATCAAAAATGAATGCAATCACCAAGAAGCTTGCCACTCTTTAATTAGTTTCGCCAGAATGGCTAACTTGATTTCTGCATCTGCAATCTTGACTGTCCAATATGAAACAGTGAAAGTCACTGAATACTTGAACAGATGACCATCAAAGTCTCACCCCACAGCTAGAGCTGCCAAATCAGTGCAATGGTTCTGTTGGTGCTACTGCTAACAGCATTTTAGTGCTTCTTGCACCTCATATTTCATAGTTGCTGGGGACTGAAAGGACTGATAAGAACCAGGAGCTCCACCTCACAGCTCTCTTTGTGCCCTTTTCAACTTCCTGTATTCTGGAACCTTCCCACAAATGTCACATAGGCCTCAATAGGCTCCTTTCCTTCTCAGTCAGTAGGTTCTTGCATCCTTCACTCCCTTAGCTATCTCCAATGATCCTTCCACAGCAGACATTTTTTGTGCTACTCCATGCCTGTTTGTACCACTGCAAAAAAATCTGCCTTCAGAGAATTTGCAGGCATAGCCAGTCCTCCTTCTCTTCACCCAACATTACGAACATATGAAAGTCTGGATTTGAGGGCAGAGTTGAAACTATCTTTTACAACAAAGTGTTCATGCAATTTGTGTGCCAGATCCTATTTTCAATTTGCCTGATGTATAAACATTCCTTCTGATTTTGAAATTTATCAGATGGAACATTGGAACAGACCATGAATACTGTTTGGTTCCAGTTTCTTGACCAAGTGGATAATGCTGTGTTTTCTTCTGATGATGTGCAATATAATTCTATGGAGTGAAATACAGAAGACTTGATGGGGAAGTCACTTTATTTCATGGATGGGTCTGGGTGGAGAAAGTGTAACAAGGCATTACTTATCATTCGAATTTTAGCCAGATGCCAAAAAATATAATTGTGGTGCTACAGACTTTTAACTCCATACTATACAACTAAGAGTGAGATCTTGCATCTCTGACTCATTCAGCAGTCTTGTGAGCATGTGGGATGCTTTTGCCAAAAACTAGGTTTGCTTAAATATCCTGTAGGTATCATTTTGCCTGCAAGTCATGGAGAGGAGCAAAAGCTGAGGTATTTCTCCCACAAAAGTTCTGCAGCATTTTGTATCTTTCCTTATGGGAAATTAAAGGTAAAATATTTTGTTGGTATGAATACATCCAGTATTCAGTGAATACAGTAGGAGTTATGTATTTGATGTGCTTCCATATTGCATGTTATGCATTTCTGTATGGTATATAACAAAATGCAATGCAATCTGCATGTTAAAATTATTCTACTAAGCCTTGAGACACATGGAGGGACTTTAAATTAGCTTGGTGTATGTAGGCATTGTATTTCTGGCTATGTGACAGTGAAAAGACCGTGTATTTTGTGCAGTGACTCAGAAGACCTACATAACTTGTTGGTTTGATTTGGGTTTTTTTTGGTTGGTTTGTTGGGTTTGTTTGTTTGTGGGTTTTCTTGTTGTTTTTTCTGTTTTGTTTTGTTTTGGTGTGGTTTTTTTGAGTTTTGTTTTGTTTTGTTTTTTAATATGTACCTACAGTATCTTTTTTTGGAGTCATGTAAGGAATTTTATATAGTGTGAAGAGCTCTGATATAACTGATTGCCAAGTATCCTCTTTTTTTTCACTCTTTTCAGATTTTTTTGTTGTCATTGTTGAGAATTTTCACTAAATTGGAAAAATGCACCTACCAATAATATCAGCAGTGTGCTGTGGATCAAGGACATTTAAGTCAGTACTACAAACCATGATGTTCACAATTTCTTTGTTTCTCAATATTTGATTTTTGAAATCATAGTCATGCGTATTTTCTACTAGGTTCTTTTGATTTATTATCTGGCACCTTTTTCAAGCTTCAAGACACTTATTTTTTATTAAATAAAAGCAGAGTTTCTTAAGAAATCATGTGACTTCAGAGCAGGGACTTCACATAAAATATTTGCTTTTCTCAAGACTCACTGTAAATTTATGAGGGCCAGAAACATTTATTTTCCCTGTAAAAGGCTTCCTGTTATAGAAAAGGACAGAAAGTTGACAAAAATTAATATTTCTTACTTTACATGCGGATTCTTGTGTAAACAGATAATCATAGTAACTGGTAAGATAGGTGATACAAGAGTAACAATGATTGAATGGCCCAATAATGTTCTGTTTCTTTAAAGCAATTCCTATAATATCATCTAGGAGATGTTCATTGTGTCTTTGTTGGGGAAACACCTAAGAAGTGTCATCATCAATTTGCTCTATGACTATACAAAGAAATCAAGGCACTTGCTGAGACACCTAACAATTCATTTAGCATCCTGATTGAATAAGTGAGAACTTGACAGAGAAAAATTGATTTACTGAATGAGGCAGAAGTATAATTTAGTCCAGGACCCAAGGACTGGTTTTGATTTCTAACAGTTTGAAGCCCCAGCAGTTCCTGAACTTCAGACATCATATGGTATCCTTAGCTTTAAGACGTTTTTTCTTTCACAAATTCTTCAAAGACTTTTTGAACTCCTGGTAAATAGCAGCACCTCCAGCACACATAACTATGCACTATGAATAAGTATCAGAAATATGTCCTTTTGTTATTTTTGAACTTGCCAAATACTAATTATATTTCATACACTTTAGTGTCACTCATTACTCTTTTTTTACTCCTTCATTGTCTTTCTTTTCATGTTGAAGAGTCATTGTTGAGTATTTCACTGTTTCTCTCTATATTATCCTTTCAGCCCTTCTTGATATCATTTACAATTATACTGTACAAATTCTGCAATGCCTAGACCAGGACTGCAGAGAGTATTCAGGATGTTTTGGGTTTTATATAGTTTTAAGGTGTTTTTTTTCTCCTTTCCTCCCAACTTGCACTGCTGAGTGCTCATGAGCAGTAAGTTAACATTTTCATCAAACTACTTTAGCCCCAAGAGACTATTCGTGAGCAGTAACAGTTAGTGCAAAGTCTGTTCTTATGTACGGAAAATGAAGATTGTTTCTTCTCCATGCTAATTATTTATCTATACAGACTACAGTACTAGCATAGAAATAGAGTTGAGTTTCTCTTACAGACTTATTTTTAGTAAAGGATAAGTCAATCTTTAAAAAAAAAAAAAACAGTAATTCCCAATTATCCTGTTTTATTCCCCTATATTCTTCTTGCCAACAGGTAGTTTAGGGAGGAAAAGATTGTGCTTTGTGAAGTCTTGCAGGTGACAGGTAGAGTAACATTGTCCTCAGCTACAGTGTTATCTATGACAGAACTACCAAAATTCTAAAGATGGGTCTAACACACATATGCCATAACATAATGCACTCTAGTAAACTACTGAATGCTCTTGTGAGTAGTGTAGAAAAAATTATGTCATTGCCATCCATCAGAATTAACTCTTACAAGGAACTCATAAAGCATAAAAAAAGGGAATTATCAGGTTTCTATGAAATAATCATTCCTCCTGATCTTCAAGAGAGAGCTAGAAAACACCTCCAGAAAAACAAAGGAGAGCTTCAACTGCATGAGATACTGAAAATCCCAGACTGGAGAGGAATAGTATTCTTAAGGCACATCGTAAACTTACTCTGCTCCTGACAGCCCTTCCATTTACCACCGGTGATAAATAACCAAACCCGTCTTACTCTCTGATCTATAGGAGATAATCCCTTTCTCCCCCTTCCCTGCTCTTATTCTGCCCCCAGCCCCACCCCCTGCATTTTACAGCAACCTTCTCCCTTTGGTGGCTGAACCAACATTGTCTAGTTAAATTTAAAGCAGTTCTTCTCAGCTTATATTTGGCCATGAAATTTGTGGTTTCTGGGCATTTGTAATGCAAAGCTCACCTATTATTTTCTGAATAGACCAATAGTTCAGACCTTTTCCCACAGACCTTTGCCACACCAGAGTCTTGAAGGCAATGTGTTAATTATTCTTGTTCCAAATGAGTGATTTCTTCAGAAGGCACAAACCTCCTAAGTGCCCCATCTAGGTGCTTCTGTTTAAATTCAAAGTAAGGAGAACTGATCACTAAAGCCATGAAGATCATTAAGCAGATCAATTAGTCATACTAATTCATCGCACTGTATAATTTCAAGGGGGAAGCAGGGGGCTTATTCCTCATGTGTGTTTATGAAAAGTGATTGTAAAGGAAACATCCACCCATTTTGTTACTTGTGTTTTAATATAACATAGTTCATTCGTCTTCTTTCTGAAGGATTCCTCTTAGCTATGGCTGAGTTTTGCTTGCTTAAAGGGGCATTAACTTCTATATGAAGGGAACCTGCTTGCATGGATGCTTTATGCAGACTGAAAGAGAGAAAGAAAGGTTCATTTTTTTCAAGGATGTTTATTTCTATTTCTTCCTTTGCTTGACATATTTACATCTTAATGAAACACTGTGTTCAAAACAAATTACCCTTATCGCCAGCACACCTCTCCCTGCTACTATTACTATAGACTAATTTTGGCGTACACTATTAGAAGACATGCACAGAGTACTTGTGTTCCTTAGAATCAGTGCCAGAAGGCAGGAAATGTGCCTCTGAGACAAGTTTAGCTTCACAGCATTTTCAGTTTCACCAGCTATGATGACCTTTTGTTTACGTAATTTCACAAAGAAATCCAGCTTGGGGTGACATTTTCTGTCTGGGAATATTGAAATGTTTCCTGCATGGGCAGACATTTTGAAAGCAGAGGAATGGCTCATAACTACCAGAAGAAATCAGACAGAATAGCAGGCTCAAGGAGTGACTTTCCAATGCAAACTGGTGGTAAAACAGATTTAATTTTTAGCCCACATATCAAGCTTCAGGTCACTGTTAGTGATCTATGACAAAGATAGTCTTCTGCTACATTTTCAGTGTTAAGGCTGGCAGTGTAAAACAAAACTGTGCACTGCCAATAACATAGCAGAAGGGGTGGAAAAGAAAATTGCACACTTAAAAAACTGTTCATATTTGAGCAAGAACATTGGGATGATGAAAACATGACAAATAAAAACTGAAGCTGAAGTGGTTATATTGTAAGTTATCAGTTGTTCCTAAGATATTCTTCCAGATTGCTACCAAAAAAAATTAGCAAATGCAGCTCCACAACATACTATTTTAGTTATTTTTTTATTTCCTGGGTGTTAAGCTAAAATAAATCCCCGTGAGTGAAATATCTCAGAGAGGTTAGGGCTGAACTAAGGTACAGATCCACAGTGTGGAAAAGCTTGGTTGAAACAGTCACACTTAGAGTCAGTAATTGGAAACTACTGCAGAGTAGAAATAGTCACATGTCAAGAAAGAAGGTGTTGAGTAATGGAGTCCCTTGAAACATCTGAGCAAGAATGCATATTGTCAAATGTTTGGGCAGTTATGTGAAAGAAGTAGAGGAGCACAGAGTTCGCAATGCTACTGGAAGAAACAACACTGTTACACTAGTTAAGATACCTTGAAACTCTGGAGGCATCACGAGTGTGTAGCAGACAAGTAAATCAGGCCAGGTTAGCACTTCAGAATAAAACTTTGCTAGCTTGACATTCATTAACAGGGTACCTTGCCAAAAATAAATTCCCAGTTGTTAGCAATCATTAGCATTAGTTATTCACAGCAGTCAGCTCTCAAAAATCGTATCCTAAATTAGCTGTGAGTTTACAACACCAGGAACCTCACCTGGAGATTCTCAACTGACATTAGTTTTGACTTCTATCATTTCACAAGAGTCTTTTTTTCTTAAATGTATTTTCAGGGAAAATGGATATTTGTCTTTCTTTGTATTTAGTTGCTCCTTGGAGCTGGTTTTTTGTTTGCTTGGTTGTTTTTTTGTTTTGTTTTTGTTATTTTGTTTGTTTGTTTTTCCTCTCTTTTCTGGAGGCTGAAACATCTTAATGAATTACAAGAACCTTATTTGTGCTTCTGTGACATCTTGGAATAGGTTGTACAGTCTCTATTCTAAGAGATGTAGAAGCATCCAAAAGCATTAAACCTGGTCTGAACACAGAACTGGTTTTGCTGTGAGCAGGAAATTGGAATAGATGATGTCCAAAGGTCCCTTACAACCTGAATTATCCTATGATTATACATCTATGCAAAAAATGCAACATATAGCAAATGCTTTCTGGCAAAGTCATCATGTAAGGGCTGAATTTCTCAGAAGTGAAAAGACAGATATGTCTAATCAACTCAGTTTGCAACTAAATCGGTTCCTTGCCTCAAGATTTCCAGAAGAATGGAAATTATTATTAGTCAGGTGACAGCTATGTCACCTCTTTGTCAGAAACTTCTGTACTAGCTATACCTCAGTGTTTTTCGTAGCAGGTGTCAAAATACACAGATTCCAATTCTGTTGACTCACTATGGAAGTCCTCCATGCAAAGGATATTTATGGTTGGTTGAATGAATGAGGTAGGGAAATTTTATGCTCTGGTTTTGTGATTTTCGCAGTCTGAAAAATACATATTAAAATCTTCACATGGATAAACGCTGTTAAAAGCATAGCTCATCCTTCTGAGAGCTGATGGGATGGGGAGCACTGTAAGTAAACAATAGGCAGGAGATGCTTGTTCTTCAGAAGTTCCTGAATTGCATGGGATGGGATTGGATGAAGCTGAATCCCCAAGGACTAGCATCACCAGACCTTAATGACTCATCATTTCTCAGAGAGGAGGGTTTAGATCATTGAGTATTACATCCCATCCCAGGCCTCGTGCTGCTCATGAGAGGCACAGGAGACCCTCTTGAACTGTTTGAGAGTAACTTTTTTGGCACTACTACATTTGGCAATAGGAATTTCGTTGAGTTACATACTAAGTCAAACTCTGTGAAGGGGGTTTGCATGAGGACATGCCAGGTATGTTCACAGAAGGGCAGGAACTTTTTTTGCTTGTTGGGTTTTTTTCAGGCAGGTTTGTTTTGCATACTGTAGGTTGAAAGTTGCCACAAAAGAATATGCCATTCTCTTTTTACCAACTTCTGAAACTCTTTTTTTTTTTTTTGTCCTGGTATTCATCGCTTGCTTACTGTGTCTTCCTCCCTTTTCTTTCCTCTCAAACAAAAAACAAAATATCCCCAAACCATATCCTAAATGCCGAACAAATAGCAAAATTGTTAAATTTGTACATCCCTCACCCATAATCTGACAGTTTCCTATTTCTATTTACTTTTCCACTAATAGAAACCTCTTGCTGGAGTTTAATTTCCAGGAAGAAAACAGCACTTAACATTTGAAAGTACTCTTAGCTTCACACAATGCCAGAGGAGAGAGGTCTTGCTTTCAAGAGCTTGTGCTGGACAAAGGAGCCAGATGTGTTAAATGCAACATGTTATTACTTCCTCTGTTATCATATTTGTGTTTCCACTCCTCCACTCCTTTTGAGATTTATTGTAGTGAAAATATCAATACTTCAATTTTAAAACACTTCTACATACTTCATACATTTGAAAGTCATAGAAAGTGAGTGTCAGTAAGACAACCTCTAAATTACTGCCTGTGATTACGGACTAAGGGAATTTGCTTCAAAGATACATCTGGCTATCAGAAGGAAGGCCAAGGCTTTTTTTTTTTTTTTTTTGTGGTGGCTTTGTATCATTTGAGTTCCGGGCTTTGGAGAGGTGCCTGGCCATTGCCAGGTGAACTTCTTGGCCATGTTGCGGTTGGGGAAGATGAGGAATGCTGGTGCAAACTCCACTTATAGAGCTGGAAATAGAGAGGAATGGGACTATACACCTAGGGAAAGGAGTGCTCTGCATATCAGAAATGGTAGCAATGCAAGGATCTATCTGGAGGCAGAATATTTGCTTTCTTTGTTAAATGGATATGAAGGTGTGAAAACCCTGTTTCATATTTGTTTGGGAATATAGAAAAGTGCTAAGGAATCACCCTTCAAAATAGTTTGTCTTAAAAAGAGATTTGTGAGGTTTGGTTCTGATAGCAAGTATTTTGACGATTTATAAATTCCCTGTGATCTTAATGGTGCCATAAATATAGAAGCCATAAAATATGCAAATAAATGACTTTAACCAATTGAATAAAGTACCCCACATGTAAAGAGAATTTATGACCCGGTTAAGCTGTAAGTGAATATGTAAATTAAATAGCTTGTGTTACGAAAAGGTGCGCATAAGAAGTGATTACTTCTTGCTTTCTGCAATCTGCCACCTTTAACATCTCTCGGTTGTTGTAATTCCTCAAGCCAATATTAGGGGGATGAAAGCAATAGCAAACTGCTAGCAAGTTTTTGCTTTGTTAGACGTCTTTTTTTGAATCATTTAATAAGTAATGCTAATATTCTTGCTTGACTTCCATTCAAAAAAGGATTTTTCTGTAAAAGATTTAGTGTGACAGGTAAGGAAGGAAACTAGCAGAAATGATGAATGCCAGCTGAACTCAACATGAACTCAATTTAAAACGACAGTCAACAACGTAAGGGCTTCCCACAATGCAGGTGGATCATAAATCTTATGTCATCAAAGTAAATCAGGCCCATCTTACACCATCTCTCCTGACAAAAGAGAATAAATACTACAGACTGTAGTCTAAAAGAGCTTCTCTTAAAAGAAGAACAGTAGCATAGATAATGTCCCTTTGGGGAATTCAGGGATTGGATAGTGTCCCTGCTAAAGTGAAGCACGTTCCCACAGTTCAAAGTGGAAGAGCTATGCTGTGCTACAATATGCAAATTTAGCCAGTGTTTTTTGTGAAAAAGAGCTGTAATGGGAATATGTAGAAGCAGACATAAGCAGATTCATAGCAGCTCTGAACTTTCTTCATGTACTCTGATCAAACCTTTTGTATTTTGAACAACATATATAAAACCAATCTCCTAGCTCTCTTTGCTGTGTTCTCGATAAAACACTCAATCTCTGTGCACAAACTTGTTCCCTCAGCCCCCCCTACCATGTGAGCTTCCCCTGTGCCTCTGAC
This sequence comes from Patagioenas fasciata, assembly GCF_037038585.1. Classification (NCBI taxonomy): domain Eukaryota; kingdom Metazoa; phylum Chordata; class Aves; order Columbiformes; family Columbidae; genus Patagioenas; species Patagioenas fasciata. The sequence continues at coordinate 92,148,007 of NC_092522.1, read as the reverse complement.
TAACTCAGCTTTTCCTGCAGGCAGGGTTGGCTAAAAAGTCCTGTACACCTACTCTCACGCTCCCATCCATACTTAGGCCTGGCAGAAAATGTGAAGTTCTCCAAGAAGCATAAGGAGATGCTGAAACTTGCCTGGGAATGAGATTGCTGCCTTATGGCTTCAGTCAGAACATTTTTTGAGGGGGAGTGTATTGCAAGGGGGGTTGTGAGCGATGCCAATACTAGACATAGAAACAACATGAAAGGTAAAAGTCATGCTGCACTAATCAGTAATCCATTCAGCTTCATGAAACATCAAGAAGCTAAGTGGAGCTTATTGCCTAAAAGAGTCAGAAAGAGAGAGATAATTGAACAGTGCTGCAAGTGTCTGTGTCTGATTCAGACTGTGAGGCCACAGATTCCTTTTTTAAAACACGTACTGTTTATTTTCCTCAATGGCCTTGGCAATCCCAGAGGTCTCTTAAAACTAAATTGCTGGAAAAGAAACTAGTCTGATCACTGAATAAAGCATGTTTATGCTGGATTGCAGCTTATCTTCCCAGCAAAGAAAGCACCATTCTTCCTGGAGTACTTGGGTCCTTGCTCAGTGGGGACAAGAACAGCAGCACAGAGAGAGGCGGTGAGGGCTAGCTGTAATATTGTTTTGCATAAAGCAAATTTTATATCTGGAACTCTTCCAGTGCAAAATGTATTTTCCTGCAAATCAGAAAGGAATAAATATATTTAAATAGGGAGGAAGAAAAAGTGCAGAGAGAAAATTTAGATTTATTTCACTTACAGTACAGCAGAACTCCACTGTTTAGAATAAGTGTAGGGTGTTGGGAGGTTGTATTGTATCTCTTAGTCAACTGCCTTTAGCAGAAAAAGCCTATGAAGAAGTCTAATCTCATACATATATCTTAATTACTTTAAATCAGGCAGTGACTTTGTGCTTGAAATAAGATGTGTGCAGCTTATTCCTGAGTTATCAATGACAGTAATCTTTTTAACAGATGGAAACATTTAGTGAGTCCTGAAATAAATACATGATAAACCTTTCCCATTTATATATAAGTATTTGCTTAATGATGAGGCTCTGATACCAAAAAAAAAAAAAAAATCAGAACAAATTTGTTCCATTGGGAGTTCCAACCACAAAGAGAAAGACAACAAATTTAATGAAATTTCAAATCCTAAAACCTGTATTTTTGGTCGCTGGGGGAAACATAATCATGTTTGTTATTTAAATACTTCTTTGTTTGTTTACCTTCTGTCCCTGGATAGGGGTATGCCAAGACGTTCACAGCATATCCAAAAATCTGTAAATACCTAAATAGAGGTTTGGCTATTTAACATTAGATGCACACATTTTAGAAATTCAGTGATATTGTGTAGCAAAAATATTTTCAGAAGAGGGATTAGGATGTTTATGTTCTCACCTTCAATCTCCTACTTCACACTTGAGGGTTGCAGTGACTGCAAACTGCCTCCCTTGCTGATATGAGAAGCTAATCCCTAGTCCTTCTGGCTATTCATATATATATTAGATACTTTCTAAAATTGTTATTAAAAACATCTAAGGAAGGCTCAAGTTGATGAAGACATTACACATGCACATGTCTCTTCATTGGGACTCACAGTCTCTTCATAGGCACTCAATTCCCTGAAATACATTACCCAGTAAAACTCAGCAGACTCTTAGTTCAACCTGGGGCCAAAATCTGTCACTGACACTTAGATCACATGTCCACTGATTTCAAGAGGAAATCTGGCTATTGAACCATGACTTCTAAACTTGCCTTTCCTTTTGTCCACACCAATAATTGTAGCATCATCTTGTTTCATTTAATTGCAGACATAAAGACAATTAGCTCTCTGACTGCGTGATTGTACTGCCCAATCAGGATAATGTCTCTCTACTGCTATTAAGATTTATACCTAATAATGTGTGAAAAATTGCAGCTGAATTTATGTGACCACAAAATAATATACTTTTTAAAATTGCCTTTAGTGACTAGTCTGAATCATTTGGATGATATCCTTTATCATTCTGTTTCCCTCCAGCTCTTCACACTATTTATCTTTTCTCTTTGAATTTCATCAGGAACATCACCGTAATCTTTCTCCACTTTTCTAATGATAGTTAACACAGAAAGAATGCAAAATTCAATTTTGAATCTACCCTAATACAGTCCCCCTTTTTTTTTTTTTTTTTGGTACTTCTGCAGATAACTTCAGGCTTATGTTGGTCTTTCTCTTGTTAAAATACAGTTTCCAGGGCAAAAAGTGCACATATTAAATTCTCTACCTGTACTAAGCTATTAGCTTTCAGGAGAAAAATGTGTGTTGAACTACAGTAATAGAAGAATAGCACAATAATTAAGTGAGAATAATACATTAGTACTCCTACATTTATCTTCCAGACCATGCAGAACAATTATGTTTCCTAAATCACAGGGGACCAGGGACATACTATTAAAGGAATAATTCTTCTCTATTTGCTCCACCATCTCTTCGCAGCTATAATAATTTGTACATAGTACCTAGAGGTCTTTATTACACCTACAGGACTATTTTCATTCCAGGCCACTTAAATGGTAGCAATACTAATGCAAAAACACTTACTTTGTGTTGCTTGATAAGCACTTGTAATCTTGAGAGACACTTAGACGATAACATTTCTGCTTTTGGGCTGTCTTTTGACATCTCATCACAATTACTTCAAGATTAAAGCATATGGATATTACTACTTCAGTGTGCATGTTTCCTAAACTGCGTAGTCTAAGAGAAAGTGCGTAGTTCTGGTGAACGTTTAGCAATTACCTGAAATGTTTCTTATATAAAAACTAAAGAAATAGAGGTTATTCATGTGTATAATGGCTTGCAACAGTAACCTACTTTATAACCTCATATTCTATAGGAGAGTTCTTTTCACCACAGAGCCACAAAGGCAGTACTATATTGTTTCATATCTAAAAGAAATGACAAACATCACCCGTTCATTTGTCCTACTGTTAGATGATACTGAACAGTGTGAGGTACTCAGCTGTGTTACTTGTTACCTGTAGAGTAACCAGGATTTGAAATTCCAGTTTCTGCCTCTTTGAAAATAACAGTGTCAAAAGCAGCACTGCCTGCATGAGGGATCTGGATTTCTGCTTGTGTGGCAAAGACTCATCTCCATGTCTGGAGTAAGAGAAGAGCTACACCTTCTCTCTCATGCTGATATATCAGCGCGGTCCCCACAACAACCTAGACAGAAGACACAGCTGCAATGCTATTTTAAGAGTTACAGTTTAAAAGCAGTTGTCTTAGCTTTAATTCTGTTGTCTGCTGGCAAAGGAGTTGAGCCTCACTGATTGGATACTACTTAAATGAGGCTATTTCTAACACCTCAGATCAGAGACAAAAGCAATTTCTGATAGGAAGGATTCCAACTACTTTCAGGATTTAAATTCAAACCATAACCAGTTGCAAATCAAGCAGGTCAACAGGTCAGTATCCTTCCAGAGTACCTGTGTTCTGGTGCACAGCGAACTGCATTCAGGTTTTGATAGCACCTTGTTAAAAAGAAAGACAAGTTGCTGTAATGATTGAGTGTAAGTGGTCTTAAACTGACTTATTAATAAGTAAAATATATTATCTCATGCCACAGTTAACCAGTTTTAGGCTGTCCCATTTTTGCTTGGGGCTGGGGCATGCTAGGTGAACACAGGCATGGACTCGACTGATGGGCACAAATAGCTCAAAAATGTTGCCACTGTAACTCAAGAAGTATAATTCTGCATTTTAACCTTTTCTTCGATCTCTCTAGACCAAAGCATTGTTCAGACTGATTCTTTCAGTTTATCTCCATCTCTAGTTTCTTCTTAGTAGTTCTCAGAAGAGAAAAAAAATTATACAATGAGCAGAAACACTTATTTTCTCAGAGGGGAGCACATGAAATAAGACATCAATCCCTCCCTCTTTCTTTTCTTTACATGAGAGTTATTTCTCCACTTGTACATACCTATAGTGTTGAATGTTGCTGCAGGCAATGAGAGACGTGAGCCCTGATTTGTGATGCTCCACCCACAGACTGTACAGCAACACGCCGAAAGAAAGTCCTTCATCTTGTTCTTCACTATTCTCATGCTACAGCACACTGTCACCTCCTTTATAAGCCATGAAAGAGATCATGGAAAGAGAACAAAGCAGACTCTTGAAAGAATCTCTTCTCACTTTCTTGTGTTTCAAAGGATACACAATTTGTCTTCAAAATAAAGAAATCTAACTGCTGCTGCTCTCTGTAACATTTCTCCCCTGCCTCCCTCAGGAGGAGGAGAAGTAGAAACTAAAGCTCTAAATATTATTTTGATTGCAGTTTAAAACAGTTACAGTGTAATTAGTCCAAACTATCACTGTGAGAAAGCACATACATTAGTCAAATAACATCTGCCATTCAGTGCCTTAGCCTAAATATAAGCTGTGTATCTGAAAGATCTTCTGGCAATTTCAACGTAGTGTAATATCACCAGCACCGAAATATATAAACAAAAACAATTGCATGGCTGATATTTCTGCTGTGGTTACTTAGGATCTATGGATCATCTGAAACATTTTTGAGAATCAGGTATCTCTTAAACCCAACACTGGTAAGGCTCATACTATGGCTTAATGTTACACATCTTGGACATTACTTAAAATAGTTTGATTTCTTGTGTACTAAGGACGTCATATGAAGACTGAAATTTCTGCCATTTTTTCAGCTGATTTTCACATTCACTTTATGCTACTAATTCATAGATTTACTAATCATCAATTAATGAAAGCAAGTATCCCTTAGCTACATGAAACTTCCATTGACTGATTTTTTTTTTTCAAACCAGGAAATAATTAGGATGGAACTAAACCTTTTTATTATAATTATTATTAATTTTAAATCAAGCTGCATTATTGTCTAAATTCTTTTAAAGTATTATAATCCAAGAACCACCAATGAGTATTTCCCTGTTTCTAGCCTTATGGGAGGTATATTGTAGAAAATAGCCTGATGTCAGAATTTTGAAAACCCTCAGTGGAATCCATAATCTAGAAGATGATGGATCTCCATTTTCTGAAACAGAATGCTTAGAAAAACATTTCAGCTTAAGCATCTGAAAAGCGAGACATCACACTTGTTAACTGCATTTTTAATTCCCTTTCATCTACATGCAGGTAGCTGCCTGTATAATGCAAACTATGTCACATCACTGTACTTTAAAGCTGCAGTGCAGTGCCTGAGCCCCTGTGTGCTCCAGCCTCATTGCACAGTGCTAAGGCACATAGAGAAAGGACCATCCTTTTCTTTATTCTTGCACAGCTCCATGGTTGGACCTTGAGGTGCTATAGCAGCACAGGCTGTCAGCTAGACTGTGGTAAGTGTATTGCTTTCTTGCCCAGCAAATATTCCATACTGATATCCTTGAGGTCATCAGAGAATGGAACCAGGCAAAATATCTGGCTCCTCATGCTCCTAGTTTCTTCCTGGGGTGTCCTGGTGCAGCTGTAGGATGTTACGCATTTGGTATTACAATTTTGTAGCATAAAAAAATAGCTCTCCACTTTTTTTTTTTTTTGGGGGGGGGATGGGGGAAGGGGCAGGTGAAGAGGAATATATATTGATCAACTTACTGCCACTGTATCAATCTTTTTTATTCCATGCTGAAACACTGCATCTGAAATGAAATTAAGAAACTATGGAGACTATTCCTAGCACATCACTAATCTAAAGATTACCTTTCTGGTTCCTTTCATCTTTAAAGTGTGGATGGGTACAGCATTCTTCAGATTCTTAAGGTATGCCGGTCTACGATATATCCTAAATATACTGGTTTAGAACCATATTTTATCTCATATTGAATCCTCTATGTTTCTGTCTCAACCACTGATAAGAATGGGACTACTGCACTTGTAGTCAGAACCACTGTTTACTGAAGTATGAATATTTCTGCACAGTTATGACAAGATAGAACTTCCCTTCTGTGTATTATGCTATTTGTCTACTGAGTACACCTTCCTGCTGCCAGAGGGGAGAGCTGCAATATAAAGAAAGCACCTTCCGTAAATATCTGCTCCATGTTTATGTTTTTCACTTTTGGTGTTCTCCAGCTAGGAAGTTATGTAATATTTGGCGTATTATAACATTTTTATTTCCTATGAAACGTGGAAGTGACTTTACTGGCAAAGTTAGCTGACCCCAGTGCAGTAAATTTGATTTCATGACTGCTAATATATTTGAAGCCTAACCCATAATAGTGTCTATTACTTCAGTCTTGGGTTTCTACTGAGCAGAGGTTGTTAATAACACTGAGCCTGCGGAAGATTTGATGCATTTTTGTTGTGCATGACTGGAAAAGAACATATGGCCAACAAACTAATTTTCCTAGATTAACAGACAGAAAAGAGAGGTATTTCCACTGAACTGCTGCTTCCTTACTGATTTTCACCAGGAGTTCTATTCTGATACCTGTTTTAATACTATATTCTTTGTATATATTTCTGTTCATATTTTACCCACTATCTCCAATAAATCCTAAAATCTAATGTAAAATATTTCTCTCAAAATAGGTCTTCTATCTACTTCCCACTACCACTTCTCCAAGGTTCAGCCAATGACCTTTGTAAGCCATCTGCTAGGAATATGACAGCAACAAAGTCTGGGATCAGTCTTTAGGGTTCTTTGGCTTAAAGGTCCCCACAGAAAACTGAGTGATTCCCAATAGTGAAAAAACCATTTCCACTCTCCAGCAATGAGTTAAACAATGGGGTTTAAATACAGAGAGATTTAGCAGAATTACAGAAGTGAGTAACCCATCCTTTTGTGGAGATATCAGAGAGCAGAGAGCTTCCACTTTCCAGACCACCCCAGCAGCAAGAACAGGATGGTCCTCCTTCACATTCTGTGAGTGGCTAACAAAAAGTGTTTATAAAACTAAGTAAAGTAGAAACAGAGGTGGCCTTCAACAAAATGATGTAGACTGACTGTATCCACACTCCACAGCAGTGGTCTCTGAGTCTCTGCATTGACCCTGTATGGTGTTCTTATAGTCCACAAACACCAACACTACTTGCTGTATGTGATAAGACACTGGAACAGGTTACCCAGAGAAGTGGTGGATGCCCCATCCCTGAAAACGTTCCAGGCCAGCCTGGACAGGGCTCTGAGCAACATAAACTAGTTGAACATGTCCCTGCGCATTGGAGAGGGTTGGTCTAGATGACCTTTGAAGGTCCCTTCCAACCCAAACTATTCTATAATTCTATGATTCTACAATATTTGTGGTTTTTTTCAGTTCAAATAATGTTGGAACCATGTGCAGCCTGTCAAACTATTTTGTGGTAGTTTTTTTCATAGTGTAAAACTGGAGATATCGCAATTGCACTGGAGAACTGTGGAGAGATTCAAATCTATCTTTACTATACTATATTTGCAACAGTACTTGGCACACACTGTCCCACAAACTGGGCACAGAGGTTGCCTCAGAGTTTGCTAGTTTCCTAGTCGAAGTTATTCCTGCGAGTGTGCACTCAGTTAAGCAGTAGGGTGAATAAGGATGCTGTGTTCAAGCTTCCTCCACACCCTGTTTAATTTAGCTGTATAAATGTAGCCATGGCAGTCAGACTGCTGAATTGCTACCACCATAGTGTAGTCTCCTTGCATAGCTACACAACCTATTTAGCATTGCTACCATCAGTCTTTCTGCAGAGGTCACCCTGGGGTTCCTATGCTAAGTTGCTTATGCCTGTGGTGCACCATCTTCTGCTGACACTGTACCACTCTGCCACTGGCTTGCTGATAGTCTGCAGCTGCTCTGGGTGGTTCTTGTTTTTCAATCCAGTTGGATAATACAAGCAGTCCACACAGAAGCCATATCACAGAAATAAGATATATTTGACACAATTTCCTTCCAAAATGTCTGTTTCCCCAAATTGAGGTCATCCCATTGAGGCAGATTCCAGCATTTGTTTAATGCATAAACAGACCCTCGTTGTTTGTCTCAATTCAATTGCAGTTCTGTCTTTAAATGTAGTTTTCAATAGAAATGCATCAGAATGCTGCAAAACCTACACACTCACGAGTGTACCCTGATGCAAACACTTAGCTTGAGTCAGCTCCTGTGCTCTCCAGCAGACATCTACAGTCTTATTCACCCTCATTTTTCTCCCTCTGCCTTTCTAAGAAGAGTTGTTCTTTATGCTCTTTTTCCTCTCATCTACATGCCTCCAATTTTGTGTATCTTGCCAAATTTCCTTTAAAAAGTGCATACATCGTGTTTCCTATGAATACAAGTTTGCTCTGACCATAACACATTTTTGAGGAAGACACCAATTCAGCTGAAGACTGCATAAACTCCTATTGCCTTTCAAAACTTCGATCAAGTTAAACAAAAATATTTAAAACTTTTTATGATAACGAAGAGGTGACATATTTCTTATTCACACTTATTCAAAAATTTGTTGTATTGTTACTGGGCATCCTGATTTCTGCCCACAGCACAGATCCATGAGGATTGCTGGAAAGTCTCATCAAGTTCTGCTGATGAGTTTTCTTTTATGGCATCTGACTTCAGTAGGAGTGCTTGTGAAATCTGCATTACTTAAACACAAGCATTTGCAGGATCTGTGCCCTTAGAATGACTGCCTAAGTTAGCATGACACCCAACAAACTAAGAGTTTGCCAGCTTCTGCTACACACATTTTTGTTTTCCAATAGGTATGGAGATTTTTATCCCCAGATCTTAATGTTTAAAATGTCAGAAAAGAGAAAAACCAGAGGGAGTTACCCTCTGAGTACATGTGAATTTCCAGATAATAACAGAGGCTTGACATTTTTCATAATCATTGTACCTTGAACAGGCTTTAAACCTTTGAATGGCTCCATGCAGTGCAAAAATTATACCCCAGTCTTGTTCCTATGTTCCAAATTTTAGTTAAAATCATTTATATGGAGATCAGGGATCCCTATCATCAAAGTTGAATAGGCAAACTCTTCATCACGCACCATGTAAAAGAATATTAGAATCTAATTTTTATTGATTCAGAATTCCTTAGCAAATTGCTGGGTTAGGTTAAAGAGCAGGTTTTTTATTAAATCTGGATTTGTGCTAAATCAAGATCAAAAAGGATGTCATAGAATGCTTTAGAATTCCACATAATTTAGGAATATTTTAGCAGGGTCTCTATTGTACAATGACTCCCTATTATTCTGTATTTTAGGCTAAAAGAACCCTTATATTCATTTATTCACTACTAAAATAATTATTTTTACTAATTTGTTTTTCAAGGTGAGCTTCTAAAAGAAGTCTGTTGTATTACCATTGATATATAGTCACAGCATGATAGAGAAATTAGCAAGAATTGTTCTTGTCTTAAACAATTGAAAATGTTAGTAAATCACACACATTTTCAAGGATGAAGACTGCCTGCTAGGAGGTTCTTTTTCAGGAAAAAAAAAAAATCGAGTTTCTGGTAAATATTTTTTTTTTTTATGTTTTAGTGGGCATCTTTCCTTTCATCACTATATCATTGTCATTGTATAAGCAACATGAAACCAGTAAAGAGAGATCTGAGAATTGGAAAAGTCAGGAAAATATTCTTTGGGGATTTTTGAGTCAGAGGCTTCAGGATAACTAAAAACAGATGCAGACTTCATTAGACAGATTATAATTACGTTTGCACAAGTGCACAAAAAGACATGTCTGTTGGATCCCATGCTTCATCCCTGTGCCTGTATGAAAGATGGTCACTGTCTCTGTCCTAGCACCCCCAGAGCAAAAGTGGGAAAGAGATCATGGCCATCAATGCTGCTTGCTCTAATAGATGAAGGATGAGCTACAACTCTGTCTTAATTAGGACCAGCTGTTGGATTCAAGCTATCATGCACTCCTATCATCCAAGGTATGTGGAAGTTGCCACTTTCACTTCGACTTTCCCAGTGAGTCAGAGTATATCTGCCATCCTACATCGACGGCCAGAGTCAAAGTCACAGTAGACTGTGTGTTAAAGTCCTAGTGAAAACCCATGTAACTCTTTCACCAGCCACAGTGCCATAGCTTATGGGACATACTTTTAATAAAGATTTTTATTTTCAGACTCATATAATGCCCACTGAACAAGGTCAACAGAAATACTTGCACTTCTAGAAAGAGCACTGCTCATCACCATGTATCATGAAAATGAATCATCTTCAAGCTGCCTGCACTTACAGCTGTCTTGCTTAACTCATTGGATGGCGCATTGCCTGCTCATGTGTTGTTTAGACGTAGTATAGGGAATAGGTGTCAAAAAAGATGATTTTACAAGGATAATTTAAATAGAACAACAACTGTTAGCTTGTTAGCAATAATTTCCCTTTTGGTGACTGAACAAGAAAGCATTATTCCCCCATGAAGCTTTCCAACCTGCTGGCACCTGCTCCCTGCTGCAGCATCATGAAGTTGAGTCAGCCAGGCTCCCGGACTGCTGTCTCAGAGCTGGGGCCCATATTTGCAGGGATACCGGAACATCAAGAACATGTTTTCATCTAACTCAAAGTGTAATTCTTGCTTTGATATCAAAGACTAGGAAAGTACAGAAGAGGGAATGTTTCCTCACCAGTGTTTTTTTCTTTTTCCTCCTCTGTCTCTTGCTGGAGCTAATTCTCGCCAAAGTACTTCATCTTTTCAGCTGGACAAACTGTTCTGAACTTTTCTTATTAAATCTCTTGGATCTTTTGTAAGAGCCTTCTGGAAGAGGATTTCTGGATAAAAAGGCTAAGCATATCCATTGCCTTTGTTTTAATGCAGTCTGAATTTTTATGAGGGATACACTGATTGTCTCTTCTCAAAAGGATAAAATAATTGCAGGAATTTGAGTTTAATTAGCCTTCCTTGCCTATTTTTTTTTCCTTCTAAACTAAGTCAGAACTGTAAACACAAAAATAAACAATTCTTGCTCAGTTTCTCATCATAGTGTAACACAGTCCAAACCACTTCTCAACTCCCACTCAACATTCAGAAAACAGAGCATCTCACACAGAGCACCTGCCATCTTGCAGGATAGTGCCATATGTGATTATCTTAAAGATTTATGTAGCGATATAACTGCAAACTTAAGACAGAGAGCGATGTTTCCTCTTACCGGGAGCTCTGGTTAGCCACCAAATAAAAATTGTGTAGGTATCTCCATGTTCCCTTTCTTGTCTTGTCCATTTTTTCTTTTTTTTTTTTTTTTTAATAATAATTGGAAAAGCATAAGTAAGATCTGTCAGAAAAAGTAAGACTACAATAGGTATAGAAATGCTTGAGCAGGGGTATGGAATATTGCAGCTTTCTACTGATGTTGGTTTTTTTCACCTTTAAAAGCCAATTGTATGTCTTGAAAATGTCATTTCTTTAAGCATTTTAAACGTGCTGGTTTCAAAATCAAAATGTGGATTTTTATTGTCAGAAAATATGATTAAAAAATATTTTGCCCAATTAGTTTCCATTACAATTAACTAATAATAAAGTACTCAAGCATCTACATTTCTGATCAAATTTCACCTAACAGAATTATGCAAAGTATTAAAAAAGATCTAGAGAAATGGCAGCATGTAGTTGTTTCATAAACTGCAGGAGTAAATGTTCTAAACTATGTGTATTTTAAGAGCTGACTGTGCCCTACGGCATCTCTAGAATCTGTAGAGAGTGACTCTATGAGACACAGGAAAATTCATGACTTTTTTCCAATGCATCATTTGATTCCTCGTCTTTATGTTGGAGAAAAAAACCCAACCTGCTACATTTTTTGAACAGTCACTGCCACCAAAACTGACTTCTAAGGAGAATTCATTAATTTTTTTCCTCACATTTATTCTAAAGAATGTTCAAGAAATAATGATGCTATACTTAGTGGGGATAATAAGAATGAATAGTACTATTCATAATAATCTTCATATCTATCGTGCATTAGCATATGAACAATAGACATCTAATATTTTTGGCTGCTTTCTTTATTCTCTCTCCTATTTGTGTATGTGGCATGTCACTGTGTTGAGATTTTTACATCTCACCTGACTATGGTGATCAGCTAAATACTGGTATAAGTAATCTGACTTATTTTAGTAGTTCTGGAAATCAGATGTGCCATCCAACTGCCCAGCTGAATAATTCCTTGGAGTGCAGTTGTATAACCTGTAGAAGACTAACTAAATAAAACATTTTTAAAATAAAAGATAGGTACAGACTTTGCTGTAGTCCCAAAACTGCAGTAATTTATCAGCTGGAACTAGTATTAACAGGGACCTGAGTTGATTGATTGAAGAGTCAATATGCATCTTCAAATTTTAGAATAATTCTCCAGTGCTATTGATATTGGTGACAAATAAGAACTTCCCTGATGAGCCTGTGGCTGCTAATAACTACTATTTAATTCAACTAAAGTTATTGTTTGTAGAGTGTTCTGTTTCTAAATTTATACAGCTCAAGTGGATGTCCCAAGCACAAAGGAAGACCTGCTCAAACAACTCATGAGAAGTCACAGACGAGCAGCTGTGTGGATTACATAACTCAGGAAGAAGAAAATAATACAAATGGATGTTTGAGAGGATGGAAAAGCAATGTGGCTCCTGACCTGCAAATAGAACAACATTTTTTATTTTGATTACAATTTTGCCCATATTTGTCTTAACACTGCTTTTACTCTGCCTGAGACTAAGAGCATGGGCACTGTAAGATAAATAGAATTAACAAAATGGAAATCTGTAAACGACATCAGATGGTAGGTGGCAACATGAATCCAGTAATGCATATTACAGGGGAGGTGATAAAGGCAGCACACTTCTTCAATCTCATGCTTTCTCTTCCTGTTCGCAGGACACTCCCAAGTGATGTTCTCACACAAAGACATCTAACTCTTTCCAGCTGGCCTCTATTTTTCCTAGTGAATGAGGCAAGTAGGAGGAAAGAATATATCATTGCCCTGCATGGATTGTAATTTTTTCAGCAACCGCTCCTCCCCCATTTTACCTGATAAAATGTAGCTTCTTCAAGACTAAAACCTTTTATAAAAATATACCAGTTCAGAACAAGAGATTCCCCAGTACCCACAGGAAGGAAGTTGATTTTCAAAGGGGTGAATTTCAGAGGAGGTGAATTATCATTCCAAGAGTCCAGAGGCAGATTCCAAAGGGAGATTTATGTATTGCAGTGCTCACTGCTACAGCTGTTGGTGGCCTGCTGCCAGTCTGGAGTTTGAGCAGCTCTGGAAGTGACACTTGCATCAGTGGCTCAGGCACTTACACTTTCCATGTACTGAACACAGGGAGTTGGGGATGCTGAAGACATGGGAGAGTGCATTGCTTAAGCCGCTAAAGATACTGGAGGAGGCAGGTTTCCGAAGGCATGCAATTCTTCAGGACACAGGGATCTAGCTGAAGGGTCTTACCTTTTTTTCCTTAATGTTAAAATGTTCAAAATGCTATTTTTCAAAATCAATTGCACCTCCATAAGTATTCAGGAAGAGCGGAAGTACTCACCTTGCTTGCATTAGACTTTATGTAACATAAACCAGTTCCAAACAGATGACTAGCCAGATCTGTGGCAACACAAAACTACACTTCTCTGGTGGGTTGATCTTGGCTGGCCACCAGGTACCCACCAGTCTGGGGAGGGCAAGGACCATTCATTTGACCACCTGCTTCTCTGGCTGGTGAAAGACTGGGGGCTGTACGCCAATTTACGTTCTCTTGTGTTCCTTCAATCCACTCCACCAGGCTGCTGCATTCTCCTCTGCCAGCACGGCTGAGGCCTGGAAATGAGAAGGTGAGTCACCAGTGCCATGCATAGAAAAAGTGCAGTGAAGGACGGCTGTACCACAGAGTAAATCACTCCCTGGTGCTCCCCACAGACCTGTGCCCCAGCGCCCACAACACGTCAGCTCACCTTCTCATGTCTGCTCTTGCCTGGGCTTCCTTCCTTAGACAGCTAGGGGAATGGCCTGCATCTCATGTTAGTCTGGAGTTAGGTGACGGCTGAGGGCTTCTACCCAGGGACCAGAAGGGTAGGACACAACTGTTGAAGACATCTGTCCAAATGTCAGCAAGCTGTATCAATCAGACCCTGTGCTCTGAGGTGAAGGGGAAGTGAATGTGTGTTAGAAATTCATGGCCACCTCTGTCTGAAGTTTCTACATCAGCAGCTTGGCATTAAAAATCCAGTGGCTTAATTGGTGAATAGCCTGCCAGTCACATTTACAAAATGAACAGGAGGCACTTTTGAATTCTTGCATTCTTGAAACACTTATGATCCTTTTCTCGTATCTTTTAGCCTATCTCTCTCTTCTTACTTGAATAGAAGTGGGAAGAGGAAAAAGAGAACAGCAAGGGCTGGAGAACCTTTTTATAAATATACAGAGCATCATCTGTAGGTGGTGATATAAAAATTACAAGAAATGTTCCTCTCTGTTACTGTATATAGATATGCCTGGTTGGTCAAAGTCTGCCACTGCAAACACCAGGAATATAACCACATTTCTGAACGTCATTATCCTGCTTGCTCCAATAATCTCATTAGTAACTCTGCCTTTGAATTCCTTCAGTCTTTCTGAGTGTTTCTGGCTTTGTTGAGAATTAACTTATCAATTGCTGGCATTTGCAATCACTTGCTCATTCCAGCTAAAAATTGCATTGGAAAGGTATTGTCTGAGTTACTTTATCTGTACTTTAGTTCTTCCCTCTGCATGTCAGTCAGATGCCAGTCTGAATCGTGAGCTGTTTATTTGAAATGCAGCCACCTGGATTGTTTTGTTCTCACTGTTCTCCCTGGCTTTCCAGACCACTGTGAAATTTCCACTACGTGTTTCTAAATGTCAGGAATTATTGTCCTGCTTCGTTCTCTTTTGCGTCACCAGTTGGAGTGCCTTCAGTGACATTCCATTTTCAGGAATAAGTCAGAGATACAAACTCAGCCGTCCAAACAGCAATTCACTAGTACCTCAGGTACATATCAGAACAACTCTATTAGAGCATATTACCGGTGATGAAATATTTATCTACCAGTTCAAATAAAAGAAACTCTCTATCTTTTTCTGTTACTTTAGGAAAATCCAGGAGAATATAGGACTGTCTGGAAAGATATTTTTGCAATGAGGTATCGATTTTAAGGAAGTTTTTGCAATAGAAAGGTTTATGAGATCCAGGGCATCTTGGGTCACTTCTGACGACAGATAGGAATAGAGATCTGAAATGAAAAAGTTGTACTATTGATCTAAAAAAGATGGGATTGATAGTGTGCCATTTTTGAAACCAAAAAGATACTGGCGTTGTTCCAATGGGACTTACAAACCAATTTCAAAACCTTAAGAGCCTGTAAAATTACTAGATTTCCTGATACTAATGAGTTACATGTCAAGAAGGACTCATGCATTTATGAAGATTAGACTGTTTTTTCTTCATTTTTCGTAACAGAATATGGTCTCTGAAAAGGTGAATCCCCAAATGGCAAGAAGCAGTGGTGTCATCTCTATTACAAGTTTTTATAGGAAGGGGCTAGTGATGCATTATCCTCATTCTCAGGGCAATGGCAACTTGAAGACAGTTGAAGATTACTCCACCTACTGAAAGTATCCTGAAGTTCAAGGCCAGCTCTGAGCCTGGGCAAAACATGCTGCTTCCCAGGAGAACATGCTGCTGGGGTGGCATCATAACAGAGGCACTGCTGCCTATTTCTCCCATTTCTGAACCCTGGAAACCAAGGCTGGCTGTTGCTGCTGCTACCCCTGCAAAGGCATGGGTGAGAGTGTGTGCAAAATATGTTATTTTTGGAGGAGGATGGAGACATAGGATGTGAGCACACCCTTCCAACAACGGTAGTGATTGCTGTACCTACCTCCTTACATGTATCTGGAAAGAACAGGAGGTGCTGGAATTCTTGGGCATCTCCTGTTGCCTCTGGCCCCATCAGGTTTTCCTGCAGCAGGAGTAGGAGTATCACAGCTCTTTGTTTTGACCTTTAAGGTCATTGAGTCCAACCATAAACCTAACACTGCCAAGTCCACCACTAAACCATGTCACTGAGTAACACATCTACATGTCTTTTAAATACCCCCAGGGATGGCAACTCAACCACTTCTCTGGACAGCCTGTTCCAATGCTTGATAACCCTTTCAATACAGGAATTTTCCATAGTATCCAATCTAAATCTTCCCTGGTGCAACTTGAGACCATTTCTTCTTGTCCTATCACTTGTTATTTGGGAAAAGAGACAAACACCCTCTGTGCTAAAACCTCCTTTCAGGTAGTTGTAGAGAGTGGTAAGGTCTCCCCTCAGCCTCCTTTTCTCCAGGGTAAACATGCTCAATTCATTCAGCCGCTCCTCATAAGACTTGTGCTCTAGAGCATTCACCAGCTTCATTGTCCTTCTCTGAACTCTCTCCAGCACCTCAACGTCTTTCTTATGATGAGGGACCCAAAAACTGAACAGAATTTTCAAGGAGGAGCCTCACCAGTGCAGAGTATAGTGGCACAATCACTTCTCTGGTCCTGCTTGCCACACTATTCCTGATACAAGCCACAATGCTGTTGGCCTTTTTGACCACCTGGGCACACTGCTGAGTCATATTCAGCAATCTGTCAACCAATACCCTCAGCTCCTTTTCCACTGGGCAGCTTTCCAGCCACTCTTCCCCAAGCCTGTAGCATTGCACGGGGCAGGACCCTGCACTTGGCCTTGTTGAACCTCATACAGTTGGTCTCAGCCCATTGATCCAAATGTTCCAGATCCCTCTGTAAAGACTTTCTACCCTCCAGTAGATCAACACTCCCGCCCAACTTGGTGTTGTCTGCAAACTTAATGATGATGCACTGTATACCCTCATCTAGATCATTGATAAAGATACTAAACAGAACCAGGACCAATACTGAGCCCCGGGGAACACCACTTGTGACCAGCCGCCAACTGTATTTGACCCCATTCACCACAACTCTTTGGGCCCAGACATCCAGCTAGTTTTTTGACCCAGACAAGAGCATGCCCATCCGGGCTATGAGCTGCCACCTTCTCCAGGAGAATTTTGTGGAAAACAGTATCAAAGACTCTAACGAATTCTAAGTACCTAGCAGTACCTAGACTAAGATCTAATCGGGCTTTGGTTCCCTTAATGTTCTCCCTGCACAACCTCACAACACCTTTCTGGTCAGTTTGGGTCAGCTATCATTGCTGTGTCTCTTCTTCCAGCTTACAATAACTAAAACATTGGTGTGTTATCAACATTGCTTTGATCACAAATCTAAAACACAGTACCATATGGGCTGCTAGGGAGAAAATTAACTCCACCCCAGCCAGAGCCAGCATATATAGGAACAACGCTAGGAATTTTCAGGGAGATTTATTAAGGATAGTAAGCAGAAAAGAGTCGTTTAGGGCAAAAGCTTAAAATGCAGTTAAAATAAATTAAAACTTGATTTCGCATATGGTCTTAGATTCATGTTTCAATGTATTTTTCACTGCATATGGCAGTACTAAATGCATGGTTTTGTTCAGAATATCACAAAATCTTTTCTTAAAGCTTTTTTCTTTGTAAATTTTGAATGAACAGAAATATAATTTTATTGACATCAGGAACTGAGACTAGCAAGAACTACAATTTATGAGCTTAATTTTGTGTTCAAAATGTTAATGTTTTTGCATTCATGAATATTCATTTTGTTTCCCTTACTCATGTGGCAAAATTCATAACTTTTTCTTCTGTTTATTTTAAAAATGAAAAATATTCTCACTAATGAAAATCTATTTGTTTTTATTTTTGCATGTGGCTATATCCGATTTTTCTTTATATATTAGAGATTAATATGATAAAACAATTGGAGTACATATTTGTCCCACTTCTGAGGATTTTTGATCTGTGTTATTCTTGGGACTTATATCTTTCTCCAAAACACAGTAAGAAGTAGTCCAGACATACACTGTATTAAATAAATTAATAAATGTTTTGCATCAGACATTTAACATCACAGCAATCCATTAACTTGTCTTTTGAAATTCACCAATAACATCACTGACGTTCTTATTTAATATTTCCCTTTCCCAATAAATGTTTAAGATGGGTGCTGATAAAAGTTACTACTTTTCTCACATGAAAGAAAATGTGTTTAAAAATTTCCCAAGCCCTGAAGAGCCATTAGACCCCTTTATTTCAAGCCTGTGTAGGTGGCACTGCTCTCAAAGTAAGGCTTTTATTCTTCAAAAAGTGTTTTAACAGGAGCTGTCCTTGGGGACCACTTTAAGGCAATGAAATCAAGTTAAGACGTGACAGCATCTTATCTATGTATGGATGGGCACATCCCAGGGATGAGAACAATTCTTTCCAAGGGAAAGGCTGTTCAGCCTACCTTTTGAGGCACTCTCTTCTTCTAATCTTCTGGCAATACTCTAACTTTCTCCTTTAAGTAAATCTCACAAAGATTATTTCCCATAACAGAAATAAAACCGTATATTCCTTTGAAGTGGAGAAATGGTATGCAGGTAGGCAGCTTGCAGAAGCTGGCAATCTCCCTGATTGTGCTGCGCCTCAATCGAGAGATGCTGCAGGTTCAGGGACTGTCAGTACAACTTTTACTAGTAGCTTTAAATTGCTTAAGATCTCTTAAAATGCAATTGCAGAGGCTATTTATCTTCTGCTTGAGTGCACAATCTGGAAAAAAAAAAAAAAAAAAAAAGAAAAAGCATATAGCCTCTGCTGAAGACAGAGCTAAGCTCACACAGCTTCAAATCCTAACAATTCTGTATAACAGATTTAGTTAAACAAAACCGCCACTCAAGAGAATTTGTAAAAAATAAACCCATTTGAAAAAATTGGATCCTTCCAAAGACTTAAATGCAGAACAAAACTTTGCCTGAGTAACTCTCTGCTTTATCCAGGCCCTGAAATCTCATCCTGTGTAACTTCATATCTTACCATGATATAGCTTTGTAGAAAACCTTTGGGGAAAATCCAACCTTTTATCAGGTCTATAGGGGCTCATAGAAAATTTTCCTACTAATTTCACTTTTCCATCAACTTCAGCAGGGAAGATATTTTGCCTTTCTTCTTATATGCAATAAACAACTATTGTGAGGATGATTGACATACTTTGCAAATGAAGTTTCAGCTGTCTTACTTTGAGTATTAACAACACACATTTGTGTTGGTACTTGAGATCTAAGAAACTTTGTATTATTTGTCATACAGTCCAATGGAGTTACTTTTAGTCATCAGAAAAAAAATGACTTAGCTGTGAAAAGAATGTGTATTTTTAAAAATCTGATGGTATTTTAGAAAAGAAACAGACTGTAATGTTTTGATGCACACTGAGGACATTGTATTGAGAGAGAACTTCTTCATGCTTAAAAGCAAAGCCAAGATACAGAATATGCATCATGGAGCAAAACATGTTCATTTATTATGTAAATTCTTCAAATTTAAGGTGCTTCTTCAAAATGCCTATTAGAGAAAATGTGCCAGATGAGGAAGATAAGCAAAAGAGATCACTTCTTTTTTGTCATAGCACTGGGAGAAGATTTGTAAAAGTCAAAGACTGATGTTTCATTTTTTAGATGGGCCTGAGAAGGAGGAGTGAGGAAGGAAATGACACACAGATTTGTGCAAGTAGCAGTGTCGTTTTTGTCCTAATTACGGCTGTGTGAACGTTGGAAGAGCTGCCATACTGGGTTAAACCAATGGTTCATCCATCTCAGTGTCCAGCCACTAAAGGAAGTTTAATGACGGCCATAGGAGCAAAATAGTGTGAACCATCTCTTTTCTGTTTCTGGCAGTCACTGGTTACAACACACAGCTATGAGACCTAAAAGCGTGTCTCTTCTTTACACATGATGTAAAGGGATTTAAAATTACTAGATTCTGTATAAGCGTTGCTTTTCATATGAAGGCACCCAGTTCATTGGAATCACAAGTCTGGTGCTGATGGATTTGTTAAATTAGTTAAAAACCATCGCCCCAAATAAAACAGTTGAGTCTTTTTCTGGGAATGAGGTATACCAGTGAAATACTAATTATTATTGTTCTCTTCATCATTATATAATGAATTGCTGAACAATTAGATATCTTCTTCCTTTTTTTTTTTTTTAAATTGTTACCCCCCCATTTCCCCCCCACCCCCCCCCCCACCCCTCCTCAGTAAAAGCCTTCCAGGACTTTCCTCACCAGAGAAGCTGAGAATTTCAAATGTCTCTGTGAAAACAAAACTTTCTATATACTCCCTAATACAGGTTTATTTTATTTTCATTTTTATTCCATGCTTGTGCAAGACATAAAATCACTGAAGACTGTATGAATATACGTGAGCTAGTCCGGAATGCAGTTTTGCATATACAATACAATTGCCACATCAGCTTGTCACATTTCATTTATTATTACTAGGATTCACTACCTAAATTGTGGCAGTGCTTAGTCTGCAGAGGCATTCTGCAGACACAGGGCTGAGTAAAACTAAAAAAAAAAAAAAAAAAAAAGTGAGGGAAAAAATAAGCAGTTGTTTTATAAATATAGATTATGCCTAGCAAATATAAGTCTGGAACAACATTCATTTTGTTAGGAAATAAAGCAACACTTGACTTCAGAAACATGAATTTTAGCCCATCTACTCCAGTTTTTCCAGAATTACTTGGTATGACTTGAGGGCAACTTGTTGTCCAAATGAATGCTTTATTGTGTTATTTTCTATATACCTGTAGGACCTGTTTAGCGTATCTCATTTAAAATGTCACTTGCTGTCTCTTCTTTTACAGGTGTCAGTCAAGTTTGCGAGCTTACCTGGCTGCCAGTGCTTGTGGCCCTGTAAAACTGCTGTGGCTCCCACTGCTTCTGCAAAGTGGACTTGTGGTTTGCGATGACCACAAGCTTTTAGGCATATCTAACTAACAACCTTATCAGCCTCCAATCTGCAGGAACCTGGATGCCGTGCTGCTGTTCCTGCTTCTTAAAGTCAAAATCTTCTTTAACATATTCAAGTTAGCATCTTGAACTGTATATTATTTTACTTTAATTTTACAATTTATATACAGGCAAACACATGTTTCAAACACTATATTATCCCTTGGGTTGATTTTTTTTTTCCCCATAACAACTAGATTTTATTTCCCTAGATATTCTTCTCTAAATGTTTGTATTATAATCATGAAAATTACAGCCCTCTAACTATAGTGTGCCCACCAGGCACTTTGCATTAGATATTGACTTACTGAAGGCTCACAAAGTGACTTTCCTGAAACCTTGACAATGCATCAAAGCTTTAGTGATTTACGAAGAATTATCAGATCCTGAACTTTGTTAATTTATTGCAATCACCAATGGACTCAGAGAAAGAAAAGTATCTCAATAACTTGTAAAAAATGGAATGGGTCAATATTTTTCAAGATCTACATATTTACCTAGAGAATTATGTACATTTAACATCTCTCAGAAATCGAAAAATTACGATTTTTCTTAAGATACACCAAGATCTTTTCTGTATGATTTATAGTTTTTCTAGTTATCATAATTTACACTATTAATGGAATAGAATATTTTTCATGGAGTACTATTTTTGGAAATATTATTTATGGAATAGGAACAACTGGTGTGCAATTGTTTTTGCTCATTCATGGAATAGTGCCTTTCTGATTGGATTCCAAACTATGACACATTGTTTCATAATGATGCATTACATGGCCACGATAGTGACTTGCTGAAATTAGCTGCAAGACAGAGTACCTTATTTGCTCTAACATTTGGTTCACTGGCAGATTTATCATTTTGAGGCTAAGCCAGAGAGATACATGCAAATATTCTGTCATTCTTTAGTCGCTTCCCAAACTATCATTTTTGTATCTTGCTCTAAGGCTGATAGAGCAGTGCAGAAAAAACTAGGGAACTTTCTTGATAACAAGGTGACCATGAGCCAGCAATGTGCCTAAGCAGCAGAGAAAGCCACCTGCATCCTGGGCTGCATGAGGAGGGAAGTGTTGCCAGAAGATTGAGGAATTTGATCCTTCCCCTCTGATCAGCACCAGTGAAACATGTCTGGTGTGCTTGGTCAGGTTCTGGACTCTCCAATAGAAGAGAGACATTGATTAGAGCAAATCCAGTGAAGGACCACTAAAAGGATGAAGGGTTTGAAGAAGGAGGAGGTTGAGAGTGCTGGAACTGTTCAACTTCTGTGAAACTATGCCTCAATGGATCTGTTTGGGCACAATAGGAGAATGTACCCTTACACCAGGAGTGTCAAACTCATTTTCACTTGGGGCCACATCAGCCTCATGGTTGCCTTCAAAGGGCCAAATGTAATTTTAGGACTGTATAAATGTAACTACTCCTACATTTATCCAGTCCTAAAATTACATTTGGCCCTTTGAAGGCCCTAAATTTGGCCCTACATTTGGCCCTAAAATAAATGTAGGAGTAGTTACATTTATACAGTCCTAAAATAAATGTAGGAGTAGTTACATTTATACAGGTCAAAAATTACATTTGGCCCTTTAAAGGCAACCACGAGGCTGATGTGGCCCCAAGTGAAAATGAGTTTGACACCCCTGACTTACACTGATCCTTCTTTCTGCACCTCTCTCCTTTCTGTTCACCGTTCTGATCTTTCCAGAAATATTCGCTGAAGCTACAGAGACTAATGAATGTGGCGGAAGAAGTATTTTAGCAGGCACATTCCATGTACTATCTTGAGTATTACATCTAAAGAACAGACAACCTCTGATTCACTTCTCTGGGACAAGAAGCTGTTTTCTTCCAGTGTGAAAATGCTTTTTTACATAGAAATCATCTTCTTTGTGTCCATACCCTCATAAATTCCATGATATTCTTTCCAGCTTTCAGACATTTATCCATATACTTCAGCACATGGAATTCCTTTTGACTTCTGCTTAATGAACATATCATCAATGTTCTCTCAGAGCAAGCCTTCTGGGAAATCAGTAATTTGGAGTCTGAATTCACTCCCTGACCTTTTTTTTTATTGTCAACATAGAAATGGTCTCAACAAATGGAGCTTGTGTTGTAGTATCAGGAGCAGGATTTTTTTTTTAAGTAGTTCTTTCAATGTTCTCCTGTATTCAAAGAGACTACAGAATTTCCTGCTACTTCTTAAAGACCTGCATATTTGGGAATGGCATGTAACTCTTATAACCTTCAAATTAATTTCCTATTCAAGCTGGAAAGTGAAAGAGTCTCAGGTTGTTTCTCAGTTGGACACCAGTGGTCCAAATAAAGCATGGATGTTGACTGCTGTTGCAATTATAATTATTTTTTTTATCATTTATCAACATGAGGTTTATAATGGAGTATACATAGCAATGCAAAGAAATAATTCATGGAAAAGTAGCTACATCTGAATAAATGGAAAAAAAAGAGTAAAATATAGATCTAGTTCTAACAGCTATTCTAATAGCTATTCCTAATTTAAAGAGTATTGACAGTACTCAGTATTTATTTCAGCTGAATTTGATTTTCTTCTTTAAATTGCTCCACTGACTTTATAGATTGACTTTCGACCAAAACCTGAAACTGTGTCCACACATCTTATTTTATAGATTTTCCTTTCAAATTGTTGTCTCTGGACAGATTGAGTTGTTGATTGTTTGATGGACAAGCTATGCTTCTGATTTTTTTTTTTAAGTCATTTTCATTTCCTTTTTAGCATTTTGAAATGTCATCTGATAAAAAAGAAGAAATTAGTTGTCAACCAAGACTGATTTAAATGAAAAGGGAAAGGAAAATAAGCATTTAGCTAGTACACCTAGCTAAACTAAATTGCTTTATCATGTTGATTAGCTTCTTTGGAATTCACAGAGGAAAGAAATTAAGGAATTTTGTGGTTTATATTTGCAATGACAGCTTCATTTTGAAACATAAAGACAAAATTTGCAGCTCTCTTAGTCACATCTTCAAAATGAGTAGACCCTTTTTTTAGCTAAAAGTGGTGGTTATCTTCTTATACTCTCAGGTATGAAGCTCTGCTCTTGCAGTGCTACATCAGACTGCACCTTCCTACCAATAAATCAACCCTTGTACTGGAAATTGGGTAGTTAGAACTGTGATTACCTCATTACTGGATGTAGATGTTTGCTTCTTATCTTGAAAAGAGATATATTTGCTCACTCTGTGGTTTCAGTAGGACTGGAATGGAAAGTTCAGACTGCTTAGTTTCAGTAAGGCTGTCCAAATACTGAACCTTGAAGTTGTTTCTCCTCTGCTTAGAGCTCGGGCAAGCAAAGCACCTACAGTAAAATCACATCCCAGACTTCTGCTGTTGCATAAAGGGGTGAGTTCAGATAAGAGTGAGGAAATAACAGATAAGAAAAAAAGGATAAGAATTCTACAGGTTTTCATTTCCTTTCAACTTTTTTTTTTTTCTTATCCCAACTGTTGCTAAATTTAATATTCATTAAAACCCAACCTAGAGCAAGAGACTGAGAGATTTTCCTACACTGTATTTCTGGAGTCTTCAAAAACTGATCTGGACCAAGCACACTAGAAAAGAACTATAGTTTATATTGTTAGAGGGAGGATCAAGAATGCTTATACTGAAGAGAGTTCAAATCCTTATAAGGTCTTGTGAAAAAAACAAAAAAGTCCTAGTCTTCTGGAATTCTTTCAAAATATTCAGAGGGGTGATATTTACTTTAGAAGTAGAATGGAGGGAAGTAGGGGAGAAATTTCAGGCTCTGTGGATTATTGGGCTCCCACAAACAGTTTCTTTGTGAGTGTGTTTAAGTTGCTGGGTTATAGGCAGACCGGCAGATAATGCCTAAATTCTCAAAATCCTGACTGTGTCTGCCTCGTCAAGATCTCAGCACACCTCATTGCCAGTGTTCAGAAAAGGTGAGTTCAGATCAAGGCATGTAGAGAGATGAACTATCATGATGCTTAGGTCAATGGGGAGTCTAAGGGAGAGTAACAGAAGAGTTTGGATTATTTAACCAAGGAAAAAAAGACTGAAAAAGTATTATTTCTGTCCATAAAAGCACTGAGGAAGGCAGATAGATGGGAAGGGAAGGATAAGAGCTACTTAACTTAAGGATAGTTCTGGCACAAGTACATATATATGTATAAATGAACCATCAATAAACCTAGGCAGGAAGTTCAACTGTCATTCCTAATTATCAGAGTATTGCAATTCAGGAACAACCTGAATTCCAACCAGTTGGAAAATCTGGGCAAAAAACCTAACTGGTTTTAGACTGGAGTTTGATCACTTTATGAAAAGAATTATGCAATGTGGTTGCCTGCAGAGCTGACTTTAGGCTCTGGCCACAGAAGGAACGTACTTAGCAGAATTATTGATAGAAGATAGTGAGAAAAAAAATTGGCTCCAGAGCTTACAGGGTACTAAACCCCTATAGCATCCTGTCTTTTCTTTTGGCTTTTCATGGCCTTGAATACCAAAAGCTTCCTGACAAGCAGAAGCAACAAAGTAGGGCCTTAAATACCTCCTGCCAGCATTAATGCCTACACACATATAATCTCATTGTGGAACAAGATCAGATTAACTTGGCAAATTCGGAGACTCTTGACAAAGACTGAAGATATTCCTGTCCCCATCCCACATCACATGTACTTGCCATTACTCCAAACCAGTCTCATGCTGGGTACTGACTCAGACATCACCATGAGGAGTTTGTCACCATCATGACCTAATAACATGCCTTTCCAGTCTTTGATTTCTAAATACATAGGAAAAATCTTTATTCCCTGTGAATTTTTCTTCTATAGAGTAGAGATCATAAATCAAAGACCTATCTCACAAGTTTTTTGTTGAGAGAAGTGCCCTGATAGTACTAAAGCATTCCAGTATGGTAGTACTAGGAATGTGAGTAAAGTATGAATAGTGAAGGGTGCATTTTGATGGGTATTTCTTTTGGTAGGAGAGCCAGATTTTTCAAAACCTTGGTCCTTGGTTGCTAGCTCTTATTCACACGCTACTTCAGTTTGCACTGGCCTAGCTGCTGGGAGGCTGTACAATGAGACAAGTCAAGGGTTGAGCAGGCTTAGAAAGAACACGGAAAAATGTGGATGTGTTTTTTGAGCTGTTTCAGTCTATGGCTGCACAAGAAGCTAGAGTAGGAATAAGAGAAGGAAGAGAATGGAATATCTGTTTAAATTAGACTGATGCTTAAATAAATACTTGTTAAGCTACAGCTTGAGGTGTAATTGAACAGTTTGGATGGACAAATATCTAGGGGCTGAGGGAGCAGTAGAGCAGGACAGTCTGCAGAAAATTCCTTATTTATGGAGAAAAGTATGTGACAAAGTTTAGTTAAAACCTACTTTGGCAGCAAATGAAGCAAAATGGTGCTCTAAACAGTAAGTAAACAAGATGTTAATGAAATATTAAATCATTGCCAGAAAATAGGATACATTAGTGTACACAATATTTATGGCACAGATAAATTATGTATTCTTCTAGAGAAAAGACTGAAAAAGTAGCAACTGAAAGAGATGCTTTGAGGATTCCAGACACAGATAATGTCAGCAGAAACTGGATAGTATCTTGTGTATAGATAATTAGCATCCATGCATTTCACACAGAAGTGCATTTACTCTTAATCATATAACAAATGCATCTGACATTCAGTTTTAGCTATTTCTTCATCTGCATGAGAACTATTTACAAAGTATAGGTGGGTATTTTATGCAGAGGCTGACAATGACAGGAATTCCAGTATTGGTCTTGATATGAGCAAGACATAAAATGTCTTTAAAACATTTATTCAAGAAGACAGGGAACAGTTATCAGATTCACTGTCCCTTAAAAAGAACAATTCTGTAAATAATACTTCAAATCATCCTTTATAAAACAGTATCTTCTTTTAAGTAAACAGGTCTGTGAGTCTAACTGCATATAATTCTACAGCAGATACATAATTATAGTTATACATCCCATGATGACTTTGTGTGTGGTAAATGTCACATAGGAAATTAACAAAGAAATGGAATTATGTTAAAAATGAAGGGTAACTACAGCGTCTTAAAATCACTTTCCGAAATTGTGACTCCCTGGTCTGTACATCACAGGAGTTTGACAGCCCAGGTTATAACTTTTTGAAAAATTATTTCTAAGTCTCTGTTTTATGTAAGCTACATCCTCTTCTGGGCTCAGTAGCTTTGGCACATTTTGTCATCCTGAGTAATTTAGAGTTTGCCAGTTTTCTTTGCTTAAACTAGAGGCTGGGGGTTTTGATTAGGACTGCAGTAGTATATTAGGCTTTTTTTTTTGCACATTTTAAAATGACTTTTCATAACAAACACAGACGTGAAGTAGGTCTCTCGTAACTGTGGAAGCATTCCTCAGGACTAGTAAATCTTGTCAAATAGCTTCTGACAATCTGATACATTCTCAATAAGAAAGCAGCAACAGGCACTAGTACCCTAAGGGCCTTATGGTTTAGAAAATTTAGTGGCATTAAATAGTTTGGTGCACTCAACTCATACCACTAATTCTGGCTATGAGCAGTGAAAAATACTGAAAATTTATACATCTTAAGGCAATCAGTGCTTCGGAGAGTGAAAACCTTAAGCTAGGTAGCCAGGTCCCAAAGTGTAGTCCCTTCAGAAACAGTGCTATGCACAGTGAGGTACATTTTTGTAAGTGATATGTAGTCCACTGATAATAGGGCTTGCCTTCAAAAGCACAAGTTAGAAGTTAACATAAAGATGTTAACCCTTTCTAAGTGTGGTATCATTAATTTTCAAGTTCTTAACCAACCTTCCCAGACATTGCTGAGCTAAAGACTCTTAATAAAAGTGTAATAGAGTGAGGGATGTGCTGCACTGAGGAGGGAAGATAGTATACATAACCTTCCACTAATTCCTGGAAGGGGTGAACTATGATAGATTTGTGGAAGGATAAGAACTGCCTGAAAACATGGCAACATCTCTAATTGTAAATAAGGGCTACTCTCTGTCCCTGAGGCCACCTGGTACAACATGGGCCTGAATTTTCTTACATCTCAGAACAGTGTCAGTATCCATACTGTCTACAGGACACAGTCACTGAGTCATGCTAAACCTAAAACCATGCCTGGGAGGAACTCTAGCTGTGCTGAGGCAAAACCCTGGAGCATGCTAACAAATTCACAGTGCAAACAATCACATGCCAATGGTCAGGCAGATCCCCTGGTCCTGTTTGTTCATTGATACAGACTTAGACAAGGACTGCAGAGGAGCAGATTCGTAGAAATGACAGAATTACAGATAGTAAAGATGGCAGCTGAGGCAGCAAATGTATTCAGCTTTGGGTTGGGTAAATCACTTGCACACTGAGGTTCAGTTGATTAGCCATAGGTTTAAGGTTTGAAAAATAGGGTTCAAACCTTTGACGGTTGTTCAAGAAACCTTAGAAAAGTAGGTAAACTACAAATATTCAGATGTAGTCTCCTTTTTAGTGGGAATGATGGATTTTGTAAAGTGTTAATGACATTTAAAGTGTCAGATGACTTCTGCATTTTCTTTCTCAGCTTCTGCTGTATATCTGATGGGATGTATGTTGATAATTGGCAAATACCTTCTAAATGTAAGGTGATATACAAATATATCTGAATCACCAACCCACATACAATCTATCAACAGGATAGTGCTGTGTTGGATTGTTTTTCAAAACCTACTGCATTTCACAGATAGCAAATGATCATGACAGCTTAAGTACAAAAAAATGTTTGATCAAGGTTGTGGCCAGTTTCAAATTTGCCTTTGCTCCGAAATGTCTCTTTTCAAGTTAAAGTTTATATCCTTCTTATCATATTATTGTATATTACTGTAAATTACTATGAAGTCTGTGGAAAGACCAGTCTATAAATGGTATTTTGAAATCTTCACTCCAATAAACACAGGGTTCAGTGGAAGTGAGTCAGAGGAGATGCTATGCTAAAATGACCAGGTCATATGATGTTACTCAAGAATATGAACAGTCTTTGTAATAAATAATGGATATTCTACATGCAGTACTTGAGAGTAAATGTAAGAAACCTTAAACAATTTATTTTTACAGTAGTCAATGTTAAGTTGCATTTACAGCTGTACAGATCCTATTGAGCTTTATTACAACATTGTTACAAGGGCAGAATTCAAAGAAGATATTTTGGGAAAGTGTGTACACATACGCAGGCACGTCGCAAGAAGAGCCAGAGGCCGCAAATGCTTTGCAAAGAGCAAGTTTTATTTTAGTTACCTCTCTACTGGGGGATCTCCAAAGCCACACCTGAGCTCCCAGGCAGAGGTGACACCAGCGGGGACACAGGCGCTGGTCAGTTCAGCCCTGCTGGAAGATCACTGAGCCTGTTGAGCTCGCCTGTATCTCAAGGCTTCAGGCAGGCGCAGCCTCCCGCTCTTTCTCACAACAAAGCAGGAATCTCAGACATAATGATAAGGTGCCTAGAGTTTCTCACAGGCCTATGTTATCTAACAGAGGTTCTACTCATCAAGAACACAAGGTCAGTAAAACAATTAGTGTGATATATGTGCTTTTTCTACAGACAGATGCAAGTCACTTGAGCGTATTTACATTTAACTAATCTCCTTGCCAAATCTTCTGCCTTCTGTTGTCACAGTATAAGAAATTAATCTATACTGCTGAAACAGTTATTTTTCTTAAAAAAAAAAAAAAAAAAAAAAAAAAAGGGAGATCAGAGCACTCTAAGAGTTTACATGTTTATCTAAGAGTTTATTTGTTTAAATATTTACTAGTGATTAAAGTTGAATCCCAGAGTGGCATGAGCTTCTGCAATGGACTAAATCTTGAACTCTTGTGATAGTGAAGTGGGTGCTTGTGCCTTATATCAGAAAGAAATACAGACTTACATGTTTGACTAGCCAAAGAAAAGTTACATCTGGAACACGATCATTCAGACTTTTTTCCAGTGTCATGGGAATAAATTCACTTCCTATTCTTTCTTCGAATTACTGCCTTATTAGACAAGTTCAGATGTCTTCTCTCTTAAGGGCTTTAATTTGCAGCTGCTAAGAATGGATCATCAATGAATTGCATATAGCTTTCAAAAAGAACCTCTTCTGTTACCTGCGTCAATTCTAAATATGACTGACTGAGAGAAATAATCTTCCAGTACATTCACCTACTCATAAGCATGTGTTATGAGCTGTTTATTGAACAAAGTTCTTTGTATTGCTATGCTTCAGCTATTGAGAAGGACAACACTACTCAAACTGGCATAGCATCTGTTGGGTTGTGCAAAACCCTACATACTTTTATTTTTGTCATAGAGCTGCCTGTAAAATGTTGATTTTATTTGCATATAAAAACATGACAAGTGTTGTTTCATTAAGTGGTGAAGCTGTTGATTTGGATCGTTCTGCCTGTGTGAATTGTGCACGTGTGAACAGGTCAGTGAAGACATGCTAAATTAAAAAATAGATATTCTAAAATTATATATATAAAAATCACAAAAATGTAACATCTGAGGCCAGGTCTGATCAGATAAAGCACTATTTTCTGTTTTGACTAAGACAGAAGCCGGACTATTTTCATACCTTGCTACAGGAGCATCCAGTAACACTTCATTTAGAACCATCTAAGAAGTGAGGCCACTTCCATAGGTTGGGAGCAAATTCCTGGTAGATGCTGTCAGTAGCACATACCTGTTTGACCTGTTTGCTCTCTAGCTGCCCAGCACAAGAACAAGAGTGTAAGGAAGGTGATCTATTTTAACTTATAAATTGCAGTGAGCAGTCACAGCATGCTCTGAAACTTGGCTTCATAGGAACCCTTTTAAAAACTACTACTTTGAATGTCTTGAGTGTGGAAAGATGCAGTTTTCTTTCAAAACAGATTTCTTTCTGCTTATTATATTTTTAATGTAATTGCTAGTATCCAGTGAATAAAACGTGTATTGAGTCTTCTGAGGCTATTTTAGCAATATTTATATTTCAATTTTATCTGCAAAATAAATATTTCAATTTTGTATGCCAGGTTTTGGGTTGTTTCCAGTAAATAGTTTGGAAAGATACAGTAAGATTCATGAGCACCACTTTCAAGCTGTGAAAAATCATTGGTTTATAGAAGACTATAGTTACATTTTGCCAGGTATAAGTATGGAATTATTATCAACATCACAGAATTACATATTTTTTAAAATGTATTTTAAAATCAGTGCTGCCAAAGAATGTAGAACACTTATTTTTTTCCAAAACACTGAACTATTTGAAAAACTGCCACTGGAAGGCACAGTGCAAGTTTTACTGTGTACATATCTTTATCTCTTTCAAAATGAATTCTCATTTACATTTAAGAGAAAGTCATTAGTAGCAGTTTCTCGTACACAATATTTAAAATAATGTTATTTCTAAGAAAGTATGTGAAACCCAGCAAACGCATAAGCAAACTCAACATTTTGAAACAGATAAAACATGCATTTATTTTGGTACACAGATTGGTGATACTCCAGTACTTCAGAATGGAAGCCGACCGACTCCCATCTCATTTGTCGGAGGCTGAGCTTTTCAGGGGGATTCCTCTCCAAAAATCCTTGAAGAGAAATGAAACCTCTCAGTCTTCCTGAGCTATTGGCTGTTTGTCAAGCCCACAACCTCCCTTTCCCTCAGTGCTAAGCATCGTCATGTGACATTAAATGCTCTGACTGCGATACTGATCTGCAGTCTGATTTGCACAGTCTCGATCTGATCTCATTCTCACTGTGATTTCACAGTATCACAGTATCACAGTATCACAGTATGTTTGGGATTGGAAGGGACCTCAAAAGATCATCTAGTCCAATCCCCCTGCTGGAGCAGGAACGCCTAGGTGAGGTCGCACAGGAATGTGTCCAGGCGGGCTTTGAATGTCTCCAGGGAAGGAGACTCCACAACCTCCCTGGGTAGCCTGTTCCAGTGCTCTGTTACCCTCACTGAGAAGAAGTTCTTTCTCAAATTTAAGTGGAACCTCTTGTGTTCCAGCTTGATCCCATTGCCCCTTGTCCTATCATTGTTTGTCACTGAGAAGAGCCTGACTCCATCCTCATGGCACTCACCCTTTATACATTTATAAACATTAACAAGGTCACCCCTCAGTCTCCTCTTCTCCAAACTAAAGAGCCCCAGCTCCCTCAGCCTTTCTTCATAAGGGAGGTGCTCCACTCCCTTAATCATCTTTGTTGCCCTACGCTGGACCCTCTCCAGCAGTTCCCTGTCCTTCTTGAACTGAGGGGCCCAGAACTGGACACAATATTCCAGATGGGGTCTCACCAGGGCGGAGTAGAGGGGAAGGAGGACCTCTCTCGATCTACTGACCACCCCCCTTGTAATACACCCGAGGATGCCATTAGCCTTCCTGGCCACAAGGGCACAGTGCTGGCTCATGGTCATCCTGTTGTCCACCAGGACCCCCAGGTCCCTTTCCCCTACACTGCTCTCTAATAGGTCATTCCCCAACCTATACTGGAACTTGGGATTGTTCCTGCCCAGATGCAGGACTCTACACTTTCCCTTGTTAAATTCCATCAGATTATCCCCCGCCCAACTCTCCAGCCCGTCCAGGTCCCGCTGGATGGCAGCACAGCCTTCTGGCGTGTCAGCCACTCCTCCCAGCTTAGTGTCATCAGCAAACTTGCTGATGGTACACTCAATTCCCTCGTCTAAATCATTAATGAATATATTGAATAATATTGGCCCCAGTACTGACCCCTGAGGCACTCCACTAGATTTCATGCTGTTGTATCTCTTCTCTCTCAACGCCACTCGAGTGACTCCCATATCACACCAGATTATGCCACTACGTGAAACCAAATGGTTGGTCAGCTTCTGCTTAAAGTGATCATGCTGTGAATCTAGGATTGATCTAGTATAACCCTCTTTTAGATCTGCAAGTGTTCTGGTCATTAATGTATTTTTTTTCACACATGTACATATGTAAGATACCTAACAGTCAGTGCTGTAGTTGATTTTCTGTCCATTTTTTAATCATGTTTCTTTATTATGCTTACAACAGTTCCAAACAGCTAACCTGTAAGTATCACTGTCATCTTGTTAATCCTGCTTGTTCAATATTAATACTTTTTGAGATTTATCTGGTATTCTAGGACTTATTACAAATCAATACCAGAGATCTTTTTAAGTTACCAGAAGGTCTAACACTTTCAGGGATTTGGATGCTTCAGTCCTCCAGTCATCTTTGCAGCCTGGACTACTACCTCAGTAACTGAAGTCTCTCCAGTAGTTCCTAGTCTTTCTTGAACTGGGCACCCCAGAACTGGACACAGTAGTCCAAATGTGGCCTCACCAGGGCAGAGTAGAGGGGGACTTTGAGTGGCGGAGGAACACACAGGTCGACTCAATATGAGTGATAAAGCATAGTTCGATTTATTAGCCTGAATAGCATATACTTAGACAGTTCACAATAATTATGGCTTAAGCTCTAACAGCACATTTGCATGGTCCTCCTACTTGCAGTTGCTAGCTATGCTTATTCTACATTGTAGTGCTGTTGAAAGCTGTTTGTGAAACTCTGCCAAGGTCTCAGTGACCTTGCTGATTTTACTGAAACAGTCAGCGGTTCCCACCGCGGCCTAACCTTACTAATTGTGCTAAAGTCTTCAGAATGGACTCTGCTCGTACAACTGGTCCGCGGATCCATGTCCCCTATTTCCAAGCCATTCTCCAACAGGGGACGATCACCTCCTTCGACCTGCTGGCCACACTCTTCCTGATGCGCCCCAATATGCCATTGGCCTTCTGGGTTGCAAGGGTACATGGTCAACCTGTTGTCCACCAGGACTCCCAGGTCCTTCTCTGTGAAGCTGCTTTCCAGCAGGTCAACCCCTGACCTGTACTGGTGCCTGGCACAGAACCCTACACTTGCCTTCATAGAACTTCATTATCTTCCTCTCTGCCGAACTCTCCAGCCTGCACAGGTCTCTGGCAGCACAGTCTTCTGGTGTATCAACCTTTCCTCCCTGTTTTGTATCATCAGCAAACTTGCTGAGGGTGTACTCTGTCCCTTCATCCAGGTAATTGATGAATAGGTTGAACAAGACTGGACCCCTGGGCAACACCACTAGCTGCAGGCCTCCAACCAGACTTTGCACAGCTGATCACAACCCTCTAAGCTCTGCCATTCAGCCAGTTCTTAATTGATCTCACTGTACACTCTTCTAACCCACACTTCCTGAGCTTAACATTGTAGATGTCATGGGAGGTGGTGTCAAAAGCTTTGCTGAGGTCAAAGTAGACAACAACCACTGCTCTCTCCTCATCTATCCAGCTAGTCATGCCATCATAGATGGCTATCAGATTGGTCAAGAATTATTTCCCCTTGATGAATCCTTGTTGACTATTCCTGATAATCTTATTCTCCTCCACATGCTTAGAGCTGACATCGAGAATGAGCTGTCCCATCATCTTTCCAGGGATTGAAGTGAGGCTGACTGGTTTGTAGTTACCTTACGTGTTACCTTACATGGAGGTGTCACTTTAAGGTTAAGAATAAAGAGGGACACGGGCTGTTTCATAGTCCCTGAGTAACATTTAAAGGGAAAAAAAGTGCTGAGATTCTGATGGGAGTCCATAATGGGCCACCTGTCAAAGAAAGTACATGATGAGTCTTTTGTGAACAGAATTTTTCAAGCCCCAGTACTCAGTGCCATCAGCATACGTTGATTACAAAAAAAAATCCATGTTGGGAAAGGAATATAGCTTTACTCAAGCAGTTTGGATAAATTTTGAAAAGTTTTAGTGGAAATTTTTTTTACATAGAAGTTGGAAAAAGCAAAGAGAGTTGACATTTTCCAGATTTGATCCTCATAATTCAGTAGAGCCTAAAGGAAAAGTAACACTTAAAAACAACTGGGGCACTGCATGAGTGATCATGAAGCAGCAGAATTCATAGCAAACAGGAAGAACTGCAATGTGCTTCAGCAAAGCAGATTATGGAAATTCAGAGATTCTGTGGGGGACGATTCCAAGAGACAGTTAAGCATAGTAGGCCGTTCTTTAAAGGAACTATGTTAAATGCAAGTTTATGCAAAACTATGCAAATGAAACTATGCAAAATTGCAAGTTATGGCAGTGTAGAGAAAGGATAGAAGCCAAAGATCACTAACCAAGGAAAAGACTTTTAAGAAAGATAAATGGATGAGCATTTGAGGCCAGAGAGAAAATCAAAAGCAAAGAGTAAAAGTCTGTGATGCATAGGTGATGTTTCCTTCTGAACATGTTAGTTCTCTAACAGCTAGAGGAAGCTAAGTAAAGACATGGTCCACTTCTCCAAAGAGTGATGTCTATTGGCAAACAGTGCCTGGAAAGCCGGTAGGTTTTGGTCCTATTTTGTTTCACTCAAAAGGTCAGTTGTGATCAGATGGTATCACAAAACTGGCATCCACAACAAAAAGGGCAAGAACTCCCTTAAAGGTGAAAAAAGATATTCAAAGTAATGCAAATGAGATATTTTCTCATCAGCTAGTCCAAGGTGCCTAGAAAAGGGTAGAAAACTGCTTCTTTAAAAAAAAAAAAAATACAAGTCAAAATTACAAGCACAGCAGTCAGTTACAATTTCTGTAGAAAGAGGGAAACATAGCTAACATGCTGGTTGTGAACATTCGGAAAATAGTACATAAAGAGAAAGGGGTGGCCAATAAAAATCATGTCAAGTGAAAACAATCCAATTCTGCCATGCGATAATACTTCATGTGGCTTCAGAAATAACAGTCGATGTCACATCTTGATTTTAGTGAGTCTACAGACATGGTCTCCTCAAAAATTCTCATAAGTAAGCTATGAACATATGGTCTAGATGAAAATGTTGCAAGGGAAAGAAATCAAACTACAACAATACACTGAGTAGGTTTTTTTCATTAACCTGTCCTTATTCCAGAATTAGTTGATATTTTCTTCAATGACTTGGTGAATGGAAAACTGAAGGTGCTTATTACATTTGCAAATGATAGGAGGAAAGGCAGGTAGAGGATTAAAACTTGAAATACTTGTGATAATTTAGAAAAAAGATCTGAAAAAACACAGGATGTAATTCAATAAGAAAACTTGTGTGCATCTGTACGTAGACAACAATAACCATCTACTCAAGCACAGGCACAAGAGTGCCCATGTAGCTGTCTGGTTTTGGTTGGTTGGTTTTCTTTTTTCAGAAAAGGAGTGAGGAGCTTATGAAAGATAATGAGATGAATGGGAGTTGGTAAGGCCATGCAGCTGTGAAAAAACACTTGCCATCCTGCACTGGGGAGACAATCCTGGAGGAAAATAATCAGTTTCCACCTCCCCAGTC
This sequence comes from Patagioenas fasciata, assembly GCF_037038585.1. Classification (NCBI taxonomy): domain Eukaryota; kingdom Metazoa; phylum Chordata; class Aves; order Columbiformes; family Columbidae; genus Patagioenas; species Patagioenas fasciata. The sequence continues at coordinate 92,111,785 of NC_092522.1, read as the reverse complement.
TCCCTGCCTGCCTTGGTATGACCCAATCTCTACTGCTTCTTGAAGTTTGGTACCAGGCACTGGTAAGCTCCTGTGACACCTCAGACTGTAGATATCTTCATGAGTGACCTTTACATTTAGCTTCTACTCCTTCTTGTCTACCAAAGTCCTGGATTTTTTTTTACTTGAAAACTGTTAGCTCAATGGAAAATATGCCATCCTATATTTATGCAATAGCTTATTACTGCCTAGGAGTTGTAGCACCTGTCCTGTTGAGTAGCAACAGCTCTAGAGTGTGTGACAAAACATCTATGTGACAGAGGGCTTTAGGATTTGATTCAGATTTGCTGAAAAGCACACAGCATTTTATAAAAAGTGTGTAATTTCACTTTCATAACTACCTAAAACATTTCATAGGGAGTTTACTCTTTTCCTATTTAAGACCTGCCCTTAAGCAGTTGCTTACCTTCACCCTCCATAGATATATTTATTATGACAAACTGCCCATCAGGTAGTGTCTGGAAACAGTTCCTTGCTGAAAGACTATTCCCAGGTATTTTAGTCCCCACGGCTGAATGTTATTTTCAGGGAGAGGATGGAAGAATTGATAATAGAGTGTTAAAAAGCAATTCAATAACAGATAGCTGAGCTGTCACTGGGGCAGACTGCTCCCAACTCCAGCAAAGCCTTTCACCAGGTAGATACCCTTAAAAATATGAGAGATTTTGAAGGATTCTGCCACTGTCATTTCCCATCTATATCATAGTAACAGAAGTAAGGTAAGCTTTCACAGTACTGCTGATATCTGTAGGTTAACTGCACCACACCAGACTGGCATATAGTCTGTTTATGAAACACAATGCAGTGAATATTTTCAGGAAAATTTTAAAGATATTTATGATTTACATTGGAATAATTTTTCATTTCCTTTCTTTCTCTCAAAAAGACAGTTTACTTACAGTGCAGCTAAACAAGCTGGTCTCTGAAGGGTATATATAGAAGTGTTATAATGATAGAAAGCATTTCTGATATGTGACCAAATCACTGTATAATGCATTACCTTATCCATCCTCAACCTCAAAAGTCAATGCTAAAGCCTGCTAAAGATATGGATCTGGCTTCTAATACTGAGGAACTAAGGCCTTACAAATGGATTTTGCATTAATAAATCACATTAAATCCTCCATTTCAGCTCCTCAAGCTGATGTAATGTCTTTGGGAAAAAGTGTATATTTGATAAGAAAATGGGAAATACATTTTCCGGCAAACTACTCTTCTACATTTGTCTTACTATTATAATTTTAAATCTAGAAGTATTTGAAAACTGTTTAAGAGATTAATTAATCAGAGATTACGGATTAGCGGGTAGATGAGATCAAGTGCTATTGGGAATCATTGTCATGGGACCCTGAAATTTAGGGTAATGTCAAATTTTATAGTCAGTATATCTAAAAGACATTTATAACCCAGTATTTCTAAAAGAAACAGATGATGTAACATCATTTTTTTTCTTGGTTTTGATGTTCTTTTTTGTACAAGGGGAATCAGAAGCATTCAGTAACTGTATGAAAGTCCTTGAGGAACTCCATCGATTTGTCACAACTGTGAAAATCTGCGTATTGTTGCAGCAGGTGATTGGAAGCAGCACACCCACCAAAACATTCGTGATGTCAAAGAATACACAGCCTACCGGGCTGATCACTCTGCAATGAAGTTCTTTTAATGAATAGGCTGCATAGGACCAACATGAAGATTTGTGCCACAGGCTTGAATCTTCTTTCCAAGTGTGTTTCTGTGTATACCTCAGACTAGAATAATTAATAGTTGGATATGATGTATGGGACCGAACTAACTTGTTAAGGAAAAAAACTACATCGAGATATTTTTGCATTTTTGACACAGGTTGCCAATAGTCAAAACAAATAAAAAATAACGTTATCATTCCAGTGATAATGAAAGTTACAATAACACTTTCATTCGTCAAGAGAGGTCTGACTACGTTTGTCCTTTAGATAAATAATAACTTGAGTTGCACATTTTATTAAATAGACAAGCATAATTGTTTTGTTCTCTGGTTTAAGAGGACAGATGGAGAGTAAAATAGGACAGGTGAAGGAGGTTTGAACACAAATTTGTAACAATAACTTAAAAGTTAAATTCCACCCTGTAAGTAATAAGTCATGTGATATAAATAAATAATAGTTCTGTGGCACATTTGAGCTAGATATTGGAAATAAAATAGCAATTAAATGGCTGGAAAGCAGCTGCTTGCCTGTCTATAAGACAGCTGTCTTTTTTCCTCAGCTCAGCAAGAACTTGCTACTACAGACAACTGTTGGGTTTCAGGGACCTGTTTTATTTTCCAGCATAAAATGTAAGTGCAATGTGACACAAAGCAATTTCCCATTTTAAATTGCTTAGAATTTTTTTTTCTTTATGTCTACTGCAGAAATCTCTGCTTACCTTTAGTAGGTGGGTTGGACTAGGCGATCTCCAGAGGTCCTTCCACCCCCCAAACATTCTGTGATTCTGCCACTCTTTTCTGTTGCCCTTCCTATTTGCCCCCAGTCTACTTGTCAGTCTGGTTTGACCATTATATTTGGCATAGATTCCCTGTCTTTAAAAGGGCCACTACTTTGTCTTAATAGTGCTATTATTATTTAACGCAGGCCAGGGAAAGATTGTGTTGAATGTTACTTTCTGAGTGCAATCCAGGCATCTGAATGCCGTGGAGTTAGGAGGCTGTAGCTACCACTGTGTGCATTGCACTGCCCGCCAGTGCCGTCTCCTGGTGCCCTCTGAGAGCCTTGAGTCACAGGCAATTTTCTTTAGAGCTTTGCTGATTTCTCACCCTCCTGAGGAATGCTGAAATATCAAGAAAGACAACACAGAGGCATTCACTTGTCTGAGAGACACACAGTACAACAAAGCTATACTTCACAAGCTAAAATTCTGGGGTTTGGGTTTGGTTTTTTTTTAGGTAATATAGGAAATACTATTTCCTTTCTAATATGAGATAAATGGAATTCACTTCTGTCTTTCTGAAAACCACTGATCTAGCTGAAAAGTCAAAAAACCTTCTAATTCTATTTTCTATTTCCCTTTTCCTGATTTCAAATGTTTCATGAAGCACCCACGGACAAAAAATGAAGTTGAACCTAAAGATGACTCTTTATTGCTTGTTTGCTCTGGAATGGCTGGTATATACAGGTTAGCATTTCTTATGGGATGATATACCAATATAATTTTCTTGTGAATTTTTGGGAGCAAGCTGAGGTATAATCTGGCATTCTGTTTATCCATGTAAAAAACAACCTAAGTATTTAATGTATGGAGGGTTTTTTTTCTTTCTTTCAAGACAAATTATGAAAAGAAATTTGTCACATACAATTCTAGTAACACAGAATGGACCATTTTGGGGTGGAGTAAGTAACAGCACTGTTGAATAATGAATAAATGTATGTGTGTGTGCACAAATCTGCATGTGTGTGCATGCATCTAAAATTGTACTTACAGAAGTGGAAACTCAATCACTGTTGTCTACCGATGCATTTTTTTCCCCCTAAGACAAGACCTTTTACCCTTGTTGTCCACTACTGGGTTACAAGGTTTGATTTATCTTCTGCAGGGATGAGCAATACCCTGGGCATGTATCAGAGAACATGCAACAAACTCACTTTTAGCAATACTAAAATGAAAACCATCACAGACCTTGGTAATTTCACTCCTAAGTTATCACTTTGAATTTTCCATTAAGTTATTATAGCAAATGAATTCACAGACTGAGATAACAGATTATATAAGGAGTTATTCAACTGCGTTATATTAGATTTAAAGGATCCCTTCAAAGTGAGAGAGAAGCTGTAGCTATAGCAGAAATAAGTTCCTCCTTTCACAGCATTTAATCTGAAGCATGTTTACTTTGGAAACTCTCCTTGGTTGTGATGCAATGGGAGGAGTTTTCACAGTGGGCAATTAATTTTAATGAAAACCATCACCCATTTGAGCTAAGAAAGTTCAAGTAGTTTTGAAGGAAGCATGCACCCCTTTGTCCTTTAAAAATACGTAATCTGATCTGGCAGGGCATATTTGTGGTCTCTCTGTGGTAGATTTTCTATTAAATTTATTTAAATAATCCTATTCTTGAGAAAATAAGCTAGATGAGTTGGTTTGAGACATTCATTAAAGCCTACTCCAAAACATGTTTTAAATGAAAAATGGCTTTGCTACTGAGAATGATTGGTATGTCAAGAATTTCATTTCAGGCAACATTTTTGTTATTAGAACAAGGTTCTGTTGTCTACACAGGGGTTTTGTTCAGAAAGATATAACGCAAGATAGGAAAAAATCATCCTCACAGTGTTCTTATCTACTATGCAATACTTCTATTGTAAGCACACATAATAACAATTCTAATATTTTTTTCATTTCCTTGGGTGCTGCTTCTTGCTCACATCTTATAATGGTCCTCATGAATTTACTGCTGCTTTTCTGGGGGCTAGAAAAATAATCAAAGAGCTTGTTTCTCAGTGAGCGGTGTACTTTTTATTGAAAATTTAGAATTGGATGCCTTAAAGGTGAACTTTTAAATCCCTTTTTGTATTTCCTGTGTAGCACAGAAAGACTATCACATTAAAACATGTTTACCTTGTTGTTTTCTGCATCATTAAAACTTGACAGATCCATTTCTCTCATGTTTCCTTTTGAAAGACTACCAGTTTCTGAAAACAGAGGAAGGAGAAAGGACTGAAGTAGGTCACAGCCTTTGATGACATCAACTTACCAGTCCTCTCAAACTGCCCTGGGAGCCTAATCATCCATAAAGGGGGAGGAAAATGAGAATCCAATTAAAACCAAAAGAAACAAAACAGACTGATCAGTTTGTTCAGTAGATTTCTGTGGCTTCTGTTTTATTTTGTTCTTGTTTATATCCTGTCCCACCCTTTCCCTTTGGAAACATTATTTCTCTTTTACACACTGAGAAACAAGTTTTAAAATTTTCTCAAATCAATACAACTCTGCTGTGCTCAACTGTGTGGGACCATGTGTTTCTCTGAGTAGCAGATACATGTTTCTCTCCATCTTGGAAGACATCTACCATACTTTATTACCACAGTGACTATTTTTACACAACCCTTGCTTCCTGTACCGCAACCACATTTCCAGAGACTGTTTGCATATGCCAGCAGCAGATAAAGTTAACACATTAAGCAACAGAGGCAGCTAAGGAATGTGAGTAATACACTGGATGGTGCTAGCTCTCTCATTTCTATTTGTGCTTGCTTTTTTTAGAAGTTATCCTTCGTCATCCTGAAAACAAAGAAACAAAAATCCAGTAACACTAAACCATAAAAAGAAAGTGTGATACTTGCTATTATATGCTACCTTTGACAATGGACTAGGGAGACAGTGATCAACAGTGATCATCACAAGTTCATCACAGCTATTGGAAGTGAAGTGCCACACTTCATCACCTGATCACATGAACTCCTTGAATCTACTATGAAACCATTACATGGTAGCCAACAGCAAGAAGTTATTTTCTTAATGCATTTTGCCTAGTCTTGTGTAGAGTGTACAAAGTACAGTGCAATCAATAGCAGGCAAAATACCTGGAACTTCTTGAAACCCAGCAATGGTTTGGACACCATTAGGTAAGGCATCCTAGAAGCAAAGGAATCAAAAGAATGATGAAACGGGAAGCTGGGATGACCTTACCACCCAGTGTCTCCTCTCGTGTCAATGTTAAACACAGCAGGGAAGGGAACAGAGACCAACTAGCAATTTTCTGCATGCCAGCTGAGTAAGCTGGATATTGCATCCTGGGGGAAGTCTGAGGGCATGTTTGAATACTCTTCTACCCTATCTCTAACCAACAGGATCCTGTAATTTCAAACCACTTCCCTACTTGCCTGTCTCTGAATGTCAATAGTAGGTGAAGCTGACACATGCAGCAGCTGAAGCATTTAAAGGGTATGCAATATTTCACTAGAAGTAATTTATTATCATCTATAGTTGTGCTTGATTATTTAAAGATCACCCCTCTTCTGCACATAATCAGTTTTTCTTGCTTCCATTTTTACTTTAACACCCACCAGACTAAAATAATGAAAGAGAAATTAAATATAGGGAAAGCAACAACTTTCATGAACCAAAGATCACAGAATCACTGCATGGTTGAGGTCAGAAGGGACCTCTGGAGATTACCTGGTCAAACTCCTTGCTTGAGCAGGATGACTTAGAACAGGTTGCCCAGGATCATGCCCAGATGACTTTTGAAGATTTCCAAGGATGGAGACTCCATAACCTCCCTGAGCACTCTGTGCCAGTGGTCAGTCACCTTCACAGTGAAAAAGTGTTTCCTGATGTTTAGATGAAATCTCTCATGTTTCAGGTTGTACCCATTACCCCTTGCCAATTAAAGAAGATGTAATTGTTGAAGTGAACTGAGTAGACATAAGCTACTTCATGTATTTCATTCTAGAGTCCAACTGAAGTATGTAACACATGAGAGTCTCTGGCAAAATTTTGGTTCTTTTCTGCGATAGAAATTAAACTGCACAACTAAACCTCCTCAGTACTATCAGACACTCACAGATGCAGCGTTTGGCATTGGACATGTCTTCAATTCAAAAGGTGTGAAATATTACCTTTGGTCAGCTCCACGAGTATCTTTCTTCTGGCATTTAGTCTTCAAACTCACAAATCTCAGCAGCAAGTACCACATAAATCTTGGAAACTGGGTAGTAGGTAGAACCTACTGCTTTTAATTCTCTTTCAACATTTGCTGCGCTGCAGTCATTTAAATTGCTGCTACAGCTACTTAAGTTTCCTCTCCAGCAATACTAGTTGCTTTGGGTTTATTATAATTGTTATTCATAATTTTTTTCTTCTCACTTGAATGTTGGAAGATAATGGCCATGTCACAGTGATGCAGCAATAACTGCAGGTGGCAGCCCTTGTGATGTCATGGCTGTGTCACTGCAGGTATAACACTGGTGGTGGCCATGTCACGGAGAGGGGTTGGTAAAATGGGAGGCCCAGGATAAGTATAAAAAAGACTACAACATCCCGGGCTGGCAGACAAACATCCAGGTGAGCAAGGGCTGAGAGGAGAGGACAGGGAGGTGAGGGCAGGGGCTGATGCCTACAGCAATGAGTGGTGGTTGCTCCTTCTTTGTTGTTTCTTCTCTCTATTACAGCTGGATGCCTAGACAGGGATGTGACCAAACCATGGCATGTACCTGTCCTCTCCCTCCTCTGCCACTCAGACGGAAAATGTTGCACCTTTCTGCAAGGACATTAACCTAAGGATAAGCAAACATACACAGTCCCAGGCTGTACACTACCATGGTCCTACTGGTACCTGGGAAGTCCCTGCAATCCTGCACAAAGGAAACTCCACATCACCCTCCCTCTCTGTACCCATCATGGTCTTACAAGGAGTTGGAGGGTCCCCAGAATCAAGCACAAATGGAGCTACTTGCCACCTACTTTCTCTGTGTGAAATTCATGTCAGTATAAAATTTCTGATTCATAAACCCATTTGCTGCTTCTGTTTCATGCTGTCTTTCTATGGGAAATCTTTTGCATGAGGACTGAATAAGCCTAAATATTTTAAATTTAAGGCTTCCATTTTCCCAATACTGGTAGTTCCCTCTGCCTTTATGCCTTTATGCAAGGAAAGGTTTATCAAGAGAACCATTGGGTGGTTTTCAGATGGTGTTAGGAAGATAATAATTGCCCTTTTAGGAAGAAAAAAGAATAATTTAATTTAGACAGACTAAAGGTGCTGTTGTCTTTTGTGCTTGTAGTCCTGTCCTGTTTCTCTGAAGTCAAAACAATGACAATCTCTACTTAAAAATAAAGAAAAAACATCTGCAAATGAAGAAAATTTAGCGCAACTTTTCTAGTGTCTTAGAGAGAATATCTATTAAAAAAAATTCTCAGGCTTCATCTTAGCAGACAGCACAGGATGCTAGGAGTGCTTTGATTGTGTTAGCATGGTACTCCCCTAGGTCTATTCATCCGTCTGAGGAGTACCACTAGCCCAGGGAAAGCAACCTATTAATACAACTGTACTTCTCCAGTGCCTGAGCTAGTCTGTTCAGACCTAGATTACATATTACACAATCCAGGCTTAGACTGGCTTTCTCTAGCTGTTAGAGAAGAGTAAGTGCAGGATAGCACAGACAGTCACATATTGAGTGTTGAAAACCCTTTGGCACAGGGTAAATAGGTAGGAAAAACAAATTCCACAAACGAGTAGTCCAGTTGCAGTCTGGGTGGTAATGCAAGTTTCTGTTGCAAGGACCTTCAACTAGATCAGGAGACATTTCCCGAACTGCTGTTCTGTTCAATTATTATATCCAGCTGAACCATGGTCCTGAGTGACCACTCCAGCATATGCATGATCTATGATTACTCAGTACCTTAAACTAAATAAAAAGCATATCCTAACTGGACGGATTGTCCACACAGGACATTAATCTGCACACTGAAGTTGTGTGCACACTAACAAAATGATTAATACAGATGGTTGCTGTCACAAAGGAAATTTTCATCCCAGTATTTTAGTTTTCAGCTTGTCTGTTGACACTCTCGTACTACTTTTAGTTTCTTCATATCTTATCCAAAATGTATCTTAGTCTTTCAGACACTGCCAAAAGTCAGGAAGTCAGTCTCTGTTCTCTAGAAGACTCTAGAAGATGTCTGGGTTTTTTTGTTTCATTCATCGGTTTTTGGTTTTTATTTTTTTCAGTCTTAAATTTGGCTAGTACTATGCACATGTCTCTAATTTCTGTTGAGCTTGATAATTTTATGTAGCAAGCTGTGTTATGGCCTAAGTTGTCTGTGACAACAAAGCCTAGGCCTCAGCTTAACAGTATTTACTACTCCTTACCCTGACTCCTGTGTGATATCTATCCACTTGAATATGAACATCTGAACAGAAAACTCACAGTAGTTAGTAGTCAAACCAGAAGGTGGGAAAATGGATCTCAACACTTCCTTTGCTTGACTGACTGAATAGAGCAACAAGACATCATGTTCAAAAATCGGTTGCCTGTCATCTTGCACTGTGTTTCACTTGCACTCCAGTCAGAGGAAATCTGCTCAGTTGCTGATTTTAAATTTGCTTTTGTTTTTGTTTTTTAATAATCCTATCTAAATTCAGATCTTCTTAGCTTGTACATGCATTTATGACATCTTCATCATGGTCAAACTTGTAGAAGAATAATCTTCCTCTTAACAAATTGGTTGATACATATTTGATGTAAACACCTGCACTAGATTGAAACGGCCATTGAAATGGTGATGTTCTTCAAAATATGCAAATATACTATGAGATGCTCTTTCCTGTATCCCTCTACCTGCAACATAGTCATGATGTCATGTTAAAGACAGGACATCAATAATAGCAGAGAATTCCCTTAATCTGTATGCTTAATGTAAATGGTATCACTAATGTTACTTTTTTCTTCTCCTGATTTACTTTAGCCTTGCCCTGAAACAACAAGAAGGTTACAGTCTCCATATCACTGGCATTTCGTTGAGGAGTCCCAGCTGGATCCTTCCCAGACCTTTTATTTTGACTGTCACATGACAGTCGATGTGGATGGTGCCCCACTGAGATTAAAATTACCTTTACTTATAGTGAATCACTCAGCGCCTCTATTTAACACGTAGAATTGTCATGAAAGGATATTAACTACGCAATATCCATATGCAGAATTTCAGAACATAATGTACCTCCTGCCAATTCTGAAAATGAAAAGAAAATTCGATACTTCTGTTTCCACTGTTTTACTAAGCTATATTAATATAGCAGCTATGTATGGTAGAAATCAGACATGAACAGATATACAGAAGAGTTTTATTTGTAGTTGCCTTTCAAAGGTAATCCTAGACAAAAGGGGTGAGATTTAGTAGCCAAAATTGTATTTACCATCATTTAAATATCCTAGGTCATTCTTCCTACCTCCTTGCTCCAGAAGGACAGAAGTCTCCCATAAGTTCTGTATTATCTGGTAAACCATGTGCAGGTATCTCAGATACTGCAGGATCTCTGAAATGCCACTAAATGCCTACGAATTCAACTCAAAGTGCCCCTTGTATTCTTGATACTGTATTACAACACAATTCAGTTTTAACTGAAATTTAAGATGAAATAATGTAATTGGTTATGTTTTAATCATAGAATCATGGAATTATTTGAGTTTGAAGGGACCTTAAAGATCATCTCGTTCCAGCCCTCTATGTCTTCGTTTTCTCTTTATATTTTGTTGTTTTAAGCTTCCTGAGAGACAGTACTTTAGCGGGAGAAAAAAAATGCTGTGTACATTGTGCACACTGGTGAGGCAGAAGAGACTGGTGCGTGAAGTGTACAGCGCTAGGGTGTTATACTGGTAGCACTTTCAGCAGACCACGCATTTGAATTCCTAACCTCTTGCAGTAACTACTGTTGAACTTTGTTTTGTTCAAGAAACTTTAGACCTCAGGACATATTTTAAAAGGCCTATTGAAAAGATTTTCAAGAAGTGTTACACATTATTAGTCATATCCTTTGAGATTTGCTCCCTTGAATTGAACTGCTTGGCTTTTTTCCCCAAGCAGCTAAAGGAGGACATAGGATCTTACTTGTTTATAGTGTACCCAACCTACTGACTTGGACTCACTGTCTTTACAAAATGACATTGTTACCAAACCATAAAGTCTTAATAATAAGCTCAAGGCTTCTGCCCATCCATCTGAATCAGCAAGCAATTACCTTTCCTTGACTTGCCCATAGTGGGTCAGTATTTGGAGGAAGAGCTCTCAGAATTCACAGCTGCTCAGAATTTGTTTAATTTTCTTTGATTTTGAAGCAGTTTCCTGTGGTTCTTGAGGAAGAATGAAATGAGGCACCTAACTGCAGTGTAGAATTCATTACCCACTCTTTCTACAGGCCACCACGAATTAGTCATGGAAGTTCAATGTCAAATCATCTGGGGATCTCAAAAAGCATCAAGAGTAAGAACAATTATCTGACCTGGAGAAATCAGTAAAATGTTTGCCAAATGAAGAACATATTACCTTAAATGAATTTCAACACTCTCGTCTGTAGACGGAAGTTTAGGTAGTACTAGGATGAGCATATAGTTACAAAACAATGATTTTCAATTTAATTTCAGACATTAGTATTTGAGGTTTTGCATAAATTGCCAAGAAAATAGCATTTTCCTACAGGATTTTTAAGTTACCCCTGAACTGTGGATAAGTAGCAATCACATCTAAAAGCAGTGGGGTGAAATAAGACCTTTTTAAAATTTATAATTATTTTATCAGTAAAGTGTTATCTCAGTCATCAATAAGTTCATATATAAGTTCTTTCCATGCAGCCAAGATGAATCCATTTTAAATAAAAACAAGGCTAAGAGCAGGAACATTTTTCTGAAAGCTTTTTTCTGTTTTATTGACCACTATACATTTCAAGATGTCCCAGATGTAGCAAAATAAGTACAAAGACAGGTGAGCTGCAAGAGGTTTATTGCCAGGTAACACTGAGCTGCTCACAGGAGATTAGACGTTGCTCACTGCTTTTGCATCTAGTGAGTTGTTTGCACTTTTTTTCTTTTTTTTTTTTCCCTAGAGAATTAAAGAAGCAAAGAAGAGTACTGGAACTGAACAGATGAAAATTCATTTGGGATTATCACGAACATCCCCCGGGATGTGACATGCAGTAATTACAAAAGGCTAAACAAATGGCTACATTTACGTGATTTCTGCGTTGTAGGGTTCTGTACTTTATAAGCTTTCTCTTTCTATGAGAATCTGATTTTCAGTTCATATACAAACACTAAAAGAGTAAACAGTAGCCACAGTTAAGCATGCAAATCTGTTTAAATTTTAATAACATTTTAGGATATCAAAGGAAATAACACTTCAGTAGTAAAGTTTGTCATGGCTTAAAATAAGAAAAAACTCTGCAATAGGATTTCCAATGTAATTGTTTTCAATCATCAGAATACACACAAATTTTTCGATTTGTAGAGCAGTGTCTTAAAATTAATGTTCTATGTAAGTAAAATTACTTTGTTACACTTTGCACACTTTCCTTCCTTATCCAAGAGTCTTTTGACATACACCTAATACCAGTTACATTTTCAAATGTCCCTTCTGCTTATTGCAGATAATTGGAAGCATCTGCTCCATTCTCAGAGTGTGCACTCCCATGCTTATAGCAGAAAACTGTGATCGCAGCATATTCAAACATCTCTTCATCTTCCCAGCTTCAACATTAATTTCTAGCTCTGATCATGTACTGGAATAAGGAGTTGGTTATTTTAAGTAGTCATTCCTTGATTTATGTCAATTTGAAGAAATTACAGAACTGCTGTAATTTTCAAGTCAATTCTTTCTCTGCATGCCACCTGTGAGCTAAAAAAGGGGTGCTTTCCAAAAGAGATTCAGTGGCTGGTGCTCAGTGACAGCTTCCTCAAAAATTCTTGAAATATTGTGAGTGTTGTAACTTGCACCAGCAGCAGTTCTGTGGTGCAAAAGATGCCACATGTCAGAGGTCTGGTTATGGAAATGATTGGTCTGGACATGCCATTCCTTTTTGTTTGTGGAGATCCTCTCAGGTTGACTGCCTTACAACAATGAAAGAAAATATATTCCTGCATGTTAAAAGGATCCAGTAGGCTTATTTCCAGTACTACCTTTTGCAGCTCTTGCTGCTTACAAGAACCAAGAGTCTGAGAGTGAGGACTGTCTCCATGGGCATGTTCTGTTTGTGCCAGGTTTAGTCACAGAGGTCAGGGTGAAATAGGGTCTGCAGTTCTGAAAGCAGAGGTTGGTATTCTGTCTATGGAGGAGACTGTATTTACCTATAGGTGGTAGTTCCCATTCGGAAGAGTTCAGACAGAAACTGTGCAGGTTGCTGGTCTGTGGCAGCATTGCATATAGAAGGCAGAGTTAAAGGAGCTTGGACTACCTTAACTCTTGATTTCCTGATTTTGATAAGTTTTGCAGACTTTGTTCTAACAGATTTCAACATCGCCCATATATATGTATCTTGAGTCTAACTTGATATTGTATTTTTGACATTGAGAATGATTAAGGTCTTTAATTTATGTGTACATTAGAAAATCAGGTGTCCAGCCATATGTAATAGTCAATGAGATCCAACCTACAAAGCCAATGAGGCCAGTGATTCAGCACACCCTGAGGCAGAGAACTCATTCCATGGGCCTCCTTCCACTGACTCTGAAGAGAGCTCAGATACCTGTCTCTGAAATAATACTGCCTATAAGTAGATAACTAGGACTGGTTGTCTTCTATTACAAATCAAACACCTCCAAGAATCTCTGATAAGGACCTGCTTTTGTAGAAGTTAATGAAGTTGTACATCAGTACTTGGGGTATTATTGTGAAAAGTGGGGAACACTGTGGGATTTCTAAATCCTTATTCCTACTCCTGGTCAATTACGAAGCAAAGAAGATGGAAATGCCTTTTCCTTTCTCTTTCTCATGATTCTGTTACAACGGGGTTCTAACATCCTCTCTTTCTCTTTAAAATCATTATCATTTTGAAGCTACTAGCACATAGAGTTGTTTTTCCTTGTCTGCTTATGTTTTGCAAGTCGAATTTGAAAGGGTAGCTGAAAACACAATGGTATTGTAGACTGAACTCCAATCAGACCCTTCTTCAGCAAACATGCAAGCCTAGCCTCCCATCCTTCTACATTCCTGGAGGTCCTCACTGCTTTCCCCATCACTTCCATGATGTCTGTCTCCCTTTAACATCTTTATTCAACATACACACTTCCACACTTCCCTTCATGAATATCACAACCTATCTTTGGGCCTCCTATGCCTTAAAATCTTTCCCTTGTAGCCAGCATTTGCTGACACAATTATTCCTTTTCTTGAAAACAGTGTGACTCCTCTGTGAACTTCTTCCCACAGACAACATTTCTGCAAAAAGTATTTGTTAAAATCTTCAACCAGTTGACAGATTGTAGCAAGCAAATCTCTTTGGAGATTTTTGCCAACAGTCATGCTCAGGTGCCTGGGGCTGGGCAAGAGCTGGGCTCCATGAATGTTATACATACCCAAGAACTGCCCAATTCATGTAAATCAGGCAGGGCAAAATGCTTTCTAGCAAGGAAAGATATATCTAAAGAGGCAGATGCCTACAGGTGCAATACATCCCTAGCTGTAAAGCTCTGTACTCCATCTGATATGTTCTGCTTCTTAGGAAGGTCTGACAATATATCGGCTTGGCTATCCAACGTCCATTAAAAGAAGGCATTTCTGTCAAAAGGAACTACATCAGTCTACACAGTGAATAAAAAGCTACATTTCATATTCTTTCTGTACTACCCAACTGTCCTGTTGTCCATCTGCAGCTCTTGCTTTCCTTGTTGGATATTCAATAAGATTTTCCCTGCAGAACTTACTCTGCTATTGGATGCTTTTTTGCTGAGTAGGGTAGCACTCAATTAAGGTACTTTAAAGTTCAGTGCACCAGACTCTCTAATGGCCTCTACAATCTGAATACAGAAGAAACGCTTAAGACAGGATACCAGACTTCTGGGACCTGGTATCAGATCCATTCAAAGATGATGGGGAAAAAGTGGAGAGTCAGAAGATCCAGAATTACAATCCTTATCTATCCCCAAGCCAGTTGATTACTCCTGATTTGTTTTTTATAGCTCTTGTCTTCAATAATGGTTGGCAAGATCAGACCACAGTTCATCAACTTGGTGTGAAGAAAATGTCAGCATAATCCAAACACAGCATTTAATAGCTAAATGGTTTTTTCTTGAGTAGAAACTGACACTTGTAAATTAATCATGCTGCAATAGTCTCACTCTAGGCTAACTCAACATACCAATTTAACTAATTTTCTTTGTTCTGAATGTGGAAACATTAAATCTAGGTCAATATTTTCAGTAAATTCAATAAATTATTCACTGAGTCAATTACTTTCTTGATATCTTTTGTACCACAAATTTTCTACCTCATGCCACAGAACCATTTTACCATTCAAGGAAAGAAAACATTCTTATCTGCAAAAGAACTGTACAGACATGCTTCTTAATTCTGAATTTAACATTGCTAGGTATAGCATAGCAGGAGGTAAGCAAAATTCACCTCATCACAAATTTGATATTCTTCAGACTGAGACATACTTTTGTTTATACCAGCTTATTCATGAAGTCAAGAAGGCAAAAATCCTCTATTAATGTAATAAAATTTGTAGTCCTAGAAGCCAGTGATTAACAATTTGTCTAACCTTGGCTGGAAACCGTAATATAGCTTCAGATCACGTGCCTGATCTTGTAAGTCAAAATGTGCTCATCATGATTTAGCAAATATTTTTTTTAATTTATTTTCATTTTGATTTTTCAGGTTACATGTAGGATTATCAAAATCACATCAAAGTAAAAACATAAAAGTAAAAATTAGTAATAAAAAATGCCTAATAGTTTCCTGTCTTTCTTACATTTACAGACTTTTGGCAGAAGTGAACTGTAAGAAAAAGCTGAATGAAAGATATGGACATCTGACATGCCAAGTTGAATAAGCAGTTTTAAAAATAAGGGCTGGGAAGATGAAAGAAAGGCAAGAATACAAGCAAGATGCAAAAAGATGGTTTGGAGGGCACACTGAGAAGCCTGCCAGTGTGGGGAGGGGCAGATTTAGACACAGTCATAAAAAATTCACAGAGCTCAACTGCAGCAGATCAAAAGCTAAAAGGAAATCTTCCAGTAAAATCCTATCAAAATTGACATGCTCAACATGCTGTTCTTTACAAAGCCAACTACAGCAGCTGTACTGGTAATGAATGACTTGAACCAAGATGCTGCCATAGAAGTTTCTGTTGTATTGGCCAGTTGATGCTCATCAGCTGTGGCAGGTGTTGTTGAAACTGGCAAAGACATCCTACTCTGTCTGTCAAATTTACCTTCCCTTCTCCCTTAAGTGTTCATTTTGCTTTTCATCACTGTCACAGCCATCCTCTGAAACAGGTTCTCTTCGTCAGTTGCTCTCTCAGTGAAAACTCGAGAGTGTCAGGCCTGCAGAACCACGCAGTCGGAACTACTGATCTCACTCACTTCCAAAAATTAATCCTTTCTCCCTTTCTGCAGCCTTGACCTGCTAATGGTGGTGGTGGGAGGAGTAAACTCTTAATGTTGCTTCACTGAGTTTGGATTTTAAATGTTCAGCATACCATTCATTAGAGCTGTAATCATTAATAGTTTGGGGACATTTGTTTTGTTTTGCTTTCCAAAGACATTGATGTCACCTATGTTGTTGTTTGGGTTTTTTTTACAGCTTTAGTTCTGATGAATAAGCAAATGCCAGTGTCACACTTGGACATGTTTAACCAGAACTTCTAATCTTAGAGTCAAACAAACCATTCTGAAGAGCCCTGCTTTTAATGGTTTTCCAGTAAAGAGGAGTCGAGTAATAACTATGCCCAAATAAAACTAGATGCTGCTGAAATCAGAATCTATGACTTTCTTAGTTCTGAGTCTTTTTCCCAAGCCATTCACTGTCAGACGTTCTTTAGTTACATAATACTTTACACAATAAATGCGAGCATTGTGCACTGTTGGCATATCTTAAATCTCTATTAGAAGAAGCTAATTAGACCATATTTTTCATGTACAGCATGAATATGCTCCATCTGAACCCAGATACATGGTGCTGAATGTTATGGTGGTTAACAGTGCTTCAATGCACAATTATACTTTTGGAATTTGAACTTCACTCATAACAACACTATGATATAAAGTGTTTTCCATTAACCCACTGAAGTTTTGGAACAGTGAACCATTAACTCAAAGTCATTTCCCTTCTGAAGATCTAAGGAGATGAGTACATACACAGATCCTAGCGTGGCCTCATTCTTGATTGTCACGCAAGTGCATCTGAAACGCAAACATTAATCTCTAAAACAAGTCAGCAGATGCATCATGTACCAGTTCTTTCTGAAGCGTGGACACACCATGAACCACACAGCTAATATTAAATAGAGTTTCAAGTACATTTGCAAAGCAGGCTGTTAGAAGCAGTTTGTTGCATTTAAATGGCATAAAAGGTTGAGTTTATTCTAAGCTCTATATGATGTTTGACATTTGGAATTTAATACAAAACAACAGGAATGATCTAGAAGTCATCTCTGGTACCTATTTTTAGCTGGCAGAAGTCCTTAACACACTGCAGCCTACATGACAGGGTCATTTCCTGTCACAGGACATTACCACGAATAAACAGAGAGATCGGGAAAGCCAGGGATGGGAAATCAAATCCCTGAAACACTTCTTTTTGAGAGCAGGACAGGAAGCAGTCAGAATAGACATGTATTTTTATTCTGAGTGTCTTGGTTCTAGGGAAAAAAGCAAGCGTAGCATGAGTTGCATTGGCAAGCAGTGAGTCATTGATACATTTCGTTGATAAAAATATGAAAAAAATATCCCTTAAGGAGGAAATAAACTGTTGAATTCAGAGCTTTACTCTCAGCTGGGGCAAAATTCTTCTTCTGGAACTCTGTTGTTGCACTTGATCATGTGAACCACTGTAAAAATTACTAATTTAAATACATAATGGAAATGATATAGTTGAGGAATGACAGCTAATCAACTTCATTTTCCCAATAGCCCCTTTTACTTTGTGGTGCCTGATTTGATGTTATTACTAAAGGCAGCATACAGTCTCCTGATTTCACAGAATCATTCTACTGCAAATATTTGCTGAATACTTTTATCTTTTAGAAACATAAAAAAGCTATAGGCAAGGTTCCCTGATGGCATAATGTGCATTTTAAAATGCCTCTTATGTGTCTCTCTTGGCATTACTTGAATCCCTACAGCACCCTGCTTCCCTAAGGTAATGCTTCCTACTCAAGCAGGTCAACTCTGGGCCTGTTAATGGTGAAAAGAGGAGACATCAGGACCCAGCCTACTCCCTAGTGCTGTGAGTTTTCACCAAGGAGCCCTGGTGAGGGAGAGGAGCCACTAGAAATGGTGTTTCCCAGAGAACCAGGGAAAGATGAAAACCAAATTGCACTGTTGACTCCCTGACATCCTCTTGGACCTTCATGTCACCCCTTCCTCCAGGTAGCTAAAAAGGGTGCAAGCTGGCTCTGTTACCACAATCTGGGGTCCCACTAGCATTTCATTAATCATATTTGGAGCTGTGAAATCCATACCAGCCCTTTAGATTATCCAATTTGACCTTTGTCAGACTATGGAACTAAAAGAAACCAAATGGCTACTGGCCCCCCTCAGACTGAGTTGGGTGGTATTTTCCTATGTGATTTCAGACCTAAGTGGTGCAGGATTTAGAATTTGACAAGAGGTTTATTTCCTCAAAGTGTGATTAATGTTCCTGCTTGAGTCTTACCTTACCACAGAAAAATAGTGAAAAAGTAACAGGAAGCAGGCAAAAAGAAAAATACATCCTGGAGAGAGAGGGAAGGACCAGAGAGGAAAGAGAAATGTCAATATAATCAGTGCTGCAGAAATTGAGCTGTTCCAAGCCTGTATCAGGGCAATTGGACATTCAGCGTGATCTGGGATTTGTCAGGAGTGCAGAGCCTAACCCATCATTCACTGAGAATACACTGTTCCTCCTACATTGACTGCATTTTTACAAAAGTCAGCATTTTCCTTGAGAAAACTTTTACAGGTGCTCTTGGGTATTGAATAATATCAGCCTTGCCAAAAGAGGAGCCTTAGGTTTTCTGTTATTCCCAGACTCTGACTCCTCAGAGTGTCATTTGTCATTTTTTTGTTGTTGTTGTTGTTAGAATGTGACTTTTGATTAGTGTTTTTATCCTCTTCTGTCCAGTTGCTTTTAAATTTGTCTCCTTCATATGGAAGCAAAAAGTTTTCACTCATTGTTTCAGCACAGCTCCCTTTATGTTTCACTTTCTATTTCAGCAGTGTGTTGTATTTAATAGGAGACATTTCCAAAAGGGCTGAATGAGGGTCAGACTTTCAAGTTTACAGTACTTAACAGCTGTGTATATTTCAACTGAATATCCATTCAGACAGCTATAAAGTTCCCTGTTTCACAGCACTTCGGCAGACTGAGTGTGGCCATGCAACACAAGGCACTGCTGCCTTACAGATTCCTGAAGCAAATCAGCAAGAGCAGGAGCAACGGTTTGAGGTTCCAAATCAGGATTTTTGTGTCACAGTGGGCATCATGATCTTGCCCCTCTCAAAGCAATTCAGGTCACTTTTGCAGAAATGTGGTGACATTGTCCTTTCCAAGTGGGGAACTTGAGTTACATCTTGACTTAAGGCTGACATAGAAGAGGCACCTTTTCTTCTCAGTTTGCTGCACCTTGTGAAAGAGTGTGATTTTTGTAACAATGTTCACTTTCCATTCTCTCATTCTGGTCTTGGAGTCTGAACAGCAGCTGTGGTCTTTAAACATGCCTGGCCAGCCATTTAGGCACAACCTCTCTTATATGTGACTGGAATATCCATTAAGGTCACTGTACTTCCCCAGGAGCCTAAATCTAGATGCCCAGTTCATAGATCTTGGCTACTTTTATTATTATTTTGCTTAAGACTGAAAATGAAAAATTTTGTTGGCAAATCAAAATCATCACCTTTAAAACAAAAAGAGATTTTGGGTCCCAAATTCAATGCCTGAATGAAGCTCAGCTTTGAGAAGTTTTCTTTGCCATTTCCTAAAAAATTTCCAAGTATTTCATATGTTTCCCAGTGGATGCTTAGTCCATGACAGATTTCTTATCACATATTCTGGTTTTCTCTGCGTTTTTGCTGCCACCCATGTAAAATGATCAACTTATTTTGCATATTGCATCCACAAATAAAAGCAAAAACTAAGCATTTTATAAATCATCCAACATTCCAACAATATGCTCATTTCTGACTTTAGATGACTCATTGTCATGTTAATTTGTTAGCTTCTTCATCTATTAAATGCAAAATGCTCTATAACAAGTGACCCATTTCATTTTCAGTTCTAATTCTGCCTTTTTTGGAGCCTACTAGTCTGATTTCTTTTTAGTCTGAGTGCCAAAGGTTAATATCTTACAATTAGATGTCTAAACAGTAGTGGGTCATAGTGACTGCTAAATGAGTAAACCAATTATAATTGTGCAGCTTTAAACATTTCTTCTACTAACTTTCCATAAATAAAAACTTTCCTCAAAGGTTTCAACATGGTTCCATTCTGAGCTAATATTAACTATAAAAGTTATTCCCGAATTCAAATAATTCTGAAGTTATGAGTAAAAAGATAATTACCATGCAAGTCTATAGAAATGTAAATTTTTAGGTATTTTGCTCAAATTAGAACACCTGATTATATACAGACACAAAATTTAAGCACAAAGCACATTGTTATATCAGATGTTCCTGCTGATTAGTACACCTTCATTAACACATATTGATGGAATGTGATCATTGATACCATTACAAAATATATATTTTAGCAGTTTTCAAGATCATTGGTGTCTGGCAAACTCTATAACTGCTTTAATATTTTGTAATAATAGCATTGCATTGATTTCTTCTAGATATTTTTCTCCTCTTTATTGAGCTTCTTTATCTACTATAGACAGGCTCTTTGCTATTTGTGTCCAATGCCTTTCACAACCTGTATGCCTTTCCTCTCATTCTGCACATTTGTTTTTCAGGTCTTCCCCCTCTCTTCCAAGAAGGCCAGCGTAAATAAACAATTTCTGAGGCTATAAAGCCTGTGTAAAACATCTGAATGACAAAGTAATGAACACTCTTTGTGACTGGAGTCAGCACAAGTATTTATTGCTAAGCAACAAAGACTGATGTCAACGAGTTTTGCCAAATGCAGATGGTGAGTAGGTTTGTTGAAAAAATGAAATCACTCTAACATAACTCTTTACAGCAGATTCTAATATAAGAGAAATAAAATGCACTCACCTGGTCAGAGTGAAGGGCTCCACAGAGAGGAATGATGTTAACTTAATAATAGTTTCTGCTGGCTTGACCTGTATTTTAGGGAAGTGCTGATATGTGACAGTATTCCTAATCTACCTCAGCAATATTTAAGGAAAAACATCTGCAAACCATCCCTGAAGTGTCTGCCTTCTCAAAAACTGCTATGCAGAATGTTATTGATATAGAAAGAATATAATATATCGTACCTCATTGATGGGGAGGGGGTGTCTGGAATATGCAAGTACAACCTTAATAGTCACTTCAGTCTCTTTCAGTGCAAACAACTTTTAGTTCTGTTCAGCAAATGCCTTTGTGTTCTTTCTCTGAATGGCTCACCACATGTGACTGGTAGGGTGAGACTGATGATTATGTCACTGCTAAGTTGAATGTGCGTCCCACAGGGAATGTCCACCAAACTCCTTTTATCCCTGTTTGAGACCAGATTGGCCACAGTGAAGAAAATGCTCATGTGTCTGTTATGAGTACACTGATGAAAACATGGTAATCTTTATGTATATCCTTTAGACAGAGCTCACTGTCAAAACTGGATGCACATTTTCCTTATTCCCAAAGAGAGCAAATGAAAGCAGACCTTAGTCTCAAGCCATGGTATGTCCTGCCTCTCTGCAGGGGTGCTATGCTTGATCTGAAGAACACGAAACCAAATGGCTCTCCGCACTTCAAGACTATGCTGGAGGCAAAGTGCTCAGGTTAAGTCAATCAAACTGCTAAAATATCTTGCTATAGCTCACCTTAGGTGCAACCTGCTCCAGGTAGCAGCTACTTCCTTCCCTGGAAGCCATCTCACCCACATACCTTGCTCACCTTCCCAGAAACAGCCTGCTTGTACTCAGCTTGGAAGATCAGTTCTGCTGCCTGATTCTCAGATGTCCCTCACCTTGTATGTATGGAGACTCAATGCTCAGCCTAGAATTCTTGCTCCTTGGCCCTGAACTAGATAATATGGAGAGATGGACACATTCCCATGATTTCAGCCTCCACAGCAAGTGAGTCACCCTTGCTGGCCTGTACCAATAGCTATGTTGGTGCAAGGCCTGGAACAGTCACCCACAGTAGAGTAAGTAGATTAAACCGTGGGACAATGGCAATAAAGTGAAAACACACGCACAGCCCTACATTTTGTTATAGAAAGTGGCTTAATTTGCTTCAAAGTAAAGATGTTGCACCTTCGTTCAACTCATTAAAAAAGTCTGTTGTCTCTGAATGAACAATGTAACAGGTATGAAAATTACTATCTTGGCAAAAGAAATATCAGCCAGAGCTCATGTGGGGCTCAGATGGGAAAAAATATTTTATATGAAGCTATTTTTATTTCTCTTAGTTGTGTTAGGCAACTAGCCATATCGTATCATAGCAGAAAGACATGAGTGGTTGCTTAGAATTGGGTAAATCACCTAATAAAAACATTCTTTGGTTTTGAGTAGTGATTTTAAGAAGTATTGTAAATTTTTGCCACTTGCTTCACTGTTTCAACATGTTGTTGGTGTTTCGGGCTTTGGGGGAGTTTGGATCTAGTCATTCAAGTTCAGTTTCACTGTTTGTAAATGTTCAACAACTAGTGAAAATAAATGAGTTTTCAGAGCTTGGGTTATTCACAGATTGTTCACTTTTGCTGTTCTCTGCTGGATATTTGCCTATGTGGTATGTTTCTGGTGACTGATCAGGCAAGCAAAATCCTAAACAGTAAAAATAGTGAACTGGTGAAAGTGGTAGTGACAAATACATACTAAGTAATACAGCTGAGTATTGATTTCTTGGGTTTTTTGGATTTGAAGAAATTTTCGGGAACACTAAGTCATTTAAATATTAAGGATATAGTGAGAAATATCAGCTGGACAATACAAAATTCATTTTAATTTCAGTTGTTTAATCACAAAATGCTTTATGAATTTCTTTGGACTGGGGGAAAACTGCTGATTTTTCAAACAGTCCTATTCACTGTGCTTTTACTCCTCATCACCAGGCATGTACACAAAGCCGCAAAATTCTGTTTTCTCCATCTCTAATGCACTGCTGAGATATCTAGCACTCATGTCACTTAGTCTTAAAAGCTATTAATGCACTTGGTAAAGATGAAAAGTGAAATATGAAATATTGTCAAGCCTGCTGAAAGCTATAGTCAGTCTTTTTTAATAAATGTTTTTCAGAAACCCAGTTTTGTCTATGATAAATGCACTTTTCCAAGTGTAGCACTGTAGATTTAGTACTTAGAAAGATCTGTTGACAGCAGCTGGATTCTGAACTCTTTATTTTTCTAGAAAACATCCAGAGTAAATGCAGAGATAGCATAAAGTTTCAAACCCATCAAAGTTCTTTGCCCTTGAACTGGACAGACCATCAGGAGATGTGAGAGGACACATTTCCACATCCATTCAGCTGTCAGCCTTTCTGCTGAGACTGGCAACAAGGACTTGTAGTGCAAATTATGATGGTAGGTATCAAATATTTAGCATTGTGGGCTTGGATCTTGAGTTCCCACACCCTACGTGAGTGGCTAGACTATAGAGTGTCCTTCGACCCAATAAGTAGGTGCTGGTTATTTTTACGGAAGTGAAAGACTCCACCAAGACAGGTCTGGAGACACCAACTGCACAGCCACCAACAGCCCTGGGCATCCCCACTTGGCTGTGGGGTGGCACACACTCACAACCCTGAAGTGGACAGAGCTTCCTCAGCCTGAACCTCCGCTTCCTAAATCCCAGACAAATTCTGCAGCCACAGTGCTCCTTGCAACGCATGGGTTTCTCACCCAATATGACCACTGTGCTCTCTGGTTTCAGCTCCAGCTAACCGTGAGAGGGCTGCAGGCAAAAGTGGCACCCAGATTGGGGTAAAATCTTTGCAACTGAGAACTTACAAAGTCTGTTGTCATTCACGGTGTCTCATAACGTCCCATTGAGTATACTTCTTCTCTAAAATAGTCTGCTGCTGCGAGCTGAGAGTACCTTACTCTACCTTTCTTCCCAGGGACATTCTCCTATAATTTGCAGCATGCATCTCATATATCTCAGTTGTAAGGGACATGAAATTCATACTCATACTTTGGAGAACATTATCTAGCATTTTACACACAGTCTGTCCCTTATTTTTTATTGTAGTGAGCTTGAATTAGAATATCAGAGGACCTTAACAACTTTATGAAATACAGAAATTTCCTGTAGTTGTGCTCTGAATTCTGAAATAATGGACATTGTTTCAATTTTATCATGGATTTTTAAAAGTCAAAGTCTTCAATCCTTGTGAAAAATTCCAAATTTAAATGATTACGTTATTTTTTTAATTAGACTTCAGCAATCAAAGGGTAAGTTGAGATTAATAACCAGTCTCAATTTACTAGTTTTTCTATGGTTATCCAAACCTAATATAAAATCAAGACCTTCTAAATTGCAACCATCTATAATGTTACTTGCAGTTTGAACTACACCATAGATTAGGCTACCCTTGTCTAGTCAGATCCCTTTTGTGTTTGTGTGATAATATTGCCCCACAGCTATGGATCTCTGATGAGATACTACAGCTCTCTCTCAACCAAAAATATGCAGAGCAAAAAGCCCTTTGAAAATCAAATCTTTCCCTCGGAATAAAGCAGAGTCCAGAAAATTCCACTGAGTGTGGAAAGAGTAAATTGCAGGGAATATCTTTCTTATGTATTAATTGAGAACAATGTTGGTATATTCTAGTAACCTAATAATAATCTAATATATTAGAAAACATTAAAATATTATGAGTTATTAAAGCCCTGATGCTGATTTGGTGTATGTATCTTTTGACTGCCAGCCAATACCTTGAAGATGGAGAAGTTTGAAAGCCTTGTTTTATTCTGATTCTTTTTGTCCAGTGTGTGACTTACCTGCTGTCACATTAAAAAAGGGGCTAAAATGCACTCTGAAGTGTTATCAAATGTGAGTACATGTCTCTTGGAGAAAACAGGCGAGATCATTTGAGACTACAACTGTTAGTTGTGCCTGTTTGTGGCCTCAGGAGTCTTCTGGTTAATCTGACTTCAAAACTCAAACTTTCAGCTTTGTCAAGACATGTCAAATGAAAGTGCATTTATTTGGCCCGTTGGATGTGCTGTATATTGAATTGTCTGGTGACTCACTAACAAATTCATATCTTGTCTTTTTAGAGAGATGAAGGAAAATAACAGGGCTCAAAGGAACTACCTTTCAGAACAAGCATGTTTTCTCAGTGTTTTCTTAGAGAAAGAAACAAAGAAAATTAAGTAGAAGCAGATGACATTTTATTTCAGAAAACCATCTCTTAGAATTATGTCATCCAAAACTCAATAACTCAGGTAACTTGTCTGCTACAGAATTTATGTTTGCTATTAGGCCCATGAGCTCCTGTATCTATTGCTGTGAAAGGCTTAAGAGAAATGAAGTCAGGATATCACACCAAAATCAACGATATCTAATAATCAGTCACAACAAATATTTTCCACTGTTTCTTATCGAAATCTTGTTTGACAGATATCTTCTTTGACACTCAAGTTAGCTTCTGGAGGAAATAAAAAAACATAAAAAGAAATGGACAGTAGTATTGATCTTCATGGTGATGAAAATTAGGATACCAAAATGCCAGATATACTGAAATGCCAAAATTTCGATTGAGTTTAAAAAACAAATTCTGGGGCTCTAAACTTTTTAATTCAGTCCTTTAAAAAGGTCAAGACAATTTTGCTGCTCTTTGAAAAAAAAAAGAAAAAGGACAAAAAAAGTCAATTGATCTTTTATACCTCCACAAGATTCAGCCTTTAAAAATATGCATCTTGCTTAATAATTAGGCAGCTGTAGCATATGTTTGTATGCTCACTTGCACAAAGGAGTTTAAAGTTGATCAGAGAGTGTGCGTGTATGACTTTTCCTGTTTTCTCTACTTTCTCAGCATGCAGGACTTGGTCCCTCTGACACTGGTGCATGGGGCCACCCTTGTTCCAAGAAGCAGAGAGGGAGAAGCCAGGCTTGCTGTCACAGGAGGGCAATTGCTGCTGAAGGAAGAAGGTCCCATGAAATCGCAGCCCTTCCCTGGTGGCAGCAGCCAGTTGGTTTTACAAAGCTTGAGGACAGATGGAAGGAGCAGAAGGGCCATGGCTGTTTGGCCACTCTGGCACTGCTTGCTCTGGCAATGGTCACTGTGAGCCCTGCTACCAAATGGAGACTCCAGGGACTCTGCTATATGGTTCTGCTAGTTCATGCAGAAATTGCTTCAGTATTTTGTGAAGAAGAGAAATATTCCACTTTCTTTAAGATTTCTATCATTGTGCTGCTTACATTGTAGAAGGTGCTAAGACTATAAAGAAATAAGCTAAAAAGGTTCAGCCCAGGAAAGATCCAGAGAAACTTGAGGTCATGGTAATTTGTTATGCAGAAACAGCATGAGTAAATACTGAGCACTGTACTGATGCACACAATTTGTTAAGGCACCATCTATTTTGTCCATCGATATTAGGAAATACCTGGAGAAAAAATCCAGAATCTTAGTATTTGTCTAATACTCTCAATTTCCCTCTGACAATACCATGCAAACAGAAGCAGTACTTAGATGATGATACAAAGCTCTTAAAAATGTCACTAAACTTGCAGGGGGAAAACAAAAGAAAAAAAAAAAGCTATTTTATTAACGATAACGATTAGCACTACTCAGTGTGATAGTTCCAGTAACACGTTTACTGAATTGCATGCCTGCTAATTCTGAAAAACACCTTCATATGAGACAGGAATAAAAGACATGACACAATGTACACAGTTTACACCACAGCTTTCACAAAGGACTAGCCGCTTCTATACTTGCCTCTAATTGTCTCAGCTAACAAAGCTTGGTAAGATGCTATAATGCTGCTTGCTGAGACCGGTTACAATTTACATAATGACTTAACCTTATTTCTGAATTTTTCACTGTTTATGGTGCCACAACAGTAACTAATTGTCTGCCTTCACAGAGTCACTGAAATATCAAAATATCTTTAGTCCACCACCACTCTCTGTCCTCCTTGTATGTAACTGTCCAATGAGAGATTGCTACATATGCTTAGTAGAAGCTTGTTGAGCTCACATCACCCCAAAGCGATTAACCACCATTGTGTCTGATTTCAGTCAAGACCCCATTTATCAAGGTTAGATAGTTGTGTTGGATGTGTTTGCAATATACTTAGTGTTAAAGAATATAAAATAAGTTTGAGATACATTTCACCACGGTAGAGTAAAAAAGGGAGGAGGAATAGGGAGAGTTTTCTTCACTCATAGAAGTGAAGAGTCAGCTAGTCAAGGAATTTAGCAAGAGACATTTGCATCTCTAAGGACCTGAAGTAAAAACACTTATTTTAATTGAGAAGAATGATCAGATGGTCTCTTAGATAATGAAGCAAAATAATAAGTTTCAGGAAGAAAGATCTGCCTGGTCTCCCTAGAAGAGAGCTCTGTGTTGGGTGACCTAGGTACCACTCTCATCCGCTTCAGAGCTGTGGGGATGTCCCCTCAGACTCAGATAGACTAAGTACCTTCTGAGGGCAGTGCAGAGAAGGTCATCAAAAAGGCAATAGCATTTACATGTCTAGGACAATGTAAAATCACGAGGTTTCTGTCTCTCCTGAAAAAAAAAGGAATCTTTAAAAAAAAAAAAAAAAAAAAAGTGGGATAACATATACTGCTGGGATGAGAAAAAAAAAACCCTTTCTGGAGCAACAGTAATCAGTCCCATTCCTCCTGTCCCCCAGGAGCAGGAGGACCAAGCATGGCGAAAAGCCAGATCTGTCTTACTATTGCTGCTCAGGATCCACCTAACTTCCACAGTGGAAGAAACCAGGCTTCTCTTCCTCAGCCTTGGAAAGTCAACATTTACATCTGCCTACTCAACTACTGAGCCTTGAGCTGGTGATTGAAGATGTATCAAGCATCCCTAGTTTCTCATTAAAAAGCCTAGTTTTGCAGATCTCACACCATTTATGCAGCTCTTGTCTGAATTTTCTTCAGTTCTTCAAGATGCTCTTGAAGTGCAGGCAGTCTTCCAGAAGATGCATCACTAATTCTGCAGACAGGGTCATTGCTGCCCCTCTGCCCCTCCTCTACCCATAAAACCAAAGAGCCTTTGCCTTCACCTTAGAAGAGGATTAACTCCTTTTTCTTTCATATCAGACAGGGCAATCATGTTTATTGTGGTAATTTGTTGCTACCTCACTTTCTTAAGTTTCACCTCCATCTAGGGTATGGATGTACTCTATTTGAAAAACCTTTCGTATTTATTTTGTTCTTCTGGTGAAGCTAATGCTGCTGATCCCTTCCACCAGGGAGACAAAGCAGCAGCTTGCAGAGGGGAGACCAGAGCAACGTAAAGGCTCTGCAACTTCAAAGTGGGGCTGGATGGCTCTGCAATACCTATACATGTTATGGATTTTGTTACTGAGTCCCTTAAAACAGCAACTCAGCCACTGTAGTGCTGCTGCTGACTAGAGTGTGGTCAGAATTGCATCCCATCCAAAAAATACACAACCATTTATAGTGGGGGTAAAAATAGGGACTGTTACAGGAATTCTCTTCATTTGTAGTTATATAAATAACTAAAAGAAGATGTCAGGAGGTGGAGCTTGAGAATGTGTAGCTTGGTTCGTCAGGTTAAGATAAATAAAGCATGTACACTACAAATAGTGCTGACTGTGGAGATCTTTGTGTCAGCTCCAGCGCTTCCTCTGAGAGGTGAAAGGCTCTTCAAAATATCTCAGGAGTCAAAAGCAGAGAAAAGGTAATAAAGCAGGTGCTGGGGGATGGATGGGACAGAGATGGTTAAAAGCAATTAGGAACTTCCCCACTATTCAGGAACTCAACAAAAGTTTCTTGGAGCACAGCAAAATTCTCAGTAGGAACTGTTCATTTCTACCTGGGAATGGATATTTGAAAAGTTGAATGGCTCTGTAAAGGTGACTTTTCACGGTCAGATGAATAAGAGGTATCTCCAAGGAGTGCCCTTATGTTCTGTCTTATCTTTACTTACTGTACTTTGTGCTCAGGTACTGTCTTCCCAAAACACTGCATGACAACCCCAGAAAAGCAGTTCTGAAGACTGTAGGAAGGATGTGCCTTTGCAGCTCTACTGACACATACTCAATTCAGCATCTGCAGATAGCTTTTTTCCTCCCCCCACAAGCTAATTATCCATGAATTCTAAATTTAATTACCATCAAATATTTTCAGATTCTGATTACCTCTCCTTCAAAACAGTTTAAATTAAAAATGAGCCTAAACACATACCCCTGGGGCCTGGGCAGGTGTCCCGGTACAGAGCTGGTTTAAGAATACTATTTCATTCCTGAGTGATTTAAGCTGACCCAGATGGCTTTCTGCTGAAACAGGCACTCACATCACCCATTGTGGCATCTTGACTTTAGGGCAGTCAGCTTTGCCTGAGGACAGTAGTTCCTACAGTGCTTCAAGAAGATCCCCAAGAGAAATGTCTCACTGAGTGCTCTGACACAAGTCATACTCTTTTCAAAATCAGCCAGCATTTAAATTAAATATCACCATTAAACAAACAAACAAACCAAACCAAACAAACAAACAAATCACAACAAAACAACAACAAAAACAAAATAAAACAAAAACAAAACAAAAATCAAACCCAACCAAACAAAAAACTAAAACCAAAAACAAACAAACAAACAAAAGCCCCAGTGAAAAGTCTTGTGTTCAGATCCAAGAACACAGGACCTGAGGGCCAGAAGCAGGCATAGGATCAGACAATCCAGTAATTCAAAAGCTGTATCTGTAAAATATTTGGACTGAAAGATAGGTTCCTAAACCCCAGTATTTTAATCCCTCTCAATCTGGTTTATAACTCTACTGTCTTTGTTAATTATGCTTTAAATATTACCAGTTTCAGCTATAAACTTGGTATGTTGCAACAGAACAGACAAACAGAAGATCTTGTTTATTTAATCAGAAACAGGATAGGGCCATTTACATCTCTGTAGAAGTGCTTCTGGAGGCACACAGAGGGAATTGGTTATTAAAAGGTAAAGAGATTGATTTAGGATGCCAGTTGCTCTTTGTAGTTCAGTTTGGGTCAGAATGAATGTAGCATATGGAGCTGATGCCCAGTTTCCAATTCACTTCATTGCTCCTCCTTATGTACTCACTGCACACTTGGATGTCAGACAGGATGCCAGATTGTCTTTAGAAATTGTGGTGAAGATGGTGCATAAGGAATGTTGCTCTCACCTCTGTGAACAGTCAGCCACAACAGTAGTTCAGCTTGCAGAGATCCCCAGGACTTTACAGAAATAGGCACTATGTGGTGCCCTTTTCACCTTGCTTGAGCCCCCTGATGCTGCGGTTCAGGTGATGGTGCTGTAAGTCTCTGTTACCAGTCCTAGGAGATGCAGTTGGCAGGCAATGCACATCCTCTGCAGGCAGATGCCACTGGCAGGCAATGCACATCATCCCCAAAGAGAAAGCATCCCAGTATGTTCACCTCTTCTGCAGGCAGAAGCTGCAAGAGGAACACCACCTTTTTGTATAGGCTACTGCTGTTCAGCCTCCAAGCTGCAGATCCCCAGAGCTGTGGTGGGTACTTCTAAGGGTTTCACCAAAAAAATGCTTAAGAGAGGCAAGTTTGTTGCCAATAGGTTTAAACTCAGTATACACATACTAGAAAATTTCTAGCATATTCACTCAAAAAAACCAAAAAACTGGTGACCTAGCTCTGACAGGGTAGTAGAGTGGCAAAGCTAGGAAAAAATTTCTCTCCGTGCAGAACAGGGCACAAGGCTGTCATTATAGATACCCAAATCCACAGTAGTACTGCCTTATGGTTCTGGTATCGTTTGAAGTCTCGTGCCTTTGATACTATGCTGTTACTATGATATGTCGATCACCCATTGCTAAAGCCACATCTAGATGATATCACTAGTGAAGCGATATTACAGAACTTGAGAGACTAAATATTTATTTTGAAAAAACAGTGAAATATCTTTGTAATTTTTTAAGTCTGAGGATACTCTGTTCAGATGACAGCACATGTGGATGTAAGGTAGATAATTTCTTGAGGTATGACACAGATTTCTGGTAGCCTTACTACTATGTATATTAGAATAGTATCTAGGATCTCACTTTAAGACTCATACACGCATAAGGAAATAAAACTTTGCCAAACAAGCATGTGTGCAACAGAGAGAAGACAGGTAAAAGAGAAGTGCTTTTGCATTCATGCTTTAGTCTCTTTCATCTTAGTAAAACTCACTCTTTACTCCAATATTTTCAACACTAGTGGTCCATCTTCCAGTGCTGTCTACAATAGCTAGATGTATTTCTCTTCCCTACAATTTAATTTGTGCCTTTTGTGCTCTCCTCAAAATCTTCTCAAGACAGCCTCTAATCATTCTCTTGGTCAAACGGCAAAACTAGTATTTAATCCATCCTATTATTGTCTTTTCAGCAGCAGCAGAATATTCTCACTTGGTGTCTGCAACTTGATCTTCTCCCAGTTAACCTTGTCCCTCTGCAATTGCTCCTGTAGCAGGGCTCTGAAGGTGTTTATTCAAATTCTCCATGGCCCAACAGCCAGCAGAAACTTTGCAGTCTTATTCTCTCTATGCTTTTTGTTCATAAATAAGCCATATTGGTAAAGTAAAAATAATCTTTCCTTTCTAGGTCAGTGACCAACAGATTTATTACCCATCCATAAATGTCTCTCATTTAATTCTAACTAAACTAATAGTCTGTTGCACTGACATCTCCTCTTGGTGCTCTGACTTAAGACTTTAAACTTAAGTGTAACATCTCTAAAACAAAATTTTGTCTTTCTTCCCATACCTGGAGCATTACTACTGTGGGAAATCATAGAATCATTTTGGTTGGAAGGGGCCCTCAAGATCATCAAGTCCAAAATGCCATGAAGATTTACTGTTGAAAATTGTCTTAGATTTGACCTCCTTAACTTTGTTTACCTTGCAATTGTCTCTGCATAACACTTCTTCACCACTGAAACTTATAACCACATCACTCACTATCTCATTACTTGCTTCCCACAATATTCTTTTCTCTGGCTTTGACAAATACCATCTTGCCTTGTTTCTAGACTGTCAGCTGCAAAGTTAGTTTTCTTAGCTCATTGTTTTGACTATGTCATTCTTCTCCTTGTATTCTGTAACAACAAACATAAGCTTCTCATAGTGCTTTCAAGACTTTCTGACTGATCTATCCTCTCTCGTTTACTGTATTTTCACAGTTGAAGGCCACATTCAAGTAAACAACCTTACCTCAGATCGCCACTGTCCACACACACCCCACCTAAATATGTAAATTTCAAATATCCAGTGATATATGTACCAACTGAATGTTAAAAACCAGCTTTCTTTCTTGGTCTTTTCTGCAGGCTGCACCGTGGAACCATCTTTTCCAACTCAGCTATAAGCCGTGTAATACCAGACTGCCAAAGCCAAAGGCTGTGAGAATGATTATTAATGAGTTATATGAATGCTTCAGTAGGCCAGTCACAGTATAAATTTGCTGATCTTATCTAAAAAAAAAAAAAAAAAAAAAGAACCAAAACCCAACACAACCTCATATTCCTGACATTTCCAAATATGGTACATATCTCCTTGTATTGTCCAAAGAAGAGTCAGACATATTCTTACCTGAGGAGCCTGCTTTGTACCATGTGAGTGAGAGTTTTACTATTCATCTCAATAGGACTATGATGGATTTATATGTTTAAAATTTGCTTTAAGGTTAAAATATATACCGTAGAATACAGTGCAAGTTGGGGCAGCCTTTCTGTTAGAATCGCAACTTCCGGACAGTGACAAGTGTTCTCTTGATCACATTTTACTGACATTTTCAATGACAGGTAATGGCCATCACATTCAGCTCCTTGGAGTATAGAGGTCCAGACCTCTCCCAGAGCCAGCAACCATGAGATTGTCCCACACTTTAAGTCTCCTCTTATTATTTGTCTTCACTGGAACAAATTCATTACAGTCATCAAAACTCCATACCCTTCCACCAGCTATCACTTTTCAGCATTTTCACCAGCACATGGTGTCTTTCCAGTGACACAAATCAAACCTTCCATTGATTCAGTGGGAGTAGCTGTTTCTCTAGATGATAAATACAAAATGAAATGGCGAATGCAAGCATGAGACAAAAAGATTAAATAATTCTATACTAGATGGAAAAAATAAGAAGAGCAACAGCTCAACTGCAAGAGGGTTTTTTATTAATAGGTATAGTTTTAGGTAAAATTAAAGTAAGGGAAGATTTAATTTAAGGACTGTACAAAGATTGAAAGAAAGAACTGACCAGAACCACATATAATCAAAGACAGATCAGAAAACAAACAAACAGACAAAACAAACAAACAAAAGTAAATTATAAGTATTGATACTAAAAAAAAAGAAAAAAGTATAAGCCATCTGTTCTTTTCACCTACTCAGATTTTGATTCATGAGCAGAGGTACATTCAGGCAAATGTTGTCACCCTTTCCTGTCTGTATCACTGAACCATGCTCTTCTAGAACATTAATTCTTCACTATAGATTTTTAGTCTTCCATAGATCTGCTAGGGTGTAGCAGCCAGCAAAACCTGAGTGCTATGGATGAATTCCAAACCAAAATGTTTTACTCACTGATAAAATATTTCTTCTTTAGATTTTGGTGTGTGTCTGTAGTCTGGCTGCAATATGCTGTTGTCCAAGTCATTATTTTCAGATTACATCCTGAATGTTTCTTCAAAATGTAATTTATTCTTTTTTCTTTACCAAAAGATAGAAAATGTCTTCTTTTTTATTTCCTTCACCCCCCATACTCTGCCCAGGTTGTTCCTAACACTGTTCTTCCACCAATGAGAAAGGAAAGCCCTTTTGGCTTCCTTCTGTGGCTCCAGATTCATAAGTTTGACTCTTCTCGAGAAGGCCCACGGTGCACCCAGCTGACAACAGGTATGTGGCCATGCAGGTTGTGCAGTCAGGGGAATCTAAATATGATTCTGACATAGCACTCTGTCGTCACTGCAAAAACTGGCACACCAGATAAACAACATTTCAATGGATAGACCTTTGACATTATATTACTCTGGTCCTTAAAATCTCCACTTGAAATTTGGTCCCCAGCTGGGCTAATTTCTGTTTATAAAGCACAGAAGAGGACTGGACACATCAAAAGATTTTGCAGGTATGATAAATAAGCTGTTGAAGAGAAAGAATACATACAGACATCAAAAGTGACATTATGACTCTTACTGTATTCCTCAAAGATGAGATCGTGTGCACAGTTAATCCCAAATGCACCATCATCCCAAAGTTATAGGTTATTGTTATGTCTGGTCTTAGTTAAAAGCCACTAAGGAGCCCACCTTAAGGAGTTATAGTCCCAGCTTTTTATTGCTGGTCAGAGAATTTCACTATTCATCACTGGTCTCAAGAAGACATTTCTTCCTCTCCTTAATCTTGTGATAAACTGCCATGGAACATCTATGGGGATTTATCCTACTGATCTTTAGATAAGAGAAACACAATGCACTGGATAATTCAGAGATTTTTTCAAGGTGTCTAGTGTGACAGTTTTAAGACTTGTAACAAGCTATGGTAAGGAATGTTTTGCTATATGTCAGGTGACTAGCCACATTTATTGCTAGACAAGATTACAGATTAAAAGAAAGTTATTTGAAAAACATAGATTTTCAGTTATGCAATAAATTTACAACAGATAAAATTACAATGGCATTATTAATATTACACATAACAATATATGTTCTCCCTGACTGAATTCAACAGCCGCTATGCTGTACCTCTTTTTCTCTTAGATTTAGTGAGAAATTTATGTGCTGCTATTAAGATGGGTTCATTTTGTCATGATGGCTCTTGTGTCTGCCACAGACCTCCCTTTCCCACACTCTTACCCACCTGGGCATGGAAGAGCACGAGATAAAGGCTGAGAACCCCTTTCTGACTCATCACAAAACATAATGTCTCATTCCTGAAAGAAAGCTTTCCTCCTCTTTGCTTGTGAGTGACGCCACACATGCTGAGAAACAAGGAATTACTTTACTCTTTCCCTACCCGTCTTCCCTAAGCTTCCATGGTGATTGCCACTGTATCTTGCAATTAGCACATTCAGCCTGCCTGTTAAACAACCATCTTAAAACACATACATAAACCAATGAATACAGGAAATACTATAGCTACAATTTGCTTTTAGATCTATTATTCTTATTCTGAATGAATAAAAATAACTAACAATTTGAGTAACACATATCAAGGATCATGTTTTTGATTGCATGGATTTTCTTCTACCATGTCAAGTTGTATTTGCATTGCTGTGTACAGTATCAAGGTTAACGTGTATATATCAAAAATAAGGATCAGTGGATGAAAAGGCTTCCTTCTCTAGACTATTCTATTGAAAAGGAGTACTCTCAGTGGATTCGTGATTCACTAAGGGTTTAGTCAAGCACAAAAATCCTGGTAAACCATCTTTGCTCACTGTCTAGACCAAGCGAAGAACTATGCCAGCTCAACACCCAAAGGAGAGTATGATTTCCAAAGCCAGACAGAACATATAACATTTCTGTCAGGAAATAAGGGAGTCAGGGCTCTTTCCTGGATGAGTTAGGGCTGAAGAAGTTGCTAGCAATGACAGGTATTTGTCTAACTCAGAAGAGCTAAACCTGACCGAAAAGTGCAGATCCATGCCTGAAAAGAGGGACTTGGCTCTTTTGGAGCCTGACTAGAGATGAGTGGATCCCAGGTCTCAGCACAGATGGTTGTGGGTCTTCTGGCTGAATTGTGCATGGTAAGGATGAATGTTAAAGCTAATCTAGGTGACAGGTAAGTGTGGAGTTCTTTTCTTGCACTTCTACATGCCTGTGTTTTTATAAAGCTTTTTCCACTCTGATATCTAATGTTGACATACGTATAAAAATACATCTGCTTATTTTAACTTGACTTAAAGGGTTTTAAAGGTAACTTTTTAATAACAACACATTTTATGCCTCCAATTCCAGCTCTCCTCAAAATCAGGATTCTGGTATGTTTAAGGGTGATTTGAGACCTAGCAACAGAGAAACTGTAGTTAAGAAAGCTCAGTTGTGTACAGCAATGTAGAGGAGAGCATGCACAGATCCTGGGAGTCCTGAGATCATATGTGGCACTCACACCTGAAGACCAGTGGCAGTGCTGTGGAGTTGCAAGCTGGAGGTCTAGGAGACTGCTCTACCTTGCAATGAAGCAGGACTGAACTTTACGCCACTTTGTTCAGTACAGATACAGATTTCTGCATAGTTGTGGTTTCTTATATCACCTGTGTTTTGCTGTTTCTCTGTCAGACTGTAGGTAAATCATCAGCTGCCCTCAGCATCATTTTGCACTGTATCCTGAAATATGGAAAAAAAAAAAAAAAGCAGCTCACAACAGAGAATTAGGTTTGAAGTAAACAGAAGAGGGATATGACAGGAACTGAACAGAGCACTGCGGGTTCTGAACCTTTAGGTCTGGCCTGCAACAAGACAGAAAACAACAACATTATCTGAAAGTCAAAAACATTAAAAATCCAGTCTGTTATCCCATATCACGTTTCCTGCAACTGTGGATGGGGTGGGAGGGTGCAACTGTCATCATTTTTGTTTCTGAAACACTAATCATATGAGTACTCTGATGAATTCCTACTCCCTTGGAAATCAGCTCTCCTAGGACTGACACTAATATGTTCTCAAAAGTGCAGGATGATAATAGTGTTTATTTCCCCAAAGGAAGAAGACTGGTATCATTGTCTTCCTTAACAGAGGGGATCTAAAGGCACAGAGCTACTCAGGGACATTTAGCAGGTCAAAAACAACCCAGCAGTTCTTCTACTCCCACATCATCCTGATAGTCCCTCTTGGGAAGCACACTGCTATGGGGCACCAGGGCATCTGAGGCACGTGGTAGTGCATGGGGTGATATGGATGTAGCACATGGGAGGAGCACTCAGAAATGCAGCTTTGGCAACCACTGGGGCTAGAAAAGCCTTGGTGTCCTTTTGAAGCTGAAGAGCAATAGAACATGGAGAGAAGAACAAAAATTATTTTCCCTGGGGCAGTAGGCCTCAGCAGTTATGTTGAGAGATTGCCTTTCACTGAATTTCAGAATTTCAAGGAAAAATGATCTTCTTGAAACATCTTCTTATACATAGTGAGGACAGGAAAATGATCTCCTAAACTGCTCACAGAGGTCAGACAATAAAAATCTTTTTATCTCTTTATTGTTTCTTTTGATCAAAACAACATGAAATAAGTGTCCAGACATCCAAACACATGGCTGGTGCTAAACATCAGCTGTCCTTCAGACAGGCACACTGCCCTGCCTCTGCCAGATGCTGACTAAATTAAGGAAAAAGCATTTTTCTCTACTTTCCTTATTCCTGGGCTACCTGCCAAGTCCTTTCCCGAATCCTTGTGCCTCTCTCTCAGGAAACAGGAGCTGGTTGTACCTCTTCCACAGGAGCAGTGGGAACCATCTCTCTCAGGTACCCCTGCTGTCCCCATATGGGCTGCCATGGCAGGGGGCAGAAGGACAGGACCTTCAGTCTCACTCTGGGTCCTAACTGCACTCCATCAGAACTTCCCAGGCTTATGTGGGGCTGCCTGGCTCTGTGGGCCAGATCCTGATCTCCAGCAGTGCTGGTCAGCAAACTGAGGTGGCTGGCCAAGCAGTCACATCATCACCTCAGTGGTGTGTAACATACAGCCCAAGCACAGTTGATTGACATGTATGACTGACTTTATTCCTGAAAGTCCACACCTTTCTGACCAGAAGCTGACTGAATTACAGCCGTAATATCACTGTTTACTGGCAGTCAGGGATCAAAAATCATTCCCAAATAGTGAGTCTTGCTCACTAATGGAGCACATGCTCCCTCAAAGGCAGTGATATTGCCTCCACTGCCTCCAACAGCCTTTTATGCATGACATGAAAGCGAAATTGCAGTAATCTCAGATATTAAAGGAAATCAATACTTGCCAACATGAACTGTGCAACTGTACTGAAAAACTGTAGTTCTTCACTAATCTCATAGACCAGAGAATAAGAAGTCTTAAGCTAAATGAGTCTTTTAGCCCTGAAAGTTTTCCTTGGGACTTAGAAGCGCTCACGTTGATAGATGTAGGTCCCTCAGATAAAGAGCTGCTGCCACATTCAGGCAATCTTTTAGAGAAGATATAATTTTTCTTGCCACTATCAACAGTTCTTTTTGATGTTCTTTTTCATAATTTTCAGTTTCATAAGTAAGTTTTTTAGGAGTACATGAGACAATTGGAAAGGGAAGGGCATGAATCCTGGGTTTGAAAAAGGTGGGTTTGAAAACTTCACCTTTTCAAACAACTGAAGAAAACAGTTGGGTTTACTTTAAAAGCATTAAAATTTTCACTTTTTTCTTATAAAACTAATCTGCAGCTATAGAAACCTAAATGTTGCTCCTCTGCTTAGGAACAACTGCTTCATTAAATGCAATGGGAAACACTGCATCATTCTTTCTACTGTCTTTTTAAAGGATGTATCTGCATTCTTATTCCTTAAGCAGGAGTATTGTCTCTAGCCAATTCAAGGATTTAATCCACATACATTACTCAGACAAAAATCCCATATGTAAAGGAAGTTGAAAGAATATTAAGAATGTCCTTCTATTAAACAAACTAGTAACCATGCAGCTTGGAAAAAGCATGGTAGAATCCCTTTAGGATCTTACCCCAAGCCTGATTAGAGGAACTCAATTATATCTGCTGACAAAACTCTCAGAATATTTTGTGTACTGCTGCTGAAGTGTGACTGCAACCTGTCATTCAGGCAGAAGTCAATTCACTGTTCCTATAGCAAAAGGTAAAACTCCCAGTACTACTAACTTGTATTTAATTGAAATAAATACCTAAATTTAAAAGACTAGTTGATCAAGAGTATCCTACAGGGTGCTGACATCCAGCTGTTTTCTGTGAGAGCTGAATTGTAGCAGAGTCAAGCTATGAACTAGCGACAAGGTCTGTGATTTAATTAAAGACAGATGAGATAAAATCTTTCCTTCATAAATGAAAGCTAATGACCTCTAATTGTGTAGAGATGAGGAAGAATACAGAGACTTGTGTGTGAGCCTTCTTTCTTTATAATAACCTGGAGTGCCCAGTTCTGGGAAATTGCAGAATGACTATTTTTTTCAAATATTCAGTTCTTCCTTAAGTGTAGAGACCCATTTAACAACCCAGAGCATCAGAAACTGGACCCTAGATTTTTAAAGCTCTCTACAACTACCTGAAACCAGGTTGTAGCCTGAAGGGTGTTGGTCTCTTCTCTCAAGCAGCAAGTGATAGGACAAGAGGAAATGGCCTCAAGTTGCACCAGAAGAGGTTTAGATTAGATATTAGGAAAAAAAATCTTCACAGAAAGGGTTGTCAGGCATTAGAACAGGTTGTCCAGGGAAGTGATTGAGTCACCATCCCTGAAGGTGTTTGAAAGATGTGTAGATGAGGTACTTAGGGACATGGTTTAGTGGTGGACTTGGAAGTTTTAGGTTAACGGTTAGACTCAATGATCCTGACTGTCTTTTACAACCAAAATGATTCTATGATTTTATCAGCTCCAGAAATCTCATTCCTTGGATGCCCACTCTGAAAGACTTCATATGACGCTTCCTTTGAGTGCAATATTTATTGTGCCTTTCAGTATCCATTTTTAGCTGAAACTTAACATATAATAGAGGAGTCATGGCTGGAAATCTAGCAGGATACTCAAGGGTCTTAATTCCTTTCCACCTAATGCAGAAGCAGGGCAGGCCGGACTGGGAAATCATCACTCCTCACTATAACTAGAGATAAGAAAAGTGTCAGAAGTGTTTCCTCAGGATTTTCTGGCACAGTGCAATCAGACTGAATAGAACTACATTTGGAAATGTGTTGTTTCTTATAATAATGGTTGTACTCTTAATGTGTCTTCTTTTCCCTGCCTTTCTCTTGAGTTATCCTAGCGTGGTACAAAGAGGAAGCCTCAAGCATCATCTCAGCTATCTAAGTAGCTAAAGTGCAGGACTGCTTCTGTCCAAAAGAGGCTTCAGACACACCCCAGTGATACTCTTTGTTTTCCTGAATGTTTTCTATCTCTACTATACAATTTCTGAGACAGGTTTGATCTTCTCATAGTATGCAGGATAGAGGACACAGGAATTTACAAGGTGAAACAATTCTGTCTTCTGCCTTGTTTTCTATAAGCAACCTTTTGTCTGCACTTTTGACTGTGGTGGTTTTCACAGAACAGTGTCCCCAGTGTGTCTAAAAGAAACATTTTTTGTGATTTTATTATGCATTCATAGACAGGATTACTTTTTCCCATGTTACATTTTTTTTGCCCTTCTCAGCATCACTTGTCTTCGCTCACTGATTTTCCAGCCTCTCTAGTGAAAACGTTGAATAGTTAATGTCTCAAATACATCTGTGGGACTTGGCTGTTTTCCACAAGAAGGACAGTGCTTCTCCCTAAGGTTCCTGTGAGGCCCCAAATCATGGACTTTAAAGATCACCTCTTACTCTCATTTGAAAACAAGGAAGTTATTGGTTTCTTGATTTAGTTGTATGTAAATATACTGCTCAGAAGTATATTTAAGCATGTGAGCACATGGCTCAGGCACCAATATTTGTCCAGTGTCTTACTGGTAATCCCATAGCACAAGTATATAAATGAAAGAGACTGATTAACTTATCCTGATGACTCCTCCAATCATCTTTTCCATGAGTGTGGAATTCATTGAAGTTCAGAAAGCTTGACCAAAGGCACTTCAGATCTAGCAGTCTGATTTGCAAGATCTAAACTTGGGATATGCAAGATTTAGCTCTGACCTGACACACAAGGTCCTGAAACAGAGGATAGCTCTGAAATACTTGTTTGTGACCTGTAGAAGATTGGTTAGTGGCCATCTAAATAATCATGCTTTGCCTGTGGTGTCTATACATCCATTCAGCATGAAGACTTCACAATGGATCTTTTTTCTGCTCTTGCCATATTTTGGCGGGTAGTTTCTAACATTCTAATTAGTTTAACCTGTATTAGGTATTTAGTCTTCTAACATCTGGAACAGTGGCTGCCAGTTATTTCCTTTTTCATTTTTTTCTGAAAGAGATAAAATGTCAGGTTACATGTTAAAAAGCTCATTTGCACCCCTACTAAGGATCGATGAGACACCAGCAGGTTGGGTAAGCCAAATAATACTCTATCTTCTCCTAGCTCCTTCCAGACCCATCAAAGGGGCCATAGGGCCATCAAAGACCCATCTCCACAAGCCCAGAAGAGCACAGGGCACGATGGCAGTTGCTTCTGGGGGACAAAATTTAGGATTCAGAGGAAGGTATAACCTGTCTGAGTCCTTCCCAGAGTTGTCCCAGGGGAGCCTCAGTTCCTGTAGCCAGGCATGAAATCCATCATGATGAGTCAACAGGAGCACCTTTTGGATGGGGGGAGATTACTACCTAGGGACATGGAGTCACATTATGAGATGCAAGGGAAGACTATTTGGGGATGGCATAAGACTTACAGTGGGTTGTTTAGTGTAGGAACCAAAAATGGGGAAAGGGAGAGCTGCAGGTTATTTGGGGAGGAACAAGCGTAGGAACAAATGACATGATGGAGTTATAAGGGGGTAAAAGGTCCTGATCCTGTATAAACAAGGGCTGGTTGTTATGGTTGTCTGGTCATACCCTGTGCCTGATCAGTGAAGTCTGTCATATCTTCTTATTAAACTCTGTTTCTAACTTCTTTTCCTGGGTGAGAGTCTCTAATTTATGTGCATGTGTATGGTTGGACATCTAAGAATCCATAACTGCAGTGGGATCATGGGTGGCAGGGGCTGTGTATCTGTAGCACAAAAACTGGACAGATCAGCATGAGTGAGTGCGCGATCACTCACAAAGATCAAGCCAGAGCAGCTGGAGAGCAGGGGAAGTGCCCTGGGAGCCATTTGTGTGTGTGCTCATGTGTATGTGCACAGGCATGTCTCTAAGGGTGAGACTGCAGGAGGAGTTGGATACTAGAGGGACATGGGGAGTCCCAGACAGTTGCCAGAGCTGCGTGTGTGTCCGTGCATGTGTGCATGTGTGTGTGGGGTGGGGAGTGAGGGACCAGGGAAGAGCAAGAACCCAGAGCGAGCTGCTGGATGGACTGGGTATCCAAGGCTAGCTATAGTGGTGTCCTTAATGGATGTGCATGCATGCATGTGCGCATAAATATGCATGTGTGTGTGCATGCGATGGTCTGTACCAGCAGCTGGAGCTGAGCTACAGCATTGGGGGCTCATATGTCCAGGTGCCAGCAACTGTGGACACTGGGATCCAATGTCTGAGCCCAGCTGCTGAAAGGATCCACATATGTGTATATATATATATACATATATACATATATACATATATATTCTTACTAGTGGACTTCCATCCCAATTAGCCAAAGAGGTGACCACTGGTACTGTTTGTGTTTGTGCGAGCACTGGCTGTGCTTGTCTGCACTGATCTGTGTGGTTGCCAATCTGTTCGTATGTGTTGCACACATGTACCTGGGAATACATGTTAAGCCTCACTACTGGTTGGACCTGGCAAATGTAACTGTGCAGCCTCATATATACCAGGCTACTGGATTTGGTTTCCCTAACACAGTCCTCCCAGCAGCCAGATTGCAGCCATGTGGCCATGTTGTGTCAGGGCTGCCCTGAGTCAGGGCCACCCAGCCCCAGGGGAGAGATGGTCCATGGGGCCCCTGGGCACATGGGTTCCTTCATCATCTCTTACCCATAAACTACTCCTGAAACTCTCCTCATCTTTTTCTCCTTGCCAGATCCTTTGCATCTTTCTGGACTCAATTAAATGCAGATTTTTGGTATGTCACTTGTGAGTCAGAGAGATGTATACCAGTACGAGTGTAGCCCTGATGATATCCTTCTGCTGCCCAACCACCTGGCTGGTTTGAATGCCTGCACTGGTTTATGGTCTGGCTTATGTCATACCTGTATCTTTCAGTTCTACAGCAGAGTTTTCTAAGAACCGAGTTCAGACAAGGACAGCCTTCTCCTGTAAATAAGAAACAGGAACCTTGCTTGTTTTTGCACTAATTCTTTTAAATGTACTGATCCTAATATTCCTTTGGAAAACAATGTTTCTCATTATTTCAGCGACTGGATTTCAGAGGGCTGGGTGCAAATGAGATTCGTGTTTTAAACACAGTGCATGGGTAGAAAATGGCACAAAGTAATTGACATTTGAAACCTACAGGGAAAAGAGTGAATGATCTTGGGAAGTATGTGTCTTAATATAAGAGCAGGTATGAATGTATTAATAAACATTAATTTGAACATGCCTGGGAATATCAAGATTCTTAGGAATCATATTATGAAACCAATATTAGTTAGGATAGTGACAAACCTAAGGTATCTGTATGGAAGGAAATAACAGAAATAATTTCTATTTTTCTGAATTCTGGAAAATGTATTATTTTTCCCCATTCTACCCTAAACATGTTCCTGAAATCTAAAGTAAGCTCATTAATGCCTAAATTTTCCAGATCTTGCTTTTATTTCTGATATTCTAGTTTTTGTCTCAGATTCATATACAGAAAGAAATGCCAAAAAAGGGGTAATTTTACATAATCAGCCCCTATCCCTGTCTTTCATTTTTTTTATGACCAGTCTAAAAGACAGAACATATGACTACTCAGTGAAAGCCCTGCGGCCATGAACTCTGTCTGTTTTGTAGCTGTCAAAGCATTATTTGTATAAAGGCAATAAAAAGTCTTGTTCCTTTATAAGGCTGACTGCAAGGAGTTTGATCTCTGAGAAGAACAGCAAAGATTTTCTTCCTCCAGCTTTTGAAAATGACTCAGTAAGAGATTTTGATCTCTATATTGTAAATTTGATATCCTGTGGATCTCCTTTTCACCTCACCTATCGAGTGGCCTGTTATATTACATCTTCCCAGCTTAATACGTGATTGATTAAAAAGCTTCATTTTCTGCTTGCATTTCTTTCTATATGATCATTCTAGGCTTAAATATTTCATGCTCATTATTATTATCAGCCAGACTCACTGCTGTGTGAGTGTTCACTTAAATGGTATATGTGTTTTGGTTTAGGTACTAATTGCTGAAATATGTAAAAAAAATCCTCTTTTTTGTCAAAGTAATATGAACCACAAACCTTTCTGTCCTGATGCAGAGGTTATTAAGTATATATCTCAAGTATGTGTGGTTCCTCTAAGGACAAAAAAGGTTCCTAACATATGAAAAGAAGTTAGTATCTACTTCATTGAATAAACATACTCCTGTAATTTTCCTAGATCTCTCTGGGTGTGTGTCTTCTCTCTGAAATTGTTTGTTCACCTGTCTGCTGGGGTCCTGAGGCCTGAGAGTAGTAACCCTGATTTTTCTTCCTTACACCCATGTCAAGGCTTGGAGTCTTGCTCTCTTTCTTTGCTTCAGGTCCTCTTACACTTTCAACTTGAATGGGATTTCAGCATATGAATACAGAACTGCCCTCA
Source organism: Patagioenas fasciata (assembly GCF_037038585.1). NCBI lineage: Eukaryota > Metazoa > Chordata > Aves > Columbiformes > Columbidae > Patagioenas > Patagioenas fasciata. Next base: position 92,067,320 of record NC_092522.1, on the reverse strand, counting down.
GCCATGCTCCTCAGCCCTCCTTGCTGTTGCAAATCATAATACTTGTTCTCCAGTGTTAATACTACGTGTTTTTTCACTTTATTCCCTGAGAGAATTGCTTTAAACTGATCTGGATTTTTACGTAAATGTACTTACTTCTGACAATACCCAGTCCTTTCTGACCAAGAGAGCATGGGAGCAGCAGCTGTGAGACAGAAAGTCATGGCACTGCTCTGCTAATGGAAGGCAGATTGGCTTTTTGCAGGCAGGGGCAAAGTGTGGTAATCAGCTGCTCCAAATGGCCCTGCTGGAGGTTGAAGGCCAGGCCAGCTTCCTCAAACACTGTGGCAGTGAATATGGACATTTAATGTCCAGGGAATTACTTGAAATCCCTTTTGTCTCATGGAGTCTTGGCACATCAGTCAAGGCATTTTCTTATGCATGCAGAAGAGGTGGAACTTTGTAGCCTGCTACATTGCTGTATGAAGGTTCATTGCAAGGGATTTTCTCTCTCAGTTTCTATGTTATGCATCCATGTTTTATTAATTGGAAGAGTGAGAAATGCCTCAACAAAAACTGAGGAATACTAGGAAAACGGTGCAGCTATGGGGGTGCAAACAGCTGTTCCTGTATCTGCCGCTACTGTTGAACAGTCATATGTCTCAGAGGGCTTGCAGTCAGCAACAGTATCATGCAAACATCCATTCCCATGAATCATGGGAAGCATGAGGTTTGCAAATGTGTGATCAACTTCAAATCTCAGACCCCCACAGAGATTTTTCTCAACAACAGCATGTGACAATGTTTGAACCCAATGCAACTAATAAATAGGTAAGAGGAAGGCATGCTGCTTCAGTAATGAAAGACTGAAACAACATGGGCTTAAGCACTTCTGGAGTTTACCTGCAAGGTCATGAAGAGGCTCCTACAACAACATAATGCTGAGAGGCAGGTTCTTCTGAGCCCCTTCCACGGGCGTACAGACATGGGATGGCCTGAAAGGACAGCCTCTCTACTGAAAATGTCAGATGCTCCATCTCCCAGGGTCAGAACATAGTGACCAGGCACAGCAAGGGAGTGGAAAAGCAGGAAGGCAACATCCTCAGACCTCTCCAGAGAAGATCGAAACTTTAGTGCTGCTCCCTGAACCCTAACATCTTTCAAAACCTGGTTTCAGTCAGGACACACTCCATCAGTCACAAAGGAGTGAAGCTCCCATGGGCCAGACTTCCTGTTCTAAAACACACTACTTGAATCTCGGAACATGTTTTACATATTTATATTTCCCAGCACTGAGTGATGATTACACTACATTTCTTCTCTTTCACAGCAAACAGATGTGTGTCCTTACTCTACCTATCTCCCTGTGGGGACAGTTTTCTGAACTAGATGAGGTTGCTCGGCTGGCACAAGGCCTTCAACTAGCAGGTATCTCAGCAGAGCTCTGGTTACCTTCTCCTCTGCCCACAAGTCACTCACCGCAGCTTTCACATCATCTTCCCAACAGCAAGCGTGGTTATCTGAAATGTTTGTTCAGCAGCAAGTTCAGAGCTTCGGTATAAACTTGGAAGAATAATTTCTTGATGAATTAGCTTCACTGCTTCTCAGCAAAATCCTCACAACAGGAAGCTGTGAGTATTTGCTGCCAGTTGCTGAAGATGAACGCATACTCCAGTGGTGTGAGCACCGGGAAAGTCCAGCTCCTGAACCTCGTGCTCTTCAAGTCGCGTAACTTTGTAAAACTGACAGAAGACTCAACTTTCTGTGGAAATGCTGAAAATTTTCATTTTATAGTTTCATTTTCCATTTTTAGACAGATAAGAAGCCTAGTGATTTTACTAAGAATTGGAGATAAACAAAATTCATTCCACAAGAAAATTATAAACGAGAATAGGTTAAGTGTTGTTTGATGCTATCTTTCTTGGGTTTTTTACTTCATGTATGGAAAAAAATAAATTTAAAAGGAATATAAGCACTTCAATAAGGTAGCATCTTAGAAAATTCCTTTTATCATATTTGACTTTAATAATTTAGGAGGGTAATTTCTAGAAGTACTGTATAGTAGTCCTTTTTTAGAGGTGTGCAATTTTGAGGCATGTCTTCTGGATTTCTGCAAATTACTGAAAATGTTCATTTTCCACTACTGTAATTTTTATCTTGCAGACTTCTTTCATGCCCATGACCATATCTTCCTCTTTACAGTTAATGAAAGTTTCAGAGGCACAGAGGGTGAAGTTCTTTCTTTACTATTCAATTAGGTAAATAAAACTTTATTACTTGAATGAGTCTCTGAAGAATAACAGGTAGATAAATCATGTAAGATTTTTCCAGTCTTTATAACAGCCCCCACCTAGAATACACACATACCATTTTAAAAAAGAATTGATTGCAATATCCACTAAGTGCTAAAATAAGTTCTGTTTGATTTTAATGGAGTAAGAAAAGTATTTGTAAAAAAAAAAAAAAAAAAAAACCTTAAAAATTTAATCTGGGGTTATATAAAAATAGTAAGAATTATACCTAACAGTACTGGTTAGGATGAAAGCAAAGCTGCCTGTTAAAAACCTGACCAGTGATCGAAGATGGCAATTTTAGCCTTCACAACTGCTTTCTTGAGTGACTCATCAAATCAGCATTACCTAAAAAGTCAATATTGAGAAACCAGGTAAATTAATAAATATCCCTTGCAATCACACAATTGCTACCAAACACTCTTGAGAACACAGTAAAGCGTTTTATTGTTTATGCTCATTTTCATTTACACATAGGAGGAACAATTAATGCAGTTCTATCACAGCAGGTGGACCATATCCTGAAACTCTTTGACTGCTGAATATGCGTAGACCTGTCTTAAGGTCTGATCAGGAAAAAAAAAAAAAAAAAAAAGAAAAATAAATAGGAGAGAAGTAGAGAGGAGAGTAGTTTCACTAACATCTGTTAATTCATGATTCATGGGTATTTATTTTGCAGGTGATATAGCTCCTCTGAAAGAGCAGACCGCTTCACTTCTTTACAAAATACACTAAATAATGTAATTACTTCGAGAATTCTAAATTTCTCAGTGGTTCATGCAGTAAGGGTGTGCAACAGACACAAAATGGAAAACATGGTTACAACATCAAACTGCTACTTCTATTCCCAGTTAGTTTACAGAAAAGGTCATTGGACTTCTTGATTCCTGCTCTTGAGTTATGGAGTAGAAGCAAGAAGTATTTACTTTATAAAGGCAACTATGAGGACAGACTATAGATATGCAGTGCAGTTGAACAGGTCTACAACTCGTTTCTACAGCATTTGCTTTTTTTATTGTTCTGGAATACAGACATAACTTTTGCACACTGTCACTTCTCACACATGTTCAGCTGAAGGAGTCAGTTACAGAATTTACTGCAATGCTCCTATTTTAAACGCTGATTTTTTTTTCTCCTCTTGGCCTCATAAGTGAAGGGAGCAAATCTTTCCACTGAAAGAAAGAAATTACAGGTGTGCAGAAGTACAACTATGCTACCAACACAGACAGAGACAACTGTGCTCTTGTGCACACCCCTACAACTGGCCGGAGAACAAATTAAGAAGTTAAGCCTGCAAAATAAATGGAGTTTACTCTCAAACTTTTTCTTCAGTCCGGATGAATTATAGACCTTGATTCGAGGCTGCCCTCTTTTTTTTTATATTTTTTTGCAACTGATCTGTGTGACTATTGGAACAGCATCTCTGCCAGAGTCATTACGCTGAAATGCAGAGCTGAGCAGTTTGGTGGCAGTATGTATTGACGTTTTTGCAGCATCATGAGTCTGGGAACTGGGCTTGGGGAAGTTTCAAGCAGTAGGTCTTTACAATAGCAACTTGATTCTGCAGACAAAAAGCAAAAGATTGGCAGAATTATTAAAGTGTCACAATAAAGGCAAGTACGTATTCTGCAGAATGTGGCGCTGAGTTTAGCGATTAGCTGGCTGCTACTTTTGTCAGAGGCACAGAAAGGCACAGCGTTTCAGTGTGAGAAGAGAAACATCAAGGTGTTGAGCCTTTCACGGTAGCTGAAAGGCAGCTTTTCTCACAGGATGACTGCTCCCAGCAGGAGCAGCCAGAAACATAAGGAGGCCAGAAAGTAGGCTGAACTTTACCAGCAGCCTTAATCTGCGACCTGTCACACCTTCATTCATTTCAAAACAAAAACAAAACAAAAAACCACAAACAAACAAAACAAAAAACAAACAAACAAACAAAACAAAACAAAAAAACAACGTTGGCACCGGGACTTCATCGGACTCCCTGCCGAGGGGTTTGTATCCCCGGCTGCCTGGCGATGCCTCCAGCTGCCGGCGGCGGCCGGGAGTTGGCACCGGGGAACACCGCCCCGGCGGGGGGGCTGCCCGGCCCGGCCCGGCCCGGCCCTGTCCTGTCCTGTCCTGTCCTGCCCCGGCCTGGCTCGGCCCGCCCCTCCCCGGGGAGCTCGGCAGCCGGGATGGAAAGCAAATGCCGTTTAGCACTAATTGGTCTAAACACGGGCATTAGCATACGAAATGGCGGCAGATTGGTGTAATAGCTGGAATAAAGAGCAGATTGCCGTGAGTCACTCCCTGTGAGCTGGGAGGGGGGGCCGAGGAGGGAACGACACACACCCACTGTGAAATGTCAGGAGCGTGCAGCATCGCCGCTGTTCGCCGCCACTTGCAAAGGGGCTGAACACCAGCCAGGGGAGTGCCGGGCTGTCCCGACCCGCAGCACAGCACGGCACGGCTCGGCACAGCTGGGATCGCAGGGAGCCTTGCACGGCGCTCCCGCTTCCCGCCCGTGGGGCTCGCCCCCACGCCTCAGAGAGGGTTAGAAAGCAGCCAGTCCTGCCCGAGATGGGATGAAAAAGCTATTGGTGGGGTCATACTTCCTCCCCTCATTCCCAATCCCTCCCCACTCCCCGGCCTTCCCGCCCCAAGCATCGCCGCTCGCCACGGCACCTACCTGTGGCGTCGGGCACGGGCGTGCATGGGGGCAGCCGCGGAGAACACATCGCATTCAAAATTTTCAGCTTGTGCATCGGAAACGTATGAGTTTGTGGAAAGCTTGTTTGAAGTCTTCGTTAGACATAGTATAGATGATGGGGTTGATGAGGGAGTTGAGATATCCAAGCCACGTGAAAAAGTCAAAGATGGCCATGTGGAACCAGCAAGCGTCCTTGCAAATAGGCAACACCAGGCTGAGGATGAAAAAGGGCAGCCAACAGACGATGAAGGCTCCTAAAATAATCCCTAAAGTCTTTGTAGCTTTCCGTTCTCTAGCGGCCGTGAGCTTCTTTTTTTCCAGCAGGGCATCCGAGACCTTTACCTTCACCTGGTTCATGTACACGGGAGAGCTCGTTTCGCTAGATCCCTCGGGGGCCTTGGAGTTTATGGACGTGACGGAGGAGGACGACCCCGGGGAGTCTGTGATTAACTGAGCCCGCGTTAGTCTTTTACCTGCTTTCTTTGGCGTCTGCTTCAAAATCCGCGATCTGGCTTCCACGTAGATCCTCCCGTAGAGGGCTATCAGCAGCAGCGTCGGGAAGTAGAAGGCTCCCACCGTGGAGTACACAGTGTAGAGGACGTGGTCCGTGTTCACCACACAGTGAGAGACTTCCTCGGCCTTCGCCTGCCGCCAAAACAAAGGGGGCATGGAGATGCAGATAGAGAAGACCCACACCAGAGCTATCATGCCCGCCGCCCGCTTGGGAGTCCGTTTCGTGGAGTACTCGACGGCGTCGGTGATCGCCCAGTAGCGGTCCAGGGCGATGACACAGAGGTGCAGGATGGACGCCGTGCAACAGGTGATGTCCGAGGACAGCCAGATATCGCAGACTACCTGGCCCAGCGTCCACTTGCCAGTCACAGTGTACATGGTGCTGATAGGCATGACAAGGATGGAGACGAGGAGGTCGGTGACGGCCAGCGAGGCGATAAGATAGTTGGCCGGCGTGTGGAGTTTCCTCGTCTGGTAGACCGTGGCAATGACAAAGGCGTTGGAGAGCACCGTGGCCAGGGTGACGAGCGCCAGGACGACGGTGAGCACGATCTTCCAGGAGAGAGGGGTGGCATCTTGGTAGATCCCTTCCTGGGCAGTGCAGTTTCGGCCATGGTAAGAGTCGTTGGCGGGGAGCAGCGGCGCCTGACAGGGGCCGGCAGGCTCCATCCCTCCGCGGCCGCTGCCCCCGCAGACGGCGGGGTGCGGCGCGGCACGGCGGGGTTGCTACCCCGGCAGGACCCCGTCGGCACCGGTGAAGGGCTGCAGCATCCCTGCGCCGGCACCACCTCCCGCCCGCCCGCCCTTCCGGGAGCACCGAGCGGGCTCCGCGCGGAACCTCACTCCCCGCGGGCGAGGGAGCAGAGCAAACTGGGGGCCAGGTGTGCCCGCTGGCCCCGCCAGCTCATTGCCCCGCCGCCTCCCCGCGGAGCACGGCGAGCCCCGAGCATGGGGCTCCCACCCCGGCCGCCCCTAGGTGCAGCCCCGGCGCCCGCGGCCCCGCACCACGTCTCGACGGGCGCAGCGGCGGCGCCGCATGCCCGCGGGCGGCGGCCTCGCCCTCCGGGCTGCGGGCGCGACGGCGCGGCCGCAGCGGCGGGGGCTGCGAGGGGAGCGGAGCCGCCCCGCTGGACCCTGCCTTCACACGCAGCCCGCCGCAGTAAGTTTGCAGCCGCCGCCGCGGGAAGAGCAGGAGGAGTAGGAGGGTCCGCGAGAGGCAGGGGGGGAGACCACCTCCCATGGCGCCCCGCCGCGGGCCATGCTGTCGGCGCCCGGCCTCAGCCCAGAGCCGGCAGCCGCGGACACGGGCCGCTGTGAGGGAGCGGCGAGCAGTCGCCGCGCCTTATATAGCTGGCGGCACGGCGCGGCTCCGCCGGCACCGAGGAACCGATGCCGTTCCCGGGCGGGCTGCCCGCCTGCCTGCGGAGGAGGAGCCGCTGCCTCCCTCGGCCCTGCCTCCCTCCCGCACCCACCCGCCGTCCGACGGGGGGGCCTTGCCCGCCCCGGCCCCGCGCACCGCCCTATTGCCAGCCCCCGCCGCTGCCCTCGAAAGCGTCGGGAGGAGCCCGGGCTCATTCCCCGCCCCTGCCCCACCGCAGCGCGGATGGGGAGCAGCCCCCCTCAATCCCCTCAGCCCGACACGGGGTGTCACGGGGCTGAGGGTTGCGATTCCCCTTGGCCCTCATCCTTTCTCGCACTGTCCCCGCTGCGCTGCGGGGCTGGGTGATGCCTGTCTCCCCACGGACCCCGCCGGTCGTGCAGGGTGGCTGCCCCGCTGTCCCGTCCCACACCGGCGTTTCAGGTGCCGCTTGGTGCCGGAGCTGGGCGTGCGGGAAGGTCTTGGGTGGTCAGAATGGTGCGGGGCAGGAGCGCAGCAGGGGTCGAGCAGGTAGGTCGGGTCCGTCAGCCTCTCCCGGCGGGCAAGGGGCTCTGCAGCGCAGCGCGGCCGGTCGCGCTGCTGCAGGGGCTGCACATCCCATCGGATCACATCGCCTGCCTTACGCATAAACTTTCAGAAATCCAGCGTCTCCCGGGCTCACGCTTTTTTACCACTTTGTGTGTGTGTGTGTGTGTGTGTGTGTGTGTGTGTAAACGCACATCCGTGGTTGAACAGCCCTTACGTGCCCTGCAGGACCCTTCAGGAGGTGCACTCGGAGCAGATGGCTGCCAAAGCCCCGCAGCTCCTGCCGGCGTTTATTCTCTGCAACCGCAGGAAACTTTTGCACACAAAGGGAGATGCGAGCTTGTTTTTTAGCTAAATTAGGGTAATTCCAAGCTCACTGAAATGTCTCTGCTCCAGCCCTTAAGTAAATCTCCCAAAGATGCCACGACAATCCCAGCAAAGAGGATGCAAGGGTTTAAGTTTGGAGGCATGTTTGTGCACACCTGCATATCCTGTTACCTGCCTAAGCTCCCTGCGAACTCTCAGCACTTGTCTCTTGGATATCTCCTCCTGGCTGGTTTCCTCTGTGGTGGAGAGGCAAATCGTTTCCCTGTGCCCCCAGCCTTGCTGTGCCATGCTCAGCACCACTCAGGGACAGGCAGTGCATTGTTCTGCTTGGGACGTCGAGCTTATGGGCAGGGTGAAACCTCAGCACCCTGTTGGTCATCCTTGAGCAAGAGGGACTAGCACAGCTGAGAGGATGCAGATCAAGGAAAGACCACAAGAGGAGGCTGGAGAGGATGCATTGTGTCTCAGAGGGGTGAGGAAACTCCAGGAAGAGAAGCACTGAACTGAGAGCCAGGGCTGCTCAGCCAGAGCCCTGCAGAGACAACTTTTTCCCTCCCTATTTCAGTACTAGGCAAGGTACCCTGATCTTGGGATGCGCTAAGCATCCAGAGGTCTCCTGAGTTCAAAAAATAGGCGACAGTGCTTGAGATTTTGTAAAATAAGTTCCAAATCTGCTCTTTAGTTGGGCTCTCTTGGGACATAAGATAGGGATGGGATTGCCCTGGATTAATCAAAGCATGGTAGTCAAAGTCACCAAACTGATAGGTAGATAAAATGTCAATTAGCATTTCCGTTTTCCCAAAATGGCTTGGGACAGGGTTTGGTCTGTTTCCATGTTTTTGTTTTGTGATGCCTCCTTGTGCTCAGTGGAGCCTGGTAATTGGCTCGAACCTCTAGGCTTTACTGCATTAAAAATAATAATATGAGTCTATCTACATTCTTCTTGTCTCTCTGATGGGCAGAGATTTTGTAATCCTGGGTTTTAACACAGTGTGCTATTGCTCCCACTTCTGCTTGACATTTCTTGCTGAATTTAGTTGTGCTTAAGTTGGCAGCTGCCCTCAAGCCTCCGTAGCTTAACATTCTTCCCAGATAGGGCTATGTATCTGAGACTGATTTAAATTTAAAACACCAATAATAACAAGAACAAAAGGTAGTCTCTTCATTCAGCTCTGGAACAGTTTTCCTCTTGTGGAAAGTCTCTTGTGATAAAATTATAGAACCTCCCATGGTAATGTTCTATCCCTAATCACTGCCATCAGTCATGTCGCATAATGCAGATAAGTACTATGTGAACAGGCAATGAGTTCTGGTCACCCTGCTAATGTCACTGTTTCCCCTTATTATAAAATGTTTGTGTTCTGCACACAGATTTTGCTGTTGCCCTTCTCTATTAATTCTGGATTATTATCCATCAGTAATCATCATTCATTGCTTCCCTGTTTGTCTTGGCAAGAAGAGGCTTTTGTCCTTCCTTGTTTGTTTTCTTCTGTTGTGCTCACTTGTTTCTTACTCAGTTATATAGTATGGCTCCCTGTGATCAGGAAAACATGCCAGATCTAGCTATGATGACTTCACTTGACTTCCCACAAGGATCACTTGGTTCTCCTGAGTAGGTTCAGTAAGCATTCTCCATGCTTCTCTCCAGGGCCTCAGGCTTGGGATAGGAATAGCTGCAGCAAGAAAGTAAAGACAGCTTCCTATCTCATGGACCTGGTGCTGTGCATCACTGCTGATGGGGTATGCAAAAGATACTGTAGCTGCTGCTTTCTTCAGGTTGTGCATGCTGGTTCCCAGGATTTGTGTCAAAGCAAGGGGGACTCAGACTTTCAAAAGCTACTCTTCCTCTCTGGCCAGCCAGACTACACACAGCTGCGTGTTGTGGCTGGGCTCCCACAGGGCAAGGCTTGATGAAAGCGGGAACCAGATTCTACCTAGATCACCAATAAGTACTGGAGTCCTGCAGTGCAAGTCAGAAACATATTGTAAATCATACGTATCGTCACATGGATGATATATCTCACTGCTATGCTGTCAACCCTGAAGCTTGCATTTCGCTGTTTACCTTCCCCTCTCCTAATTGCATCTGAAAAGATGCTTATGGGAAGATATCCTATTTCCTGAAGCTTTTGGCTTCTGTGCAGAGGCAGGCATAAAATTAATTTATTTCTGCTGGCATAAGACTGTTAATACTTCTTATATCCAGATTTTGATGTACTAAAATACTCAAATATAGAAATGGCAATGAAAACTCAGCCTATTACTGGTTTATTCCATCACAAACTGCCCATGTATGGCATAAATGTCATCAATGACTTATAAATAAATTAGAGAGAAGACAGACAAAGATAAACAAACCTAAGTACCAGAAAGGAAAAGTCCTCATCCTGCAGTCAAATCTGTCCTGGCCACAGATAATGTTGTGTGGGTATTGGTTTTTGGATCTTTTAAGTATATTTGAAGACCGGGCTCAGTGCACAATATAAACTTCACCTCTGCCCTTGATTCAGGTGGCAAGTTGTGTGGAATGCCATCTGTAGCCTCTTGAACTGTGATGAGATTCATCCTCATATTTTAAATAATGAAATTCCGAGTCCTTCTGTTAGCAAAGATAACCTTCACTATGTAAATCAACACAGTGGTATTTTGTTGAGTTTGCCAACAGACAAATAATGCTAATATATGTGTGAAGTTTCTCAATGTTAACTTTGAAATATAGCTCAGGCCATTTAAATGCCAACACTTTTAAGTCACTAGTCAAAATAAAAACACCCAGCTTGAGTTACTGAAATTTAATTATGAGGAACAGCAGGGCCTGGTTTTGATTTTGACTCTAAGGACCCAGGAAAAGAAACAAGAACATGGGCTCAATAGGCACACTTATACACTGGGTTTCTCAACCCAAGGGAATAAAGCCAGGTGGAGCTATCTTCGGATTCTTCATACTGCTCAGGCACAGTTGCTGAAAAAAACACTCAAATACCCTCTGAAGAATATTCATTTACCCTTCAAGTAGGCCACTGAGGTCAAACATAAAGAAACTCCAGTTCTCCGTTACACTGTCTCTACCATTTCATCTTCAGACACTGCTCCCATCCTGGCACATTTCAGTTCATGGAGGTAGCAGTTGAGGTTGGTGACTGTTCCTCATTCATCTACAAGGGGTTTGCTCTTCAATGATGTTCCTGGAGATACTCCACAGGAAACCACTTCAGTCCTGCCCCATCTCTTCTCCTTCCACACCCCGTTATTATCCTGCTTCCTAACAAAGCAGCAGAAATGACTGCATGGGTGAAAAGGGTGGTTGCCTCCTCATTATTGTGGTTTCCATCTTAGGCTGCCTCTAATTCACACTAGAATGAGTGCAAATGCCTGTTTTGCTGCCAGAGGGTCTGGCAGTTCAGTCTGTCTTCAGTTGTACACCTGAAAGGGTTTTAACCTGGTGAGATCTGTCTGCAATGAAATACCTGCAGATCCACTGGGGAAAGAACAGTAGGAAGTAGCCATGACAAAGGTACAGCTATTTATCAAGACTGAAAGTCAATGGCATAACCTTTAATTCCTGTTTATCACATAAGAAAAAAAAAAAAATAAGAGAGAGAAGAGCACCTCTTCAGACAAAGGACCCAGTGGTTAGATTCTGTAGGGATTCAAATGAAAAAAGTCTCATGTTCTGTGCTCAGACCTGGCAGAAGATAAATCCTTCACTTTCAGATATGGACATCTATCAGGTTTAAAGCTTTTGCCCGGTTCAGTATGTTCAGATCTTTTTTCCTGCTTTAGGGGATGAAATCTGTAATGGTTTACTTTCAGGATCCAGAGATTATTTCAAATCGGTTGCAAATATCAGGTTTTCAGAAATGAAACATTGAATTCTGTGTTTAAAAATAAAGTCCGTACACATTTTAAAGCAACAAGCTACTACTGCAGAAAGCTTGGTGGAAACTTGTGCAATGCAGTGAATCACAGCAAAGAAGTAAAATTGCTGAAAATTAAGAATCAAATCTTTTCCTTGTGAAAGCAGCACATCAACATTGATTTAAGGGGAGCTACAAAGATTTCTTCCTACTAAGGATCTGGTTCTTCTGCATGGCTAATTAATAGTTATCTAGGAAATAAGGTAACATATGCTAAGCCCACTGCCACTATTTATAAACACGCTCTAGTCTTCTTTGTTCCCTGAGGTAATCAGAAGCTAGGAGCTTTTGCTGGCATGCAGATTTGGGCTGCTAATTTAATAAAACACATTACCCATTAATTTGAGTCCTTTTAGGATGTCAGTGTTTACTAGTCGACAGTTTCTTCTGCAGTATGAGACTTAATTGCAAAATTTAGTTGTCTGTTCTGCTTGGCAAGAGGCTTGGAGAGAGACGTGTACAACATGTTGAAAATTCTGGAAAGGAAGAAATTTTGGAGGCCACAAAGATCTTGTAGGCCTACTTTCATCAGCAGAGCAGGCCAGCAAGACTAAAGCAGTAGCGAATGGCTACAGCATCATCCCAATTCCAGAGCTTTCCAAGGTCAGGAGCCCCTTTGAGGGATTCGGGATATGTGCAGTTACTCTCAGCAGCACTTTGCAAGGTGGTGCAGAGCTGAGGATCTCATTCTGGTGACAAGTGTGAGTTTCTGCAAACCAATTAGATCTGACATATTCTGGTCTTGGAGTGAGGCTGTTATGAAACTGTTGGTCTAGATGGAGCAAAGTGTGAAATTCACTCTACCAAAGGATAATCCAGCCAGCAAAGGCCATCAGCATTGCCACTACTCTATGTGCAGCTCTTGGAGGAATAAAGTGAAGACTCTGAGAAGCCAAAGGCTCAGAAGAGGAAGATATATAACACTGTGTCATTTTAAGCTTCTGCCAAATAGGAGCCAGTGACATGTCCCACTGGCTGGAAGCAGGACTGTATCTCATCTGACTTTGAGAAAAGTAACCAAGTAAAATCGCTAAGCCAGACAGCAGCCTGGACCAGCATCACCTCAATGATTTGAGGAACCTATAGCTTAATGCTACCTAAGGATGTGGCCTGTTATTATTTTCCAACCTTTTAATTATCCAAAGATTGTTTAACTGACAGGTCTTATAGAAGCCTGTAAAACTGCATTTCTTCATGTCTAGTGAATATGCATGTTTAATGGGGAAGGGAATGCTTAACTGGAACACACATATGTGATCTCTATTTAGAAAGATGTGTTATTTTTCTTTACAATAAGAAGTCAGTCTTAAAGGACTGAGGTATCAGATAGAACATGCTCAGATAGGCTGCCCAGAGAGGTTGTAGAGTCTTCTCTAGAGACATACAGGACTCACCTGGACACATTCGTGTGTGATCTACTCTGGGTGAACTTACTTTAGCAGGTGGGTTGGACTAGATGATCTCCAGAGGTCCCTTCCAATCCAAGGCACTCTGTGATTCTGTGAGATAGAGGTTTTGAGCTGATCTTAAAAAAACTTGTGTCTGGTTGAAGCCTTTAAAATGTTAATGGATTTTGAAAAATTAAGAAGTAGCCTTGACCTTATTTACAAGATCATCTCCATTTTTGAGGAAGTAGAATCTGATTATTTTGTAACTTTTATATTTCAGGTGCAAATTTCATGGGTTTCCTTTTCCTTCCTTGGGAAAACCTTGCTACTAACCTTACATAGAAAAAGCTATAAAAGGTAGGTTTTATCTGTCTGTTTACATCTATGTGTTAGTTTATCTGTTATACATTTGTTTTTCTGTCTACCTCTTTATTCTTTTGCCTGTCTGTCTGCCTCTTTATTCTTGTAAAGAGCACCAATTCAGTGCAACTATTGGAATTGAAGGGTAATGTATGTTTTTATAGTCTCTTAAGATAACATTCATTGCGTTTCTATGTTAAGGATTTCTAAACATGAGTCCATATGCTGATAAATGTAACCTGATCCATTATCTGTATGACTGATTCTTTCCCTGACCAGTGCCTTCTGGGATGTCATGGCCCAGTTGCCATAGCACATCCCTTCCTCAATGGTGACTCTCCTTATAGTCCTACCTCTGTGCTCCAGGAAATCTGCAAAGGCATGCTGAGTATACAGTTCACCTCTTCAAGGGGGGTGAAGTTCACACCTTTAAGAGAAAGTCAAGGCTTCCAAAGCCAAGCAGTCTTCTTACCAAGCAGGAGAAAAATATACATTGGAAAAAAAAAAAAAAAAGAAGGAAGGAGCAACCTGAAACTCTCTGTGTGTTTTTCCGTCATTTGCCTTTCTCATCTCTTATGATTTTTCATCTTAGTTGTGAATCTTCTCCTCCCCACTTCCAAGCTTCCTTCTCTGTGTCTTGCTCCTGCAGCTGAGCACACCTCTGTGTGGGAGCCCAACCTTCTATTCCCCTACCCTGCTCACACTCTGGTCACCAAGAAGGAGAACATCCTTCCATATCTCTCCAAGACTCACTATCTGAGCTACCCCTACTTAACAGTGGAGCTAGGGAGGTTTAGCAGCTAAAATTACTGGCCAGGTTTCTATCATGTTTCTGTAATTTTTTTCTAGCCTTGGAAGTTGCAACATACCTACCCAAATGCTACCCCACATTTCCACAGTCTGCTGTTGTGGTCGTGACCCCCTTTTCTCCTCATCCCTTCTTTGTTCATCCCTTTCCTTATCTCATTTCTCCACTAATACCTCACTAACAAGCAGATTTTCTATACATGACTTTCAAAGCCTTTGGAAGTTTACCTGCTTCTCATCACATAATCAGGTCAGTTACTGCCTCCCACTAACTTCACATGGTGGTCCTTCCCAGAGTCTTATTTTATTGCAGTCTTACTGCTTTTCCAAGCTTCAGAGAAGCTTCCTTTAGCAGGCGAAGATATCCTCATGGTCTTACCTAAAAAACCCCCTTTGTTGTGATGCTTACAAAACACACTTGACAAGAGTCAGGCTGTTGATGAAGCTATGACTGCTACATATTATTCTTCCTGGTAGTATTCTGTTTGCTGATGTTCTCCCACCTGTGTGCTTCTGCTAACGCTAATCTTGGACTGCAATTCTTTAGAACAGAGACTACATATGTTCTCTGAGTGCTCGCAGAGCCTTGAAAATAGCTTTGAGGGTCCTGGGCTTTGAGTGGCTTGCTATAAGTTGCTTTTATATCAATAATAACTGTTAACAACATCTTCTGTTGTTTTTCTTCTGTATAGCTCATAAATCACTGTCAGTGATCCAGGAACAACACAAGGAATACTCTTAGTAACAAATGACAGATATGACTGATCCACATAAAATGACATGATCAGTGCGACAGAGTTCAAAATAAGATCAACCAGAACTTACAAAATATAAAAATTCCTCATTTTCTGTTTGAGAAAAGCTGGAATGTTTTACTATTTGGAAAAGAAAAGAAGAGCTGTCCCTCATTTTGTTTATGCAACTAGCCAGAAATAAAAGGAAGTAAAAGAGCAGACTATTAAAATGTAATTTGCACCCAGTTGTTCACTTCTATTGCAGCTCTGAATTCTGACCTGTAGAGATAAAAGGGAAAAAAACAAAACCAAAACCAAAACAAAACAAAAACCAAACCAAACAAAAAAAATTACAAAAACAACAAGAAGAAAAATACAAAAAACACGAACAAACAAAGGCAAAACAAACAAACAGAAACCAAAACAAACCGACCAACCGAACAACAACAAAAAAACCCCCCAAACCTGCTAGAAAATATATTCCCAAAGACTGGGGTTTTGGGAAGCAGACATCAAAATTACCCTTTGCGTTCTGCACTTGCTTCTTATCTGTCCTAAGAGATCAAGTTCTCCAAAGTCTTCCCACATGATAACTCCTCACTTAAAGTTTGATTGGAAGAACTGGGGATTTCATCCTAAGTGATCCTACCTAACACTTTGCCTAAAGTGGTTATACTTAAAATAAAACTTTAGGCACCTTGACATGGCAGACAGTCTCTGCCATCAGTGATCTTCCAGGCATCTTCCTTTCAGCTTTGGCTGTGGTGTGGATATTGACATTTATTCTAGGAAATCTCTTTCATTATGGGCATGTTCCTTGCCTCAGCAAGGCTGAGTTTCGTACTGGTTAAGTACTATATATAACACCAGATGTCTGTCACACCAGACTCCTGCCTTCCACTGTGCTGGCCTTTGGATCAGTGGTGACACATCCAGTAATGCAGATTGCTTTTCTATTTGATTCAATATGAATCTGGTAAGATCTCAGCAGTGCTCATTTCCTCATCAGGGACAGTTTGTCAGTTCCTGCAAAAAGAGATTTTTAGTTTCATGTTCTCAAAGAGAGCTGTAAGATTTTAGTAGTTCCCTATTAAAAAGCCAGTGTTTGGTAGCATTGTTGTCTTTGTCATTTTGATTGCCATTAAGTACACAAAGTCCTCTGAGACATTGTCTCATCATGAAACTTGGGTTAGTCAGATGTTGACAGCCTAATATTATCTGGCTGAAACAGTATGAGTAGAGATAGACCTGGAAACTCATGATCGTGCATGCTCCCTTTCTTGTATTTTTTACATGAAAATTATTAGAGCTTGTTTAGACATCCTCCTTTCCTTGGTGGAGGGAGTCCTTTAATCTTGTTTTGGAGATTTAAGCATACTTAAAAGTCTCCTTCTGTCTTCTTGGTACTTCACTCCTTTTTCTGGACCCTATTCTGTTTTCATTTACAAGGGTCAGACTACTGCTTTTCAACCCCTTTGACTTTCAGTGATGTATCAGCATTTTCCATTGAATTACCTCACAGATTTACTAAAGACTCAAAAGTAGAGAAATGAAGAAACTAATTACTTGGATGTATAATCATAATTATGCTTAATGTGACCTTGAAAATGGATGACTGAATGAAATGGGTCTATGGCTCTTTTGGTGAAGGTTCTACATTTTAATATATTTGAAACTTAAAGGGCGTATTTTTACTCTCTGTAATTTGAAGAACACTTGTGGGCATTGCCAGATGCAAGGAAAGCACTAAAAGATTTTGAGGATATTTATTCAACTGTTTTAGATAATTTAAGTCTCTGCATCTTGACAATAGTAGATTATACAAGCAGTAACTTCGCTAAATTATACAATATTCAGATGGATGTGATTTGCAAATGGATATATCTCAGTAGGAAAGGTTTGTGTGGGTTATTCTGAAAGTCAGGAATGTGAAAGTGTGGAAACTGAACAGCAAATGATCTCAGGGACGAAAACCCAATTTTGAGAAAATAAGGACCAAACCTCACTATCATTTAAGTAGTATAAGACTATAAATTTGCAGTTAAATTCCACCTGTGTTACTTACATACTGGATAGCATTTTTTGAATATTTGAAACTTGTTAAAGAATTCAAGCATCCACCTATTGCAAGCAAGAAAAAAGTTCAATATAATGGCATTATCTTAACAATATTTTTAGGTTGGAATCAAACTCAGCTTGGCATGATGTGGAACGAGATGGTTAGGAACTGATGTAACTAATGTGAAAAATACAAAAGACTGATACTGGAGCTCATACATAACCAGGCTAGTGGAAATTACACTTGAACAGGTTTAGATAAAGACAAAGAACTTGATGAACATATGTAACATTTATCCATAACCACAATTCATACACAGGAGAAAGAATATGTTCAGGTATTGCTATGATACCATCCTTCCCTATTTATCTACAATCAAAGATGAAAGAGTAGAGGGGCTGCTAGGTGCTTAAGTTCCTTCACTCTGATAATATGAAGGGAACTGTAGCTAAACATTGTCATAACTATATACTAGAAATCAAAAGCATAAGTAAACATGATTCTTCCGGGAGGGAATCCATCTCTTGATTATAAAATATTCAGAGATCGATGCAGATGATATTACTGAAGTAAGCATTAAATTTAATTCACTGAGAAGTGAACAATCATAGTGGCAGAGAGTCCTGGGAATCACAGAATCGCAGAATGTTAGGGATTGGAAGGATAATGCTAATACAGGGGGATGATGCAACAGAACAGCAGACTGAGTGTACCTACAACTGGTTCTAAGAAACAGGAACTGTCTGTATACAGAAACAATATAAAAGTTGGGGAAATATATCTACCTGTTTGAGGCTTCTTGCAATCCATGGTCAAGTAATAGATTTTTAAAGACTCAAAGAGTATTAGGGGTTTCTACCATAACCACGGGCCTCACAATTTCACCAACCCTACTCTGACTCAAGAGTTTGTGACTGGAGTTATAATCACGACATTGAGGAGGGAAACAGGCAAAATATTTTATCAGCCCAGCTGACATGGCTGGAAGAAAAGCAGACAAATCCTCAGTCATTCTCTCATATCCCTTTTTAAACTACTCCACTGGTAAATTGCTTCCTCTGATAAAAAATTCCATCGGCTTTTCAACACGAACTTGGATGACTTCAGTGTTCAGCAGTTGGTCCTTGCATGTTTTTCTCTGTTCAGTTAAAGAGTACCTGGTATCAAATGACTTCTGCCAATATACTTCTCTGTAGCCTGTAATCAAATAGCTGGCAATCAACCTTCCTTCTTAATCTCTTTCCACAGGTAAAACAGACTTGCTGTCTTCCACTCTTTACACCCCCATTTCTTCGTTTTGTGAAATTTAACTTTGTGATATAATTACTGTTCTTCCTATACCACTCTTGTAAGTTGTTTGCCCTTCATTACTTGAAGTTAGTGTAAAAAGACTGAAAGATATAGACAGATATCAGATATATATGATATATACCATCATATATAGATTTTAGTATACATTGATACATATATAATTGGATTATATATGAAATATAATACGTATACATGTATATACATGTATGTGTATATACGGGTATGTGTGATATAAATAAATATATGTGAAAAGCAATCACAAAAAGGAAGGTAAGAATCTATTGTTCATCATTATGGTAGTTAGTATAAGTAATAATGGGATATTGCAGTCAGGAAGTTTCTTACAGCACATTTGGAAAAATATTTAGTTTACCTTGAGAACAGTGAAGCTCTCAATACTTTGAGGAGAAACACAAAACAGAACTAATATAAAATCAGAGGTACACACTTTATTTTAAAATACGGATATGTAATGTAGCTGTTCACTAGTAATTTGCAGATGTACTCTACCATTTCATAAACTAACCAATAGAAGTAAGGTAGGAGGCAATTTGAAAGAGGAGCTGCTTCTGCCTCTGCTGTGTCAGTGAGGCAAAGCCACAGGCTGCACTGACCCAGCGCTGGCACACATCTGCTCCCCAGGGGAGGTCAGGCAGGGTGACTTCCAGAGGATCCATCTCCAGCCAGCATTTCTATGGCTCTTCACTTTATACATCAAGACTTCTGGACATAGCAACAAGGAATTAATAAATAGTAATGACCGAATTTTAGAAAAGTAGCTTTAGCTATCAAAGCAATTAAGATTTTTTTTTTTGTGGTCTTAAGATAGGCTTGCCACTTTAAGTATTGTATACAGGCGGGAGTAGGGAAAATCACCATTTGGGTTAAAATCCCAGCAGGATTTGGGTCCTGCCTTGTTCTGTCACTGGTCAGCACCATGTGTTAAGAAAATAAGGGCGACCTGATTCTGACAGTGTCCTGTTTGACTTTCAGAATGAATTGCTGTAAAATCACAGAAATCAGAGAAAATAGGGACCAGACTAATGAAGTAAGAGGTATGAGGGATTGCCATGAACTCCATGGGGAGTTCCTTTTCCCCATAGCAGGCCTCCTGGTGCTGTGCTTTGTATTGGTAGCTAGAAGCATATCGGTAACACACCAGTGTTTTGGCCACTGCTGATCAGTGCTGGCACAGCATCAAGGTTCTCTCTCCAACATTCTCCCCTTACCAGTAGGCTCAAGGTGGGCAAGATCTTGGGAGGGGACACAGGCAGGACAGCTGACCCAAACTGACCAAAGGGACAGTCCGTACCATTTGATGTCTGTTCAGCAATAAAAGTCAAGAGAAAGGAGGGCGTGGTCATTTGTTATTACAATGTTTGTCTTCCGAAGACACCGCTGAAGTCCTATTTCCTGGGAAGTGGCTGGACATTGCCTGCTGATGGGAAGTAGACAATAAACATTTTCTTTTCCTTTGCTTCCACACATGGCTTTTGCTTTGCTTTATTGCCTTTTTCTTGATCCATGAGCTTTTTCCAACTTTTCTCCCCCCACCCTCATCCTGCTGAGGAGGGGGATGATAGAGTGTCTTGGCGGGCACCTGGCATCCAATCAAGGTCAGCACACCACAGCTAGAAAGCAAAACTGATGGACTAAAGCAAATCTGTTTAGATTATGGATCAAAGCAAAGTTTTGCTTTAGTATGTATGAGAGCAAAGTGTTTCAATTCTGTTAGTCTTATTGTTGTTCCTATTAGTTATCCCGTACAGCTCGATAAAGATTGCTTACGTGCCAGGCACACCCTGTGGATCCTATGATCTTCATAAGAATTTTCATTTAGCTGGAACACTCAGTGGCTTCTTTTCTAACTTTTGTTTCAAGCTAATAGACTATTTGTATGACAGGACAGCTCTTACTAATCTAAGGATTTAATAAGAGGTTCAATTGCAGAAGCATTTTTCTGAAAAGCAGAAGGATATTTATTCAGTCCTCAAATAGCCATGAGGAATGTTAAATGAAGAGGCTTGCAGTGTGAGATTAATATTGGGTTTAAAGGACACCTGACCACTTCAGGAGAAGTGGGTTTGTAACAATCAGAGAGATGAAGTAAAGAATAGAGAATTACTTCATTTGTTGCAGACAAGTCAGAAATTCAAGTCTTCAGTAAGCTTGGAAATTAGCCTGTAGTAACACATTTGAGTTCAACTTATCTCTGATGGGTGATGTGACTGTATGGTACAAAGCACATTTTTGTGGTGTGGGAGTCTCATCAAAATCCCAAACCTGTTCACCTTGCCTGGTCCCTCATTAGTGAGAACAAAAGACTCACACTCTTTCTCTGATAAAAGGAATTTGGGGGTCAACATTCAGCCATCAACACATGCGGAGAGCCTGGTCTGTGCTGGTGAGTGCTGTCAAAAGCATTACAGCCTGTGCCAGGGCAGAACAGAGGATTTGGTGCTACACGTGTCTCCCTGCTGCAGCAAAAAGCAAGGAGGCTGCCTTAGCCTAGTTGTCTCTGCAACTAAATATTTGCAGCATATGTTATGTTTTCCCTCTAAAAATTTCTCTTTTGTCAGGATGGTATAAAGAACCCTACTGTAAATGAGATTCAAACCCATATTACACACTACAGTAATGCTAAATTGTTACAGAAAGAAGTGCTACTGTTCAACACTGTGTTAATAAAATGGTGAGACATCTTGAAAGCACTGTGGGGAAAGGATGCCAAAGCAATTGATTAGGAAACAAGGAAAATTGAAAATACATGTTTTTTAATGTACCGATGTTAAATATGGGCAGCAGGCTCTGCCTGAAGCTGGAGAAAAATCAGATTTATTCCTTATTAAGGAAAAGGATATACTCTTTATTTGTTGTCACCTAGGTTGGCACCAGAACAGTCATTTAATGTATCATAATTAGGCTTTCCTAGATCTAAACTGGAAAGGAAAGTAAAGCTGCAGAACCTCACTAATGTGGGCCACAGAAACCTAATATTTTACCCTGCATAAGTTCTCAAGAGTTTGTTTTGTTTGTCAATTGTCATTCTGTTCTCCATTGCTTTTGCAATTTCAGTTGCAAAATCCAGCCTTGTTTTTATTTAATGTAATACTTTTATGTGGCCATGGCAATCATGGACCTAGGCATGGGGGAGATATTATAGTGGAATATGCTTCTTATCTAGGTCTTCCTGTATAACCAGTCAAACATAGGAAGCACTTGAGATTTATCTAGCCTATAATATAATAACAGAGTTACTTGTAAAACAGTGAATGGAAATAAAGGCACTACTTACTGTGGTTTGGTGGGGTTTTTTTGTTGTTTCTTTTTTTTTTTTTTTTTTTTTTTTACACCAGGAAGTTCAATGATAAAGCCAGCTCCAATAAGACAGTGGCAGCTCTGAGGATCTGGATCTGGATATTCCTATTCATTTGAAACAGAAAATATTTAAAATCTTTGTGATAATCTTAAAAATCAGAACTCCTCTTATAAGGAAAATTGTTGGCATTACAAGTCAATGCTTTCCTTAATCAAACTATTTTTTTTTTCTTTTGGAAGTTTTTTTAAAGAAAGTGGAACTGGCACACATCTCAGATGTCCAGTGTTTTGTCACTGTGTGCTGTCTTGGGATCCTTGTCTCTCAGAGCAGAAAACTGAGCAGATTTCTTACCGTGTGATCAGGAACTTCCACAAATCTTCACCCTGTTCTCCTTCATCTCCTCCATTTAACCATGTGCTGTTTTGCTGAAAACTCCTCTCTCTCCCAATTGTTGCACCTACAGTTTCCTCTGAGCTACGATCTCCTTGGTTCGCCTGTCGGCTGTACCTTTTATTGTTTCCTCACTGGCTCTTTTGCAGTCACTATATTGCTTTTATGAAAGGCCTCCTTGGCATATGCCTACAATGATCTTGAACTTTGCATGGTCTCCTGTCACTGTATCATTTCTCTCCCTGTTCTTACATCCACACACTCAGAAATCAATCAGCACTGATTATCTGCTACATCTACAGGGGGTTCAGAGCTGCAGTTTTGAAAGAAAAATTGTGGAGGAATTCAGACTTCAAAAGGGGTCTCATTCTGTTGGATCAATTTGGACTCAGAACGTTGGAGTAACTTGCTGTTCTTCAAAATGAATGCTCTCACTAGTCGATAGCTGAATAACTCAGACCTTGCAGAACATGTTTGATTTCAAAACAGTAAAATGCCTGCTTTGTCCTCTCTGGGAAAAAGAAAAAAAAAAAAAAAACAACAACAACAACAAAAACCAGGTGGTATCAACAAAAGCAAGGGAGGGCTGTTGTTATTTTAATTTTTGTTATTGCTGGCAAATAAAGCACTGGAGAGATCTAAAGGTTTGTGTTCACAATCTGGCATATGCAAATAATGCAGATGCTATCGCAGAATATTATTTAAATGCCTAATCAGCCTATAGCCACAAAATAACAAGATGTTAAGCCAAGGCATCTTTGGGGTCACATTGATTTATTTAAGTTGATACATTTCATATGATCACAGCAAGCAAACAGAATTGATTTAGAGGTACTATTTATGGAGATCAGCTCACCAGGAGCTGTAACCATTCAGTCTCCTGGAAGACTGTCTCACACTGTATTACTAACGCGCAATGCAGACTAACAGACTTTGTGATTATTTACCCTGTTCGTGGCACCAACAGATCAGTACCACTATGCCTTTCTGGTAAACTTTATGATCCTGTTTCTTTGCTCACTGGCAGCGAATCACAGAAGAGTTCCTTTTTGTGGGGAGTCCAGCTTGACTGAGGAGAAATCAAAGTGCAGGGGGTGAGAACCGAGGAAAGCAAAGTCTGCAAAGAGTGGAAATTAAAGTCTGGAGAAGGTGAAAGCAGAGCTGGTGTTTTCAGCACATGCTTAATGCTTAGAAATTCACACATCATCAACAGGAGACATATTTAAAAAGCAAAGAAAACTTTTAGTGCTTCATTCTCTCAGATAATTTTGGAAACTTCTTGAAATTTTTGGAAATCGGGTTGTCATTAAAACACACAAATTTTAAAAAAAATATTTTACAAACAACAGAAAAGGTGTGCCTGGTATACTGTGTTGCATTGTCTTTGAAACCTAGCCATATGGGAGATACTATAATGGGATGTGCTGGTTGTTTAGCTTGGGGAAAGGACAATGTAGGCTTGTTCTTTTAAGTTGTGTGCTACAGCAGAAAATGTTATAACATCCAATAGAAGCATTAAAAAAAACCCCATGCATTCTTTGAATTGCAGTTTGCAAAAACAACAGTTGGTGGCACTTTGAAACAATTTTTATTTCTAAATGTGCATTTGCTGATTGTAAGTGTATAGAGGACTACATTAAATTATTAAATCACTAGTCTACAGTGATTCAAATTATGGTAACAATACAGAACTTATCAACTGTCTTCTACACAGTGCACAGGCAGCTTAGATAAACTGAATCTGAAGATCTGCATTTGTAAAAAAAAAAAAAAAGGGAAGGTGCTCAGGGAGATTAATTCTTCTTAAAAATGTCAGAGAAAAATTACCAATAGAGACAGTAATGACAAAGGCAGTAGGGGAAATCACTGCAAACTGCGTAGTTTACTCCATTCCACAGAGGGATCAAGGCCTGCAGTGGACTCGCATGTTTCTGTGGACAGTTTGCCTTTACCAAGTTGGCATTTTGAACTTTTTTCTTCTGTTGTGGCACTGATGTGCATGGCATGTAACATGCATATAGATTTCTTTTTTAACCAGCACCCACCGGGCAAACAGACATTTCCCAGGATTTTAATCCCCAAGAAATGTGAGGGAGAAGAACAGAGAGAGACTGCCACAGCCATTCCAGAAGAATCAAGCCTTTATCCATGGTGTTCCTATCAACCGAGTGCAATTACATCACCTGCACAGGAACTGCAGCATCTCTGATACCACTGAGAGAAACCTGGACATTACTGGAGAAAACTGATGGTTTGAAAGATACTCTCTATGTTATCATATACTTTGATTGAATACATGACATTTAAAGTAGCTGGCAAGCAAAACCTCTTTCCTTAGAGATTACATACGATCCTTTCTCCCACAGGCCAGTTTCTTTCCGGCCATTTCCATTCCAAAAGGGACACCTCACCACTTGGTCACAGAGAGAGTCCTGAATACCAGGACAACTTGCTGCATTAGCTGCGGCCATTTGTTCAAAGGACTGGAACATCAGACCACAGCTGGTGCTTGGCAATCTTCAGAGCTTGGCCAAAGGAACTTCAGAGCCTTCTGTTGTGTATCTAATTCTTGCATATAGGAAACAAGAAGTATCTGTCAACAGAGGATAATAAATCTGGAACCACTGCTGGGCTCTGCTCCTCCCCATCATCCTCTGGATCTGTTGCAAATGATTCCTGTTTGCTGTGTTGGCCATGATTATGTTGGTCTTGACAGTATAATCCATAAGTGATTTTATTTAGCTTTCTAAATGACATGTTTTGCAGTTATTAATAGTTCTTTATATTGGACAATTTGGGTTCTGTAGCAAAATGTTTCCCTCGGGTTCAGACAAACGTTGCATGATGCATTTACAAATGCAGTCTTGCCTGGGAATATTTTTCTGCTTTCCCATTTGATTCCACAGGGCTGTTTGCACTGAGGGGAGAGCTTGACATACCGCGTATGATAAGGCAAACCTCCTTGTTGTGAACAGTAATGCTGTCTGGCATTCCAGATTTTCCATAATGTGCTGCTAGATTTGGTGTGACTGTGAGCTAAATACCGATGTGAAGTGTGCTGGCTTTCACATACTTGCCATGTACCTCAGCATTTGCAACATTCTTGCTTCAGCTACATTCACATGACCCTTAGCCAGCCCAGCAATGCCTACAGGAATCCTGCCTTAGTCACTTTATGAAGGCTTGATACCCCTGCACACCCCCACCCTGCACCAGAATCCCTCTCTCAGTCTGCAAGCACAGCTTCTGCTTCACTTTGGGGTGATGTTTTGGGGCTTTTCAAGACAATTCTCTCTAGTGCCTAATTCAGCAATTTGTACCTGCACTCACAAGAGTTAGTTTGCTGACATTGATGTTGTTCTCTCGTATGCCTGAGTTTGTGCTTGCAGAGGGCTCAGAAATCCTTTGTTTAGGCATTTTGTATACTTGTCTGGATGGTGAATCAATTTTCACTCACTGGTGCTTCCAGTTCAAGTGTGGATTCACACCTATTTCCTACATGACTTTTACCTTGCCTGCATATAGACTTATGACCCTCTGTTTGTATCATCTGCCAGCCAAGGTAGTCATTTCTGGCTCTGCAGGTACTATCCTTCATTACATTTCTGACCTGCAGACTTGATTGTTCCTATCATACTAGATATAATTCTTTTGATCACATCCTATCTCTGAGCAGCTCTATCGCTTGTACAACTGACTACCTGCTCCCAGTGTGGCTGGCAATGTTCTTACTTCACTTGGAATGTGGGGGCTGCAAACTAGGACTCCCCAGCTCTGATCTGCCCTTTTGGTTTTTTTGATTTCTTTTGGTGTTTTGTTGTTTGGGTTTTTTTTTTCTTTTCAATGTATCATCATTCTAGTCTCACAGTCATATTTGTAACTGTCATTACCCACAGTCTCTGACCTGCCAACCACTCCCATAGACTGGTTCTTTTGAATAATTTAGCCTGGTATTAATGCAGGCTCTGAAGTACCTGTTCTGAGTAGGTGTATATCACTGTCTCTTCCAGTGTCCTCTTGCAGCTCTGGTCTTGGACCCAATTTCTCTCCCACTCCCAGGTCAAGTTTTGTGATCCCTCAACAGTATGCTCTGCTTCAGTGGGTCCTCATCCTCAGAAGAGCATAAGGTGGACCATATTCCAAATGAATGAAAGTATCTGATATTTTCCGCTATCTCTTTTTACTCTCTGAGGAAGAGAGGTAATTCATTTTAGTGGGCTTCATCATTCCCTGAAAACACCAGAGCACCCTGTGCTGTCAATGAAGAGAAAGAGATGCCTGTTGGGTGGATGAGAATGTCCTCTGTAGCATCTGAAAAGCACATCTCTCCACTGACTATAAAGCTCCCTTTATAGGCAATATATGTCATTATATTAAGCGGACTGCATCACTCTCACCCTCCTTTATTACTGCTTTCTCTTTGTCCCTTCCCTTCCTCTCATTACTTCCTCCCTAGGCCAGGTGCCAAAAATGCTGGCGAGGCAGTATCATATCAGCTTAAATTGTCAAACTGGCTTCCACCTCTTTCATTTCAGAGAGCACTGCAATTGAAATTCCTCTTATTTTAGGCTGTGGTAGTATTTTAAACTCAGAACTATGTAAAGAATTGGCAATAACACTGAATGCTTAGCTGCAAAGGGGTGGTTACAGACCAAGTGAGGAAATGTTTGCATAAATCCTATGTAGGCAGATTCTCACCTAGAAAAAGCCTGTGTTTCTGCCAAAATATTCAGAATCTCTCTGGCATCCACTACAAGAAAATTGTCAGACTTGATTGGTCCAGCAGGGAAAGACTTTTTCTTTCATTTCGGTGTGCTTGGTGCCAGCGTACTTCCCTGACAGTGAAGTGAGGGTGACTGGATGAGCTCATTGACCGTGGAGATGCCTACACAGGGAATTTCTTCCCTTGTTCTTCAGCAGAGGTGAGTGGAAGCCTGTAGTTACTCCTGAGGAGGATGAGTTGTCAGGGAGCTCTGTTTTTATAAAGTCACCAGGTTGCATGTGCTGGTGCTGCTTAAGTATTGCAGGTGGCAGGATGGGCAAGTCCAGGCTCTGCTCTGGAGCCTGAGCTCTGAGATGAGAAACCTGGGAGGTGTCCCATCTGGGGAACCTCAGCTTGAACTATGTCTTGTGCCTGTGTCTCTTCTTTCATCAACAAGGCTAAAAATCGGGGATTTCAGGGATGCAGGAGGTCCAAATTCCTGTTTAACACTTTGGTAACTAGGTGATAAATAAAACGTGACTCTCTATTTACTAAACCAGGGAAACTTGATTAACTTGCTGTTCTCGACTGTTGTGCCAATTTTGTAGAGCATTAGGGCACAATAGCAAGAGAGGGGAGAGAATAGAGATTATGCCATTTCTATAAGGACCTGGCTGGGCATGTGGCTTGCTTCCAGGCATTTGAACGTTTGAGTGATGGGGCTGCAGTGGGAGATTTGCTTGGTTTTGTTCTGAAGATAGACAATTAAAATGAGAGTAGGACTCCAGTGCTTCAGCCCTTGAATTGTTTTCATTTGTCAGTTGTTATCAAGTAATCAAGAATAATCATGAACAGGGAGCTTAAGGATGAGGATAAAGGGAAATGCTGACTGGTCACAAAGATGGCACTAGTTTGCCTCAGGTAACCTGAGTGATGGTTTGCAATCTGAAGTATTGGCAAGGGGGAAAACGAGGCACAGTGTTATCCGGAGAGGCTAAGGGAGGTGTTTTGGGAAAGCTGATTGTGGAGTTGCTGACCTTAACAAAGAAAGATTTCTTATACCATCCTAAATGCATAAATTAAATTTTAAAGGAGGGAGAGGGGAAATAAAATGTGGTATCTTCTCATTTTTTTTTAATGGAGAAATGCTGCACAACATGTCTTCTAAGCAGAATAGCAAGTGTCAATAAACACCGGGGATGAGAGAAAAAACAGAATTATCCCTTGGGAGATGGAGTGTATTGGGCAGTTGAGCATCTTCTGCACAGGAAACCTCTTGCGTAGAATCAGTATTGGTTGGTTTGTTTGGCTTCAGTATGAAAGCATTTTCTTAACAGTCACATTTTTCTGCAGAATTGATGCTTAAATTTTTCAGCTATCTCCTTAACTGCTGAGTTCTCTGTCTGAAAATATCTATTTGAACTCCTTGTTGCATCCTCCCAGCAACCTGTTCTGACATACATCTTCCTGCCCAGGTGATACCAAAGGTCTGTTTGACTTTGTGGAACTAAGAATGAAATATAGAGTTATTTTTCCATTTTAACATTAATTCAGCTGCCAAGGACAGCATCTTCATTACCCCAGTTTAGCATGCATGCTAAATCCATTATTTATAGGCAAATTTCTGCCTATGACTATCTGTATGTCATTGGCATAAATTTGACTACATGCTCATTCAGAAATAGGTTGTCATTACATAACCTCACCTAACCAGCTGCAATACTATCAGTGTGTGCAGGCAGCACAGCTTGAAAATAAATGAAAACATCTATATGGAACATTTATTTTGGGGTAACACTATATGTTACATTTGTGCATCTGAAAATACTAAAATTTGACTTACTAGATGATGTATTTTTATCATTCTCTGCTTGGGAGCTGGTCTTAGTTGTCTGTTAATGATAGGCAAACAAGCCACTAATGATGTACAGGTAGAATAACATAAAGAAATAATATCTGTCTCCTATAGGTGCTTACTCATTTAAAAGCTAGAAAAGCTTATTCCAAAACAGGAAACTGTATTTGTAATGTGTAGACCTAGCCTTAGAAAGTGCACTCATGGGTCCTGTTGCCTCATCTGCAAAGTGTTTCCTACCTGAGGGAGAAGTGGCCCTATCACTGAGGGTTGCTCATGCAAGTAAAGGGTTGCATGTTATCCAATTGTCTTTATCCAAAAACCAAAACAAGCAAACAAACAAGTTATTTTCATGGAAGAAGACTTCAAAAAACCAAAGAAACAACAAACAAAACAAAAACAAAAAATAAAAAAAACCCAGGTATGTTATGTGTTAAACCTCTTCAGGTCAAAAGGTTGCCAAAAAAATAAAAAAGCTTTTGAAGTCTCCGAACAGGCACAGGCTTTTGCAGACACTGGCAGATTTTTTATTTCACTTGTCTTCCTGGGTGACACAGTCACTCAAAAGTGGGATCAATGACTTTGATCGATTCCTCACCCCATTTTGTGAAAGGTCATATATCATTGTCTGCCTGCACTAGGGTAATTTGCAAACAGATGTTCCTTGTACTGGAGTTCTGTCCAGAGAAGTCAGGGCAGGAAGGGAATGCCACTCTGCTGGGAAGGCACAAAATAAAATAGTCCACACTACCACTGAAATAGGAACAAGCTGTGAGAGCAGCAAAATGCAGGCAGCAAAGGCCTGTGAGGGAAGGGGTAAGTAATGGCAGAGGAATGGCAGAGTAAGGCAGTGCCTTTGAGTTGTTGTTCCCTGAGGCTAAGAAATGTCTGTAAAGGGCAGCTCATTAGAAGACTGCAGCTGTTTCTAGCACCCGAAGCATTTTTAAGAGAGTTGGTGCCTGAGTATTTCTGCAAATCTCCCCATAGCATGACTGCGGGAATCACAAGCTACTGACTACTCCTGAAAACTTGGATTTTGCTTAGCTGTTGACATGGAAGCTAAAACCCATCCAAAGGTCTGTGTGTTGGTGTGGCTGCTTGCAGGGTGAGATAGTGTGTGTTCCTCCTGCGTGCCCATTACCAGACCCTATTATGTCCTAGATGTGGGAATTAGTGATGTCATCAAAGGTTAATAGCTAAAGAAATAATTTCATTTGTAAGTACCCACAACTGACAAGCTGTTAATCACAACGCAGGAGACCTTGCCAGCTTGCATTTTTGAAGATGCAAGGAAATATTGTTATTGCCTGGCATTTGTTTTACAGTACTGTCTAATGGGAGTGAGTGCCTTGCAATTTCATATAATGCCCAAATATGAAATATAGCAGTGCCTGTTTTGAAGTGTTACTCTGTATACTTTTCCAATAAATGGCATACATTTATTATACTCTATACACACAGAAAGCTCTGATCTTTGATTAGGTTATTAAATTGACTCACGCTGAAAGGAAAACAAAATATTTATTTGTAAGTGAAGATAAAAATTAAATTAAATTGAGTTTCACAGAATGAGATGGATTGCAAGGGCTGTGAAGTCAGAGCTCAAAAGGAAACATTGCATCCTAAATATTTTATTAATAATTATAATTGCTTCAAGTATAGCATAACTGGGCTACTGGTATTTGCTGTTTTGCTTTAGGAACACATTTAGTTTCTCAAGTGTCTACCAGCAAATATCATTTGCAGTGAAGTCAACATGAGAATAGCATGAGGAAGGAATCAAAAATAATACAAATCCTTTCATCGAGTGCCATGAAATGTTTATTAGCTGTTTCAGCCACTGTGCAAGTACATTCATCTGACTGTCACTGGGGTGTAGATACACCACAGGATAGATAATGAAACTGTTTGGGTTGCCCTGTTTCCAAATTCCTTAGCAAACATTTATTTTCTAAAACTCGAGAAATCTTCTGTGATGCACCTTCTGTGATGGTACCGTGATCAAAATTCAGAATGTACAGTTATGAATTATTGACAATTCTTGACTATTCTGGATATTAAAATATACTTCAAGCATACATGTGACCAATTTTATTTAATTAGTGTGAGATGCTGTCCAAGGAACAACTCTTCTGCACAGATTGCAACTCTTATATCTTTCTTTACAGTATTCATTGTGAGTAAATAGGGGCATGCTATGCTGAAAATAAAGAATAATGGTGTCAAATCCATCAGCTGAATCCTTGGCTCACAGGCATAACTGTACTCCAATGATAACATAAGATGAGCTGGACTTATTTCTACTCAAAACT
Source organism: Patagioenas fasciata (assembly GCF_037038585.1). Classification (NCBI taxonomy): domain Eukaryota; kingdom Metazoa; phylum Chordata; class Aves; order Columbiformes; family Columbidae; genus Patagioenas; species Patagioenas fasciata. The sequence continues at coordinate 92,036,464 of NC_092522.1, read as the reverse complement.
TACAAATAAAAAAATAGATGTAAAAGAAAGCAGATATTGGAAACAGGTTTGAGGGTTTGTACAGCTTTTTCTAACTGAGGACTGCACCATTAAAATAATCCAAATAACTCTAATTCAAATAATATTCATATTTTTGAGACCAAAAACACTGGTAGAACTAAGTCTTCTGCAATACAAATTTTACATTAAATGCTAATCTGAGAAAATGGTACTAGATGGTACTAGACTATAATAGATTGTGATTCCTGTATTCACATAGAGTACCATTTCCTTCCTAAATGAAAATTCATTGGATTCACTCAGTTGTTTGACAAGCAAAGTACTTCTTAATGCAATAACATCCCACCTGACCAACACTGTGAAGATCCTGACCTGCCTGAAGATGAAACCGTACCAGGTTTGCTCCTCCAGAGAAACTTGTCTCACCGTTCATGTGTTCTGCCACCACTAAAGATGTTATTACCACATAAACACACAAACCAGACCTCGACAATATTCAGCTGGTTGAAAAGAAGAAAATAGTCAGTGACTGTAGTGATGAAATGCACGTTTTTTTGTTAAGAAATGACCTGACCTCATCTTATGCCAAATAGTTCATATTTTTATGTAACACCAAAGAGGTCTTGAAATTCCACATTATCCTCAAAAGTACAGGTTCTTTACAATTAAGCTATTATTCAAGCCCTTATCAAACTTTTTGATTTCAAAATAAATGAATGGAAGCCTGAATCTACATCCCAGTCCTAGTCCAAGATGCCAACTCAAGTGAACATTTTGAATCTTTTATTTTGTCAATATGCACCTTCTAAAATGTGAAGATCAATTTTGCAAATAAGAATCCAGTTGTCTCCAAAACTGAATAAGTAATCTCAAACTGACGTTTGAATAACTCATCAATTTTAAAATCCCCTAAGCAAATTTACCACAAAAATAATATAATATATTTCTTGAGAGAATTCTTCATCATTACACCAACGTGCTATTCAAGGGGATTTTGTTTGAGAAGGTTAGAGGCAGCAACTTTTTATTTAATCATGAAAAATTTATTGCAATGTTAACTACAAAAAGCCCACTCCTACTCCATAACCATTAAAATGCAGGAAGTCACCTATTCAATAATGCAGAATTGTTGTGTATTAAAAATTTAAATCTATAAATATTAATAGAACACGGGTCAGTCTCTTAACCAGCAGAGGCAGTTGTACACACAGCTATTGTTGTGAGCCTTAGGGGCTGTGCATTTGTTATGGCATAGAGCAAAACAGACATGATAAAAGGCAGTTGTCTGATAAAGGAAATTTTGATCCTTTTTTCAGATGAAGGATAAAGACAAGAAATCCTGTATTAATCCAGGAGTCCGTGGTTGTCCTTTGAGAAGGAAACACTCCTATTTCCATCTAACAAGTCAATGTGCTAGAGTCAGCTTTACAAGGGCATGGCATGAAGGTATTTATAAGTAATCGCAGCCAAAGTTAGCTTCTGCAGCCTTGCTCCTTTACACTATTTTGACAGTATGAAGAGATCAGAAACGTCCCTTGGTCTTAAAAGCCACAGCCAGCATATGCAAATGTGTCTATATCAACAGAGAGGTGATTGACATGCAGGAGATAAGAAGCAAACTCCTGGGTTATTGCAGTCCAGGTGTTTGCCATCCCCAGGAATGGGGAAGCTGAGCGAGTTGTGAAGGAGGGGGCTTTGAGTGATACTCATCAGCATAAAGCAAACCTGAAGTACTGGAAAGCTACAGCTCGCTCCTCAGCAGCGATTCCTCTTAGATGTGTCAGCAGTTTTTGGATTCAGGTAGCATCAGCCTTATTTCTGGCCAGGAAAAAAACAGACTTTTCATTGTAGTAAAGACACGTGGCCCTTTGCAGCTTGAAACAAATTCACATCCCTTGAGCATTTGTCAGCTAGTTAGCTATATCTGTGAGTGGTGGCCTACATGAAATACATGCATGTGACTTGACAGATGAGAGGAGCTTGGACAGTGTGCATAGCACAGGTCCATCAGGGCTGTGTCTAGAGAAATGTGTTTCCTTCTTCACTCACTGCTCTCCCACTTAGCTGCACTGGGAAACCACTGGAACATTGCCCTGCTGTTATACAGTTTTATTTATGGATGATGGATGATTAATGGTGATTACAAATGCCATTAAATATTTGAAGCAGAGGCAGAAACAGGTGTCTCCTGTGTGCAGCTGAAGGGCCAGTAATGGGTGCCTGCTTGTCCTTTCCAGCTCCCTGGGGCAGGTCTGCTGCCAGATGGTGCAGAGGGGCTGTGTGTGCTTGCTTCATGAGAATACAAGTGCAAAAATAGGAGCACCTTGCTGCAGACTTTAGTGGTTGCCTTATCTGAGAAACGTTTCCTGGGTAGCAAATATCTGCCTCTCTTTCTCAGAAAGTCCACCAAAAGAATCGCCTCTGGGTGAAAATGTTGAAAGAAGATGAAGGAAAGGATTAAGGCAGCTTTGCCACAACCATAGGAAGCCTTCAGAGGATCTGAGGGTCTACCCACTTAAAAAAAAAAAAAAATGAAGGAGTCTCAGATAGGTTCGTTTCTGCATTTTTTTTTCTTTTACTTTTTCTTACAGGCTGTCAGCACTTCCACCAATCCCCATCAGGTAGAGCAGTAAGAAACTGCAGGCCAGAGCATAGGAATAATTCTGCAACACACTACAGAGAAGGCTGATCTCACATATAGAATCATAGAATCATTTCAGTTGGAAGAGACCCTCAGGATCATTGAGCCTAACCATAACCTAACTCTAGCACTAAACCATGTCTCTAAGAACCTTATCTAAATCGGTTTTAAACACCTCCAGGCATGGTGACTCCACCACTTCCCTGGACAGCCTGTTCGAATGCCTGACAACCCTTTCCGCAAAGAATTTTTTCTTAATACCCAATCTAAACCTGGTGCAACTTGAGGTCATTTTCTTTTGTCCTATCACTTGCTACTTGTGAGAAGCGACCAACACCCTCCATGCTACAACCTCCTTTCAGGTAGTTGTAGATAGTGATAAGGTCTCCCCTCAGCCTCCTTTTCTCCAGGCTAAACAGCCCCAGCTCCCTCAACCACTCCTCATCAGACTTGTGCTCCAGGTCGCTCACCAGCTTCATTGCCCTCCTACATTTGGCCCAGCCATCCAGCCAGTTCTTTATCCATCGCAGAGTACACCCATCCAGGCCATGAGCTGCCAGCCTCTCCAGGAGAATGCTGTGGGATACAGTGCCCTTTGGCACAATCAGGAAAGCACACACGTTTTCACCATTTCTCAGAATGATGGTGTTGAACAGCTTCCCAAACTGCTAGACAGGGTGCTTCTCTAGCCCTGCTCCTTGATGAAGCCATCAGCACCTGGAATCAGAGGCCTCATGCCATGGCTCCTCTGGGACCTCTGAGAAACACACCAGGCAGAGTCATCTCATCCATATTCAGCAATATTCATTGTGCTGAGACTGTTCTCCAGGCTTTGAGAAGCACTCTCTGATTTTTGCTCTGATGGAATTTGCTGAACTGGCTTGAAACAAGACTGGTCCACTTAATATGTTTAGTGATAACCCTAAAAAGCTGTGTGGAGTTTTCTCAGTGCTGTTTTCCTGGTTTGTGCCTTTAAAAAAAAACAAAACAAAACAAAACAAAACACAAACCTATGTGTCTTGTTCCTTATTAGTGCCTACAGTTGGTGTATTGTACAGAGTAATTTCTCCACATCTGCTGAAACGTCAGAGTTCATTGGAGAAATAGTCAAGGAAAAAGTCTCTTTGTTTGCTTTGGTTGGTTGGGTTTTTTTTATTCTTACAAGGTCCAAGCCTGGTGCGTGAACAGTTAGAAACTAGCCCATACAGGAAGAAAGTCAGAACACCAGGGTGTCTTCAGGAAAGTCATTACAGATTCCTCAACTAGTTGTGCAGATAAGCAGCAAATAATGTTGACAGTGAACATTTAGATTTGACTCCCATTCATGGAAAAGCTTTCATCCCAAAATGAGGAGCCCATGATCCATCTGTGTACTCCAAAGCATGATTTGATGTTAGGGCTTAATTCAATTTCAGACTAATGGGAGCCATAAATAGTTTCACAAGGCCCGTAGAATGAGGAAAATACAAACTAAATGGAGACAACGTTCAGTTAATGAAATGTTTTGAAATTAGAAACACTGGTTTGAAATTAAATGTTTCTTAGACAATCTGGGCCTGTTTAGAAAGCCTCTATTTACTTACCCAAGTTTGAAAGTGAAAACTATAGGCGTGTGTTTACCCTAAACGTTTTGTCTGCATTTCTAAGGGCTTTTGATATGCCACTTTGTGGAGTGGGCCCTGCTTTAAATGACGTGATTGTTCTGCAAATGATGAATGGCTTCTCTCAACATAGTGGAAAACACATATGCCCCGTCTGCATATCCAACTGTATTTCAGAATATAAGCCACAGCCAGTGACAGATCTTTGGTCTCCCAAAATTTTACCACTCTCAGAATGACCATTTTTATCCCACTGTGATATTTATCTCACTTTTGATTTTAATTTTTTTAGTTCTGCAACACCAAAGCCAAACATATCACAGAATGAGTTGACCTTACTTGGACCTTACCAGGACAAGGAAATCAGGATGTAGCAGTAGGTAATAATTTTTAAGCACAAGGTTAAATAGCCTGAGGTTAGAGAGGAAACGCTCAGCAAAACACTTCTAATTGATTTGACATAGACAATCACACTGTTTTCATCTGTAACCAGAGCCGGGGCAATAAAAGTTATTAAAAAAAAAAAAAAAACCACCACAAAAACACCACAGAAAAAACTGTTCTTTTGTATGTTTTAGCAGCCCCAGGTTCCTCCCACGAGTCCTGCAGGACTTCTCAGTTGGTTCCACTTCACTAATTGTTTTCACTCACTCTGGGTCATACAGTCTCACATAGCTGCACATGATTAACGCCACTGCCATTTTTTACTTCTTTATCATCTCTTTAATTCACTGCTAGACTTTTTGTTCTTTGATCCATTAATTGGATCCTTTCTTTTTTCTCAATTTACAGCCTGCTATTTTAGAAACACTGAATGTGGCCACTCCACATGCCCAGTTCCTTGCTCTTGCCTTCTTTATTATTTGTTTCCTTCCTTCTGCTGCTGCTTATGGCATGCTGTGGTTTTTACAGCTTAAGTAGTTTGTCATACACCTATTTGTGGACAATTATCATTAAACCCTACCAATCTGTGTGTCCTCACAGAAGGAGTGTGGGCCTGGCAGTGAGGAGGATGTGGCTTTCTGTTCATGGATGCCGCTTTATATGTCAGTGCCAGAGATTCCCTCATCTCCAGAAAGCAGACATGTATGTTTAGTGTTGTCTCTTCTAGAGGCACTCTGGGAGAATTATTTGGAGAACCAAATAACCTTACTAGCAAAACCAGTGGGATTGCTCCATGGCAAAATGTGACCCAGTGGCTGTGTAGCATTTCAGAAGTCCACATTTTTGCATCCTCTCTTAGTATTTCACCATTCAGAGGAATACAGGGCATCTAACAAATAGCATACTATGAGTCTGTTGGGGCTAGTTGATGGCTTACATGCTGAAAGTACAAAACTTGTGATAGATCTGAGGAGGTTTACTCTTTTCTTCCTTACAGAGGCTTCTGCCTAATTGAGCAATTTTGTCTTCTAGCTAAGGACAAGCAAGTTTCTTAGAGTATGCCCCCACCAAACTATGGCTGAACACAAAGAACATTTAGCAGAAGTTGCAGCTCAGTCTCCACATCTACATAGACTCATTAGCAAGAGCCACACATTATATTGACACTTCTGTGTGACTTTTGCTTCTGAGCTGGCATGGTCTCTCCTCAGCATCTGTCCTGTGTTTGAAGAGTAGCTGGGCATAGTTAAACCATGCCTTTGTTTTAACAAGCTCCAGTTGTGTATTTCATTAGAAAGCAAAATCTTCATAAAAAAGACTGGATTTACAGTGACAAAAAATGCAAAATGAACACACATTATGCATTAGATAGGGTTATAAATACTGAGACATTTTATTTGGAAGAAGACAAGAGAATAATGTGTTTATGTACATGCACTAGATATAAAGGCATAAATGCTGAAACTTTTGCATTTGAACATGCATCGTAACAACCAAGTAGAGATTGGGTATGAGGAACAACAGTAGGCTTGCTGTATAATAGCTTTTATTTGCAATTTATCCACGGTTTTTGGTAGCATTCACAGTGATTTACAGGATTCCATTTACATGCTTATTACAATCTCCAGTATTTGCTGTAAGCACTGAAAGTTGACTGGAAACTATTAACACCTATTTATCAGAGTGTTATGTGCAGAAGTCTTGAGACTCAGACTGTATCTAATGCTTTTGGAAGAGTTTTGTAGAGACAAAAATCTGTCTTGTGTTTCAGCACTAATGAAGGACAGAAGGAGGGAAGTTGAGTTGCTATAGCATCTATATATATAGCAGTTCCTTAAGCAATATTCAGAGTTAATTCAAACAAGAGAGAAGTGAATTCTTCTCTTTGTTTTTTACCATGAATAGAAGAGTTGATTGTGTAAGATGCAGCTACTGAGGCATAATAAGAGAGGATGGCTGAAATGTATCCCAAACTGGAATTTGACCAGCACTGTTGGTAATACATGAGAAGGAAAGAAAGAATCCAAGTTGCCACCTATCTGGAAAGGCATTTTATAATGGTTAAATACAAAGCCCTCTGAACAGTTCAGGCATCAGAAACAGTCCTGAGGAGCCAACAAGAAAAACAAAAAAAGAGATGTCACAGAAGAGAAAGTAATGCAAAGCCTGACACAACCAGATTGCTCCTTCCCTTTGATATCTGAAAGTAACATTCCAGTCATGGATCTGTAGTGCCAGGGAGAGATGAGACTTTTCAAAAAAAACATGCAGATTCTCAAATATATTTATTTTTTAATACCTTGGACAGAGACAAAGTAGTATGGTGTTTCTGTAGCCAAACCTTAGAATTTTGTCATGTCATACATACAATATAGTATTTTATTTTGTCTAAATAATAATATAAATTTACAAATTAGATAAACTGTTACAATTAAATGGTGGGTTTTCTACGCCAGTGAATGTATACTCTTGCAACAATGCTGATGATCTTCAGTTCGATAACTGAGTAGACATTAGAACAAGACTTTGTCCATCATAGAAATCATTTCTACTCTTCTCTCAGGGGGAAATCCAGACTGTTGTACACAAGAGTACAAGAAACTATATATTTTGTACTGGCTTCCAGAACTGGCTGGGTCATGCCTCTACTAAGCAGGGCACTGTTTGATCTTCAGTATAGCTGGAATATATTTTGCTATTAAGCTATGTGGGACTAACATTATGCTTCCTGGGTTTACTGTAAAACACCCATGTAACAGACTAAGAAAGTTTAGTTCAACCTGATGCAACACTGACACATTGCCCAGCTCTCAGCTGTACTACTGAAATTGTGGCATCATAGCTGTCAGTGTGGTCTGACATAATCTGTGAAAGTATTGTAAATGCCTTCTCTTTCTGTGTGTTACCATGGACAAATTTAATGGTTAATTGCATGTTGGATTTTATACCTCTGGCATATCATATAATTCTATTACTCCAGTTCAGCCACAAATACACTTAAAAATAAGTTTCTGGGTTTTATCATAGATTAAAATGTCACTGTGAACAGTTCTACTATTGTCTCAATTAGATCTTATAAATGTATTCTTGTTAGCCAATTAAATAATTCTGTTTTATAAGAGATTGCATTAATAACAATTGGCACACATTAATTCAAATTTTTAGGAAGGTATTACCATGAATAAAACCCATCAGGAACACGTCTCCCTGCTGTTCTCTTCATGATTCTGTAATTTAAATGACAACTTATCTCAAAATTCAGGACAAAAGGGCTTGACTGAAGACATTTTAAGCTGATAGAAAGTCTAACCTATTTCAAAATGCTTCAAACTAGCCTTGCTAGTCACCACTAATATTATCAAAGTTTCATAGAAAATTAGAGCAGGAAAGTCCTTCATGGGGTCATTTAGTAACTTAGACAGAATCAGGAGCTGTTCAGTGACTGCAAATCACATCTTAGGAAATATAGTTCCTTATGTTGAAGAATTACTCATTTGAAATATGTTTTTACATTCCTTTTTTATTCTGCAGAAACACATCTTTCCTCATTGTTCATTCATTCATATTATTGAACACTGGAACAGGCTGCCCAGGGAGGCTGTGGAGTCTCCTACTCTGGAGACATTCAAAACCCGCCTGGACTCCTTCCTGTGTAACCTCATCTAAGTGTTCCTGCTTCGGCAGGGGGATTGGACTAGATGATCTTTCGAGGTCCCTTTCAATCCCTAACATTCTGTGATTCTGTGATTCCACTTCCCTGACTACACAGTGGATGCAATATTTTTTCAGATGCCAGGTTGTTCCAGTCAAAACTGTTTTTTCCCTTCTAGCTGGCTGTAATCTTTAAGGGTACCCCAGAGTCACCGCAGATCTCTGCTTTTCTGAGCATTCTTTATCCCCCAAGCTGAATCCAGCCTGTGAACAGCCTGTTTTGCTTGCCTATGCCCATTATGAGGAGCCCTTCCACTTAACAGACGTACTACTGAGGAAAAACAAGAACAGCAACAACACCAAACCCAAACAAACAAACAAACCCCAAAACAAAACAACCCCCCAAACAAAACAGAATTATGCTGAACAGAATTATGCTGACCAGTTAAAAAATGGCAGATTTGAGTACTTAATGATTCCTCTTGTTTTTTCCTGTGTAATTTTATTCTTTGTTGGTTAATCTACCTTGGAGTTTAAACATACGGTAAAAACATACTGTAAAGCAGACTGGCTTCCAACTGTACATTGTCATTTATCTCCCTCTTGCTACTCCACTGACATGTTTACCTGCCTCTGAAGTATCACTGCTAGCTCTCTTGATTTTTGTTAAACTTACATAAGTACTCTGCTTATTGCACTACTATTCCTTGCTCTGGAGTGCATTTTCATGCCCTAGATGCTGCTGCTGCAGATGTTTGTTGCTTTGGACATCTCTGACTTTGTAAAATTCCACTGACCCTTTCACACATCAGTCAGGGGTAGAATCAAGAGGAGTGACTGATCAAGCATTGAGATCATTCTGTAGTATGAGAGGACATGCTGTTCCGGCTTGCAGAAGTGTGTGAAGAGCCATGTTCATACTTAATTTAAAAACTACTCATTGCTAATCCTAAATTAAGCTGGTAAAGAATTCCTAGTGGTACAGAAACCAGAGACTCTTGCATTGAAAAACCTCAACTCAGGGTGTAAAAGACACGATATATGGCAGTGCCACTCTCCTCTTATGAAATCTTTTGCCCAGCATAGGTGGCAGTTTCTCTGCTTGTGCTGGATTTATTGCTAGCCAGGAATCCATGAGAAAGACTGTGGTGGCAACCGCTAATTGCACAGTGGTTTCACATGGTCAGGTTTTGATGGACAGTGTGCACACAAGTCTTACACTTCATCTTCCACTCTGACTAAAGCTTCCTCACAGTCAAGCCCAGTTGGAATGGGTTTTGTGTCCTCTGCATTAAATTTTAGAGTTTATCTGTGGAAACTTAGGGTGATGTGTGATTAACCATAGTGCTTCGATTTTGTTGGAAAGTTCTCCTTTTATGCAGAACTCCTTACACTGGAAGGAAGATCTTGGCTACCATTTAGTCACTATTTATTCTAGCATCCTGAGTTACACTTCTGCTGTTTCTTCTGCCTATTCTTGGTCTTAATCCACCAAATTCAAGACTTCATGGAGATAAGATATTTGCCTTTGTAAAATGTTCAGAAAAAAATTACTGCAGTTTTTTACTATCTAAATCCTAAATGTGCATGTTTTGCTGATACTTCAGAAAATCTACATACACATTCCAGCTACAATAATGATCAGAGGGTTGGAACACCTCTCCTGTGAAGTAAGGCTGAGAGACTCAAGGTTGTTCAGTCTGAAGAAAGGAAGGCTCCAAGGAGACCTTATTGCAGTCTTTCAGTTCTTAAAGAGGGCTTATAAGAAAGATGGAGAGAGATGTTTACCAGGGCTAGTAGTGATAGGACAAGAGGTAACATTTTAAAATAAAAGAGAGCAGATTTAAATTAGACGTAAGAAATTTTTTACTATGAGGGTAGTAAGATATTGAAAGAGGTTGCCCAGAGAAGCTGTGGATGCTTCACTACTTGAAAGTGTTCAAGGTCAGGCGGATGGGGATTTGAGCAACCTCATCTAGTGAAAGATGTCCCTGCTCATGGGACAGTGTGTTGGACTAGATAACCTTTAAAGGTCCCATCTAATCAAACCATTCTATGATTCTATTACTCTAATTTACTGTTTTAGAGTTGCATAGCATTGAAGATACATTTTTGACTTATACTACATTTGTTGACATTGCTACTAGGTTCTAAATAATTGACTTGAGTTTCCAACTATAGCCTCATCTGCAGTATATAGTTGAATCAAAATGTAAGTATATGCAGCCTGCTAACTAGTCATGTTGTGAACTGAAAAGCAGCATGTTCAGGAAAGGATAACCAGCATTTTGTCACTCTGAAATTTTTAATGAAAATATCTGAGTAAGCATTTAGCAGTAATAAAGATGCCACTTTTATTAGTGCATGGAAGCGAAGGGTTTTGGAGGTTAAGATTATTTTTAGAGGGGGGCAAGCTAGGTGCTGTGGCAGATAATGGTTGCCTGGTAACACATATAGGATTGCAAGATAGCAGGGTGATTGTTGCAGGATTATTTCATCAGTAATACATTGGGGAAAACAAACAAACAAACAAACATACAAACAAACAAAACACAAGCACAGACAAAAACAACCACCCAACCAAAAACACTCCAGCAAACTGTTTTTTGGCAAGTTCTGTTTTTCAGTGTCTTTTGAGCAATTAAATGATAACAAACTTTCAGAAATATATGTTCTAGAAATGCAAGACCAGAGTAGAAGCTTCTTAGTCATGGTTTGTGTTGAATCAATAAGAAAGCAAGTTTTGCCTTTGGGCTTGGATTAGATTTATTTGCATTTGCCTTGCATGTCAGTTTACGAATACACAACAAGCTTGGATGCTCCTGTGTGCTCTTCTGCCTTAATACATATTTGTTGATTTTTTTTTGTAATATCTTTGGACCTGCTCCTAAGAGTGTAACTTATACTGAAAGCAAAACTACTTTAATAAGATCACTTGTATACAGCTACTATCTCTCCTCACTAAGAGTGGCAGAATTAGGTTCTACATAAACGTAGACTGGTGAGCTTTTCTAAGCATGTGTACTAAATCTATATTTAGGTATTCAGTTACTGAAAAAGTATCCTAATTTGCACAGGCATTGAGTACTCACAGTGAACACTGTTTGCCATGGGCATTTTTGATCCTCAGAATGTCTTGCTTTAGGCAGCATTCAACAATTTTGGCATCAAAATATGCTTAAACTTGTTGGTTGGCAAATATAGTTGTAATTGCTGTATTCTTAAGACCACTTTTTTTCTCTGAACATGTCCTAACTTTCTGCCAAAAACGCTTCTCCAGACAAAATGGGGACAGCTACATAAGTCACTTTACAAGTGGTTTCTCAGAGGTTCAGTCTCTTCCTTTGAAGTCCTTAAACTTTCCCAAAATCTTTTCTTTCACTGTCACGGACCAGGAACTCACACTACATCACATCGTTTGTTGCTAAGTTCCTGTAAAGCTCTGGTATAAGCAGGAGCTGACAGTGATTGATGATGAATCACACTGGCCTTTGAGTTTTTTATGTAGTAAAATTAATCTTCCTGGGTTTTGCATACTTGGAATTGTCCTGTGACTCCATAGCTGTGACCTGTGCTGAAGCACAGTACAACGAATTATAAAGGACCTTGTCCTTGAACTTGGTTGGGTAAATTCTCTTGTAACTCCATGGACTCTCTTCGTAAGGAACAGAGGGACAACTGGGGAGCACACCCACTAGTGCAATTTACCCCAATCACCAAAAGTCTCAGCCAGCAAAAGAAAGGTGTTCTGCCCTAAGTCTTCTAATTCTTCTGATTTTGTTGAGGTGGTGTGGGGTGTGTGGAGACTGTGGAGTTTTCTGATCTGTCCTCTTGTTCGATAAATGCTTGTGTCTCTCTTGATTTCACTGGAAGATGTTTATGTCTTCACTAGTTTGCTGTATCTGCTAGGCAGACTTTTAACATCAGATGTGGAATGTAAATACAGACTTTTGTGGAAAGGGAAAGGAATAAAATGGGAAAATCTCTGCTACCAGCTTTTTTCTCTCACCCCAGTCCTACTTCTTTTTCTTCTGTGTAGGTGGTAACCTGCATTCTCCTTGGGAAACAGAACCTCTTCACACTCATTCTTTACTCACACAACAAATCTTCATCCCTCACACACCTCTCATGTTTGTGCCATGTTTTTAATCTATATGAAACTGCAGCTTTTAATGGACAATATTTTCTCAGTATGAATAGCTAAATATGAAGGATCTACCTTCATTATAAAAATGAAACAATTAAAATATTGCTCCCTCCAGCTATCATCACTCCACCAGTCCAGCTTTTCTGTAGTGGAAGTTTTGCTAACAAAGTCTCTACTTTCTAAATGTGCTTTGTTTGTGGTTTTGTTCATTTGTTTGTTTGTTTTAGCAGCATCCTTTAAGGTCTCATTTCTAACATTATTTCATAATTAAAATAGATAGGAGAATCTCCTCTCTACTGTCTCCACTAAAAATAAAAAGGAAGGTTTTCTCCTGAGTATTCTGATTCTTTTAATTACCCTCTCAAATTTAATTTAGTTTTGTTGTTGTTGCTGAAAGTAATTTTGCTTGCCAGCAATTAAAGATAGTGTGTTGTACAACAAACTGTTCCAAACACTGGGGGAAACCTCAGGAAAATAGTTTCCATGGTGTTTGGTCAGACCTGCATAACTGCTGCTTAGTGAGGAAAGTAAGATAAGGGTACCCAAGAACATAAAACCAGAGGGCACTTGATGTCCTGGGTTTCAAACTGCCTGTTGAGCCACAGTGGCCAAATCTTCCAGCCAGCTTGCTGATCTGTTTTGTCACAGCAGGGATGGAGTATTTTATCAAGGTGAATTTGTTCAAGATTCTTAGTCTGAAGGCCAGGTTATTATATGATTCTCTTTTCTTTTAACTTTGGCAGTTATGATGAATAAAAGATGCTGAAAGCATGATTTATGAAGGGGTAGATCTACAGAACTCCCTCCTTCAAAGCCCACCTTTCTTCTCTCAGCTTACTGCTCACATGCAGCAGGGTTTCACTGTTCCCTGAAAAAAAAAAGCCCTGAGCCTCAAAGCTGCACTGAGTCACCCAGAAATTGGGTGCTGAGTACTGGCCATCGTGGAGCTGTAGCTCAGGGAGCCACAGCTGAAACTACTGACATGTGGCAACTCCTTAAAGCTAGAAATATTATTTCTTGCTTTTGCTGCTCAGGGGAATAAGGAAAGAGGGAAATCTCTCTGCAGGGTAATCTGTATGTGGGACACACTCACAAAACTACATAAGAACTGAAGAGTTCTGGTTTTATTTGAATGAACTTAGAATATGGACATCAAGCTTTATTCAGACAGTGAAGCCTTGTGTTTAGGAGTTCCCACAAGACAACCTGGCACTCACCTCCAAAATGAAGTCAGCCTTCTGCTCCTCAAAAAAAATTATCCTGAAGTGACTGGAGTCATGTTTTGCTCCTGCCTTTATCATGAGCAAAATCTGACAGATCTGGAGGCCTTCCCCACGTTTGTATGGGCCCATACAATGCCTGAGATCACTGATTCCGTCTGGGAGCTTCAGAAGGCCACAGCTCACCCTTGTCCTCAGACCCTCTGCATCTGTGTCCCACAGAAAGGCAAATGCCACATGCACCACACCAATGGGGCAGTGAATCCAAGAGACAGGGGATGGATAGTTCAGTCCTGTTATGCCCTGTGCTCCAGTGGGAATAAAACCCCACATTTTTAGTGGCTTGCAGTAAATGGCTCCTTATGGGCACACTTGGCTCTGCTGTTTCATCACCCTCTCTAAGCAAAACCACCTCCAGCAGCACTGCCCAAGTGTTATACAGCCCTGACTCTTCCCAGGCTCTTCCCCATGTAGCTGTGGTTTTAGCTATTGCATTACACTGATTTATCAGTCCCTGTTAACTCCATCCCCTGTAGATACAGTCCTGCATTTCACTGTCACACTAGGAAAAAATCTTTAATGTGTTAAGCCAACTTCTGCCCACAAGTGCTCCATTAATTCCATCAAATCTATTTTGGTCTTACTTCTGCCATCAGTTCTGCCACATTTTGTGCCAGCTCATACCAATAAGCTAAATTATTAAGGCTTAGAGCCTTACTCAAATAGTATGGGCATTTTCTGAGCAGCACAGGACAAAGGTTAGCAGCAGAACGAAGCAGTGGGAAATGAAGCACAGAAGGGATATAGCATAAAGATGTCACCAGTTTGCTAGCCAGTCCTAGCATTAATGTACTTACTATATTTTCCATGTCATTTACGCCATCCTCTTCCCAGTTAATTTTGTAATCTGAATCTGAGGACTCAGGATGGGGATAACTGCTCTTCTGGAAAAGGAGAGTCTGTTTTAACTATTTGAGAACTAAAGCAGAAACAGTGTAAATGAGGAGAGGGGAGGCTGGGAAATTTTGTATGGGAAAAGGAATGTTTCATTGACTTTATTTGCACTATAAAATGAGTGCAAAATGAGCAAGATTTGTCTAAGCAGCTTTAGTTTAGAATGATCCAAAATATCTTCACAAATATAGTGGAGTTTGTTTTTAGGGGAAGCTTCATTTTCCACTGAAGAATTATATCATGCTTGGGTCAGAAAATAAGGACTAAAGCCTGGATTTGTCCCTCCTAAATTCTAGTGTTGAGATACCATAGCATAGCAATCAAAGACAAGACTAGGAATCTTTGGTGTGGCTTTCCAGCTCATGACAACCAGGGTAGGGACCCTAACCCCACCCACCTTCTCCCACATCTCTTGCATTTGATTCATTCCCCTTCATGCAAGGAATAGGACCATCTATATAAAAAAAGAGCTCCCCTCACCTCATCCTGACCTTTGTGCTAGCTGAGGAGGGAACAAGCAAGAAGGGGTTGAGTGAAACAAACAATGAGGGTTGTTTTTAATGGGTAAGTGTGAGGATAAACTAAACTGGAGTGGGTTGGAAGATATCAGGAAGTTTTATGGAGAAAAATTAAAAAGGAAAGTGGTCCTGTATATTTTTCAAGAGTTTGTCAGCTGGTCACACTCTCTATGGGATGCTGGAAGAGACATGAACTAGGGGCAGGATATAGTGTGTGTGTCAATATTAGGGATATGGGGGACACAGGATCTAGCAAAAATATAAAAGATCAGCTCTTTGCAGAAGTGGTGGAGTGCAACTGGGTTCCTGCCATGATACTTCTGCATTGTTCCAGTTTGGTTTCTTCACCCTCCTCACCTTCAAGGAACTTCCCAAATAAGTGGCTACTTCATAAACAAGTCCTAATGGGGACTCATCACATTTTACACTTGACGTTGTTCCTGCATGGTGCTTACTACTATAGGGACAACAATTAAGTGTACTTCAGATGGAAAAATGTCACCATATATATGAAACAATTCTGATTTCCTTACGAGCCTGGATTCAATATTCATAGATCCTCACATTGTTTTCCTTATTTAAAAAATATTTCCTTATATTAAAAAATATTAAAAAAAAAATATTCCTCCTCCTCCAAAATCTGTGTCAGAAGCATGAAGAACAGAAGTATATTGGTTTGTAAGATTAAATTCCTTTAATCTTCCTAAATGCTAGTCTTCGCTTTGATAAGTCAAGGTAGGTTAGGAGGTCTTTGTAAAGCATGGAGTTTCACTTCTCATCTTTCTTAGGACAGACTTTTCAGTCTCTTCCTAATCTTTCTTGTAACTCCCATCTGCACCCTTAGAAAGACTATGTTTTGAGACAGGCTAACCTGAGGACAGAATTCCTAGCAGAGCAGATGTATTTTGATTAATAAATGGGCTTATGATCTTTTTCTTTTTATTCCACCAGCCTTTTGTAGACTAACATTTGCTTTCTGATTTTCATCTCTTTTGAGCAGTGATCCTTAGAGAGCTGTGATTAGAAATTTAGGACTGCATCCAGATTTACCGTAGCATTGAATTTCATATTGCCACCTAACTACATTGCCTATTTCCCCTTGTTAATCCTTCTAGTTTTGCTTGGATTTGCTTGACCTATACAATTTTTCTGTCTTGCTGTTTATCACCCTCCCCAGAACACTGCTACACATATATAACTGCACAAACCTTATGAATATGTTTGCTGTACCTCAGTAGTCACCTTTTTTTTTTTAATGTTAGCCAGTTTCTAGTCCATAGCAACAAATTGTCTGTCACCTGAATCATGCTGAATTTCTTTATCCATTCAATGTCAGGGATTTTGTCAAAGGCAGTTTGAAAATCTAAATAAATAATGTCAATTAGTTTACCTTCCCTTATAAAATACTCTCCTGGAATTTTGAAAGACTGCTAAACAGGTAAAAATATATGATCTCCTTTCTAGCATACATAGCCTCACTGAGCCCTATGGCGATGAGGCTTTAGAGGACTTATAATTATGGTTATGATTATCTCCATAATGAATTCTCAAGTACAAATTCAAGAGATTATAATTTTTCAAATAAAAATATATTTATCAGACATGGACATTGTATTAAGAGAGAATACATGCTTTTGAAAATTCAATGCTTTTATTTCTCAATAGAAAAAATGTAGGCATTGTGGAAACTTACTGCACTCAGAGGATAAGCTTCTCCTCTGTGTGTCATTTGTGCAGTCATTAGAAGTGGAGGCCACATGGTGTTATGTTGATCTTTTAGAACAAGATATCCATATGGGAGATCTCAGTACTACTGATGTTTTCAGTTACAGCAATCTTGTTTGGCAGAAAAATACCACTGACATTTAGGTGAGATTTTCTTTGGGATCCCAACATTGTTACATGGGCCTCTCTTTTTCTTAATTTATCAGCACAGTGGCATACATCAAACACCCTGTAAAACAATGACTCTTTATGCTTTAATATTGATTTGGCATTAAAGAACTTTAAGATTTAAACATAGTTTCATTAGTGATTATAAGCCATCAGTTTGAGCCATCTTCAAGACTAAGAGAATGGGTTGTCTGATTAAACAAAAATCATATTGTTAAGTAGCGAATTAAAAATTTAGATCACACTTGTCCTTCAGTTTCCCTCTAGAATCCTATGTCATTTTCAGAAGGTGTAGCGATTATCTGTATTCCTTATTCAGCCGGTCAAAATGTGTAATCGCAGTATGCTCATCTCTATAGGTCTCTGCTGTGTTTCTGTGCAATCACCATTTTTTCCCATTTTGAATTGCCAGAGCATCTTATTACAAAGAGCTCTATTCCAACACAGAATGAGAAATGAATGATTTTCTGCACATCATTTCCCTTCATTTCAAATGGGATAAGCTTTCCTCAGCTTTGCAAAGGATCTGGAGATTCCAGACAGAAGCATAGTCTTTGAGAGGGTGATTCAACCCTCTTGAGATAAAAGCATGAAGACAGATAACATTAATTGCCTTCAGAAGAACCTATGTCTCCCCATTGACTGTAGAAAGCAAACAATACATCTACATTCCCCAGTGCGGTGCTACACAGATACCTGATCTTAGTCTACATGCAAAAGCATGGTGGCCCCTCCATCCTCATGAATCAGTTCTTCTGTAAAAGCTCCAAAATGGCTGATCACAGGATCTGAAGGAGCACCTCTGCTCTACCCTGGTATTCAGAGGTGCCTAGTGACCCTTCCGTGATAATACACTGCATTAAGCAGATGTGCCATAAAAGCCTAGGCAGATGTCAGATGTAGATGGCAAGTCCATGCTCAAAAGCAGCCAGGAATGTAGATGTTTTTGGGTTTTGACAGCACCCACAGAAACATGAGGGTCTCCCATAAAGCCTGGGTGATATGCTCATGCCAGAAAGCCTATAGGAGAACTTCCAGCTTTAAAAATATTAAAACAGAGAATCAAGGAGAGAATAAAATTTCTCTAGCAATTTAAGGATTTTGATGTTTTAATTGATTATACAGATTATTTTTAAGTCTATGTATTCATTTACCTCCTTTTTTTTTTAATGAAATCCTTTCCACTTGAATGTGTAGATTTTCTCTGTATACATAGAAAGACAATTTAAATAAACTTTCATTTTTTTCATTCTAACAGAGTACCACTCTGAATAAATATTTCTTTTATTCAGAAGACTTCCTGAAGAAAAGCAGTTTTTCATGATGGAAGGCCACTAGAAGAAAATCCAGTAAAGAACATGACTTTTAGTAAGTTAAGACTGCTACTTGTTTATTAAATGCTATTGCCATCATGGATCTCCTGACAGGATTAAGTGCAACAAAAGTGGAATCTTCTCTAATCTATCTATCTCCATGTGCCATTTTACTCAATTACAATGTGCTCTCCTTGTTTTCTCCCTAAAGCATAGGTTAGCTGTTAGCTCAAGCCAATACTGGATATAGTCTAAACATGACTAATGCATTTAACCAGATGGCTGTACAGATAGCTCTTTTTCAATTATTTTTTCAATATTTTCTTCCTGGATCTCTTATCTATATTTATCTTGAGGTTTTAGATCCATATGTCCATTTTATATACCTTTTAATTACTTGGACTTGCTACACAACATTTTTGTTTTGAATGACTCCACAAAACAGTGAAATAACCAAATTGTTACAATTCATGGTCATTTTAATACTCTAATGTCTTTTACATAATCTATTTAAAAGTAGCTCTGGTACCTTATCCAACTAATGCTTCATCCTCTGAGATATTCCAAAGATATTCTCAGAAAACACAAAAAGGTTTGTTCATTTATTGAGTAAGATGTTAATGAAGACTCTGTTCTGCATCTATCACATTCCTGCTTTTAGATATGGAAATATCATCATCAGATGGCAAATTTAAGTGAGCTTGTTTCTATATAGAAACATCATCATTTTCCTTTATAATGGAAATCTCTGTGAATGAATACTTGATTTTGCAAGTAATTTTGGTGACTGCACAAATCTGTTCCCAATTTGGGACTACATTTTCCACTCAGATGTTTAAATTTGCTTAGTCAATGTTGGGTTTTTTTGTAAATTAAAACATAGTGCATGCACAACATCTCACTAAGGATGTCTGTACACAATGATATTGACTCTAGTCTGTGTACTGAACAAGAGTTACAAATAATTGCTGAAGTAATGAAGAAAACATTTTTAATATGTGTAATTGCAGCTTTTATTGTAATAAACTATTTGCAGCTAAGTGCCCTGAACTGGCCACATTGATTCAATGTGCCTTCCTGGATGTAGCATGTGGTGAGTACTTCATGGATACCTCTCTGTCTTTGAGACTTTTGTTCAGTGCCTCCTTCCATGAGCAGAATATTGGCACTCATCATTGTTCTCATCACCTTCAAGCTGCCAGTATAAACATCGGTATACATCTAAATTATTTTTCTCAGTTCAGGCAATTTTCTTTGTGCTATTTTGAATACAATTGAAATTGTTTCTCCTTTGGAACTGAGAGCTCTTAAACTTTTTCCTTAATTTGCTGCTATAAAAATAATATCAACTAAAAAGTCAAAATTTATCATGCTGACATAAAAGATGCTAAATACTTTGAACACAGTTTAAATAAAGTCTTTAAACTTCTGAAAGTCTTTATCAGAAGAGAGACAGAGAAAAAAAAAGCCTCATACAGAGAAAAAGCTAATTAATATTGGCAATGGATTCACAAAGAGGAATCAACATTCCTCTCGTATAGTCAAATAAATGATACTTTTCTATTCACTTCATCAGAAAACTGTCATCTTGCCAAACGGTATAGCTCTGTGGTCCAAATACCAGATTCTAAAACTAAATAAAAACAGATTGTGGCACATGTGCTGGATAGTTTGTTCTCAGATTGTCTGTAATGTGATGTACCTTTCAGCAGAGTGAGGGGCTCAGGTTGGTGCCTCCAGAGGGCTGGGAGATGGTCACCGGTCCCAGGGAAGGAAAAAGTGTCTGAGAGTGAGAGTCATGGCAAGAACACAGGAGCTGTACCCCATGGAGACAGTACCGAAAGAAGCAGGAACCTAACTCATGCATAACTCAGCCCCCACGGTGGTAGACAGAAACTTTTTAGGGATCAGAGGGAGCTGGCTGCAAATCAAAAGCTACTGTGATCACCGTAACCAAGCAGAAAGTAAGAACTTGCCTATAAGCATATGATAGATGGAGATTTGCTTATATACAATTTAATTTCTGCTCTGTTTTATTTAGTGACTCTCAGTTTTCTCTCTTTAAAAGGTTAATTATTTTGGTTTATATTTTAATAAAATCTGGCTATAAGTTGAAAGAACTTTTTAGTATTCTGGTCTCCACCCTAAGGCAAGGCTCAAGACATGCACCTCAGAGCTTTACCTTGCTCTCCTCTCACACCATTGCACACACATCCTTTGCTTAACAGTATGCAGCATTTTAATTTATCAGAATTGGCTGCAAATTATTACTTACATCCTGTAAGGGTTCAAAGGGTTTCAAAATTTGTGCTGCATCAGAGAAAAGAAATATTGACACTTTTTACACAGAAGTAAAATTTCACGGCATCTCAATCTTTTGTTTTGTTTTGTCATTCTAAGCTAAACAACACTTTTTGACGTTTCCAGGTAGGGAGTTCACTGTGAGCGTAATTGAAGCCTTTAGTTTAATCTTCCTCCAGTTTACTCCGAATTTTGAACTGCTGCACTGACTTCTGAAGAGCTGGTCTTTGTGCCTCCACTCGATTTTAACTCCACTTGCGAAACCTAGCTGTCTCGATGCTGTGTAATCCAGCCTCAAACTAAATGCTCCATCTCCTAGTGGCAAGCTGAAATATTTTAGCCTCTGCTTTGAGGTTTGGTGGTTGTAATTAGGTTGGTGTCACGGAGGCACCTCGGAGCTAGTTTAAGGGACAAGAGGGTCCAAAACAACTTTTATTAAACTGGTGAGAAACAGGGTTTTAGCACTCCAAAAGTGACTTAAATACAGGTTCGGATATCAGTTGAGGAAAATTATTAAGGGGCAGCAACTAATACAACAGGTGGTCCACAGAGTGCATGCACATGGCTTCACCAAAACAATGCCAGAACCGTCTCTGGGTCTGTGAAGAGTACACACTTGCCTGAACACGGTGCAGGATTATTCTTAAAGAGATACACGTACTCGTAGTGAGTACAGAAAGTTAGCACACTCGCGATTCTGCGAGGGTAAATTTATAATACACTCGCAATCCTGCGAGGGTTAATTTACTTACACATGCAAATGTGCACGGAATATTACACGTGCTTATGTAGAAGCACGGGAGGAAAATACACTCGCGATTGTGCGAGGAAATAATTTATACACGTGCTCGTATTGAGCATGGAAAGTTACACATGCAAATGTGCACGGAAAGTTACTCGTGCTTGTATTAAGCACGGAAAGTTACACGTGCTTATGTGCCTTTAAGTGGTCAGGTACTTCAATTAAAGTAATCTGTATCTGTGATAGGTTTACAATAATCTCATTCTTTGTCTAGTCTAATTTGAAAGCCCAGAGGTAACCGCTGAAAACTGCAGTAAACAAGATTTGACTATGTGACCTTGTGCCTTGATCTAGATTACTTGTGTTATGGTTTCTGAAACCCTAATTGTTTAACAGCTACCCTGTAATAAGCACCCAGTAAACAATAACTCTGCCTCAATCTACCTATTTTTGTATTGAAGAAGGTGAGAGTTGTGGAGATACCAAATGAAAACTAAAAAACAGTAAAGCAAATACACCACTAGATAAGAAATAGCAAACCAATTGTCACACTACCCAGATGATTTGTCCTGTTTAGATAGCAACTCCTAACTGCTGCAGACATCTAATTTAAATGCAGAATAACTGCTTGCAGAACCATACTATGTATTGCTAGTTAAGAACTGTTTTCATAGTTTTACAAAAAAGACTCCTTTATATTTCTTATTCCAAAGGAATGAATCTGTCATCTTGAAAACAATTTTTCTGTTCTTTTTTTTTGATCTAGTGCTAAGAATTTTAATATACTTAATCTTTACTTGATTTATTCATCTGCTTGATTAAACAGTGATTCCGCATGTAGCTGTATAAGGGCTGGGCTTTCTTTTGGTTTTTCTTTATGAACTTGCCATCTTTCATGCTTAATATTTATCAAAAGTAGTCATCTTAGTTAGGACTGTATTCAATTATAGAGCTGTTGTGTTTCACTTCCCCATTTGTGTAAGGTGATTTAATTCAGAATGTTATTTGGCTTGTCCATTTTAATGCAAAACAGTATTTCCAAATAACTTTCTTCTTTTCTTATCTATAATTTGCTTTCTCATGGCCATTTCTGACTGCTTCAAAATTTAATTATTTGACTTCCCATGGTCTGACTCTCCCTTCAGCATAAGAACAGGATAACTTGGACAATATACCTAAGTATTTTGAAGTTCCTGGTATCGCTGATACTAGTTTCCTTTCCTCCAAGCTCAGCTTTCCTCTACCTCCCTCTTTTACCATCACTTTAGCAATCTTCTTTTCTTTGGACATCTTGCAGAGCAAGCACCTTTGTGGTTCTCTTATCCTATTTTTTATCCTATTTCTCCACTCTGGAAGACTTCCAATAGTACAGCTCTGACTGTAGCAGTGCAGTTGTCGTGATACTTAAAGAGCACAGAAATTGCTTTTTAGCTCTTTACACGTTTAAACAAGTTGTACTTCTTTGTAGACTTTTTGAAGTACAAGGAAACTTTTCCAGGTTCTGCAAGTCATTACACAAAGGGACAGAGCTCACAGGCCTCTGCACCATAAGCAGGTAGCCCATATGCCAGTGGCAGGTTACATCTGGGGACAGAAAAATGCTAATTGCTAGGCATAAATTTCTGTACTTCAGGAGCTATAATCTTAGAAGTGCTTGAGCTCCCAGACCTTCTGATAGCTGCAAATAAAGGTTTTTGGCACTGCTTCTAATATCCAACCCTGAAAAGGGGTAATTTTCAGAAGCACAAAGGAAAATACGTGCATACAGGTGCTGTAACTTAAATAGTGAGAGTATGAGCATCATTGTGCCTGTTTAAAATGATAATTTAGGCTGAAGCAATCAAATGTATGCACTGGTGAATTGTTAAACCAGCCCTGGCACATTTTTCCCCAAGTAAACTAGTACCCTCCCGAGCAGCTCCATGGCACACGCTGGCCTGTGCCAGAGTCCGTTCACAACAGGCAGTTTGGAAGTGGCCACCCCATTCTGGAGACTGAGAAAAATGAACAGTATGGGCACAGCCAGTCAAAGCCAGCTGGGCTGGGGATTAGTGAGTGGACCTTAGGACTGGTACTTTTACTGGTATAGACATAACCATTTTGTCTATTGAGTGCTTGGGTATGCATTGCAAAACTCCAGATGGACAAAACCTTCAGGGAGGGGTGGGGGAGTAGAGTATGACAGACTCATCTAATGCAATTTAGCTCTTTCATGGTGGAAGAACCTGAAATGGGCATGAGGGACAGAGCTTAAAAGCCAGGCCTTATGCAAAGTTGCAGTCCATATACAGGTAGCAATTAGGATCTGCATGAAGGAGAAGGGAGTGGACAGTCCCAGTATTTGCGCAATGAGCACTAGGAACCTAGGGGACAATTCACCACAGATGGTTCAGAAAACATCTGTAGGACTAACCAGAGGAAGAAGTCTAGGGTTAACTGCTGGCTTGTAATAGGGCTAGCACTGCAAATTCTCTTGATGCATAAGATGTTTACTCTAAGAGGAAAAAAAACCTTTATGGACCACTGTAAACAGAGGTTCAACAAGATTCACCTGCAAACAGAGATAGCAAAGTTAACTAACAAGATGTGTCATACTGGATAACTATATGAAGTAAACAGGGAAGCACTATCATTTTAGGCATTTGTCATGGTTTAACACTGGCCAGCAACTAAGCACCACGCAGCTGTTTGCTCACTACCTGCCAGTGGGATGGGGAAGAGAATTGAATAGTAAAAGTGAGAAAACTCATGGGTTGAGATAAAGATGGTTTAATAGGCAAAGCAAAATCCACACACGCAAGTAAAGCAAAACAAAGAATTCATTCACTACTTCTTACTGGCAGGTAGGTGTTCAGCCATATCCAGGAAAGCAGGGCTCCATCACACGTAACAGTCACTTGAGAAGACAAATGCCATCACTCTGAACATTCCCCTCTTCCTTTTTCTTCCCCCAGTTTTACACACTGAACATGACATCATATGAGATGGAATATCACTTTGGTCAGTTGGGGTCAGCTGTCTCCAGTGTGTCCCTTCCCAGCTTCTTGTGCACTTCGAGCCTACTCGCTGGTGAGGTGGTATGAGACACAGAAAGGGCCTCAACTCTATGTGAGCACTGCTCAGCAGTAACTAAAACATGCCTGCATTATCAACACTGTTTCCAGAACAAATCCATAACATGGCCCCATACTAGCTACTATGAAGAAAATTAACTCTGTCGCAGCCAAAACCAGCACAGCATTACACCTTCTACGTGGTCATTTCACCTCTGTAACACTTTGCACGTGTGCAGAACAGGATTTGCTTTCAGTTTAGCACAATAGACCTTATGGCCATGATTCCCCACTCTCTTTCATTTCCGGTATCCTGCATTCTTGGAAATATGTGTAAAATACTGCTGATCAGTCTCAGTTTTTAAAAGTCATCTGCTTCTTTCCTGTAGAACAACAAAAAGCATAATGAAATTACAATCACCAGTGGAAAATAGGCATATGCTGTCCAGGAAAGATAAGATTAAATTGGTGGGGCTAAGAATCACCATGGTAGTAAGCAGCAGTGAAATACAGATTAGATGGATGAAAACAGAAATATCAGCTGTGTTCTGGAAGGATTGCAAAAGAGATTTTACTGGAGCAGTCCTTGAAGTACTGCCACAGATCCTGAGATCTCTAGTTTTTTCTAGCAATTTCTAGTAAATTCTTGTTACTGGGATTACAATTTTCCAGGTATATGCTGAAGGACATGTATAAATAATAATGATAAAGCCCAGTTACTACTACATAGCCAGTTATATGTTAATAACAAGCTTGATGGAATAACAAATATAACTGGGATATAGGTTTCTCCACCATGATGAGCTGAGTTGCTGATTGAGTCAATAATAAATTTATCCTGAAAAGAAGGTTTCTAAACATCAGAGCAACAACATTTTCGAGCAGCTTTTCTAATTGCAGCACAAAATGAATTTGGTTAAACAGCATGATCACAACCCAGATTAAATGATAGGATTGACCAAAATGGCAGAACTCTGATGCTTTCGTATGGCCTAATAATGGGAAACATTATACAAGGTTTTGGGTAATAGAGGTATAGATCCTATATCTCTAGATAAGTTTCTGAATTCAGTGCACGCTGAAAACAATATTTGCTGTTGCTGATATTTTTCTTGCCTCACTTAATGATTAGTTTCTATGTCTGTCCTTTGCTAACAAGAGTTTGTGAACTTGATTATATGTTGTTTTGCCACTGTTTAGGTACTTAACGACATCTTAGTCCTTAAATATATAGTAATTCTTTTAATAATATAAATAAAACATTTTATTATTTCAGCAGATTAGGTAACATTTTAGTTATATTGTTACATTTCAGTTTGGCATATTGATGTGTAATGTCTATTCCCTGCTCCTCTTAGGGTTTTATTGGTTGCTATAGTTACTGGCCACTGTTTCTCACATGTCATTTATGTAAGCTAAATTCTCAGTGACCCTAAATCTGTTATCATACTGTTGCGGTTTAACCCAGCAGGCAGCTAAACACCACAACAGCCACTCACTCACTCTGCCTTCTCCACTGGGATGGGGAAGAGAATCAGAAAAAAAAAAAAGGTAAACATCATGGATTAAGATAATGACAGTTTAACAGGGCAGAAAGGGAAATAACAATAACAATAATAACAACAACAACAACAACATAGATAAAACAAGTTATGCACAATGCAATTGCTTACTCCTGTCATCTGATACTCAGCCAGTTCCTGAGCAGTGGTTCCCTTTCCCAGTTTCCCCCAAAACATATATTGAGCATGATGTCATATGGTATGGAATATTCCTTTGTCTGACTTGGGTCCAATCTGTTCTGGCTGTGCTCCCTCCCAGCTTCTTGTGCACCTGGCACTGCATGAGAAGCTGAAAAGACCTTGACTATTTAACAATAATTAAAACATCAGTGTATTATCAACATTATTCTCATTCTAAATCCAAAACACAGCACTATACCAGCTAGTAGGAAGAAAATTATCCCAGCCAAAACCAAGACACAAACACACCTTGTTGTTTCTGTTCTGTGGGATGGCAAAGTGCCAACTTGTTATGAGGAAGAATTCCAAATAAATTAATATAGCTTGTCTGCAGGACAGTCTGGACTTGCAGGGCTGAATCCCCGCCTTGCACTGCCATATATTTTAAATCCACATTAACAATACCTCAACAAGGTCTTGTGCATGCTGTAACACAGTCTATCTTGATATTTATTATTTAATCTATTAAAACATTTGGCTCTCTTCACAGACAGTTGGGGGACCAATTAAAAGTCCAGAAAAACTACACAAAGTTTCTCATGTAATTAGACGTTTCAGGGCGTGCTATTAAGGACCATCTGTTCTCCTGGTTGACTGAGTATGACTGAGAAATTAGATGTTTCCTTTTGTACTTGAGGTTCCGTCTGTCTTGATTCTATATTTGATTACGCTGTATGGGGGTGTGGGCTGAATTTATTTATAATAGTCTTAATTTGTATAGACAGTTAAGTATGGTTTATTGGGTAGGATGTCAAACCATTTAGCATTTGAAATTTCATTTATAGTTTTAGTGCAAATAACTCTCTTGAACATTTTTCTAGGAGAATCTCCATTGTTTTTCTCTTGCTTACGTTTCCCCATCATTTGTTTTTTTTCCCTTTTTACTAGTGATCCAGTTTTACCATGGAGTAAATGGTTACAACTACAGAGAAATCACTGACATTTCATGCGTCTTGAATTTGGCTAGTAAAGCCTAGCAGATCTGAGCAGTACAACGAAACGTATGCTGTAAAGTTGTGAGAACTGGTTTACTGTCTCCGCTGTGACATCTGTGTGGTCCCACTGAAGGCAACTTAGAATATGTCAGACTGCTGCACAACATGGAGATACCCAAATTAACTTTTAATTTAGGTACTTCTGCTATTGCCAGCCATGATGTGTCAATACCATTAAGAGGAAGGTTCAGTCCCTTTGCATCAGTTCAGCTGTTTGTCTACACTTTGCCCCTTAAGTGCCTTTAAATTCTAACAGAGCAATGACATGCAGCAATACTTTCTTGTAACATTTTTAACAACTGATTGCTTCTGTTAGATTTTTGCACTAGCACATGCACATTTAAAACCTAAACCTGGCTCTAAATAATACTTTCACATCTTGTATAAATTCATGCAAATAAGATCAAAGGTCTCATATGCTCTGCATATAGCAAAGTATTCAGAAATCTGACCAATCTGTACCATCTGGTCATTCTGCTTTGATTATGGCACTGTGTTTCATTATATCTACCGTGCTTTGATCTTTCAACTACTTTGTGTACAGAAGCAGAACAGTTATAGCAATATTCAAACAACACATTTATTCATTCATTTGTTCATTCACTCAAATGTAATATTGTATAAATAATTAAATCTGAAATATGAGTTTATAAAACACTCTCGCTGCACTCTTAGCACTGCTAAGGTAACTGCTCTCACATCACCCTTCGGCATGTAATCCCTGGCACTTGTGCAGTAGGCATGATTGTCAAAATCCACAAACAGTTTAAAAACACTATTTGAATATAACTGTGGGCACTTGGAGTAGGATCACCTCACCAAAATTTAGACTAAGTTAGTTATCAAGGAGTGAGTTAGTTACCTCTGGCTCCCTTTAGTGTCAGCAGAGAATAACAGGAATTTCCAATTTCCAATTATTTTCCCTAACTAAGGGAAGTTATGTAATTAGGCAGCTGATTTGAGGTGAAATGAATCAACTAGGAGCCCACATCCCTCATCATTAAGAAGAGCTTGACCCTGACGTCTCTAATTTCTAGTCCCCAAAGTTAACTTCATCCCCCCTAACGTGTGATTCCCTGGCCTGCAGTGGGATTGACTCAGCATTTTTCAGCTATAAGTATCCTCTCTCTTGAGGATAAAGGGCATGCATTTTTCTTAAAAGAAAAAATAAGTGCAGCCACCATGACAGTGAAGCTACGGCTGTTCATGTTGCACACCATAGTGAACATGATAATACAGCCTCTGGAATTTATTATCTATTGTGAAGGAGATGTGGATGCTGTTGGGTGTAATAGGAAAAATAATCTAACTTCCTTTCTAAAGAATTGTCCCTGAAATACAGTGTGTGGGGGGGTTGTTTTGTGGTTTTTTGTTTGTTTTTGTTGTTTGTGGGTTTAGTTTGGTTTAGTTTGGTTTTTGTTTGCTGGTTTGCGGTTTATTTGTTTGGGATTTTTTGTTTGGTTGGGTTTTGGGGTTTTCGTTGGTTTTGGTTTTGTTGTTTAATTTAAAGTGAATGAAGTAAGGACCACAACAAGTACTAAACTTTGACAGATGTTCTGCTTTGGTGAGATGTGAAACTATGTTAAGTTTAACCCAAATAACATAGAGATGGATTGAGCACGTCAGAACTTTTTGTTACAATGCTTTTGCAGACTGAAATATTTATTTGTATTTTTTTGCTTTAGGAATTACTTTGTTTCAAAATTGTAATTATTCTACAATCAGAAAACTGGAAAACTGAGCTTTGATGGATGATTTTTTTTCTACAATGTTTCTTCTATAAAGTATCTGAAAGTATAAAAATTTGAAGAGAAATGAAATCATCCAAGAACTGGAATTTTCAGTCTCATATGAGGTCTACATAAAGGGTCATCTTGCAAAGTGGTGGGGTTTTTTTCATCTTAGCAATGGTAATGTTGGCTGTCTGCTCCCTTGATAATAACGTACATCACAGTTTTCACAGTTTTCATAAAATGGAGGCTGGTATAAGTCACTGCAGATTACATAATTACTAGATAGTAAAAATACTGGGTTTATAGATGGTTTTATATAATTTTGTATGTGTTTTAAGGCCTGTATCTTCCAGGTGCTACAGTGGTGGTTGTGCTTTCTCAAAGTTCAATAATCATCAGGAATCATTAGCGTGTTCCTTAACATTTTTCTCCATTTTCTTGCCTCATAACAATACACATTCTATTACAGAGGAACTGAAAAACCTGATGTACATTAAAACCAAGGTCTGAAAAATGGTTATACTATGAGGAGAATGGTGAATTCTTCAGCCCTCTTGGCTTTTCAAGGCCATGGCAAAAATATCTGGGATCTTCAGACTCCTCCCCAGTCTCAGCAAACTTGTTTATAAATACCTATGAGGGACATGTTTTCTTATAATTGGGATTAGTGGCCAGACATTCAATAAAATCTCTGATATTCGGTAGCGAGTGTAATTTTCCATTCCAGTACTTTACCTAGAGACACGATGGATCCTTTGTCTCTCAGCATCTAAATTAAGATCAGGTTTTTATTTTATGTAAAAATTCCTGGGTGATATCTGCTGTTTCCCGTGCTACAGAGGAAGGTTACAGGAGATCATCACAGCTTGATCTGGCTGCAAGAATCCATGAAAACCTGAGAGCTGTTTTCAGTGGCTACCCTGTAGATAAGAGGGAATTGCACTTGAACCCATTTGTCCCCATGTAGCAGACTCCCAAAACCCTGTGTCCCATGTGCTTTAGCCTGTGAAGCCCCAAGCAGCCCGGTGCACTTCTCTATGGAGATGGGTCTGGGCTGAAGCAGCAGTAGGCAAACGGTGGGGGAGCAGTTGTCCAAAAGACATTTGGGGAGCTTGTGCATCAGTGGGGCTAGTAGCTTGTTTTGTTTAAACATTGTTTTAATAGAGAAACAAATGAGAATGGATATGTGAAAGCTCTCCCAATTAGGCAGAATATTTTAGTCTCTGTGTTTGAGCTTTATTTTAATCAAGGACATAAAAAATGCAGAAAGAGTTTGTCATACATTCTGAACATTAGGGATATTTTAACAAGCAGAAAGAAGGATAAGTGAGAGCTTTGCAAACTAATATAGGCCTAGAAAATAAGATTTTATGACCTTTTAATCACTGGCTTTCTTGATATATAGACGAAGATCGTTTATTTTCACAGTGCTTCAGTTTCCTACAGTGGGGATAAAAACACTACTTGAAATAAACCTTGTAGGGAGAAATGTTAAATACTGGCAATTGCTTACAGGTTTCAATCAGAGAACCATGCCAGCTATTTACTTTTTGCAAGTAAATGATATACGTAAACACAGCCTCTGAAAGTAAAATAGGTCATGAAATCATGACAAACTAAGGTATTCAACTCAGACTCTGACCAGAGGGTACCAGAGGACTTGTGGTATTTTATGAGACATCTGTACCATGAGCTAAAAAAAAAACAATTGGACATTAAAGAGCCTTTGACAATCTTCAGAGGAAAAAATGAGTTATCACCTTTAAATCTGAGATTACAGATAATTACATTTTGTTTCCATAATCTCCCTGTAGTTCCAATTAGGGATGCTATTTCACACTTCCTCACCCAAAGTGTGGCACAGTGCCGCTATGTATTATTGCACAGCTGCCTTACTTGAACCCAGAGGTGGCTGTTTATTGGTGGTGGATGAAACAAGCCACTCAGATTCCTTGACTACATCGCAGAGTTATTGTGACTAGCTTAATTAGATAATGCTCAAGAACTGTTTTGAGATATTCAGATTAAAAGCATTATGTAAGACCAAATTAATTATGAGCATTAACACAATCTTGATGTAGAGAGTAATTCGAATAACGGATAAAATAATAACATGATCTTTGTGAATCATGTACAGAGTGCTTTGCTTCTCCATATAAAATATCTCCCACATAATTTAAAATGTTTCTGAGGAGCAGAGCAGGGCAGTGCTGTTCAGAAGTGGCAGGAATATGCGCTGCCAGATGTGAGTCATCACTGAACTCCAGCACTCGTTTCTTTGTTCACATTTCAAGCACAAGACACCCTGTTCCCTACAACAGAGTTGCCTGCAGATGCCTTGATAGAACGTGAAATTAGAAACCTGACAGACAAGGGGGGGTTGTCTGGTTTTGTTCTGAGGTTTAGGGGATTATCTTCATTCCCTGTGCAGATCTGTTGTGACACAGCACAACCATCCTTGACCGTGGGTGAAATTCTAGTATTTCTGAAATCAAGGAAATGTTCCCATTGACTTCACTGGAGCCAGATTTTCCACTACGTATGTGTTTCAGTGTTCTTTCAGGTAAGGAAACATGGAAACGCTGGAGATCATGCAAATTTACGTAGTCAATTTCTGTACAAAACCAGAAAAATCAGTCTGAACCAAACTGACTGATCTGTCTTGACAGTTGGTTGGCCATCATGGGCTTCCACTGCAGATTTTTGCTTAGCAAGCTTTATGTATTGTGTGGATACCTAGAAAGTTTGTTATCAGATTTATTTTAATGAAATCTGAATGCATGAAGATCAGATTTCTAAGTGTAAACTTTTTCTGTTGCTAGGGTAGATTCTTATAATTAAATACAAGTAACTACAGTATATTTAAGATATCTGCTCTAGGTTGAACTGAGTTGCTCCCTAGATCTGCACTGACTTGAAGAGGAGTCTGCATTAACCAGTTATTTTTATTCACATTAATTTTATAATTTCATATTTACTTTTTGCTAGGTACTTTATGGTTTTAGTGAAATAGGGCTGGAATATTGAATTATTTAACACTACTGAGCTAGTTACCACAGAAAGGTGAGCACAGAATTGTATTTTAACTTTAGAAGCAGTATATCTCTGCAAACTTCTCGCTTTGATTACTACCTAATGAAATACTTGAACTGAACAACCATTTTCTTTTCAGATCTCAAACAAATATCTCTAATGACTACTCTTCACACAAACTCCACTTATAAAATGAGATTTCCACATGCTGACTTCCTTGTTATGTAAAACTTGAGCTGACTGACTAAAGCCAAGCATATAAATGACATTCTGAACATTTAGTTCTAGCCCTTTTGTTTACTTCTGTGCATCATTATAATGAGAGATACATGTTTTTGCGTATCAGGGATTATAATTACTCATGTCCTCAGAGCAGCTCACCAGAGTATAATTATTGCTCATATATTGGGTCAAGGTATGAATTTTACTAGAAAGTCTAACATGATCATGACTCTTACATTTTAATTAGTTCCCCTCCTGGTAGCACTCAACAGATCACCTATGCTTATCCTAATTTTTCAATACAAAGATATTAAACTCCTGCATCTGTATCCTCTCATACCTGAGAATGAAGCTCACCTTACTCACAAAGACACAGAGCTGTCTGAATTGCCAGCTGGTACAGGGATGGGGATGGCACACAGGACAGCTGGCCGCATGTGCAGCACAGCCAATGTCACAGAAATGTCCAGAGCCACAGAGCCACAACAGAGATGACATTCTCTTTTTTGAGAGGATTCAAGCAAGGTCTTGGGGCAAGCTACATATCTGCCACAGCTGGAGAGGTTTATTCAGGCTGGAGCTGACATATCCACTGCTCGTGAGCCACATGTAAATCAAGAATTGGTTTGATGTTGCCCCTGAGGACTCCTTGAAGACAGGGGTAAAGCAGGGATGGCTAGAGGGCCTGCACAATATGCTGTCTGTAGGTGCTGTGCATGCCCATCTATTTCCAGGTGGAACCTGGTCCAGAATTCAAAAACAGTTTAAGAGCAGGAAAATGATGGACTGTCCCTCTCTCACCTAGAGAACGGGCACAGAGGAAGGAGAGTGTTGCCTGCTCCTTTGCCATTACACTGGCCTTTGCACCACTGAAACTTCTGATTTCTTATACTTTTTGTCTGGTGCACAGTTTAATTTCCTGAGAACTCTCATATCTGGTACTCAGACTTCGCCTGGGCTGAATTACTCTGAGTTTGTGTGATTTTCCTCTCAAGGAGTTCTGCCCATCTCCTCAGAGCCATATTGCACAGAACATATGCCTGAGATTATTTTGGGAACTACATCCCTAGCTACAATGCTGGTCAAGATTTCTCCATGAAGCCCTGGTAAGGTATGTGAGCCCAGGCAGAGATAGCCATCCTTCTCTCCATCCCATGACTGAGTGAAGAGAGCTTCCGCCTTCCCCTCTATACACTTGTTTGAGATCTTTCACTGTGTCACTGTTTATAACTTCCTGCATTTACTCCAGAAAAACTGCTCATCTTGAAGATAAAGAACAGCGGGATTTCTTACACGTCATTCTTTTTCCTGAATATGGTTTATATTTTGTCACAACTATTTAAGTATCAGAAGCCAGGTGCCATACATGACCATTAGGAGCTTTGCTGATTGTGACATCTCATTTTTTTTATTGAAGTGAAAGAAGGATTAAAATTCAACCCAGGACCAGAAACCTTACCAGAGTTATACAGACTTGCAATTTTAATGACTTAAAAGTACCACTTATGTCATACCTCAATTTGGTCCAAAATGACTCATTACAGAACAATAATATCTTTTCAGAAATTTGTCTCCATTACAGAAATGCTGGAAGCTGGAAGAGGAGACCAAAATATTACTCATTCTGTTTTAAAATCTCTTAGTAGTAAATATTCACAAACAAGCATAAATTAAGAAAGTCATTCTGTATATTTCAAATTCATTTTGCCTTTTTCTTTTATGAGAATTATGTCTTACTTTTAAGTGTTTTTTCAAAATTGTTTCAAAAGAGATGATTCTGTACAGTTTGCATATGCTTGATAGATATCTTTGGAATTAGTTCCCTTCTGTATCCTTTTAGTTACAGAATAAAGACTGCTTAAACTTTTATTGAGGCAACTCAAGCAATTTCCTTACAACAAATTGAATGAAAACCACAGCATTAAATGAAGATTTAAAGATAACAAAAAAGCCTTTTCATGAGAGTACAACTCTTGAATAATAACTTCAGCTCTGACAGTGAATTCTTATTTAATGAAATCCTAGTGAACAGTACTTGATACCAAATATGTCAGGATTTTTCCATGTGAGAAAATGAACTTTGGTCCTAATGTGTGCTCTGGGAGCAAAAGGCACTGGGAAGATATTATAGCAGAGCATTTCAAACTTAATTTGCTGAGTTGTCTTTGAAGGTAGTTTGAGTGCTGATAACAGCAATTTCTCATTTTCTGTCAGACCATGCATGTGAACAGGAAAAAATGCATCATGTCCTTTCCTTCCCCACCCACCGGTTATGTTAATTCATACTGATGCATAATTTGTCTCTGTAGCTCTCTGCCCAGCATCACTAACTGCGATCCAGCTGCATCTCTTCACCCACCTGCCATGTTCACCCCAAGCCATTTTTTAGCCATCACAGCAGCCCCACACTCAGCCAGCAAGCCGGAGCCTGGCCATGCGCTGCTGATCGTTCACGCTGGAAGTGCAGGTCCTCCCACGTTCTGACACCTTGGCTGGTGAGCCACCCTCACTCAGCACCGCCTGCCCCCTCCATCCACATGCTCAGGTCAGCACCTTTCCTGCTGCTGCTCTGAGGTACCACCGTGCTGTCAGCCAGACCTGCAGACCAGGAGGGCAAGGTCTGCAGTAATGCGTTAAGCTGCTGAGGCTGCAGTTCCTCTCGCCCAATGCCAGCTCTTGAGAGGTCGGAGATCTAGAGACTGGTCTGTTCTCTTCCCAGCTAATGGAAGGAGACAGGAACAGCTGGGCTCAGAGGTGAAGCTCCAGGTGGACCTCACTGCTCTCTAAAGGTGTTTGTCCTCCACCTACAGGGACATCAGTTGGCTGACACTAACTGCATGTGGCATTGCCACGTCTCAAGAGTTCACAGAGGCAGAGCTTGACCTTAATGTGCATCAAAATCATTTTAGTGTAAGCAGAACTTTTCTCAGCAAGCAAATTGCTCTACATAAGGAAAGGTCTGCACATGGTCCTCCCAGCATCTGGTCATATTATTTCAAATTTATTTTGCAGATTGTAAGATGGAAGAGCAATACAAACAAAAAGCGTTCTCCATGATGAAATATTGTCATTAGAAACTAATGAAATAACTTGCTAAACCATTATACACTAGTTTGCCAATAGCCCAAGCCCAGATGGAGCTGACTCAAAGGACTATAAATACTGATTATTGAAAATTAATAAAACAAACTGACATTATCTGAGCAAAATTAAAGGTGGAACCAAGAAAAGTAGGAGCAGATTATTTGCAGTTCTCATGGATTATTGCTGGATGTATATTTATGTCTGCAAGTACAAAAGGGAAATTGAAACTGATACTACTCATAAATCAGCACATTCAAAGTAATATTACATAAGGAAGTTCATTGAGTATTGATTCACTTAAAAGCCATAGAGCACAGAAGAACAGTGCTCTCATTAAATGAAGAGCTTCATGATAAGTGAACCACTAAGTCCATCTCATTCAGAATCTGCACAAAAGTTATAATCAGCAGGACAAAAAACATCAGCTATGTCAGTTAGTGTTCACTATGAAGTCTTGTTTAGTGCCAAATTAAACTTTCTAAAACTCTTTTCTAAAACTCATCTCACTATTATTTGATTCTTTATGTTAAAGATGTATGTGAATAGAATGTCATATCAAAGTCATATCCTTAATTTGCAAATAAGAAATAATTGAAATTTGATTAAATACATTTAATCAAATGGTAAGTCTGTTACCAGAATGTGATTGTGAAGACCTTTCATTATAGTGGGTGAGTTTAAGCTCCTTTTTTTTTTTCAGGAAACAAGTTACTCTCTTGCTTTCTAGCACTAGCATGTACCTTTTACAAATACTTTCTGTACCTTATTTTTGTGATGGAGGTATTTTGATTGATATCACAATTTCAAAAGTCAGTGAAAAATTTTGTTTCACTGAAGTGGAAGCCTTGATCAGGCATTGCTTTTTCTTCTCAAATCTGAAATAAGTATAGAAGTATGTCTCCTAGTATGTTAGGTCGACTAACCTTCTGCACATGAACAAAGAACTGAGGAGTGAAGGGAGAAAATAAGGGCTTTCTCTAGATCAGGAGGGGAGGGGGAAAATAAACAACTCCATAGTTTCTCCTTAAAATCCTTAGCAGATCAATTCTGCCTCCCCCTTTGTGTTTTGTAGATGGACTCGCAAGGTCCTCTCCTAATGTCGACCGTAAGCAAAAGGGAAAAGGGACAAGATCCTCATGATCTCCCACTTTCAGATGAAGTATTCACGTGAATGGAATGTTATACTCTGTTGGTCAGTTTCTTGATCACCTGTTTCTTGTTGCCCCTCTCACAAGAGCTGTTATCCATTGTTATCATAACTTCACATTCCATTGCTACATTTACCAAAACATGTATCTGGTTCTCCAGGAAAATGCAACTGTTATGAAAGCTTTAGCTGACAGGCAAATTCACTAAAAGAGAAACTTGATTTTTAACAAAACCAGGACACACTGAAATGAGGAAAAATGGCTCTCCAGGTCAAATACTTCCATATCCTTGTACTGTCTTCTGAGGCAACACGATTATATTGATTCCAGTTGCAAGAAGATTATTGCTGTAAAAATGTTCAACTGACAAAGATTTCAGAATATACATTATCAATTTGTATAAGAGTCAAATCTTTGTCGGCAAAATCTCCCTGGGATTTGCCTGATCCTGTGAACTGCAGTTTCAAGCTCTAGCTTAGCAAACTCATATGAGGCATATGCAACTCTAAGTAGACCATCAGTCCAATGCATCAGAATAAGAGTTTTCAATATGTTGCAAAACTCATGCCTAATTGTTTCTGTTCTAGTAATTTTTCTGTATTTTTATTACAGAAACGACTTGTCATTTGATACAAAATTCATTTCTTACATTGCATGTGTGCCAGAATATGCAAAATGAATTGTCTGAGTGTGCACACACATATTCACACACATGTGCTCTAATTTGTACACAACATCAGACCCCTAACATCTACAGTGAAAACTAAAATGAG
This sequence comes from Patagioenas fasciata, assembly GCF_037038585.1. Lineage (NCBI taxonomy): Eukaryota > Metazoa > Chordata > Aves > Columbiformes > Columbidae > Patagioenas > Patagioenas fasciata. The sequence goes on along the minus strand of NC_092522.1, from coordinate 91,999,316 downwards.
ACTGTTTGACATAAGAACATGTAAATTCCCATAGTGAACTGAAAAGGTGATACAGCTCTCCTATCTATCATTAATTAGTTTTTAATTGTTGTAGGTGAATACTAGATTTAAACCAAAGTCTTGGAGGTATTAATATCCATAGTTACATACCACTTCAGTAAACAGGCAGCTTCATCAGTTCAGACTTCAATTACTTGTGAGGAAAAAATCAAAGAATCTGAAGATTTTCTTTTATCTGCTTATAAACATTTTGAGATCAGAGGCAAGAATCAAGGTACAGTAATATTACTGATTGATACAAACAAATTAAATATCAATGAAGAAAGTTATTGAAATGTCCAAAAGTCCCCAGAATTCTTGGAAAATTGGATTTCTTCTAAAAGATTTTTTTTTCCTCAATTAACTGACTTGGTAGTGCCCAATAAAACTGGAAAGCTATTAAGATAAGTTAGTAATAAGCTAAGTGATTAAAGTTAATAACTATAAAAAAAGTATCTGCTTTTTTGTTTGTCAGCTTCTTGGCAGCCCATTGTAACCAACAGTCCTGGTGTCTGATTAGGAAAACTCTTGGCTCTAGGTAGACTGTTAGACAAGAAATTCCAACATCAAAATAACAACTTATTTCCATGTAGCTTCAAATTTTCATTTTGTTTCCTTGAATTGTATGAGGAGATGGAATTTTATTCTCTTACATACCAACCAGGAGCTAGGAAAATTTAGTAACAACAACCGCCTGGATAGATGGTTACATATGACATATTAAGTATTGCAGTAGGATGTGATATGGTCCATATTGCACATAACATAAATCATTGAACACTGTAATGTTAAAGGTTCTTCAATAATTTATGCCATTTACTGGCCAGTCCACAAGTCAGTGTTTCACAATTAATATTATACACTTATGTGCTGTTGAACAATGTCAGTGGTCAGTTCCCTTCTTTTTTGACCACCTGAGTTTGTGGTTGCCATTAGCAATATCATTTAATGCTTTATTGAACTCCTATTTACCTGTTTTCTCACTATGTAGATATATATTTCTGTTCTCTGTAGCCAAGTACCCACAAAATAATATAAATACTATTCTCTTTAAAATATAGTGTCATTATGAATACTTGCTTAAGCACACAAAAATTGCTTGGATGGAGGCCAGTAAATATGGAGTTATGCCAATCTCAAATGCTATTGTCAAAGTCTTCTCATTTTTCTGCTTAGGTTTGTACACTCATCGAGTTTTATGATTGTATCGTTCATAAAGAATACTGGGATCACATCCTGACTTTGACATTTCTGCTGGTTTTGCAACAGTATACACTCCATTCCATCAGCTTAGGAAAATAGGAAGGGAAAAGAAAGGGAATTGTATTTTCTGTTCATCACTGTTCAGCATACAAAATGCTACTCTGAGCTACTTGAAGTTCTCCCTGAAAATTTTAGCACTAAATGGTTATTGAAATACACACAGAACAGAAAGGAGAAATCTATTAACTCAATTAAAAAGTAAAGACAGGTGTCAAGCACAACAAATCCCACAAATAACTACATATTCCCTTAACATCATCCTGTCCTATAAGGTAGCTGTGAAAAGAGATTGCCTCTTTGTTGGAAGAAATACCATGCCAAATGCTATTACTGCACCCTCTCATTTTAAAAGAAGTTGCACAATGTGAAAATGTTTTATTCCTATAATTTATCAAACATTTTATTTTTCAATATGCCTCTTTGTATGTGTTAAGAGATTTGTTTTCATGAAATAAATACAAAGAAAGAGGGCTATAGGAATAAAAGATGGAATTCAAGGCAAAAATAAACTGTCTACAGTCATGTGTCTCTCTGTAAAAATGCCAAATATCACTCACACTGGGATAACTTGTTTACTTGTGTGACAAAGGGTATAGAATAGGTATTAGGTTACTTGGAATTTATATCAGCTTTCATTGGTGATGCCCAGGCTTATCTGGTCCTTGAAGCAAGAAGGCCATCCAGAGATGAGCTGCAGTTCCATCCACATCTATGCATCCCCTGACCTGGTCACTCATGTCACATGAAGTCTCTGAGGATATGACTGACATGATGTGGCTTGTCTTGCTTGTTTAGAGAGGTAGGACAGGAACAGCAAGTCTTACCTGAGGCTGGTGCAAGCAGAGTTTGTCTCTTATACCACGATTCCCCTGCAACAGCCACTGGTTCGAAACCTGCAATTAGACTCACCCTAAATGAGAAATCACTTTATATTACATCCACGAGAAATGTCATTGTAGTGTCAAGTCTTGTCCGTGAAGAGAGAATGGATAAACAGAGACATTTTTCTGGTGCGCATTCCTCTTTTATTAATAATATCAGTAATCAAAATCACTTGTCTTCTTAGGCAGGCTGGGGAATACAAGCAACAGCGACTGTTCATTAGCTCATTTACACAAGTACTTTTGCTAAATGGTCATATATTCTTGTATCCTCACTGCTCGAACAAGAAGAGATTGCTGGAGCTCAAAAGAAACAAAGACAAGCCCAGAGGGACTGCAGATATTTATTTAATCACAGGACAATTTACCTGCTTTTCTTAAGCTATTTTCTCACTTGAATTCTAATACATCCATAACCAGAAATAAGCAATTCACCAGAGTTTCAGATTTGGACATCAAACCAAGCCTGTTTTATCTGATTAAGTACATTGAAATGAAAATTCTGCAATCTCTGGCACATTGAAAGATAAAGATCCTCTTCTCCCATGCCCTTACCCACAAACTTACACCTTGTCTCCAGGAACACATCACATAAGAAACTTATCAGTTATCAAAACTTTTATCGCTAAGACTGGGATTAGAGAGAACATAGAAACATGTTTCAAAATTAATGTAGTAAAGAAATATGATAGTAATAAAGGCAGCCTTATGCTTCCTTTAAATATTTCCTCATTTTAGTTATTGGTTTGCAATATCGTTATCTCATTAGAGCCTAAGCTACAAAAAAAGGCTTCAGGATAATAGATCTTGCCTTAGGCACCAGAGTAGAAGGGAATGGGACAATTTAATATTTTAAAGTCAGTGGAACTGTGCGTGGGCAGTAAGGACGAAGGGCTTATCTATAGATTTACTGTGAAACAATTACACTCCTGCAAGCTCTAAATCCCTCTCCTCCTCACAATTAAAGGCATAGATAACTTCTTAATGTACGGCAGCTGACAGTTCAGATGATGGAAAGCCAATATCTATCAGTGTCTGTTTACTTCTTATTCTGTATGTCGAAAATCAGCCATATGCAGAATCCACTTGGGACAAAAAGAGTTTGACTAGAAGTGTAGAGATAATTTCCAGTATGAAACAGTTTCATCCATCCACTCTCTCTATTAAGACAGGACTCGACGTTTCATTTGCAGGGCAGAGGAAGAGTTATCAAAAGAGGAAACAATGAGTTCAATGAGAAAGGGAAAACTTTTCAGGCAGAATTTCAAGCTCCTAAATGACCACCTGAAAGCCTCTGCATGGCTTGTTGATGTTTCTTTTGTTTGCTTGTTAGTCCTTGGAAAGGCAATTGTCAGAAAACTTGACCTGAACTAGCAAAGATTTTGTTCATAGGGAGAGCAGGGCGAAAGGAAAGGGTGTGGGATATTAACAGGTAAAATAAATAAAATCCTGAAGTCTTTCTTCCATTTGTGCTTTAGAGTTTATACAAAACTCTACCTAAACCTGACAGAAGCTTTAGCACCTCAGGAACTCCAGAATTTGGCCTGTTGTGTTTAGCTGTGAAGTTCTTACCTCTATCTGTTAAACAGAGCTACTGTACTTGTACGGCTAAATTCAGTTTATTACACTAGTAAAATTTATCCAGTTCACCAACAAAGGTCGCTTTTAATGCATGTTACTGTTCTCTTCCAGCACAGAAAGCTATGAAACAGATCCAAAGCATCCTGTGGTTCTCACTGAACTGTCTGGAGGCAGAGAGGCTCGTCCACACATTGGAGGATCACAGGAGTAGGGTATTACTGCCTGGAGGAGTCAACCTACATGACACTTGGATTGTCAGTTTAAGCACTTTTCTAATTGTTCTGTGTCCTTGTTTTTCCCATTAATCTCTTACCTTAAAGGAAGTAAAAGGAAGACTGACTTTGCCAATAGGAATCCAAATGAGAAGCTTGTATTGCCTCCAAAATATCAGTAAAAACATACCAATTTTCATATTACTTCTCAGATTTCTGAATGCTCCTTCCATCCCTTCTCTGTCAATTTCACAGGGCATTCCTGGCTGATCCTTGTTATGAAGATTTTGCAAGGAATTTGTTTAAGGGAAGTTTAATGAAGATGGCTAGCAATATCTTGCCCATGCTATTACTAACTATAGAGCAACTGATGAGATCTAAAACTTGTCCTCCATCTGCCAACATTTGTGGGTCTAAACCCAGACAAAAATGAAGTCAAAACCACTCTGTATCACTGGTGTTCCTTCAGGATTTCAGTCTCAGAGAGACTGATAGCAGCCTAGGGCAAAGAAGTAACATAGCAGGTGCTGATCAACAGTGAAATTACTTTCTTCTTTTTTATTCATTGATCTATGATTGAAGTGATTGAAGATCACCTTCCTAGAAAATGGTATCAAAAAAGCAGGCTCAGCTATTTTTCACCTCACTGGTTATTTGGGTGTATGTCTTTGCAGCATTTTTTCTTTTTTAAGAAAAGACCCTTGCTTTGATCTTAAAAATGCATATTTATATATATTTTTTTTTTATTAGCTCAATCATACCAATGCAGCATATTTTTGTGCTTAAACATGTTGTGTAGAGACTTGCATCAAGAAAACAAATGTAGGAAACAATTATTTTGCAAATATAATAGGCTCAGGCAGGATCTCTCAGCAAAGCAATTTTTTTAATAATGGTATTGCAACATCAGGTGTTCTACCTCAAGGTAGGCACACCTAATAGGGCAAAAAGCCCCTGCTTATATCCCCCCAAAATCCCGGCCACAATTTCCCTCCCCATTCCCCACTGATTGGGTACTTCAGGGTTTACAGACTACCCCGACACATACAAAGCCCTTTCTCTTATCAATATGGATTCCTGGTACTTTGGCTACACTTCCCCCTAAATTAACTTGTAAATACAGGTATATACAGGTATCAGTATCTATTCCGGGAAGAGACTGTGTTTTACATTAAGAATTCATAGTCTGATGTCTCTCAGTACTTTCCCCTAAATTAACTTGTAAATACAGGTATCAGTATGTATACAGGCGTCAGTATATATTCCGGGAAGAGACTGTGTTTTACGCTAACGATTCATAATTCGATGTCTCTCGGTCCTTCCCCCTACTGGGATCAGGCACCAGGTCCTCAGTTATGTGAAAACAACAGTTCTTCATTAAACGTTCCTTACACTAATAAAAGGAATTGTAATAATTCTTGATTCTTGTTTCCAGTTCCTACACAGAAAGTTTCGACATCATTACTTTCTATCCAGTTTCTGAGTCTTGGTGTTAGTTTCAGTTGTTATTATTATTAGTAAATAGTTAAACAAGAAGACACTTAATTATGAGGCTTTCAGGGTTTGTTTTTGTTTGTTTGGGTTTGGTTTTTGGTTTTTTGTTTGTTTGTTTTTCATATTAGACATCAGAAGAAGATGACCTGTTTGAAAAGATGTAAAAAATACTTTAAAATGAGATGCTACCAGATATTTTTAACATCTGTCAGAATAAAGGTGTAATTACCTCTGTAACTTCTGTAGCAATCTAACTTTTCTCATATTTACAACTGGGGTATTAGAGAGTTGGCTACTAAGCAGCATATTGCTTCCTTTTTTTCTTTTAACTCCTTGACATTTTTAGGGGATTTTTCAATGTGCTCTCACCAAAAAGCAGCATCTAATCACTGTGCAAGACACTTTAGCTTCTAGGACATAATCCTAGAAATTAAAAGTCAATGCTACCCATTAGCCTCTATCATATGGGGAAAAAAGTGAAGAAGATGGAATAATTTCCAATTTACAGGTTTTCCCTGTGAGTTTTGTGGATGCTCAGAATTATTTTAAGAGCTTTTCATTTCATTGTTTTAAACAGAAATACAAATCCACATTTTAATCTTTTTTTTTTTTTTTAGCTTGAACTGTTTTAGTCACTTAACAATCCATCGTTCACAATTTTCTGATATTAATAACTCAACATTTCCTTTCAAGGATCTGCTTTGAAAACTTGCTGTCTAAGCCCTTGTAAAAGTTTGATTTGAGATGCATTTATTATTTTATAGTGAAGAACCTGTCAGATTTTCAATTATAAAGTTTTATTTTCAAGGACATTTATACCATCTTTGAATTCCTTCAGGGATATCTGAATGACCCTTTTAGGTTTTCATATATCTGACAGGATTTCGTGAGGTTTTTGTGAGCTACTTAGAGATTTAATGGGGGCTTTCTTAGCCTCATGGTGCAAGTTTACCGCATATAACTCCTAAAACTGTAATTTAAGCATGGAAAATCAGTATGGGATAATATTTTACACAGTACTCTATAGCAACTTTTTCAGTTACAGATGATGTAATAGTATCTTTATTTGGGTGTTGCCTTACAAAACGCAAGTACTTTATCCTGCAAATGTGCGAAGAATTTAGGACTGTGGAACAGCAGTTTGGACACATGCTAAAACTTACTCTATTTCAAATATAATCAATTTATCTAAGCATTCAGTTTTTGAAAACTGAGTTAATGTCTCTGTTGCACTAGTGTCTTGGGAAAATACAGAGAGTGATGTTGCATATAGCCAAAGCATGACTTACAGCTGTGAATTCACCAGAAAAAAAAAAGGAGGAAAAAAAACCCACTGCATAATATCAACCCATTGAAATAAATCCTCCAGGAAAGGAGTGAAGTAAGGTCCTGTAAAATGTAGACTACAACTAATGAGCTTTGAGGGCAATATAAAGGGAAAGTAGCTACTTTTGAAAGGCATATTAGCGGAAACCAACTTCCCCTTGATGCCTCCATATTCTTTTTTGCTTCAAGTTCTCTGTCAACTTTGCTAAACTCTTCTCTTATGCTTTACTGAAGAGTTTCTTCATCTCACCATGTAAATTTAAACAATTTTGCTATCTTTTCCAATTGACATATTTCAGCTGCTAACAGAGTGTCTAATGGCTAACAGGTGACCTGTTTCCTATGGAAGATTAGTTGAAGTAATCTTGAATATGATTAGTAACATTTGAAATGAGTTCTGGTTAAAAACCATTACCTGGAAGAGTAAACACTATCTGTATAATTTGCATTTTTGCTTTGAATATAACAATTAAGAAAATGGATGATCTTGGAAATAAACATGCACTGAAGAAGGCTAAACAAATGAACATCTCTCAAAGCAAACAGGTTAAACAGAGTTGGCAAGATTTCCGTCCAAATCAGTTGCTAATTAATATCTTCATTAATCACATAGGTCAAATAGGATAACTGTCTTTATTAGATAGAGTCCTAGTAAAGCAGCTTGAGCTGAAAGTTTAGTTTTACACTCTGTGGTTGATTCACCGTATCACTCTGTTCACTAGAGTTTAAACAATGGCACTGTCTTACCATAAAGATGTTGAGAAAAATAGAAGGATGCTCAGCTATGACAGTAATGAAGGACTCAATAGTGTCTACGAGCTTAAAAGAAACACACTATGGAGAAAACATGCCAGTGAGCAAGCTCTAAATAATATTCTAACAGTCTCTCCCCTGCTGCTGTAGGAGAGAGAAAACTGGGCTAGATGAGCCCTTGGTCTCATTCACTGCAGCACTTATGTTTTCAACCGATGTATGCTTCCATCCCTGGTGTTACTTGCTGCTTGACATATCAGGTATGGAGTCCCAAGTGAAATTGTATTGACTGACAGTCTAAGGAATGATCCATGGGACACTGGGATCATCTCTTTGGCTTGCTATTGACTTTTAACTGAGCTAAACTCCTTGAGCATTGAGACAGTCTATCTGATCCATTTTCCACAAATGAAATAAAAATAGTGAGGGCAAGTCGATCTTTGTGAATATTGGCAGAACAATTTCTAGCCCTGAAAACAAGCACAGAAGTAATTACCTCTGAGGAGGAGAGGGATTCTTAGCTTATGAGGAAACATCAGTGGCAACATCGGTTTCTTTGAACTTTGTCAGTACTTCAAAACTCTGAGCAGTCTGGAGCATTTAAAGCATTATTTCTTGAATACACTTAATAGTAAGAAATAGTGTTCTGAGAACTACCTAAATAAATATTTCAAAAGAGGAAACAAAGAGGAAAATGTATTTTGTTTACTTTTTATGGCATCTCCCCTGCAATGGCCATAGTCATGGTTGAGAGGTATTTCTATTATGACATTTAGAGGTCTAACAACATGATCTGTTGTGTTAATATTCCTCATGTTTATTCACTATTCAAATATAAACCACTATGAAAGTGTGGTAAAGATCCAGTCTGGCTGGTTCTGAGTTATGGAAAATGAGCAAACACCCTTCTGCATGATTTGAAAAATGTTTAGGTTGCCCTTTTACACTCCAATTCACATAACTTTTAGCTTGACAGATACCTGTCTTTCGCATGTTTGAAGAAATGTGTTTTTAAAATCATCAAGTTATGCATCTTAAAATTGCCTACCTCCATCACAACTGTGTCACATTGCATATTTATTAAAGGCTACATTTTCCCTAGAGAGAAATATGTGCATATGTGCATGACTCTCAATGAAGTCATGCACGTATCTGTGTGTAAAATGTGGCAATAAAGCATGAATAAAATAGCAGAGTTGAAGAAGTAAGGAAAATTGTAAGAGCTATTGGAAAATAACTCCACTCCAAATGCAAGGTGCATGGGAATACAGGGAGGATTATCTCCATAAATACATATCTTCCTCCAGTTTCATGTGAGGATCTCACAGATCAGAGCAAAACTTATGATTGAACTTCAGTTTAACTTTCTTATAGACCTTAAGGACATTACATATATAGTACATGTATCAAGTATTATATGTATTTCACAGCACTCAGATTTCTTTATTCTCAGATATGAATTATCCAAGCAGCCTACATAAGAATTTCACTCTGCTGACTTGCCACTTTTTCTTTCATTGTTCCTCAAATCCCTGAGAACTCGAGTTATACAACCATTCAGTCTTATAGTGAAGAGCAAAAACTGTTTATTGATTTTACATATCATAACTGAAAAATCAAATAATGAATTATTTTTACATAAGTCTGGAATTTAGTTAGAAGTAAATGAAATAGAATTTAGTTAGAACTAAATTAAATTCAGCTCATTTTATGAACTACACTTACATAGTGTTTTCATGGATTTAAATGAACCATCCTCACCTCTGATGAGTGTCTTAGTGATTTCATAAGTCATGACAACTCAGTGAAGTTCCAAAATCACATATATCATAAAATTTAAATTCACCTTCATCACATCTAATTCCTGCCAATCATTTGTTTTCTTATCTTTACTTGAGAAACACAGTTGGCAATCCTGTTTGCTTTGTTTTGTTTGGTTTGGTTTCTTTTTTTGTATTTTCTTCTTATGTTTTTCCCTCATTCACCAGAAACATGATTAAAGACAGCATACACACTTTGGCAGATGGGTGATTGGCTCTGAAATCCTCCTATGGAATGGATATTTGTGGAGACTTATGGGCATGTGCGATTTTCTCCCCTTAAAATATGCACAGCCCAGCCTTTGTGGTTCTAATCCACAACCTGAGGCCCACATACAGACCTTCAGATTTCTGGACAGCTGCATCAGGACAGAACTTGTATGGATTTTATTTGAATTTAAAATTTGTCTCATTCCAGTCATGCCATGCAAGTTTTAAATGGCATCTACATTTGTATCTACTGATGCTCACATTCGTATAGAACCACCATTTTATTTCAGGCATGGGAACCATGGTAATGTGACCCTCTTGTGCTGTAAGCAGATGCTCTTCTCTGCAGCAACGGCTCAGCTGCTGGAAGAAACAATTTATGTCAGATCCACTGCCCGTCCCTGATGGGCTCCAGGAGCCCCAGGAAGCACAGGATGAGTTTCAAAGTAGATACAGGATTGATTGCAGCTCCCTTGATCTGTTAAAATTATGTTCAACCCTTCAGAGGTAAAGCTCAGTAACCACTGAACTAGGACATGTCATGGCATTTTTCCAAGAGAGGGAAAGTTGTGTGTGGAGGAGACAAAGTGTTTTATCTTTGGAAGCCAGTTGCTGTGGTTGAAACATATTAGACAGATAATAAAAAGTACTTTCTGTGCCTCTTTACCAGTTTCACTTCATCATTTGTATCTATCTGTGTGTCTGTCTATCTATCTATCTATCTATCCATCTAAATGTGTAAGTATATATTTACGTGTGTATACCTCTATATATGACCTATTCTATTGATACTACATATTGCACTAGAAATTCACTTTTTCTAGTCTAATCTATTTAAATTTTTCTGAGGAGTGTTTTTTTCATTTGCTGATCTTTCTATATTGCTAGATAGAAAGAATTCTGGGCTCCAAGAATCTACATTTTTAATAATTTAACCTGAAGCCTACATTCCACACCAGGAAAAATGATTGAACTAACGGTTTAAGCTTGTTAAACTCAGTGGGATTCATTTACAATTAGAGCAAACTGACAAAACTCTTTTTAAGTGAATGAAATGGTGACAAGTTACATGGCTGAGCAGATGGCCCTCCCTCTCCTCACCTACGAGAGCAGTACAGTCCAGTCCTTGTGAGGGGATATATTACCCTGGTTTTGAAGTCTAAACCGGACTCACTCTATAAGAATAGGCCTGTTAATCACTAGTTATGTGTGCACATTTTTGTGCAGGTGAGTGTGTGTAAACAATATAAGCTTCCCCTAAATGAGAAAATGCCTACATTGTCCTTTGTGAAACAAAGGAAGAAGAAAACTTTAGTGCCTGGTCAATCAGTGTGGATTCCCTAATACACAGGGCTTCCTTGTGCTTCACACCACCTGTGTGGTGGAGCCAGACCAGTATTACACAGTGTATGACCTGGATCTCCTCTAGGTCTCAAGAAGGGCCACAATATAGCACAGGTATGGCTGTTAGGTCCAGAAAATAACTTCTGTGTTGCTACGCAGTATAAAGACTGGGGATACTTTTTAGCAGGAGACTTCTCAGCACTACTGGGAGGATTCTGATACAGTTAATGGGAAGAGTGACAGAGGCAGACACCAAGCGAGGAGCTTGTTGAGGGAGTCAAAATTGCCAAAATTCTTATCCATGTGTAAGACCACCAGACCATATGCAATTTCCTCCAGTGTAGATTAGAGCATGTATGTTCACATACAGGTCACAACCTCCAAGACCTTTCATGATTTAAGTTCTGGAATAGTCACATTTTTCACAAAACACAGATAGTAACTACTTTAATCAGCTTCTGCCCAATAACTCAGTGGCCAGCGGGCTCCCCCATAACGTGGCACACACACTCCAGTCACTTTTGAGTCAGTGTTCAAGCCCACCTCTCTCACCCTGCAGCCCTATTTACCAGATTATAGGCTATCTTCAGGCGGTTGTGGAGAAGGTAGGGGCAGAGCACTCTGTTTTGCTTTTGTTTTGGTTTGGTTTGAATGTCTAGTCAGTCCTACATCGTACTTGAAGTAGGACTGTTATCAAGGCCAACATTGCTATTACAGGTCTTCCATCAAAGGAATGAATCTTTGGCCTAGACAGCATATTACATGATGCATATGACCCCTTACATAAAGGTAATTTGGTTTCTCACCTGAAACTTGGGCAAATTCCAGTTTTTGCTGCAGAAAAATCAAGATTACCTGGAACAGAGATCAAAACTGGAGCCCTCATCTTCCTGCCAGATGATTGCTCTTTCACCAGAGTAAAGCTTCCTGTAGCCTAAAGAATATTTAATTATTCTATTCAAAGTGGAACACTTTTAGCAAAAGGAACTGAGACAAACCTCTTCCAGAACACCTCTGTGATTGCTGGCTGCAAAGCTCCTGTGGAAAAGAAGGTGCAAATTCCCTCTAGAAAAAAGAATTTACTCTGTGTCCTTCAAGGTCTGCACAAGGTACTGGTTAGACAGGTGAGATGCTGGGAGCATTAGCACAACCACTGTGTCTTTAGTGGGTTAACATCTTGCATTTTGTGTGTGTGAAGCATGACTGAGTATGATCCAAGAGGTAAAGCCCCTTTCATCAGAACTTATGCCAGACCCATTTGAGTCAATAGAAAGAAATGGGCATTGCAACCCATGATTCAGTTGATACCCAATGTTTGCAAAGAGGAATGCTAATAAAAATGCCTCAGGATTAAATGAGAATAATGTCAATATTTTAATGCACTCAATTTTCTATATTATGAGGCAGTTAGGGAGGACTGCTCAGATGCTCTTTGATTCTAGCCCCGTGTGTAGAAGTGCAATCTGAATTTTGTAAATCCTAGGATAGCTCTTTGGCAGCAATTACCTCTTCCTTTCTCTGATTATTTGCTAACATGCTTTTACTCATTTTCTTACCTGGTGGTGTGGGAAACTCTTAGTACTCTTTTCCAGATTGTGAAATTATTTGAAGGAAAGGTTTTCTCTTTCTTTAGAAAAGAATGTATAGAAAAGAATGGAATCTGTCTTCATAAACTTTATGTAAGTGATAACATTTTAAAAAAGCACTGTAAAGTGTCTGTTCATAACAGACCATACGGTCATAACTGATGGTATGTTGCCTTTAACAGTAGCAAGTTTTGCTTGTTTCCCTGTTCTCCTCATATTAGGTCTAACTTTTTTATTGCTTTTGTAGAGCGAGGTTTTCATTGCATCAGATGCTGACATGTTATCTTTTTTTCCTGACGGTAAGGCTTTTTTTTCTGAACAGTCACAAAGAAGTCATTGCATAACTCCCTGAACATCCTAAATCAGATGATTTGTTTAGAATTGCAGATTATGATCAAAGAGACTACTTGAGCCATATTTCTGCATTCAGAATTACAAATGAAATAGAGCCATCACTAACACATTATAATCTATTTTGAAAAGAGCATCATGCTGAGTAATGAAGAATCCTGATGCCAAAGTTTTTATTTTTAATAAAATATGGCATTGTGACACAGAAGGATGAAGACTCAAATGAGAAGACATTGACGTTTCTGCTCATGATTTTCACACACTCTTCTCAAGACTGTGTAACTCTTGCTGCACATCAGCTAAACAAAACTGCAAACTATAACAGCTGAGACGGTGTATTTCTCGTGTTTTCAGACACTTCCAGCTCTTGTGTAAATTGAGATGCATTAAAATATAAAGATGTCTGAGGAATTCTGACAGACTGTAGTTCTCCAAATGAAAAGGTCTTTCTGTGTTTGCTCAATTTTTTTGTTGATACTATTGGCATCCAAGAGCAGGGCCCACATGGCTGACAGCAATGCAATCCATTTACCTTTAATGATTGAAGCCTGTGTTTTTGGAGTTTGTTCCGAGTTGACCACTGACTTGTCTGTAATTATTCAGCATGTGAATTTGTTAAATACTGAGAATTCATGACCTCTAATGTGATTAAACACCTGCATTGCTTTTATGTTGAATTATTAATAAAAGCAGCTAATTATTTTGTATGACCTTTTACCATGAATATACCCTTTGACTGTTTTTGAGATCAAAAGGCATCTTCAGAAACAGAGATCAAAAGAATTCATCTGCAACTAGTAGAATCAGCTTCCTTCGTGATCTACAAACTGCTTATTTCAAATCAAAGCTTGATTTTACTCTTGGTTCACTTGAGATTACATACATCGCTAATTATCCTGCATTTGGACATCAAAATGGGAATTGTATCTTATTTTTTATTTATTGGATATAACATTAATTTGTACATATGCATGAATACATGTGCACACATGTTTTTAATTTCTGAAAAGGTAATGTTAGATTAGGTAATCACTGGGAATATCCAGCATATAAAATTAATACAAGTTCTATAATCTATTTTTGAAAAGTGTTCTTCAACAGAACAGAATCACAGCTCTCAGTGAATTTGCAGTTGATTATGCCCATATTTTGCTGCTTTTGGATGAATAATAAAGTCTGTAGAGATGCTCTGTTAAGGCAGGCGGAGAAATCAGCTTTTTTCCACCCTGAAAATATTAGGATGCTTCAATTTATTTTAAAGGCAAACATAACTGTAAAAAGGTGTACCTTGGTGGGTATTCTGAAAGTTGCATACAATAAGTTTATAAGTTTGAGACACATTCTCTTTAACTACTAGTGGAGCTAGTGCTCCAAATTGGTGAAAAACCAAACCAAACCAAACCAAACCAAACCAAACCAAACCAAACCAAACCAAACCAAACACCGACCAACCAAACACAACACACAAAAAAAATAACAATAAAAACAACAACATGCTGTGCTGTGCATCTGAAACTAAATTAGTGAAGCTCTTAGATGTTTCAGTACAAAATATTCAAGTGAAAAACACCCATCCAGGCAGCTGTTTAATGGCAGAAGGTCTCAGGATTGTCAGGTGCCTCTCAGTAAGCCTACAACTGAGAGTAGGGCTGGTACTCTCACAGAAAGCAGAGCCAATTTCTTTTTTAGTACAGTAATGTTAATAATGTTGTCTCTGCCTAATTCTGCTTCTTAGATTCAGATCTCTGTATATAAACCCCAGGTTTTGAAGTAAACACACTGATGTCTCTGAATCTTTTATTTCAGTCGCAGTTGAAAAGATAACGTGAAAATGTGGACATTCCAATCTACATAATGATTGTCCACTTTACAAAGCATCTGCATCACTTTTATGCACAAAAGATGCATAGAAAACGGTAAACAAAGCCTAGCTGCTGATATGTCCCCATAATTAAAGGCTGGAGAATGTTTTCTTATTTTTCCCCTGGGTTTCACCGAGAAGTAAGCAGTGCTGTCAGAATGAAAATAGTCTCTAAATTATCCAGTCTAATTTATTTTTATCATTTGAAGTCTAAAATGAAAGTTCCAATGTGTTAACAGTTTTCTGTAGTTGGGATGGTAAATTTATTTTTCAAATTAAAAAAAAATAAGGACATTAGCTCAGAAGTCCACCACCATGTTTATTGATTAAAAAGTTAGGGTTTTTTAAAAAATTAATTTGACATGTTAAAAGATAGCGATTTAGATTATCCAAGAACAAAAAATAGAGATGAGAATTTTAAAAGCATATATTGTTTGTCACATCTGAGTACTTCTATGTTTAGAAAGATCTGTTCTTGTCTACTTAAGAATTTGATGTATTGTGATAAACCTGTATGCATGGAATCCATCTGACTTCATTACTCATTTCTTCTCTCTCGTCCTGCCCTCCCTCCTGACCCTCCTCAACTGAAGAGATTCCATTTCTGGCCAACAAAGTCTTAACACAGCCTTCACAGCACAGTTTGTGTAAATAATGTAATTTGACATAGAAAAAGAATTTCTTAACCAGTGAGCTTTCATCACTGTGTTTCAGCTAAAAGGCAGCTTTTATTTCCAATCTACTCTTAAATAGTTTTGAGGTTTTATGATCTTAATCGCTCTCAGGATATCCGAACACAAGGAATGTTTAAGGAGATCAAAATCAATTGACAAAATCGCTCGAGACCTTCATGCAATTTATTTATAGTAGTAAAAACTACATGGACTTGAGACCCTCTATGCATGTACAAATGTGGTGGATGCTTTTAGGTGACAGTGAGCTCTTGATGGAAGCGTTACCTCGACCCCGCGCAGCCCCACGCGTGCTCTGCACCTGACACAGCTTATCTTTTCCATTAATAATACGAGGTATTATTAATGTGCTCCCCTCCCTTCTGGCCTTGCTAACTCAGACACGTCCTGCAGGGCTCCCCTACTCCCCGTTCCTTTGCCTTCCAGACTACGGTGGTCCCTGCCTTCGCAGCAAGGTGGCCGCCATCATTCTCTCTCACCCCGCAACTGGCCTCAGGAAAGGCCCACAGCATGAGCCAGTGGGCTCCAGCAACACCCGCACGAGACACCCCTGTTTGGTCGCGATAAACACGAGTGGGGCGAGAGGCGCCTTCACCGAACGCCTCCCACCAGAGCGCCTGTGCGCTGCGGCCGAGCCCACGCCACGGGCGTGCAGGACTCAGCGCGGCGCGCAGCTCCGATCCCGCCCGCCGGGCGCTGCCACTCAACCGCGGGCGGAGCCGCCGCCAGCCCGGGGCAGCGTGGGGCCCAAGCGAGGGCGGGTGGACGCTGCCCCTCGCCATGGAGCGGGGGAGCCGCCCCTCTGGCGGGGCTGCCGCTGCAGGTGCGTTGGGGCCTGAGGCCCTCAGGCCTTCCCGGGGAGGCTGTAAGGGAGGCTGGGTGAGGGCTCCGGGCAGGAGGGAGGCAGTGGCCTGGGGAGGTTCTCCTGCTCGCCGCCCTGGCGCGGTGTCGGTGAGCAGAAGCCTCCGGCCGCGGGTGTCACTGCGTTTGGGGACACCCTTCGTGCTTGTAACCCCACGTGTTTGGCGGGAGGCCTGAGGGTTGTCAGGGACAGCATAGGTGGGTGCATGGAGAGCAGCGGGCTGTGTCAGGCCGCCGAGGCTGGTTCTGCATGCAGGAGGCCTCACCTGGGCAGTCCCGGGTCTTCCAGGAGTGGTTTCCTGCAGAAGGGTTCGGCTTACTTGTTTTATTTGGAAGGAAATGACAGCCTTCATGTGGAAGTTGCATCTCTTACTTTGTATTATTAATGGAAAAGATAAGTTATTAATTACTTATCTCTACATGAATTCAGATGCT
Organism: Patagioenas fasciata; assembly: GCF_037038585.1. Taxonomy (NCBI): domain Eukaryota; kingdom Metazoa; phylum Chordata; class Aves; order Columbiformes; family Columbidae; genus Patagioenas; species Patagioenas fasciata. The sequence continues at coordinate 91,982,607 of NC_092522.1, read as the reverse complement.
TGGTTTTCTCTTCTAATACATTGCAACTCTGAAGTTTTACGCATTTCGCTCAAATCACAAGAATGCTGCATTGTTGCTAAATTGTATGGGATAGGTGCTGGATTTCAATTAATGTTTTTAGTGCTCTGCTTGTTAAAATAAGGTTGCATTAAATATACAGTTACAATGGAAAAGAGTTACCAAAGACCACCTCAAACTGTTTATTTCTAATGTCAGGGAATTGAAATTATCGTTTCTGAGCACCCTGTCCTTAGGAATTTAGAAATCATGGTGATCAGTCTCCTACGTTTTTCTCAATTACTGACTGAAGAAAGTAATGATTAATTTTGACTTATTTCCCAGTTACTATCTTGATTTGAATAAACTAGCAATTGAGCTTAATAAAAGTGTAAAAAAAAAAAAGATACTTGTACATGGACTTGGCTGTGAATATTCACTGTCTTTTACAACTTCCAGTGCTTCATAAATTAATATTTAGGCATTATATATTTAATTGTGGTTATAGTTATGTTATGATTGCCTCTTTTGGAACTTTGCTTTGAAATTCTTCATTTGAAAACTAGTGCAGTCATTGTCATAGGTCAAACTTGGGAGATACAGCTGCTTTCATGTTGCAACTTGGCAGTATATAAAGACAGGGTTTTTTTTCCACAGTCCAAAAGGCTAGATGTAAATTTACACTTTATGTAATTATTATTATTATTATTATTATTATTATTATTATTATTAGCACAAATGAAACTTTGTAAATGACTAAGGGTCTGACTGTCATGGCCTGGCTCATAAAACTAATGAGAACTATATCCTCAGTTTCCAAACCAAATGGATTTACACCCAGCTGATTAAATGATCGCTGTTTTGTTTGGTAGGGGAAGAAGTCTGTGCCAACATAAGAACAGATAAATTTACACCATCGAGTTATACTTTAATTTCTGAACAGCAATATTTATAGAATAAATTCCCTTTTGTGCAAATATATGCATGTCTTTAGTAGTAAGAATACTAAAGAGAAACACGGTAGTCGTAATGGTAGTGTGTGCCAGATTCATTAGATATTGTAAGTGACACAGGAAAAATAAACTTTTGGAGGAGAAAAAAGAGTGCAAATAGAAGAACTCAGGGTTTGTAAGGAGGACATATACAAAATTTAAAATGACCAGTAATCTCAGGCTTACATTAGGGTTTTTTACTTGACCTGTTCTAATGGGAATAGAGTAGAAGTGAATCCTTTTATCTCTTTAAGGCTCCTGTGGTGCATAAGCTGTCCTTGCTGTCAATACTTTGTAATGTTTCCTTAAGAAGACCGACAGAACTGAATTCTCAAGTGACTTGAGATTCTTGTATGTTAAATCTGATATGGTATTTCTTTTCTGGATATGTCAGTACAACATGTTAGAAAAAAGGATTGATGTCAAATGATTCTGTTCAGAGAGCAAAATGCCAGAGCTGTCCAAACCTGGAGCTAATCTAAGCATAGAGTTATGAAGTATTGATGTACGTGTGGTATCTTAAATTGGGAGGAAATAATTTCCTTACGTCATCTCACTGAAGAGTGATGCACAGTAACTTTATGAAAGGCCAAACTCATTGTTTTATGTTCATTTAATTCTGTACATACTTGATGCTTCACATGTGTTTTACTTTGGACCTATTTGCTATTTTATTTGGACATGGGCAACGTTTAAGTGCTTACAAGGTTATTCTCACTAAATTTTTCCATGATTTGGGGGTTTTCTTCTAGAAAGCTCATTTTTTTTTTTCAGAGATTTAAAAAAAAAAAAAAAAAATCTAGGATTACAAACTTCTTTTAAAAGGTACTCATTTTAGCCATGCAAAATTTCTCATGTTGGTTATGCGCTTGAAAGGTTTTTTGAAGGTCTCAGCTTAAACTGTCTGTGGAGCACCAACTCGTCTCACTGAAGGCAGCTGTTCTCAGTACATGTGTGTGCATATGATCTAGCCATCGTCACTCTCTCTGTAGTTCAGGGAGGTAAAAATGTGTTTCTCGGTCATCACTTAATCTGATCACAAGGTAGATGTATAAATCACTTTTTAACGTTAGAAATCTCTGTTTCTGCCCATTGATCAAAAAGGAAGCCTAGACAACTAGTTTGGCTGTAGCCTCCTAGACTGCAGATTTCTGTACTCAAGAGGAGATAAATCTTACCTCTAAAATGTTACTCAAATCCCGAGGGATTATGCTTGCTTATGTTCTTAAGTGCTGTGAAATTGTTATAATTGGGGAATGTTAAAAGGCTCTAAAATTTTTTTCAATTTGTTGATGTTATTTGGTTTTGGAGAATTTATATGACTTGATTTTAGAAGCTAAAATTATTTAAAAGTTAAATTGTTTGAAGAAATAAATCGTGTTACATTCAAATCAAGTTTCCTTGTGTTTTTGGCATAATGTATTTTAAATATTTATTATTTTCAGTATCACTTCAGTATCTTGAGTCCATATAAAAAAATATACTGGAGGAATTTTTTAGGTTTGTGGTAGTAAAACCAAGTTTTTCCCTCAGAAAGTATGTCCACATTACATAACTTTATGTATTCTGTGTATATGTTGTTTAAAAATGACACTGTAGAGTAGCCTTGGTGTAATATACATTTTTACAATAAAAATTCCTTAATTGGAACACAAGACATACTTTAGTTCATCTTGATTACACGGCTGTCCCATTATCATTATTTATTATATATACAAAAGGCAGTATTATGTTAGGCATACCAATTAAATCAGGTTTATTTTATTGTTGCTTAATGTTGTGGCCTTATGTGTCTGCAACTCAGCTCAGTTCCAGTAGAGCACTCACAGCATTTTGTATTTCATTTTGTGCTCTGTTATAATGAGTCAGTGTCTTGGTTGCTATTGTTTAATACAGAATGAGGTTACAAAGATGTGGGTAATTTTTTGCCTCAATCTGCAGTATGTAATTGACAGACTAGTTAAAGTAAAAATCAGGGCAACAAAACACTTTTCTCCTAATAAGTTTGTGCCTTTAAAGACAGACCATGCACTTAAATTTAGAAGGAAAACCATTTTTTGGTTATTCATCGTACACTATTATTTAGGACTGTCTGAAGATTTTTAGCTGTGTAGTGGTGGTGAGTGGCAATTTGTTTCTGTTCTGACAAATCTTTTTATATTTCCCATCTATTTCAAAAGTGAAGGAAACTGAGCCGTTGAATGGCCTGGAAGTTAAATGAATTACAGTCTATTTTGTGTCTTAATTAATTTTTAAAATGTTCAATCTTAAATGATAATGAACTGAATAACAAATAAATGTCCTGTTGTAATCAATAAGGTTTTGTGTATGACATTTGCAGAGGTTTCTTCCGTTATTAGCCATGAATTTCGTAGGCAAACTTAGAGATCATGCCGAAGGTATGCAATTCTGTGACATAAATGGGTATTACTCAAACGCTGAATTATTTCAAGCAAGTTTGGGTTTTGGTTTTATTTTGAGGTGCCTTATAATTTTAAATCACAATAGAACTTCACCCCTTTCCCCCTGCCGCTCTGTGACTTCCCTGTTTCCAAGGTGTCAGAAAACAGCATGTAGCACTCAGAAAGGTGAATTATCTAAAGTTATTCACCTCCCTTACCCATAAACACCTCTAAAAGACTTCTTAAATGCTCTAGAGCTGAGGATTCACCTGCGTAAACTCATCTCTTGATGGCTGGGTGCCGCACATGAGAAATACAGAGCTGGCTAAGAGACACCAATGGTCGTGAGCCCAGGAGCTGGGGTGGGCTCAGCCCAAGATCACTGTGGTTTTTTCCTCAGGTAGAATTTTGATCTGACTGCAGACTTAACTGTACCACTTTCTGAAATACTGTTTGAGAGACCGGTTCGTCTCGTTCACGTACACTAATACAGAGAATAATGAAGACATCATCCCTGCACTTCTGTTAAAGACAGAAAATTACTGTTATCCCTGTCAGCCTGTTGTTGCCACTAGTTCAATTCTGGCATGAGGTAGAAAAACCCAAATAGCATCCAGGAGTATTTTTTCCTCTTGAGACTTAATTTGGTGTTGTGTGCAGCACTGAAGGCAACTGGTGTGCATTCTGGGGCTGAGCTGTTCGGTTGTGTGTAGTTAACAGTGGAAAAAAAAATAAACAGTGAAGAGATAAAAGGTGGAAAAGCATCTTTTGACAGCTAAGAGAATGCTAGGGGCGGAAGGGGTGCTTTTATGCCAGTAGTGGGCTCAGCAAATTGTCTTTGCTTCTTGAAGATGTTTGACCTTGACTTCCAGACTTTGACAATGTGATATCAGTGTGAAAGTGGGTACCACTAACTAGCAAGATGCATAAGCAGCCCTTTTGTGAGGTTGCAGATTTTCTGGAAATAGAAGATTTTATAGCTTGCTAAAGGGACTGTGATGAATGGTTTAAGTTTAGATGCATATTTCGTGGCTTTCATGGATGTTTTCAGTTTTTAATAACAATGAATGATTTGAATGAATTGTTTAGGTTTTTTAAACAATAATGTGAAAGCTTTGACCTTTGGGGTTGAATGTATGAAGTTTCTGACTCAGAAGAAAATAAAAAAGGTGATCATCTGAAAATAGTGGTGTTTCTTTCTAATTAGTGGGAGTTATTTCCTCTTCACATGTTGCAGAAAGCCTGAAAAATAAGGCGAGACTAACCAGAAAGGTATCTTGCTATACTTAATGGTGTAATACGAGCTGCTGCATCAAATGCAGTTGCAAAACAGTGGGCTGGCAGGTTGGTAGAGTAGGGTAATGTTTATGAATCACATTTACCCCAGTTCCTTCTGTTATTCCATTTCCTGTTTAAGGTCCTCAAATGATCTTATATCACCTCTTAGTTCCCCTTGGTTGTCTAACACAGAGCAGTACAGGGCAGTTCATGACTTATTTTATAATTATTTCAGCAACTGAATGATTACTCAGCAGCTTTCCATGGCCGGGACCTTGGTGGGGCCGTGGGTCTCTAGTGCCCTCTCCCTGGATGAGTGTTAGAAGGCTGGAGAGAGGTGAGGAGTCTCTTTCTCATGTTGGAAACCTGGAGACCCTGTCCTGTTTGACAGCGATTTTGGCCGATCCTGTCCTCTGAGTGCCCTTCCAGTACCAGACTGTGGATTGAGGAGGTTGCACAGGACACTTGTCACTGGATAGTGTCTGTTGTTAGGTTGCTGCACTGAAAGCCCAGAAGCAGGGCTTTCAAGGGGTTACTGGTACCCTTAACACTGAGTAAACGCACAAATGGAACTGTGTTAGTAAGTAGTTATTCTTGCTGAATAACTTCAGTACCAGATGTGTTTTCATGGATAAATCTTGATCCTTCCAGTTCCTGTCGCACTTTATATTGGCATTAGCAGCAAGGGTCAAACTAGTGACTTCTTTCTGCTCTTGTCCTGATACTATTCCTAATCAAGGAAAATTTCTGGTTTAGTTCGAAACCTCTTTCCACCTAACCACTGGTGTCATTTCTGTGCTGATATGAGCAAAAATGTTATTGATAAAACTGTGTAACTGCCAATATGCTTTTAGTGGAATGTATTTGCATTTGGTGGTCTTGGGTACAGCACTTCCTGACAGCAACACATTGTTGTGCAGTTTTTACTAATGCACAGTTGGCCATCATCCCCATATTTCTAGCAACATCATCCAGTGTGTTATTTTCTAGGAGACTTTTTACAGTGGTTTCTGAGAGAGCAGTTGTCCTTTTAGGGAACTGTGAAAAACTTGTATCAGCTCTTAAAACTTCTGCTTTTCATTCCACAAACTTCTCTTTTCATGATCATAAAAGAAGAAAAGAGAAGAGACATGGTGATAGTGATGGTAATAGAAAGCTGGTGAAAGAGGAGTATATTTTCTTTAAAAACTTTATGGAATCCACTGTTTCTGGAAATACATGCAGGTATATCACCATTTGTCATTAATTACCTGGTTTTAAAGAAGATATTGAGATTCCAAGAGAATTACTTGTCCAAAACATTCTCTGATTGTGTCCTGTTCCTCAGTAGAACCACCTTTGTGATCTGTGCTACTTTTTTTTTTTTTTTTTCTAATTTTAACAGCATGTCTACAAGTTATTATTCCAGAAAAGGAGTGATTCTTTTTCTGCAGAGTATGTCATTAAACTCCTTCAGTGTAAAGCACTATTACTGTAGAAGTGAGTCTATACAAGATGTTAAAGAGAAAAAGGCCTCCCTCAAAATCCAAGTTTCATTACCCAACTGTGTGCTAAGTGTTGAAGTGGGATGCTATTTAAGATTTTGATTTAAAGCAAAATTAGGTAAGATACCATGGTTTATGTGATCTATTAGGGATACATCTCCTGTAGGGAATAATATTTTGTCATGTTTTGTTGGAGCAATAAAGGACTCAGCATTCCAATTCAATGTGAATCACGCAAAACCATTTATTACAGAAACAAGTCTTCTTATATACGCAACTATTCTCTAATCACGCGTCCATGCTCCAAGCATGGATTCGCTAAATGAGTATCATGGGCACTCCGCACGCTGGAGCCCCACCGATGATAGGTCCGACAATTCACGCCATGCTGAGGCCCTGTTAATGAAGAAACGCCCCTCTTTCTCACAGCAGATTCTGTTCTCAGCTTCTTGAAGTGGCCTTGAGATTCCTTTGGGCCTGACTAATTCAACAACATATCTCCATCTAACGAAACCCCTCCACAATGTTGAGAGTGAAAGAACCTTTTGCTTCTCTGTGTAGTATTATCAGCATGTACACTAAGGTTTTTGCTCTGGTTAAAATACAGTAGTCCCATTTAAAACAAAGTAGAAAAGTTGCTCTCTTTAGTTTGGTAATAAGTGGTGAAAAAACACTATTAAAGCAGCATTTCACACTTCTAAATTTCCTCGAGCTGTAGAAATTGAATTTCAACTATTCCCATTCCAGTTCCTTGTAATGCTTGTCTACTTATTAGATTATTTTTATTAGGGATTTTTTGACTCTAAATAATTTGATTTAAAGTTGTGAGCCGAGATGTGTAAAATCACAGTGATCAAACAGCTAACTTTGACTTTTCTGTGTAGTAGTATGTCACATTAGTAGAGAAAAAACACAGCATGATAGAAAAGAAGGCATTGATGGTGGCTCTTTAACAATAAAAGGCACCTGAGCATTTGTGAAATGCTGAAATTAAATACCGTCTCCTGACATATGCTGGAATATTGGTCCTTCTGCAACTTCTCTGAATGTAGTTTAAAAGAAAATGCTTGTACTGACAAAGCATTTTATGAAGCACAAAGCAAATCTTTATTTACCTTATTATGAAGGAGGTGAATCAGAAAGCTTTTGCAAAGTAGTCTCTGGAGGTACCAAAATAAAAAATTAGCAGTGAAAGCCATTTGTAAGACATGTTTCTGCCTGCTTTAATTTGTGGCTCTGTGCTGCAAAGGCACTTCCAAAGAATGAAACTTGACAGATATTGTTTGAGTGATACCTGGGTGAAACTTTTAGTAAGAAGATGAGGTAAGTTGGGGAGCACCTTTCAGGTTCAAAGCCGAAGATTTTTTTGGATACTTTACTGTTACTACTTATTTTTCTTTCAGTGTGGTTCCATCTATTTCCCTTTATTCACAGCTTTGAAGGCAGTTCAATTACTTGCATGGTTCTGTATTTGTAAAACATTTCCTTTGATGTGCAAGACAAACAAGAGTCTTGCATTAGTTTGTTGTCCCACAGAGATGCTGATCCTTTGAGGTTGAGAGAATTAACTTCTGCTTTTTCATTGGAATTCTTTGATATGAATAGAAAAGTTGTACAAAATAAATTTTTACAAGTAAAAAATTTCACAAAAACGACCATTTATGTAATGTAGAACTGCTTTAAGCAGTGGATATAGATAGTATAGTTCAGTTTCTAAAGGCTTACTCTTTCATTGGATTTAGGACTGCACTGGTGGCTTAGACTAGGTGCTTTTACCCTGACACAAGGAAGGAATGTAGTGTTTCAAGTGGAGAGCAGTAGCTCAAAGCACAGCTGTAGGGAGGTGAATGCCTTGTGTTCTGTACATTTCAAAGTGTAAGTGACCGGTGTGTCTGAATGGACCCTATGCAAGGAATGTGCAAAAATTGTTTGTGCGTTTCAGAAGTATTTGAAAGGTGAAAGAAATATTTTAAAGGCAGATCTTGCTGTATGTGCCTCAGTGGATAAATAAATGTGTCATGATTTATGACATACTGTCCAAAACTGGGGAGAACTGAAGGTAGAAATCAGCTCAGTGACAGCAAGTGATGTGGTGAAAACATAAAACAAAATACCTTGTTCAGACTCACCACAACTTAATATAGTGCTTAGCCTGCAGTTTTCTTGATTAACAAGAAAAAACAGTATGATGAACAATTTTTAGATCTCAAGGCTAAGAAGGCCAGATGTCAAGGCATAGGAAGTGATGTTTTTGTTTCGTTTCAGGTCTTTTTGTTATTATTATTTTTCTGGAAGTAATATTTTTTGAAGTAAAGAAATATAGTGAACTACTAAATGGAAGTGGTGTGGAATTATGAAAAAAACCGTATGCTAATTAGGCTGGATATTATTAGGTATTTTTAATTTCATGTTTTCTGTTCCTAGGTTCTGTACTGTTACCCATGACATAATCATCTAGATAAATCTTTTCTTCTTCTGGCTCCTATAATGCCTTTTAGCCAGTCCTAACTCTTTGTAACAGAGCTGATAAAACTGTCTTTTTCGGTTACCTTACTAGCCACTTGTATCCCTCTGAAGCTGTCTGCATAGACCTTTCTGCAGGCTTGAGCCTTAATGTAGACTTAGAACTGCAAGTGCAGCAATGCCAGGTATCTGAAACAAGAAACTAACAAGTTTTATCTTTTGAGCACTTGGACTTTTTGGTACATTTTGAAGAAATTGTACGTGTTGTGTTTATGTATAAATAACCCCATATACATTCTTCAGTCATGGGTTTAGGATTTTTTTGTGGGGTAGAGTAGTCAGGGTTTGGTTTTTTTTTGAGGTTACTATTTTTAGTGTTTTCATCTTTGTTTTAGTGGAGATAAGATTTGCTTTTAAATTTTTGCTAGGATAAGCCTATTTGAAATGCTTGCTATTTCCACAATTATTCTCAAACACTGCCTGTTATAGCTGAAGTGCAGGTCATGTATGTTTTATTCTCACATTGTACACAGATGCTTATATTTCTACTCTTGATTATCTAGGCATGCACTAGAAATAAAATAATTGGTCTCATTGAATAGTTTTCAAGACCAAGAAAATACTGTGCATAATTAGCTTAATAGGGTCTTAGTTACTTTTTTTTGTTTTCTGTTTTTCTAATATAACAGAAATCAAAGGTGGAAGAGAAAATCAAGTTTGGTATTTGAAAATATCAAAACTAGCATTGGCTTTTGCAATTATCCACTCGAAACCACCAGGGAAGAGTTGCAAAGAATACACTGAGCACCTTGCCAAAACTGTATCTGAACGAGATTTTGGATGGAAATCGAAAGTTGAAGTGCTGGAAGCTGAAGTTCTTCGATTACGTCAGGAACTTCTTTTGAACAAGGTCTGTCCAAGATTCTGCTTGGAAAATGGTAAGCTTCTGAAACAATTTCTGACTATGTCGCGGTAGCAAGGAAGCAGCTTATACATTGCCTGCACCATTTCTTGTACCTGAATACAGGAGTCTTCAGTGTACAGCTTTCTATTTTTCCCAAAGCCCTGAATACATTTGCAATGGAATTGAGTTTGAGAATTTGATGCTTACTCAAAAGTTACATTTTTAACCTTCAGAATCAATATGTATCATATGGAATAATTCCACACAAAATTGCTGACACAAAATGTTACTCTGTAACCTCAGGGATATTAGTTTGTAGGAATATTGATGTACCGTATTTATATTTGGAATATATCTTAAAGACATACTGAATTTTTTTTTTTTTACCACTTTGAAGATGCTTCAAATCAGAATTTAAGCCTAATTTGTTGAAAGCATGAATTCCTAATGTGTATAGGAGAAAGGCTGGGCAAGCAAAGGACTGCATGGCTGCTATTTCTGTTAATGTATTTAAACTGCGAGTCCTGTGGATGTTTACTACGACATATGATAAAATACTGTGAGTGTGATATTCTAGGATTCAGGAAGACTGTTAGTTAAAGAATATGGAAGAAAAAAAGTTATCTCAAACAGCACTGTTTCTCCCACTTGCTCATGTTGAGTAAAATCATTCTCTGAGAGATCGATGGCACAGGATGAGCTTGGAAATCAGGCAGTAGAGGATGCCTCTGGGGAGATAGTTCCCCTGGGAGATGGAGGTCAAAATGCTCTGAGCTGAAGGAGAGAGACAGCTCACTGTTGAGGAGAGCTGTAAAATCTAAAGGTATAGCTAGTTGCTTTATGACTTGAGATTTTTAGAAGATTCCCTGACAGAGAACTTGATGAAGCTTTACTGAAATGCTTTTGTACTGAAACGGTGGCTGGTAGCTTCTTTATTGCCTTGTGAAAAGTTTTCTGGGTCCTAACTTTGACTGAGAGGGGGAATGTATTAAATTTTAGCTAAAAGCCCTAAATATTTTTTTTAAATGGACCTTTCTCTCTAGAGAAATTATTTCATGACTATTCATACTTAGTTATCGTTTGTGTGTCTATTCTCTGTGACCTATTCCAAATGTGAAGTTTAAGAGAAAAAGTTTTGAGCTGCTGTTTGCAACAGGTGTCTTAATGTTGTGAAGAACTGATTGCATATGATGCATATGATGAGGAGACATCTAATGTCTAGAGAGGATGTTCTAGTTCTGGATTAAGCAGAACATATGAAGATGCTAGAAAGGAAATTAATTCATCTGCCACTTCTATATTCCAAGTCTAACTTTTATCACAAGCTGTGGAACTGAGCAATATTGGTATCTCACTTGCCAAAGTAAACTCTTTTAGTTGTGAGACAGGCAGAGGAAAGCACCTGTCCCTGGTGAATAACACCTCTTCCAAAGGATGCTAATTTTCATTGCCCTAGTAACAGTGAGGTCTCTTCACTGACCTAAAATGATAGATCCAGTCTAATTTTAGATGTCTTACAGCTGCACTAAATTTTCCGTCATTTCTTCATTATCTGTATAGGGAAATAGCACACTTACTCTACAATTTGTGGTTCCCTTGACCCATTGCAGTGTTCACTGATATGGATATGGTGAACCATCCACAAAAGACATCCCTCTCCATTCTACAACAATAGGATGACTGGCTTAAAAAAAAAAATCCATGATTCACAAATCGCTAACCTGTTCTTCATAGATTTATTTTTTGGGGCCTCAGCAACCTGTTCAAGCATACTTTGGATAGTTGACCAAGTCTCATTTCAGTGAAGCCAAACTTTAATTTCAGTCTGTGTTTAGCTAATGGAATCATAAATAGTAGAGATGAGTATGTGATATTTGCAATCCTTCTATATACCTTCAGTTTCTCCAGAGTACAAAATCAACACCCTACTAATTTGAAGGACTGCTGTGTAGCTGCTTTTCTGTTCCAATATTTGTTTATGGTAATGATTGCACTGTTGATAAATCTGCTAGAAAGCCTTTTGACGTATTAAATATCTATGGGAGATCACATCAGCCCCATTTGCATCATATGCTGTCCAAGAGGCGCAGGGCATAGTCTTCCCCTTCAGTTTCTCTTAACTCCTTGGGTGTAAGAGAGCAAAAATGTATGGAAAATCTCAACAATATTGTAATTTCTATTTCTTCATACCAGTTTCCTTAACATTGAAAGGACACTTTCGAGCTCTAACTTTGAGTTGGCCATTTTTTGTGCCATTTCTTTCTTTGGGCTGTTTTTATTTGTTTTTTAAACCTTGGTATGACATGTGAACTCTTCTGATAATGGATTTGAACCGTATATTATTTTGTAAAGATGTTCTTCATCAGACAGATGTAATTGCTGAGTGAGCATTTGTGACTACAGTTACATTGGAGACAAATGCTCAGTCTCTTGATTTTGAGTAAGGAAAGATCATTACTGATACCTGGCAGTATGTCTGTTGGTGAGATCTGTGCACTCTTCTGGTGATCCAGTTGATGATACATGTATTAAAAGCAGAAAACCCGTATTTGACATTTAAAGGAAGATGGTCATAGAAGCAAGGCCTGCCTGAAACAGGGGCCACTCTACCACTGACATCTTCTGCTCTGGGAAAAAGAAAAAATCCTTTCTTGTGTGTTGTGCCAGTTTTGAGATTTTCTTTCAAGTCCATAGATATTAAAAGCTAAAGGGTGGCAGTTCCTGAGGTAGGAAGGCACAAGGAGCTTGAATCTAAGTTCAGAGGAAAAGTGATATAAGTAGTGATACATCCTGTTCACCTGAAAACTCCTATAGATTCATCAAGCCATTATTATGCTTTGTTATTGATTGTATATTGCCCAAGTTTAGTACCTAATATCACACCAGAGAAGTTCCCTTTAGAGCTGAGGATAACTAGGATGGTTCTTAGGGCTGAATAATTTACAAATATTGTGTATCATTTTCTTCCCTTAACTTGTTTCTCCAGCTTCATTTTTGGAGTTGATGTTCTGCTTAAAACAATGCAACCTCTTATAAGAATTCAAACCCTCAGCTTCTCTTTGGCTTTTTTGTATTCTGCTTAGCAACTCTATAGTTGCAAGAATACCAGGGTTTCACAAAATCCATCACTGGAAAAATCTCATGCAGCAAGGATACTGCATTTAGGTCTGCTGATGCCTATTGGGAGCTGAAGTGCTCAAGTCCTTCAGCCAAGGTTCACTTTGCAGCTGCATCTTCCCTGCCCTGCACTCACAATGTGAGAGCTTCCCTCTCCCATCTGCTGTTTGTAATAGTAATAATAATAGTAGGTCTTTCAGAAGCTTCAGGAATTAATAGAGACTGCCCATGGAGTTTTATTTCTCTGTTGTGAGAAATTTGGTGGCTCTTTGAAGCTGTGATGCCTGTTTTCCTTTTCCATGTAAAGTTGCACACAGTATAGATGCACATGAAGGAGAAAGAAGTATTGATTTTTACAGATAGCTAATGAAAATTATTTTTGTCCTACCTGACTAGTTCATTGTCCACAGAGACCCTAAAAAAGTTTGGGTTTTCCCACTAGGAGAAGGAGCGTGCTTTGCTACAGGTAAACTCTTTGATGGTATGGGTTGTTACAGTTTAACGTGCTGTTTATAAAATTGCTGTGGTATATATTCATTGACTGTACTGTGTCTGGAAATTCCTTATTTGACTTAAAGTGCAGCTGTCTTTCTGAATACAAGGGCACTAGTATTCCTTTTCCCTGCTGGTGCTTTTGGCTGTATGTCAGCCATCCAGGGAGGAGGAAAAGCACGTATTTTTGTAGTTGTCTGTTCATTATTTTTCAACTTGCCAGTATTGTCCTGGCAACTATCCTCATGGGTAGGAAAAAAAAAAATAATATTAGTCAGAGTTTCTTGCCTTTCTTTGATTCAGACTGAAATTTCACAGAGAGGAGGAGAGAAACTTGTTATTCCAAGAATAACAATACAAAATATTTGAGCATTCTGTTATCAGTTTGCTTCGGAGCTACATGAAAATGCAAAGGATCTTACAGAGTATTGATGAATTGGTAGATTCACGGATTGAAGCACCTGTCCTCTAAGACAAATTCCTCAGCTATTATCAGCTCATCGAATCAACAATCATATTGTTCCTTGGCAGCTTCTGTTAAAGAGATCTGAAAAGCCTGCAGCTGTTACTCCAACCTAAGAAGGCATCAATGGAATACTCTACCCTTTTTTGCCAAGTTGTGTTTTAGGAATGAGAATTTCAAGGATAGATGTTTATTGCCTTGGCTGCTTTAGACTCGTCCTCTTGAAGGGTTTCAAATCAGTTGTTGAGGGTATATTTTTAGCTGAGCTTCTGTTGAATATGTATTCTCTCTTCCCTAGCTTCACCTTGAATCTTGGTTTGTATTAGAATATTCCCTTCTTATGCAGCGGATAGGAATTTACTGAACTGTTTGTTCCTCTAATTAAAAAAAAAAGCAAAACCAAACAGATTATTCTCTCCCCACCCCCCTGCTTTTTTAGACTTGGTTTATTCTTCCTTTATAGATGATTTACAGTAGAACTACCATAGTGTGTCTGTGCGTTTAGGGAGATGCTGAACTCTGGAGTCAGAATGTAATTAACATGAATGTCTGATTTTTATAACTCTGTCCTGAGGCTGTGTTGACTTTTCAGGATACTGTTCCCTAAATTCTACTTCCTGTGTCAAGACATTTGAAGCAACTTGTATCTCTCTAGGGAGTAAGAGCCAGAGACAAAAATAATTTTGTGTGACCTGCTTCACTTCTTAACTTAGCATGTTTCTTGAGGCGTTTAGTTGTACATGTGGAAAAGGGGAGCAATTTCCTTTGTAGATTAGTATGAATGAAGACACTTTGAGCTTCCAGGAAGAAGAAAGGAGATGAGACTTGCTGTGAAACCAGAATCGTATAGAATTGGAACCAACCAGCTTATCAGCTGAAGTGAAACTGATTATAAATGATACACAACTCCAGGTTACCAGCAGCCTTGTTTTGGGCCACAGAATTCAGCCACCTCTTCTTTTTCCAATTCCCTTTAAGTCATGGCTTGGGTGTTTCTTGCTCTGCCAGGAGAGGCAGAAACACTGGGTGCTGAGCTTAAAGCCCCAGCATTTCCTTGGTTACCAAAGGAAGGGGATCAGATAAGTCCTGCTTCAATGAGAGCAGGAAGAGTGCTAGCCAGTCAAAATCTTTTCTGAATAATTTGATTTCAAACCTCTGAAAGAGCAAAACTTTCCACCATGGTTTAAATAACCTAACTTGTGATGTTTCCTCTGCCTCCTTACATTAAAAAGAGCAGTGGGAAAACATAATTGATAAGATTTTTTATTTTTTTAAGCTCATTTTCAGGGAGAAACCAATCACATTATTTCAGAAAGATCAGGTCAAAACGTGTGTATTTCCTAGTGAATGTGTTATCTGGAGCCTTTTAAAGGAGCCTTTCTTGTTAATGGTGGCAGCAGCAGTCCAAATCAGACTGAATAATAATGATAAAAACATACTAGTCTATTAGGACAAATTACTTCCCTCCACCGAAAGAAGACGAAATGGTGTGAAATGTTTATAGCTGCCCTCAATGGCACTTAGCAAAGATTTCAGTTCCTACAGCATGGTAGTAAGGTAGAGGAATATAGACTAGAATTTCCGAGTTACTGTGGTATGTTTATGTAAAAGCAATTCCTTCAGGTCAATATGTTTGAGTGAGCTGCTTTTATAGTTTGTTGTGTCCTGTCACCACTTTTTGCACCTTGGTATTTGGCAGGAAACAAGGAATGCAAAAGAAGGGCAGTTGCAGGGGAGCATCTTCTGGCTTTTCTACCTTCTCTTTTCCAAGGTGAGAGGATTCCCCATTGGGCAGCAGTCAACACTTTCTCTGGTGTCGCCATGGAAAACAGATCTGATTATTCTTGTCTGGTGCTTAGGGATGTGATATTTCTGCATAGAGAGATTCTTTCTCCCTCCCTCTGCCCCCCCATCCCCCTCCAAAAAAGTGCCCTTCTCTCCATACAGATCCATAAGGGCAGCCTAGTCTAGCTGTCATCTCAGCATCTTCTTTAAGGCATGATGGTGTCAGATGGTACTTCAAAAATGAACTGTCATTTGACATCTTAAGTGTACTAGTGTACTCCCATGCTTCCACCACTGGCGCTAATGCAAGTAGGCAGCATTCTTAGTAGTGTCTTGCAACAGAAAAAGTTACTTGTTTGTTTCTTTTTTAGGAGGGGAGCAGGGAATTGAGAACAGATACGTGAGATGACAAAAACAGGGTTAAAATATATTTAGCACAGATATATGGGAATACGGCTCTTGGAATATGATGATGAGATAAATCTGTTCCCCATAATTGTAGTGACACAATGGAGAACTTTATGAAAGCTGAAGCCTTTTCAGGATAATTAAATAAGTTAATTTGCAATCTGGAAAAAGCACCAGCTGGAGCGTAATGATTCATTGAAATCTCAGAGTACAACTCCTTCCATGGAAAACAGGTCTGTTTTGGTTGTGGAAACTTTCTGCCTTTGAAAGCAGATGCTGTCTGTCTGATCAAATGGCATTGCTACAGCTGTTCTAAGCACAGATTCGGGGCAAAGGGACCCGAGAAGCATCCTGTTTTCTTCCAGATTTCTGTATAAGAAACCCATTCAGAGGCAAAACCAAGCCAATTGTCCCAGTAACAGAAGCGGTTTGTTTTTATAAATTCCTGGTATAGATCTAGTTCCTGATAAGACACGTAGTTTTTAGGAATAAGGTTCGTAAAAGCCAGTGAAATTCATAATTTAGTGTAGATTCCTTTCTTCCGGGTAACAGAATGATAGTTTTGGGGAAAACTGAATGTATATGGTAAAAACTAGTTAAGAAATGTAGCCATGGCAATTAGGATCCTCTTGCCTCTAAGTCTACTGTAGTAGGATAAGAATCAGGCAGACTCACAGAATGGTTAGGGTTGGAGGTCATCTTGTCCAACCCTCTTACCAAGCAGGGCGACCTAGAATCACTTGTGCAGGACATTAATTCACTTTGTATATTGAAATATCTCCTATCTGGCTTAGAACTCAAATTTCAGTCATCTCATTGAGATGGTCTATATTGTGAAGTATAGGTTAGGTCTTTTGTCATTAAAGCTGCTTGAGAAGCACTGACTGACCCAAATCTTTGTTCATCACTTGATGATCGATCCTTCCATATCTTTGCTGCAAGTATTCTTCATTTGACTTGAACTACAGAAGATTTATGCTGTCTTCTACAGGATGTCTATATCCTCAAAATCCTTCACACTTTTTATTTAATTTTAAATGTTTAGATTATGTAAGCAAAACCCCTAACAAATTGATGTATATGCTTCTAGGCCTTGTGAAAAACATTTTCATTCCTGACATTGAACAATTAATTTGAGAATTTTAGATACTCAGTCCTGCATTCATTTCTGTGAATTTGTTCCTGAACGGGACAAAGTATGTCAGCATGAAACACCTAAGCTTTAAACAGAAGAGCTTTCTTTTCCATGGAAATGCAGATGTATGGGATACGCAGTTTCTAAAACGTCTTCATTTGGAGAATCCTGGGAGCTTTTTATTGTTTTTTCATTATTATTTCAAAATGCTCAAATATGTGAGATAATATTTCTTTGGTCTGATATATACAGAAGTCTGCATCATTTCCAGATCAGGACAACAATGGTGTGCTAAACAGATAGAAGTTCATAAGGGAGGAGAGAATTATTTTTTTCAACCAGCCAGCTTGGTTAGTGATGAAAACAGAAGAATAGAGACAGTCTTGCACAATAAGCCTATGAAGAAAAGGTAAAGAAAACAGTCAATATGAATAAGGAGATAATATTTTATTTTATTTTTTTTTTAAGATGAGAATAGACTTTATTCTTCGTTAATGGAAATTGCACTTGTAACAAACTGTCAAGGTTTGAAAGGTTTAACAAAACCAGGACACCAACCAATCAATGAAGATTTAATGAAGAATAACAAAGAGTCCTGAAAAATGCAGAAGTGGAGAAGTGAACACAGTAGGAAAAATATTAATAACTTCATATATGGTTTCATCTCCTTTTAGAAGTTATTGACTGAACACCTACTTAGAAAGCAGAACCGCAGTATCATCAGGTTTCTCAGGTTGTGATTATTGTTAGTCTTATTTTTAATTGTCTTCTTTTTTTTTTTTTTTAAGAAGTGGAACTGAGCCTATCAATTCTGAGTTTTAAGAGAGCTTTACATGTTTAAGAGCATTGTTTCTGATTTTCATGGGGTAATCCATGCATGTGCTCACAAAGTGAGAGAATGTAAACAATGTCTAGTGCTTGAAACTGAAGTAATTTTTGATTTGCAGAACTCAAACCATCTCTTCACTTGGTTTCTTACGCCTGGCACCTTCATGCCTATTTTCTGTTTTACAGTCCCTATTGGTAGTGTAATTTCGAGTATATTAAGTTTTTCAAAAGACTTGAAGGCCATCTTTTTTATTCCACAGCAATTTCATTGACTGAGGACCCTTCAGTTTTTAAATTTTGAACTACATATAGTGTGTGACCTTCCTCATTCACTCTCCCATCTGTAGCAGCTTGGCAGCACAGGTATCTGCGAAAGCATCTTCCACCGCCCCTGCTCCTGCTATATGAATATTACAAATACTGCCTCTCTTACTCTGCACTGGGTAGGGCCAGGAGCTGGGTTACTCATCTCTTCACAGCTCTGAAAATTCTTATGACCATACCTGCTGGCAACAGGCACTTGGGAGACAGAAGGTGTTTTCCTGTCCTAATGAAGTAACTGGCTCTTCTTTCTCCCTTTCATGTCCCTGAACTAAATCTTCATGTCCCTTGAAAGACTACTGGTTTTCAGGACAGTTTTTGCAGTAGTGGATATGTGTCAGTTCTTCAGCCCTTGCACCCCAAAGCTCTTGTGGTGACTGTATCTTGCTTTGTTTAGGGAGCACACAATTCTGATTTTCAGCTTAGGATCTTAATGTAGGAAGAAGCTAAAGTCCTAAAAAGGAATTAAGAGTTTAAATATTTCGTGAATCTGATGTGACATATTTCAGAAGGCTGTAAAATTGCTCATGACTTGGTATTTCATTACCTAAATAAAGGCATTGTAAGATTTTGTGATTAGCTCATCATGTGCACTAAATTTTTATATTTCTTGTTCCAGTATATTTAGAGTCAAATGTTCTTGAAATTACTGTTTAAAGATTATCATTATTGTGAGGCAGGCTTAAGGCTGTTCGTTTTTTTTGTTTTTTTTTTTTTAATTTTAACTCAATAACCATTATGACTGCTTTCTTATTTAAACAGTAAGTACAAAGTCATTAGTTTAAATTATTTCAATAAATAAATGATAAGCTGTTTCTAGACACTTTGAGGGAAATAATGAGTATTTCCTAGTGGCTCATTTATTTATTTTTTAAAAAGATTACTTCCGCATTCTCCAGAAATTACTAGAACATGAAAATGACAACATTTTTAAAGCCTTTTGTGTTATTCGTTGAACTGGAAATACACTGCTGTTGGGGACTTACTGTAACAGGGTTTTCTGGAAGCTCATAATGGGACAGATATCTCAGTGGGTAGGAACCTAAGCATAAATGCAATATTGTCTGCTGCTGTGGGAGTGTTTCATTGTATATGCTACCTCTTTTATTTGCTGGGAGTCTTAAGTTTGGTTCCTATGGATATTTCTGTATTTCCTTCTCTTCTTCCTTTCACCTCCGCTTTTTTTTTTTTTTTTTCTCTTCAAGAAAGGAATCAGTGACCATACATATGGGGTGTTTTGTATGTAATTCTTGCTTTGCTTCTTTTGACTCCTGGCATTACATTCTCATGAGCAATTTTCATATTGCCGCATCATGTTAAAAACAGGAACAAAATATCCACCTAGTGAAATTCACAGTAGATGGATTCCCTGGAAGGGCTTCTTTTCCTTGAACAGTACCAAAAATGACTTTCAATTTTTTTACTTCTGGCACATCTTTTGCTCGAAACCCTAAGGAGAGAATGCATGAAAGACTGATGCTTGTTTTTGTTAGTGACACCATGGGAACTGTGCTTTGCTTCGTTGCTTGCTTTCCAAGTTTGGGTATTCAGGGCATTTGGGAGCAGTGTTAAGATCTGAAATGCTAGGCTGGCCTTACAAGCCCTGCTTTTCCTATCTTCTGGAAATGTCAGTTGATTTCCTTACAGTTAGCCGTTGCATTGTGAGTCTGTTGATACCAATCCTGTTCAATTTTGAGTGTATCTGAATGTTAAAGGCTTTATATTCAACAGTTAATAAATAAACCACATTTCCAGTTTTGGTCTCAGTAGTAGCACCCTCATTGGATGATCTGGTGTGTTTTCTGAGACTGAAGTAATGGTCAAAATTCAATTTGAAATTGTAGTTTTAATGAAGTCTGTATAAATTTATTTGAGTAGTATTTCATTAGTGTACACAATTCTGTAGACTGCTGCCTAGTGATGTTTTCTGTGTTAAAAATGCTTTTTTAACTTACCGTGAAATACCACATTTATTTCTCATCAGGCCAAGCCATCTGTAAAATATTTTTCTTAATTTCAGAATACAAACAGAAAAGTATGATATTGCTTTGGATCCTTGTGGAAAACGTGAACAGTATATGCATGTTTTTCAGGTGTGAGAAGAGAAGCAGTTTGTGGCTGTGCCTCAGTGAGCAGGGCACAGCCAGGAGTTGGTCAGATGGGATTCTAGCCTTGCCTTGTGGCACTGAGATGTTTACACATGTTGGTCTTCGACTTCACTGCTCTAATGTGTCTTTCTTGTTTTGACTGCAACCTTTTGTCATAGGTAGCATGTAGCACAGAGGGAGTCTGTTGTCACCTAGTACTGCATAGAGGTGCTGACTTAAATGTATCTAATGCGTGACATAGGATGAAAGGCATTCTACAGTGGTGTACAAAAAATAATTTATTATTGTGAATGCAATGCATACCTTCTGTAATGTAGCTTGTGTCTTTGAAGAAGATGTCATGAGAGATACGTGGTGACTATATAAATTTTTGATTCTGAATGTTTTTCTTTGTTAAATAATAAAAAGCTCAAGTGTAATGTTCTGTTTGACTTTGACTCTGTTAGAATTCCTTCTGTGATCTGGGGAGAAAGACTAAAAGTGAAGGAGGAGATCATATTTGATTCATGTATAGAAATAGACCTCTACTGTCTTCTGAAAGCAGTCTGAGTTCTTGAGAGTGAAAGTGGTGAAAATATTTGGAGGGCCAGAAATGGACAGGTGCTTCCTTCCCTGGGAATTAATGAGAGTATAGATGTCCACTTAAATTGTTTGTGTGATGTCCACTTAAATTATGCATGTGAAAACTTACAACCATCAGGAAATCTAAACTTAAAATTGCTGTTCATATTACTATAAGCATAAAACATATTGTTCAGATAGACAGTACCTTCTGAAAGCTTTGTCTTCAATTTAAGGATGTCACCTTCTTCCACAGCTAAATTCTAGTCATGGGAAGTTCTTGGGGAGCAAGCATATGTATTTATTACATGATTTTTGTGTGGAAGCAGGAGGAGAAAGGGAATACAACACTTCCTATAAGTGTGTATTTAAGTATTACACGAATGTAACTTTCACATTTGTGTTTCAGGAAAACCAGATGCCTCTGCTGAAGCTCTTCTGGATCAAGAATGTGTAAACCCTGTGAGTTACTCAAGCCAGCTAGAAGACTCTGGATGTGATGTGTCTAATGACTATGCATTTGATTCTTTAGGCACAGCTTCTGATTTTCACCAATCTGAGCAAAATGTCGATACTTCTAAACCTTGGTTGGAAATGGTTCCTCCACTGAATCTTTGCTGTACTAGCAAGAAGGAATTTCTGACTGCTCCAGTGCAGTTTTTGCAACATCTACTTGAAATAAGAAGACTATCAG
Organism: Patagioenas fasciata; assembly: GCF_037038585.1. Lineage (NCBI taxonomy): Eukaryota > Metazoa > Chordata > Aves > Columbiformes > Columbidae > Patagioenas > Patagioenas fasciata. The sequence continues at coordinate 91,961,175 of NC_092522.1, read as the reverse complement.
AAGGAGGAATTCTTCAAGCAGACTTCACAGAGCTGGAGAATGATTATTTCACTGTATGCAATTCATTGTCTCAGTTGCTTGATGGACTGACTGTTTTTTACAACAGTCCTAAACTTCCAGTTTCAAATTTTATTACAGAAGCGGTTTCTGTTTTGATCAGTTTGGTGACTGATACTAAATTATCTAATCATGTTTTGAAGAAATGTTTCAAGAAGCTGGAAGAATTTAAGAAAAGCCTAATTCAAATTATTTTAAGAAACAGCAGTGTCAATAGGGTAAGTGTAAAACTTTTTCCATCTTTCCTATACCATTTTAATATACCATAAAATTCTCCTGTTTTAACGCACTTTTTGAATATTAGTTTGTCTTACTGCATTTTGAAGAGTATTTCTCATATATTTGTGTGATTTATTTTTTATTTTTTGTGAAATGGACAATAAATTCTCTAAAATGGAGTGGTGTCAAATTCATTTCACTAGGGTGCACATTGACCTCGTGGTTGCCTTCAAAGGGCTGAATGTAATTTTAGGACTGTATAAATATAGAAGCAGTTACGTTTATACAGTCCTGAAATGATATCTAGCCCTTTGAAGGCAACCATGAGGCTGATGTGGCCCCCACTGACAATGAATTTGACACCCCTGCTCTACAGCATTTGAAAAAGTTCTTGCTCATGCATTCAACTTCTTCTAGTCTATTCCTGAGTACAGGACTTCTAAAAACTGTTAAAAAGCAGATTAAAACAACTTTATAGAAAATATGAGAGAAAAACACATCATTTCTCTTGCTCTATGAAGATATAGTATAGATGTTGACAAAACAATGACTGTACTTTTTTTTTTTTTAATTCTTTCTTGTGCACTTAGATTAAATAGCTTGGTTTGCTTAAGATAATCTGTCACTCACTAGACATTTGAAAATTTGTATTTTAACAATAAATCAGCAAATGAGTGAAAAATTCAGAAATGGCATGTCCCTGGCACAAACAACAGATAGGACTGAGCTGCATTTTGTCTGTGTTCATCATTTTGCGTGGTTCCAGTTATCGTCTTGTTAGTTTCCTCATTCAACTGAAATATCCCTACTCTGTCTTCACAAGACTTCCCATATGTTATGAAGTCCATTGCCTATGTAAAGATTTTCGGGTTTCATTCTGTCTTTTAGAGTAACATGGAACAAGTATGATGGTGAAATTGTTTGAATCTTGGATGTACCAAATTAGTGTCCACACCCCACTACCATTATAGTAAATGAGGATTGTATCCCTGTAAAATCCATGGAGCCTAAAGAATGCTGACCAGGTACTAGGTCCCTGTTTTAGGATGAGCTCTAGAATTGCCTGGACATCCTAGAGATCCTAGACATCTGCTACACCTGTGGGCAGATGTACCTATTTTTCTCTTACTTTAAAATGAATTCCGCTCACTATATAGCAAGTATTTGCCCCAAAATGTAAATATCAAACAAATACTATTACCAAACTGAGGGGCATGGAGTGGGGTGGATATGCCTATATTTTGGTTAGATGTAGGAAAACAAGAGCATTCAGAAGGAAACTTTCCTATACTGTAGCTTTCCAGGATTAGAACCTTGTATCTCTAATACCAGCATGCTTTTTATTTCAGTGTCACCATGGTATGGTACTTAATTTTTAATTAGAGGTGTCCCTGGCCAGTGTTTGGAAAGGATGTGAGTATACCTATCATTTTGTGTGGTATTAGGAATAGAAAGTCATGCAGGTGTGATGCCTTTTTTCTGTGTGTGTGATTACAAGGTACAGAACAAGAAAACTTGAGCAGGCATTCAGTAGGGACTTATTCATAGCTGATGTTCAGTGTTTCCAGTTCTTCCCCTCCTCTACCTGAACTGGAAGTTAAGAAGTAATTATAATAAAGTTAATTGTAGGAGCATGACCAAGAGGCTATCCAGAGAGGGACTGCTGGTTGATTGCAGTAACCTGGGGAAAGAACAAAAAGAAAAGTAAAGCTTAAGTGAGAGATGTCACATCTTAAATGATAGAAAATATCTTCATAGGTCTGGGACGTTTTGAGTCTGCAAAGTGGTTTTAGAAGTCATTCAGGAAGGATGGAGTATGTCCACATAATTTACAGGTGGCATATTTTCTCTGAATAACTTCATTGAAACAGATGGCATTTTATGCGGGTTTATATCTTCCTTCCACCAAAATATTAATGATGTTTCTTATCAGCAGCCTTTACTTCAATCAAACAGATTCAAAGAGTTTAAAAATAGTATAAAGCAATTATTAAGGAAAAATTGTGATAGTCTCCAGATTTCTAGGAAAAAAGGGCAAATGCTGTGTGTAGTAATTGCAAAGAGTTATCAAAAATTCTTTTCAGAGTTTTGGTTTTCTTTAAATTGAATTGAATATGGAAATAAATATGTAGAATTCAGAATTAGTAGTGGAAATTGTATAACTAATTCTTCATGTGCTGTGTACCAGTATATCTCCCAGGGACACATTATGCTTCAGTTTTAATCATCACTGTTTACTCAAGTGGTGATTGAAATATCAAGATTATAGGTTTAAAATAAAATTACCATTAATTACAAGGCTGTCATCTGGAAGGAGTGGCAAACTGTATGAATTTTGCTTCCACGAGGATGCTTAAATGCCTGCAGTATAAAAACATTAGGAATTTTGTTGTATCTAACCTTGCTAACTGTCAAAAAGCATTCATACAGCCAACCACCAATGTGGCTTTAGTGTTTGACACAACTTTCCCTTTGCCATCCTCACCTATAAAACTGTCAGGAGCTGTCAAGGAGAACAAAGGGCTGTGAGAAACACCTTCAAAAACTGAACAAAGAGAGAAATGGCTGTGGATTACACTTAATGCCTTGTCTTCAAAAGCAATCCCAGTGTTTTGCAGAGCAAATTAAATAACTTAAAAAACCTTTGAGAATTGGAAAAGAGATAATTCACTCTGCATTAGCTGTAAAGAAAGAAAAACAGCAGCAAAATTACTTGCTGTAACTGCTGAATCCCTTTGTTTGAGATGTTTCTAATTATAAAGCCCTGGAAGTCGTAGAAACCAGCAAAGGCATGTACAGTGAGTGTCTGGAGCCTGCCTGGAAACCCACTGAGGTGAACTTGAGCTGGCTGTAGCTTCGTAGTATGTGGAGTTAGATTTAAAAGCCAAATCCCTATAACAGAAATTAAGATACTTCATACACGTCTTATTTACATCTGTTATATATATAGCTATGCAAGACTTTGAAACAATTGTTGTTAAGGAATTCAGAGTCTCATTTGTTACTTTGGAGAGAGAAGAAAAATGCTTTTACATCTGGCTTCTTTCTGTGTGGTTCAGCTATATTCAAAGCTGTCATGGCCAAATACAGTCACAGGGTGCTGCATTGCAGAGGATTTATGTGATGTGATCCCCAGTGGTGTCACATTAGTTTAGCAGCATTGTTGACAGAAGTTCAGTTCACTGCTTGTACTTCTTTTATGTGCAGCTGATACTGTTGTTTGGAACATGACTAATGTATCAGTTGTGTGCCAAAAGATCCTGGCCTTGACCCTGGGTTCTGTACAGAGACCTGTTTCTGTTTCTTGGACCTCTTGTTTTAAGTAGATAAACACCAAACCAGAAGACAATGCCTTCAGAATTCTCTTGTTTTAAGTAGATAAACACCAAACCAGAAGACAATGCCTTCAGAATTCTAGAGTAAAGGCGAGCTATGTAGGGTTCTCAGGAGAGGCTGCTTTCTTGTGCCTTGTTCGTGTTCAACAACTACCTGGTCCATCTGTCCCACCTCACTCGTAATCTCTTTCAAACAAGACCCAGAAGGAAAAGAGCTGTGTTTCAGTGAACTGTGGTTGGTTGCTTCTTCTCATGCTGTGTTTAAAACATCAATACTCACTTCGAAGATGCTGTCAAGAGTCATTAATTGCCTGCTCCTTTCAAACAAAGAAGAAAAAAATGTTACATGCTGTTTCCTTCCTTTTTTTTTTTTTCTTTTTTTTCTTTTTTTTTTTAAACCCTTGTCCCCTTTGGAAACTGGCTACCCTACCTTTATGGTTGTTTTGAAGTTGTTTTAAGAGTATCTGGATGGATACTGGGACATGGCCATAGTGTCTAAGAACTTTTCTTATCCTGTTTGAGACTTTACTGCCCGTTTTCATTTTTCTCTGTCTTATGTTCCATATAAAAATCTTTATGTAGAATTTTGCAAAGTTTTGAATATTACTGATGATATATTCAGTAGAAGAGCAAATGAATGAATTCTAAGTAGTAGTTAAATACCTTTACTGGATGTTTGTGTGAGAAAGGATTCACAGTTCTTGAAAATATCAAGTTGAAATGTAGTACAGTGAAAAGCAGAAAGAGAGAAATGTTTGAATCTCATTGGCAGTTACATAATGAAAAGTATGGAAGTGTGTTTGTGCAATTGAGAAAGTACACATTCTTGAGAACCAGGGTTTTGAATCTTTTCTTATCTAGGATACAATGAATTTGATTCATTAATGACTGCAAAATGCCTGGAGGAGAGTAATCATAAACTATACTCTGATGCTTTTAATACATGCAACAGTGTATATTTAAAATATGCTCCAACAACTAGTTGTGGATGACAATAAATTCTCTCAGCCTGGTGTAGTTTGCAGTATCCTTTGTCAGCAACTGCCAGGACAGTACTTACCTTAGTTTATGAGAGTCTTGCTTGCTTAGGGACACAGAAGATTTAATAATAGTTATTCATGTCACTGGTGGCTCCCAAGTAAAAAACTAGTGGGCTTCTATTTTCCTAAATTAATTGAGCCCCGAGAGGAATATCACAGCTCTATTTTCACTAGCCAAATAATTTTACTTACCTAGTGGAAGAGGAGTTCATTTGTATGAATATCAAAATATGTTGCCAGAATTTTATGGTCTAGTAAGAGTCAATATTTGAGTCACTTGATTGTTGAATTAAATTTTCTCAGCCATCTATTTTTTCTATGTAGAGAGCCATTTAAGTCAAATTATAATCAAAATCCATTGTCTTGTAAATCACTGCAGTCTAAAGCAATAACCAAATTGACCGACTTTCATTTACTTCAATAAAGTGGATCATTGGAGTAACTAGACAGGAATGAATGAAAGAAGATTTTTGTCTACCTCTTAGGCTGTTGTCCACCTTCCCTCCTCAGCCAGCCTCAGCTGACATGTCATACACTAAAGCTACAATTATTGACACATTACAGGATGATGTTAGCAGGGTGTTTGTTTTTTTTTTTTTTTTACTGTTAGGGCAAAAAAGTTCTATTCATGGTTTCCAACCTGCCTGTTTTGTCAAACCATCTCTTTTCCTAATAGTAAATACTGTCATTGCCTGTTTTTATCCAAGTAATGAACTAGTATTCAGGGTATTACATATTATTCCCACTAGGAGGAGAATAAAATGATGGAATAGGTAGACCTTTGCTGTTCTGTTGATATACAAATTGAATATATATCGAGGCCCTTAATGCAAGAATACATGAAGTGTTGTTGAATACGATAGGAAATACATACCAAAAGCTGTTTGTTTGTTTCCTCTGCCTGTAGTCTCTCTCCAGTGAATGTTTTCTGTCAAAGCTCTCTAAACTTTCTGTAGCATCACATTAGCAGTGTCATTTAGTGTCTTTGGCATCTCTCTGATATTTGCAGCTGAGACCACGTGAAACAGCCACATCAGAACCCATCCCTCAGTCCTTCACTAATCATGCCTGTGTAAAAGTATTAAAATTTTATCTAGGCCTTGTTTTCTGTTGTTCTAGCTGTATTATTGAACAAAAGGACGTAGAATTGTTCTATTTTTTGGTCTTGAGTGTAATGTAGTCGGTGGTTATTCAAAGAGATGACATGACCACCTTAGTTTCGTCACCTTGCTTCCATCACATCATTACTTACTCCAGCTCTTTAGTTCCATTCTGATCACTTCCAGATTGAGGTCTGTGCAGTTCTTGCTGTAAGGATGAACTTTCTCTTCACAGAGAAATTCAGTTTGTTGCTTTTAACAGAAATTTTATTTTTTTTAGTAGTTGTTGTCGTTTGTTTGTGGTTTTTGTCTTGGAGAGAAAATTACCTTTTATATCCTCTAAGTTTTGAAGGTTGCTGTATATCCCAAGGGTTATTTGATAGGAGCCTTCAAGCATTGCTTTAAATGTGTGTACATACTTTAATAATGACAAGCTTAGGGTTTCTCTGTTTTTTTGCGTGTTTACTAGTGAACCTTTTCTCATAGCTTAAATTTGTCATGGTTTTCTAGGAAATGTTTTTGTATGCCCAAATAGAGCATGTGTTTGTGTTATGGCGATAGGATAGAAATGAAAAGTAAGCTCTGTAGAGCCTGTTGTCTACAGCCATTTCCAAAAGAACTTGAGTGTTCTTTGCCTAACTTTTTTTGTGCTAAACTCCTGCAGTGAAAACCACAGCCCTCCACTAGGTAGCTCTGTTACTCCTAGGTAATACCTTCCAGATACTTGGCATCTTTACATGGTATTCAAAGTAGCTCTCACATTGTGGGCAGAGGGAAGAGTGAGGAATTGGGAAATAAGCATCTGAAATCCATTTTCATTTGCAGGGACTGTCTTTAAATCTGAAACACTTAAATGAGACATTGATTTACATCCCTGAATTTCTTTAAGGATGACCAGCTCGCTTTTTGGTTTAAAAAAACCCTAAAAGCTAAAGAATACCTGTTTTCAGTAATTTATTCAGGGACTTTTTCTGATTGGAATCCATAACTCTTCTACTCTGGGTGAGCTCACACTTGTTTAGTGTCTTCTGCATCCATTAACGTGGCTTGGTGACTCAGCATCCATGGGCAGATAGGCCGTTCTTCACTCTTCTAGGCTTCTGACCAGGACTAGTTCAGAAGGAGGAATCAAGACTAACATGAATCTGAGTCTCACAGATATGGGCAACTTTGTATCTAGAGCTGCTTCTTCATAAGTAATAGAATATTTACAGTAGGTATTGTAAAAATGGGCAATGGTAGCACTCAGGGTTGTCTCAGAGTGGCAGCTGTTGTGAGTGCTCTTTGTTTAACTGGGACTGATACTGTCTTCCTGTTGACTGTATTTACTGGATTTGGCCTACTTCATGGATCCCAAGAAGATGCAGAAGTTCAAATACTGCTTGAAGTAAGTGTATTAGTGAAAACTCTGGTACCAGTGGAATCCCGAGTGTCTTAAGTAGTTACCTGGATTTCTTGATACATCAGTTTCTTGTACTTAGCCTTTAGATAAACTGATGACTTGTGTGTTAGTGTGTCATCAAGGAAAGTGTTGCCTTTTCTGTAAAGATGATTAAAGTAAGGTGACACAAGCAAGATTCTTGGGTTTTTTGTATGGAAATGGATGTTGTCATTTTGAGGTAGATGCTAAATTGAATGTGTAGTGATTTGCAGTCCTGAATTCTTCTAAGGATATCCAGATTGTCATGTAATTTTAGGTTGGGGTTTTGTTTGGTTGGTTTGCCTTTTTTTTTTTTTTTTTTTTTTTAATAAAAATACAGAAACTCACAACTGGATCTGTTATAGGTATTTCATCTAATCAACTAGGTGTCATTGTTTTATATCTATTATCCAACTCAAGATAGTGTTAGATATTCCAAATGGGAAAGACAAGATAAGTCTTCATCCTATGAAAGTGGAATAAAAAGAGGTGAAATTATGAGTTTAGAATCAAAGACTTAGAAATTCTGCAGTTAGGGTAACACTAAAGTAGCATGCTGTTATGTTTAAAAGTGAAGGTTAAGAGGAAGTTAGCTTGGTAGCAGTTTAACGCAATAACATACAAAGCTTTAGAAAAAAGTTAAAAGAAAATAATAATTAAGGATTTAGAGATAATTTATATAAAATGCAATGTGAGTTTACCAGAGGTGAATTGTGGCAGAACAGCACAAGAGCATTCTTTTTAAAATGAACTGTGTTTGCAGGTGGGAGATTTAGTAGCTTTTATCTATCTGGTGTTCAGTAAAGCATTTGTTACGGAACTGATACTAGAGAAATATTAATGAAACTGAAAAATATGTTCCTTAATGCTTTAATCTTTTGTAATTGGATAAGAAAGCAGCACTTCTTAAAAAAAAAAAAAAAGTTACAATTGATGGGCTTCTTAACTGAGTTTTAAGAACTTTACATATCTAACGTCATTGTTTCTGATTTTCAAGTGCTAATCCATGTGTGTGCTCACAAAGAAAGAGAATATAAACAATGTCTAATACTTGAAACTGAAGTTAAGACAAGTGAAGAGATTATTTGAATTCTGCAAAGAAAAAAATTACCAAAATACTTTAATATAAAAAGCAGCTTACAGCAGTGAAGCTAACTGATGGGCCTAGTGGAGAACATCAGGTTTAGAGGAGTGAATAGAAGCATGAACAAGATTATGAAAGGGTAAGGGCAGAGCAAGGGCTGAGATGAGGTTTACAGGGCAAAGAATTGGAATAATATGTATAAAATCCCAAGGTTTAAAGATAGGAGAAATAGTGCAGCATTAACAGGAAGAGAGATAAATAACAACCATCAAATTAACAAAGGAAGTGACATAACAGTATGATAAGGGATACTAATATTCTCTGTATAAAAGTGGAACTTTTTGACATCAATTGACATTGAGTTAGTAGTGGAAGTCGACTTGGACTAAATGAGCAAGGGGCAAGGGTGATGTGAATTCAAAGGCAAAAATACTGTTTTGTTTTTAACACCTCACAGTTTGAGGATACCTGTATAATTATTTGCCTTACTCCTGAATTGCCAAATATGCCAGTCACTTTTGGAAGAGTGCTGTTACTTGGCATTAAATTTGTAAGCTAATGAAACAGAAAGTAAGGTGCAGTTTTTGTAATTGCAGCATGTAGTGTGGATCATGCAACTCTTGAGAGAATTTTAGGGACATGGTTTACTGGTGGATTTGGCAGTGCTAGGTTAACAGTTAGACTCTGTGATCTTAAAGGTCTTTTCCAACCTAAATGATTCTGTGAATTAAACTCACAAGTTTTACATAACTGTTACTGAAGAAAAATCTAACACATTCTGATAGATGAGTTCTAAACAAATAATTCATAAATAAAGATTTTTATCCTGGTTTCCTAGGGAAACAAGGCTCATAGGAGCGTATTGTTTGCTTTGCTTATCAGTCTTTTCATCTACTATTGACTTATGAAACTGGTAGCTGGTTTGAAATCACTTGAAAAAAAAAGAGGTGGAGGGTCAAAAATACCTTCCACTTAAAACCGGTGGCTGTGTGGAGAAGAGAGCAAATTAGTATGCTTGAAGCAATCAGAACGTTGGCATTGTGTATTCATTTTGGCAACAGCCAGATAGACTGTCCACAAATCTTTGCCAGCTGTTGGCACTACATTGCTCACTCTTGCTCTGCGTTCTGAGGAACATGGAAAGAGAACAGAAACTGGGGTTTGGGATGAGTTAATGCATCTCCAAAACAGTGAACGAGGCTCCATTATTTTCTTATTCCTGATCCTGTGATTTTTACAATCTAATTTTCTGCATTTAACTGAGAATCCCTGAAGAGCATAGATTTATTTCACCTATACTATTAAGGAAACCCAAGGGATTAAAATATTTGTTCTTTTTTTTTTTTTTTTTTTTTTTTGTCGTTTGAAAGACCTGAGAGCTGAAGTTATGTTTTTATTTTTAATGAAACTGCCTACTATTTGAACTACAATCAGTTTGAATGTTTCCAGAGTTAAATTAGCAATACATGAGCAGTGTTCTTTTGTTTGCTATTTACAAATTGATTCCTTACAAGCTATGAATTTGTTCTGTATGTATTTAATGCATGCAGTCTGAGTGTTATTTTAACCTTTTAACCTTAATTGTTATCTCCTTATTTTCTTAAAAGATACTAAGAGGTCCACCAAAATATTATATTAGATGCATATTCTTAATAAATCAGTTAGCAGTACCCTAAGTACAGTCATTACAAAATCCCTATTTACTTCCTTAGTAGAGGCTCAGTCTTTAAATTTCAAGATCACCTGTTATCTACTCCTATAAAATTCCAACTAGAAAATGGTAACTCTTGCCAAACCAGAAAGGATACAAAAAGTTTGTGAAAGATTTTACTTAAATCTCAGCTGCTAGCATTAATAACTAAAAAAAAAAAAAAAAGTTTCACTGTCTAAAGATCATGTAAGCAAAAAGCAAATAGAGCCTTAAAAAGAACAATCGTAATCATGTTTGTGTGTAAATAATCATGTTTGTGTGTAAATGAATACATTTAATGTGCTCTTTGGGAGAGGCAGCATTGAAAAACTACTTTCTTGCATCTAATGCAGGCTGAAATCCTATGTAATTTCTGTCTCTGAATTGTTGAATCAGTGAGTTTTGCCTGTGTAATTGACCAATGTCTAATGAAATTTCATTAGTTTGTAAAGATGTTAAGCATGTTACATACAACTCTTTTTTTCATTGTAATATAAGATTTGTTCACAATTCTCATAGTAGAACTCAATGGAGGGTAGAAGTGTTAATGGAAAAGGATTAGGCAAAATATATCTAATCTGTACAGATGTATTTCTAATTGTTATCTAAAATCTTCTCAAGGTGGAGTGGATTTAACTTTGTTTAATGTAATCTGTTCAAAGGGCATCTGCAGAGTCATCATGTACTAATTTCCACTGTTTTGTTACCAGAAAAAAAAAAGTTGGTTTTCTTTGAAGGCCAAAAGAGGTCATTCATGAATGGAGAAGTCAGGTTACAAAGGGCATTGTCTATTTTGCCTTCTTTTTTCTTTTTTCTCTCTTTGCTTCTATTGGTAGCTGCGGGTATTATTTATAGAATACTTGAGACTTCCAGGACATAACAGGTAAATCATACTAGTCAAGAAAATTAGGAAATTGTCTACTAAAACACCATCAAAGTGGATTTCCATAGACTTAAGTGTCTTACTGTATAAATTTAAATTTGAATTATGACTAACACTTGTTTTACTTCTGCTTACGTTAAGAATGTAATATATTATGTAGGTGTTGGCTTTTGTTTGGTTGTTGGTTTTTTGTTGTTTGTTTTTTTTTTTTTTTAAACCCGTATGTACTCAAGCCATTACATGCAACTGTTGGTCAGAAAGGATTGTGGAAGGCTATTTGATATTTTGGAAGCTGCCCAGTGCAGTGGATCGCAGGAACAACCCATCCACTTTTCCTTTGTGGAGAGGCACAAAAGGCTGGGGAAGACATGGGACAGGAGTAGTTGCTAAAGCAAAAAAAGCACTCTCCTATGTGAAACATGCTAAATAGTTTGTATTCAGTTTTGTTTCATATTGAAGTGAAACTGATTTCTCAAGCATGTTATTTGTAACAGAAGTGTGAGGTGAAGAGGAACAAGGAGCCGTCATAGCCACAGAATACCAGCTGGCTGCTGGCTACACTGTGTGCATGAATATTGATTCATTTAAGATTGAAGTATCTGCACTAAGCAGAGTTCATTGTTGTGACTTCAGACAGCATAAATTTAAACGGGAATCTCTCACATCCATGTGAGTGCTGTAACTCAGCAAACAGGAATTCAAGGGTCTCCTGACTGCCTCACATTTTGAGGAAGAAAAACCAAAACACTAGTCGAGGTTGTCTAGTTCACTTGCTTGCCAAAGGCAAATGAGCAAGTGTACTTAATGTTATGCTCTGAAAATATAGAACTAAGAAATATGTATCCATCCTTAATTTATAAAAATAAGTAAAAATGAGTGGGGACTTTAACGAACAAATATAATATTTTTTTATCTTTGTTTAAACCTTGAATGAAGTTTTAAAAACAGTTGTACCCTTCTAGAACATGTGTGCTGTCAAGACAGAGCGGTCTGGGTGTTGCAAACTTCATTTATGTCATACAGTTTTAGTAGTTACAATGGAAGATCTTTCGAAATTGTAAATGTCTAGATTATTTTTAGGGCAAAGGGTCATTGTTTTGTTTGGAAGGTCATACATTTCCAGTACATGGCAGTCTGATTTTAATTCATATGGCCTCAAAGCATATGTAGGTGCATGTGTTACATTATCCTTTCATATCATTTTAATTGTTCAGAAACCTGTTTTTATCTCACCTTTCACATTTCATCTTTATGGAATCTTTGGTGTATACATTTATGGATGATTTTTACCTCACAGATTTTCAAATCTGTATGTGTACAATTTATGAATTTTCTTTAATATGAAGAGTTTCCTTTGTATCTCTGACTGTAGATTTGATTCTGAGCATGAGACTTGTCTGCCTTTGACAGTTTTCTTTTTATGTTTGTTTTGGGTTTATGTGCTGAAGAGAGATGCTTAACAGCCAAGATTTATTCAAGTTTGTTATCACTCTGAATGGGAGATTGTGTCATATTGGGCAGCTGATAGCCAAGCTCCTCAGCTGTAAGGGGCTGGTAAATAGGTGTTGCATCAACTAGGAGGGGATTTTGGCCATATGATCAGGCAGACAAGCAGTAACTATAAATGGGAAGCTACCTAATTAACACCTTTTACAGCCAGAGTTTTTAGTTTACCTCACTGTCTGCACATAGCCCAAAAATTTGCCAGTAAAGATTTTACAGGACACAGTGTTGAAAACCAGGGTAAAGTCAAGGTAAATGATACTCACTGCTTTCCCCTCACCCAGTCATTTCACTGTAGAAGGCTGTCAGGTTGGTTGAGTAGTTTCCCCTTAATAAATCCATGCTGACTACTACCAGATAGCATTCCTGCTTTTTGTGTGTTTACAAATGGTTTGCTGCAGCATTTACCCTATGCAACTTGCAGACGGTGGGCAAGTATTTTTACTTGTGTGTGTGTGCGTGTGTGAACTGGCTAGAGAAATAAACTAGATTGTTAATAGGATGCGATGGTCTGCATTTGAGCAGTTAAGACATGGTATTTATTCTTAGAAATACAAATTGGGGTCAGAGTATCCTTTTGTCAGTCAAAAATACTCATCTACAAAGAGATACTGAATTTTAATATTGTAGGGGGTATACATTTATATAAAAATATATATTATAGTTGTTATATTTAATGCATGTTACTTTTTTCTTTGAAACAACTCTGATATTTTTATATATAAAAATGATAATTTCTTCTAGTACTGTTTTATGAAAGAATGTTGTGTTTACTCTGTAGAGCAATGTGTTTCATTACATAATGGCTATACATTTATATTTCAGGGAACATAGAAAACAGTTTGTTACTGTGTTGTGTGGGGTTTTTTTTTAATAGAAAGGACTGTGGGAAAAATAATGTATTACTAATATCATTCTCATGTAAGTTCACAACACTCCTCCTGTGGTTCAAGAGAAATGCCTTGGTTACAGCTTGTTAAACAACAACATGAAAGTCAATTGTTTGAATTGGAGTGTATCTTCTATCAGTTAGCATTTAATCAAGTTTCTTCCTGATAACTCTATTGACAGAAAACTCCAGTTTAGCTCTTAGCTTGCTCATGCATTTGAATTTCAAAGAATTCATTTGTTCACTTGTCTACCTGTGACAAACAGAATTAATGTACATGCAGGGTAGTCCTCCACTTTCTGTGACAGCAAATGGGAATGATGACAGCTAATGCTGAAAAGCCGCCTCCTGGGGAATTCACACTCTTGGAGGAATTTGTTCATATGACAGTTTCCTGTAGTGCTAATCTTTTGAGGAGGCAAAGTTTCTAGGTAATGGATGTGGGTTTCTCATATATCTCATATGTATGTCATTACTAGAGTTTTAAGCTCTCTAAAATTTTGAGTTTTACTTTTTTTTTTTCAGTAAAACTTTAATATGTAAATCCCATTTTTGTTTAAGGTAATTGTTTTGGATAAAAAAGACAGAGATGTATTTTCAAAGTTTTAATTTATTGTTATTTCTCTTTAGTTTCAGGCACTGCATGCTGTATCGCACACGCTGGTTTTACTGGGAAAGAACAACATACTAAGAAATTCTTTAATATCTCTTCTACTATCAGAAGTACGTCAATTTGCTGAGCAGCTCTTGCAAGCTCACCAGGTACTGTCATCTTTTCTTTTGGAGAAAGGCCAAAGCATGGTATTGGGTATCTGTTCGGACTGCTGGAGAGGGAACATGTGATTTCCAACCCAAGTTTATAATATGTTTGAATTATAGTCAGAAAAGGTTTCATAAAAGCTGGTTTTGAACAACATAGACAATGAGCTGTGTCTTATTTTAAGTCACCAGTAGCTTACCAGAGTTACTGATGGCAGTCAAAAGTGAACAGACTTTAAACAAACGTAAGGATAGGGAAGTGTGTAATAAAAATAAAATCAAAACAAAACACAATTCGATTTTAAGTATAAACGAATTGCTTGTTTTTAACATTATTTAATCTCACCTGTTTCAACAGAATTAGTCATCCCTCCTTTCAGCAGAGTTTTTACCAGTGGCAACGCAGAATTCTCCCGAGCTCCACACTGATGAAAGGCTTACACTGAGCATTGCACTTTGCTGAGTTAGTTGCTACAGTACTACTTAACCTTGCCATACTGTAAATAAGTATTGCTTTCATATTTGGTACATAGAATTTACTTCTAAAAATTTCAAAAGGAAGTTTGACTCTTCTTTAGCTCCGCTTTATGTTGGAAAGAATCGTATATTTGATTTTAAGATAATAGTAAGCGAGACTACAAAGCTGTGTAACTTGCAGTTGAGAAGATGGAAGGAAATTAGTGTCTTGTGATTTTGATCGTAAAAAATTAACTACACGAGTGCTTTTGATTTTTCTAATGGCAAATTATTTTATTACTGGCTGTGTAATTCATATATGTATGGGAAGATAGTAAAAAATTCTGTTCATATATTAATATGGAGAAGTTTGTAATTTAGTCTCTGAACAATTCTTATACCATAGCTGCTGATATAATAAATTGTTTAAATGCCAGTCTCACTAAGGCGGCTTAATATCCCTAGTTGATGTGTGCATTGTTTGTTTGTTTGTTTTCAAACCTCTGGGAAAGCTGCTTGATTTCCTTACCACCTCCTCCCACTGTCAAGAAATGGAATTCTTCTATTGTACTTCCTGGAGCAACTGAAGAAAGTTGTACTGAGCACTGAAAGGAAGGTATCTGCGCAGTGGGAGGAAATGGGAGGCAGTTTCCAGAGGGACAGAAATTTGTACTTTATTGGAGGGGAAAAAAAAATATCTTGTGAATTTATTCTGTTTTTTCATACTTAATATATGTGACCTGAAATTTGGGATGGTAAAATGCACTTGTTATTTGACTCTTTCAGCTTCAGGATCAAATCCTTCTCCAGGTTAAGTCTTTGTAACCTGCAGCCCTCCCTCTCTCTAGTTTTAATTACCTTGCATTTGTGCTTGCTGCAAATCTTAGCCATTGTCAGTACATCCACAGTACTGATTTTCAGACTTTCTACTACCAAGAGCCTCAAAATACCTCCCACCTTTACAAGTGAGGAAATCTATGTTTATTATTGTTCAACAGGAAGCATAGAAAAATTTTCTGACGAACACTTAAGCTTCACTTTCACCCTTTTTCTTTAAACACCCTTTTCTGTTCACCCAGCAAAATAATTTAATTCACTCATGTTCCAGAATTTAGAGCCATGTTTCCATCAGGAGAGTTTCCTGCTCTCCTTCTGCTTCCTCCCACTAAGTTGTCAGTTTGCCTTCTGCTACTGAAATGTGGTAGACCCTTTTTTCTTTTTTTTTCCTCCTCTTTTTTTTAACTGAAATAGTAATTTATTTATTTATATTTTCCTCACCCAGCATTGTAAGCACTTCTTGAAAATTAATGTATCTTGATCAAGCAACCACAAACCTTGGCCTGAAACAGGACTTTCATATAATCTTACCAAAGCTTATGGGGTTTATTTTTTGAGTCTTTTTAGAACATTTTGCATTTAAGTGACCATCACAAGTGAGGTTCAGGCACTTAGATGGATACTCCAATGACTCAGTAGTCTTGAAAAGTTCAGCCTCCAACACAGTGTTGGCCTTTTTCTGGTAATAGTGAAAGGTTCAAGGTGGCTGAATTTGAAGCCACAGAAGCTGTGTGTGTATCTGTTGCTGACATTTTGTAGGACTATAAGATTTTGGAAAGCTGCAGTTTGTGTGGGGAAAGTAGTCGAAATTCTGGTTTGCTTAACTTGCTGCGCAGTCAATGTTTTGAAAGTCTATGCATTCTTGCATTTAGTCCAATAGATGTATTATGTTCATTTACAAACCCTTATGCATTCCGTATGTGATAATTATTTCTGTAAATGCTGCTTAACAAAAACCTTTCTACTTATCACAGTAGGACACTATAAACACTAGTATTTTTGACAACCTGATTTACGGACCTGCTTCTCAATGTTTCTGACTTTGTTCAGCATTACTTTTGCTGGGCATGATTCCAAAAAGAGTTAATTTTTTTTTTTCTTGTTTTGTAATCAAGACTAACGATATGATATCAGTTTGAAATATGCCAAATGACAGGTGTAAAAAAATTCTTCATAAATTAGAATTTGTGAAAGGATAATACTTTGCATAATCAGACGTCATTAGCTGACAAGTATCCTAATCCTGTTTTGTTACTTAAGCAAAATTGCTGTTAATTGCAAAGGCGTTTCATGTCTTCCAGTTAAGACAATTGAATTAGGGACTATGAATTTTAGTAATGATCAGAGATGCGCAATACCTGTTTTATTTTTGTCTTGTTTTTTGTTTCTTGTTGCTGTTGTTAGATAGGAGAAATAAAGAAATCATCTGGGCTATGAATTCAGGTTAGCTTGCAATTAAATTTTAAATATTTGGTGAAAAACAAATTGAAAAAATAGCTTACTCATCCAAGCAAATTTATGGGGGTTTTTTGTATAATTTATTTTTTTTTAAAGATGAACATGTTTTCCAACACTGACTTGGACTGAATACAAAATTCCTTTTAATTTTTCTAGATTAATCATCTAGGTATCTCAACATTTCTGTTTTAACTTCCTCATTAAGACTCGAGCTCAGCTACAAATACTTTGTAAAATGTTTGCATTCCACAATATGCAACTCTGTATTCAATAATTACTTTTACAGGAAGTGTGTTCAGCTCAGGTTATGTAGGTTTGTGGATATGTCCTTTGATAAATATGGAAAATTTTTTACTTTAAAATTCTGACTGATTTTAGTGAGTTTGTTTCTGTGTCCTCTTGGAACAACCTTATCTGTCTATGGCCCACAGTTTTAAAAAACTATCTGTGCTCCTAGCTTTACAAATTAAAAAAATAGGTTGACTGTAGGAGAGTGCATCTTATGAACTGCATCGGAAAAATAGATACTCCTTCTCTGATTTTTATATTCTTCACTAATTGACTATCATTAATCTTATAATATATTTCACATTAAGTTATCATATTAATAATAAAATTTTGTTTAATATTTGGACAAATATTCCCATATGTCAATATAGAAAATAAAAATAAGTAAGGAACATGTAAAATAGTATAGTTATCCTGATTTTTTTTCCGCAGTTAAGATTAATTTCATGGGAGTAAACTCTCAAGCAAATTAGTAGTTTACTTTAATTCGAGTACTTCATCATGTGCTTAAAGTGAAGCTCCAGCCTAGGTCCCCTGAAGGGTCACAAGTCCTGCCAGCAAGCCTACTCCAGCCTGGGCTCCCCTCTTCACCGAGCCAAAGCCTCCTTTGGGCTTCTTTGTGGAAGCAAATGAAGGACTGAAATATTCCTGTGCCTGGACACTGGAGAACCTTTTTTTTTTTTTTTTTTTTTTTTCCTGGCAGGCCTGGAAATTAGAGAGATTGTGAATGTCAGAGTGCACTAGCTCGTTGGTAATCAATCCATCAGCAAAATTGAGTTTGCCTGGAGTTATGTTCAGCTAGATAACAGAAGTTTTTAAAGTGCTAAGAACTGAGCTTTTAATGTCAGGGTTTGTCTTCATAAGCCATTCTCCATGCAGACATTCTGTATCCAGTGGATGCTCTGGTCAGGTGTGGTACTCACCATATGCTTTATTCCAAATGCTAGTGTGACTGATGTGGAGAATTCTTCAGAGAAGCTCCTCTTTCCAAGCAGTCTACTTCATTTATGCAATATCTCTAATATCTTCAACCATAATGTTTATATGTGTTGTAATAGAGTTTTTATATTTATTAGGAAAAAAAAAAAAAAAGAAAAAAGCTATTCTGCTTTTCCCAGATATGGTAGAAAATGCCTAAAATCATTAATTGTCAAAAAAAAAAAACAGCTGAGAATATTATGGAACTAGAAAAGGTATATGCATTTTGCAGTCCACTGTTGTTCAAGATACTAAAATGGCTATCCAACACATTTGGCTATAAAAACTATAAAAGGTCTACTGTTGAATTTACTAATGCATCAGATTACCAATACTTCACCCAGGTAAAAGAAAAAAGATTGATGATATGTAGACCTCATGAAAATAAACTTATATCAGCATATCTGTTCTTCCTTTTTAAGATGCCATTTATTTCCTTATTATGCTGGTAAGTACAGATTGTAACATATTTCAAATAGCGAACGGTTGAAGATACTGCATAATAGTGCTCTGGGTAAATGGAAGATTAATTTTTATTTCATGTGACTGCTGATGCTACTGGTAACAGAGGAAACAGTGGCTGGATAGGATAATCAGTGGATCTGCATTTTGTCTCATAGATGTAGACCTAGTTTGGAGATACAAACTTGTAAAAACATTAAATTTTACCCTGTAAACAGGAGTGAAAGAATCAGTCGAGATTCAGTGTATGTTGGGAGTGTGCCATACATCTTTGAAGTGTATACCTGCTTTTGCTGTTTATGTCATTCCCTATTACAGATGAGATTTTAAGATGCATATGCCAGAGCTGGAAAATGACAAATGGTTCATGTGGTTTCTCTCTTTCCTCTCGTACTGTCATAAAATGGTAGCAAGGAGAAAGGAGTTTAGAAGCTTTCTTACAGAACTAAAAGGTAGCAGGGCTTTGACTGCACTTAAGTGCTTGACAAAATTGAGGATGACAATCAGAAAACCTCAGGTGTCCTTGGGAATACAAACAGCAAGTATTGTTTACATGAGGAGAACTCTATATTACTGTTGACTACGGAATTATTACTCTTAAAATTGGTGAATCATCTTGTTAATGGAAACATAATACTGAAAGAGGAAAAGTACTTAATTACAGAAATCAGATTATATCATACTTGAACAAGTAAATAAGTAATATTCCTGGAAATATTTTTGTCTTGAATCGTGCACGAAATGCAGCCTTAAAAAAAAAAAAAAAAGGCTATTTGAATTCTTGATACAATAAAAAACAAGTGCAGTGAAAGCTGCTTTAACTTCCTTATTCTCAGTGTTAATTCTGTCCTTTTGCTATTGCTTTTTTTACAGCTCAGTTAATCCTTTTGCATGCTTGAAAGCAGAATGAGAATAAGGGAAAAGTATCTGATTTTTGCGGCTTATGTAGTATACCTGGAAGACCATTTGATTATTTCTTAATCTGTGTCTCCAAATAGGTAGTTTTAATGCTTCTGTTAACTTCCTTTCTTCACAGTGCATTCTTGCTTACTGACTGTGATTTGCAAAATGTAATGATGTTACAGAAAGTTAAGCACTGCTTCTTCAGTGCTTTTGGATATTGGAGTTGTATATGTGAATTAGCATATATACCACATGTGCTCTTAAAAGTTCAATTTACAGGCAAGGTAACATTTTGTTACAAATATATCCTCTGATTTTCTTTCTTCTTTTGGAGAATTGTTTAAAGCCTTCATTACGATGTACTTTTAGTACAGCTTCACTAACTGCTTTTTGGGATACAATATAAATGTACAGTTCCTGTGTCAATAGCTTTGCAGTTTATTTGATGCTTTGGTATTTAATAACTTGATAAAGTGGAAAAGTGAAGAGTTGTAGCCCCAGAATTTCTAACTAGAGATTACTGATATAATGGATTTCTGTTTGGAAGAGTAATTATAGTTGATAATTAAAACTGACTTTAAATAAGAGCCTAGTTAAGTATAAAAAATGTAAATGCAAACTGTGGAATTATAGTGAATACTGCTGAAATCATCACTTCATCTTTCTTTCACAATATCCTTCTCATTTTACAGGACACTTTAATATCTTTGGATTTCTTAGCTTCCCACTCACCTGCCCCTCTCTAAGCCTGTGGGACAGTCCTGTACAAAATTACTTAGAACATCAGCTTGCCCCACTGGAACCTCGTTTATTGGTTTGGGGTTTTTTTGCTAAAAATACCTTTGAAGCTGTGTTTATCTACCTATAGAGCTTATGCATAACTGTCACAGTACAAGGAAGATTAACTGATGTTTGTTCAGTGCTTTCTAAAATGTTAAAGTACTTTTAAAAACTCATTATCTAGCTCACTGTGAGATGTTATAACCATTAAGCACATGCACAGTGCCATATCTTCTGCAGCATGCTGTGGTATGCCATCAAGCATAGAAAAACTGCTGCTGTTCTCGGCATGTTCTTCTTTGGTAAGCCATGCTTTTCCTTATGAGCTACAGTGAATGCCACCACACCCAGAAAGTAGCTGCTGTCCCATGTTGTGTGTGCAGATGATGTACAAGTGATTAATAGAGTAGGTTTATGTCTGTGATGAAAGGGTTGGCTACCTGGAGTTTGTTTTGTAGCTAAGGTTGGGATTATGGTTTGCATGGCTGAGATCTGCAGTGGGTTAAATCTGGTTTCATAGCTTATCTTAAATTTAGCTTAGATTTTGGGTGACAGCACTTATGTGGCTAGTTAAGGCTTGATCTAACAGGGCAGCAAACTACTATTAATGCTGTGTCCGGAGGGGGAGGCAGATTTCAGGACTAATGTCAGCAGCACCTCCTGTTCATTGTTAGATTGACAGAAAGCGAGCAGCAGCTGAGCATGTTTGGATCTGAGTGTTAGTGACATGAGTTGCTGAATTGGTGTTAAGGCAGAGACCAAAGCTAGGATTTGTGCAGCAGAGGATGTTTTGCTAAAGTTGGAGGTATTCCAGAAAGAAAAGTTGAAGTATGCTTGGGCAGGATATGATTTATATGACTTGATTAGATTTAGGATTAAGACATTGTTGGTTGCAGTCTTGTTGCCTGTATTTCATCCAAGTCCAAGATACCTTTGCTGGGCTGAACCACAGTTGTAAACACATGTGCACATATACACAGTCACAGAATAATTTGTGGCAGCACAATCTGTATTACGTATCTTGTGGAATTATTTCTTTCCTGCTGAAGTATACATTTGAAACACATGTAGCACTGGCATTACAAAATTAAACACAGGAACTAATGTAATTGAATCCACTCCAGTTTAACTTCCTATTATGTAAGAATGGATTCCTTTCACTTGATTCTAACAATGATACACATAGGGAGAAATAAATTGAGTTAAAGGCATACAGCAATAAAATAGGAAATATAGAAGGAAAAAAAAAAAAGTGTGTGTGCATTTCTGCTTTTTTGTAAACAACGGCATCCCAGGCTGCGTGATTACAGTGCAGCCTTTGAAGATTTAGGTTGCATATTTTGAATTTCCTGGCATCTGTCAATCCCTGAACTGAGTTGGTAAAGCACAATTAAACCTTTAGGTGTATTGTCTTAAAAAAAGGTTGTGCTGACCAGATGAGAGGGATCACCTGCCTCAGTTTGCTGGCAACAACACTTCCCCTCAGGCAGCCAAGGATACAGTTGGCCACCTTTCCACAAGGACTCAGCATTGATTTCTGTTCAGCTTGCTGTCTTTCAGGGCCCCCAGATTCTTCTCCGCCCAGTTGCCTTGCAACTGTCAGCCACAAACCTGTACTGTGCA
The DNA here is from genome assembly GCF_037038585.1 of Patagioenas fasciata. Classification (NCBI taxonomy): domain Eukaryota; kingdom Metazoa; phylum Chordata; class Aves; order Columbiformes; family Columbidae; genus Patagioenas; species Patagioenas fasciata. The sequence goes on along the minus strand of NC_092522.1, from coordinate 91,939,411 downwards.
TGGGGTTATTCCTCCCCAGGGGTAAGATTTTGCATCTCCATTTGTGGCAACTCAAGATTCCTTTTGGCCAGTTTTTCCAGCCTGTTAAGGTCCATCTGAATGGTAGCACAAACATGTGGTGTGTCCATCACTCCTCCTGTTTTTGTATCATCTCCAAACTTGCTGAGTTTAGAGATGATAGGAAACTCTCATTGTCCAGGCTGTTCGTGAAGTTGTTCAACGGTACTGGTGCCAGTGTCAGCCCCTGGGGTGCCCTGTCAGTGAGTTGCCTCCAGATGGATTTTATACCTCTGATCACAACACTCTGAGACCAGCAGTTCAGACAGGTATCAGTTCACCTCACTGTCCACTTACCAAGCCTGTAAATCTATGGTGAGTACTCTCAATCACCATTTTGTCCATTATATGCCTGGAAATGGCTTCGAGGATTATTTGCTTCATCACCTGCCCAGCAATCAAGGTGAGGCCAACAGGCCTGTATTCCCCTGTGTGCTCCTTCTTGAAGACAGAGTGACTTCTATTATCTTCCAGTCCTCAGGAAACTCTCCTGATTGTCATGACTGTCCAACGATAATTGGGTGTCCTGACCATGACATTTGCCAGCTTCCTCAGCAATCACAGATGCATGCTGCCAGGTCCCGTGGACTTCTGTGTATCCAGTTTCTTTAACCTGATTTTTCTCCATTGCTTGTAAGTGTTCCTTATGCCAGACTTTCCCACTGGTCTCAGGGACATGGGTTTCGTCAAGACTGGTTTTACCAGTAAAGATCAAGGCAAGGAGAGCACTGTGTCTTTTGTCATCAGTTTCCTTGCCTTTCCTTGGATGTGTAGAATAGTTGGGAAGCTTGACAAACCTTTGTGTACGCTCATGTTAGAGATCATACATTCCTTCTGCTGCTGGGGCAGGTATAGTACTGCTGGTTTAGCAATGCAGAGGGAATGGGGAAACCACCAAGGATTACTGGGTCTTGTTTTACATCTAGAGCAGTTCTTGACACTTAGCAAGAGTGTCATCAGCATGGTGGTTCCTCCACTGTGATTAACCTCACTTCTGTGTCCATCCAGATATCACGAATTCTCATTGTCAAGTCTTTTCTGTCTGGTACCATTGTATTACTGCTAGATCATTGATGTTATCACACCTCCCTTCCAGTCACCTCAACCTCATCACAGGTGTCTTGCTTTTACTTCTGTCAGCCCTGGTTACCTATCAATTCCTGTCTGTCTTTCACAGACTTTTAGCTGAGGAGCCGGGAGGAGGCAGCACCAGACATCTGGGGCTAAAGGAGACAAGGAGCTTTTAAGATTGAAGACTCTTTCTCATTTAAAACTAAGAAGTAATTCTAGGTATTTACTGTTGGTTTGGTTTTTGGTTTTTTTTTTCACAAAAGTAAATGGTGTATGATTCCAGTTGGCATTTCCAAAATGGACAGCAAAATTTGAGTAGTGCTTTGAGCTTCTATCAAGTAAATGTATTGTTGAAAGATGGTATTTTACCGTCTGGTGAAAACAGAATAAATTTTCAGATATATCCTGTGAAAAGAATACTTACCTGTCTCAGTAACAAGACAAAAGAAACAACTTTCACACAACAAAATTCACCCACATTGTAGATCAGGTAGATGTTGAATATTAGTGGTTTCTGTCGTAAGAGCTTATTTTCATTTGTTTGTAAATTTTGGCAAATGTCAACCACACAGACTGAAACCTTTTTCTGTAGATGTCTGCCTCACCATTTTTGTATGTACTTTTCATTTTATTTTTGTTTCTGTGAGTTCATGTGTACAAGTTTAAAGAGAAGGGCATAATGTCCACAGCTTTCACAGAAGCCAGTGGGAGCTGTGCTTTGAATTATGCAGTTCTGTGTAATGCGGACGTTGTAAGATCATATCCTAGTCAGCCAAGATTGGTATGAGTGGCTACTTTGATTGTTAAAAAATTCTTTTGTAAAAGGATGAAAGCAAAACCTTTCTCAAGAAGTGATTGTGAACTTAAACTGATATTGGTAGTATGAATAGAATTACAGCCATGGTTGTCATTAAAAAAAAAAAAAAGTAGTAATAATTCTGTATTCAGAGCAGCGACTGAATGCTACACATTTTAAGTCCAGGCATATAACAAGGATAGATAAAGTACTGAATACTTTTTCTTCTAATTCAGCATCATCCATCCTCTACAATAACAGAAGCAAGTACCCTTACAAAAAAAAAAAAACAACACACCCACAACCATATAGGAAGTGATCACATAATTAAAACTGTAGGCATAAGATTGTCAAATTATGCTTATAATGTCATTGTATTAATTTAAAATTACCATTCCTAATAAAAAGCAGGTGGCTAGTAGTACATTAAGAAACTATATAAAATAAATGAGACAATTAATATGCAATATTAAAGAACATAGTCTGAATCATACACCTGAATTTCCTCAGTGTTTCCTGATTCTGCTAATGAATCCTTTGACAGCCTTTGCAGTATGTCCCGCTAGTTCATTCTACACGGTGGTTACTCAAGAGTTGTTCAGCACTACTTAGCTTAGAGGAAGGTGTGCTTTGATTAGTGTATGAGTTTAATGAATCAGCAGTTTACATCTATAAAATGAATTAATTATATGAAAGACAGTTCCTTCTAAACTATGCCAGTCTGTTTTTCTGGAGTGTAGATGCCACTGTAGAAAAAGTGGAGGAAATTAACGTTAAGGAAAAGTATAGAGCTGCTAAGACTTTCCTCGTGCATGGTTTAAGACGAATGAAAAGGACGAGGGTTTCTGCTCCCATAATGTTTTTAGAAGGACACATGGAGATTAAACTTCATACAGAATTCTCTTTTTTACGTAACAGTATTGTTATTTGCTATATGGCATCTTTAAAATGTAGTCATCTTATCTATATATTTGCTATACTAATCATCTTTAAAATGTAACTTTTGAAATTATGGAAGACTTAATATTTTGTCAAAATTTGTCCATTTTCCTTAAATAGTGTTGCCAAAAAGACCAAACTGTAAAAGGTGCTTCATGATGGGGAGTGTGGAATGTTGACCAACATTCATTACAATTATGCTATTATATAACTAGGCATGTTGTGCTATATAGAACCAGTAGATCAAAATTTCAAGAATATATAATGTCTACTAGAAATAATTTTTATTGGTAATTTTTGTTTTGTTTTTGTTTTTAAAGTTTTTGATCTATTTAAAACAACAGCAAATCATACTACAGGGCATTTTCATGTCTGGTAGGGAATTTGCATGGGATTCTTTGTGTGCGTGCTCAATATGTTTTAAGATATTGTTTACAAAATTTGAGTTTCCATAAAATAATATAGAAAAGAGAGGAGTGAGAGGGAAGAGCGGTTGTAATAGCTTTCTGAAACATGAAAAGTTGTTGTGCAAGGAGTAGTCCTTCTGACTCCTGGAGTGAACAAGAATAAATGTATTTGGTGATCAATGTTACGTATCAAACTTCTTTTAATTAAGATATTCAGGTGTGTTCACGATGAACATATTTTGGGCTGACCGACCTAAAGTCTCAGGGTGAGCACTGAGACTAGAACACTTAATGAACTTTTTCAGCCATAAATCTACTCTCCTATTTATATATTCTATTAACATCGATAATTACGTTCAAGGGAGGGAGAAGGAGACAAAACTCCACTGCAGTTTTGTTCTGCTTCTGAGTTTTGGAAGAAATTGAAGTGCTATTTTAATTAAATGTGCAGATGCTAGTTTTGTGGGGATTGGCATAATGAGGATTTAATAATTAATGCTGGTAGGTCAGGAAAGAGGTTTTACAGAAAATTTACAAAATTCAACTCATTTTAGAAAATTACTAACACGTTCCACAGTCAGGATTTCAAAGTGCAGAAGGTTAAAACTCTCTTCTTCAGGAAGTAATAAAAATTCAGGATGTAGATTAGATGTGTCCTGGCAGGGATTTCTAGCGGGTATATTTTTTGCGCAGAAGTGACTGGTTTGCGTCAGAGGAAGTCTCTTGGGGTTTTCGCATTTGGAGTCCTGTGAATTCTATATTTCTTAGGCAGATTACTTTTGATGTCCCTGCTTATAGTCAGTATTCACTGTAACACCTGTGTATAATATATTTTATCTATAAAGATGGAGAAAATGATAATTTTAAGAGAGGTCTTGAAAACTGGGAGAAAAATGCAGCTGAAGACTGGACTGCACCATTGATCAAGACCTTACACGGTCCTTGTGCTTCATTACAGTGGCGCTGTGCATTTGTATAAGGATCTGAATAATGAGTTGCTTACAGCTGTATTCACTTGAATAGCATTTCAAATAATATGTATCGTTCTGGGTTGTTTTATGCTAATGACAAAATTAATAATATTCAAGAGTCCTTTTGCTCATTTTTAAATATTTCTATTTATCATAAGAGCTGTTCTTCAAAATGTATTTTAGCATACATTTCAATTTTAGAACATACATCTTAACTTCCCTGCAAACAATTTTAAATGCATTTGAAAGTAAAATTATGTTATTGATTCATAGATTCTGAGGTCAGATGAAGTCATTTAGTTCAAGCTCCTTTCTGTACAGGCAATAAATTTTTCCAGAAGTACTGAAAGCTGTTATTGATTCTCTTCATTTTTTACAATGATTCTTCTCTTCCTTCTTTAATAATAGCTTGTGATTTTTTGCCCTCTATCTGAGCTTTATTGCCTAGAATTAAGTAATAGTTTAAGAAAAAAAAAAGTCCTGATCAAGGCTGATAGAATAAAATGAAATGGTAGTACAGCTGCATGAAGTTCTATAGTGCTATACGTAAAAATATGTAGTAAGCTAGGTAAGTTATGAATGAAGAGTATGTAATTGTTCAAGCAACTGGTTTCATGTTGAATCAACCTGAATTGATAATATTATCTAAATATTGCGGGTTTTTGTTATTAATTATGTATTTATTAAAATATTTGAGAAAAAAAATCCATCTGGTGGAAACAACATTTTTACTAGAACTCATTTGAAAGAAACATTACAAAGGCCTAGAATACTCCGAAATTTTAATTATCTGTTAAGATAGTTAGGAGTTATCCAGTCTTGAATGTGTTGTGGTCTGATAGCATTCTGTGTGCTGCTAGTCCTGTTTTAACTCAAAAAACACATCCAGAGCCTGTTGGAATGGCTAGAGGACTCAATTTTTCAGTCAAATTGCATTAAACCTTTGGACATAGAATATGCTAGTATTATACGGGTGCTGAGTTTCGGTACTTTTTGGGTACTTTTAAAGTAATTGAAGAAGTATTTAAGTCAAGAATTGAGATTTTGTTTACACAAGTGTAATTGAGTTTCCTATTATCTAGAATTTATAATTTTTTCTTCTACTTCACACAATCCATATTTTGTATTCAGTAATTTTTATTGTGGCATGTAAGACATGGTTTGATCAAATTTTGTTGTTTGTGAAACGTGAGCTCTTAAATAATGCTACTTGCACTTATCAGTGATGTCTGCCATGCTTGTCTCTCCTACATGATGCTCTGAAATATGGTTCTCTACATCTGTCTATTTATTGAAAGGGAGTAAGTACCATATTTAGCAGACCTGAAGTACTGTATTTGCATTTTCAAACTTATGGGCCACTTCTGTTATGATTCCTGTAAAAAGTCAACAGTTACAGTAATACATATTCAGGAACAAATACAAATGTCTGGTTTGAAGAGAGAAGAACAAACCTTAATAGTGTAAGTTGTCTCTACTATTTTGCAGTAATTTTCATGTCATCTGTATTTGCTTTCTTTGATTCCTCTTGTTTGAACAGTTTTAAATTGCAGCATAAGAAATTCAAAGAAGAAATTGAGTGGAGATTTTTAGGGATTATCAGGTTATAAAAAATAAGGTATTTGAGACTGGTCCAGCAATTCAGATTTATTTCTTCTTAACAGTGTTGGAATGGGGAAGAAAATTTATGGTGTTAATGCAACACCCCAAAAGATGTAGCCAAAATAAGCTGTACTAACCATAGCAAAGATGAAAAATACGTGTCATACTTACCATGGCAAATCTTTTTTTCTTTCTGGTGACAGGCAAAGCAACTAGTGGGGGGGTCTTGTTTTTCTGTATGAGCTTGGCACTTCATGAGTCTTGGGTCCTGTGGGACAGCACAGAACTTTTTTCTGTGTTGAGGCATATTGATTTAATTGCTCTTGTGGTATATTAATGGTCTGCAAGAGCAGCAATGAAAAAATTTCTTATCAAATTGTGACTGTTTCTATCACTGGCAAATGAAAAACTATTTTTTATTCAGAAACCTGAATAGTTAAATGTAAAAGCATTGCATCTGAAAACCAAACTCAGATATAGGCAGCCAGTTGCAGTTGACATATTTCTAACAAGACCTTGAGGGCTTTGTTGCTGTAGGGAAATACTGCAATTAATGTGAAATCTAGTAAGTGCACGTCTCTCCTCTAAGTTAATAAATAAAACATAGATGGGTTTTATTAGCTGCCAATTGTATTCAGAAACACAGGCAGTGAACTGTGATACTTAAAATAAATTGGCATCTTACAAATACTATTTGAGAAATAATTATAGTCCCTGAAATGATTAGCCATAATAATAAATTTTACTTTTCCCCTTCTTCATGTTATTTTAAAATTAACTAACTATAAAAATTAAACTATGATTTTGTGATTTAATCAAGTATCTGTTGGTGCCAAGATCTTTGTGGTGTAGAGGAAAGGTCTCCTTCCTTTGATATGCTTTATTTGCAGTCCAAACTATTAAATATTATGTTTGTATTGAACATAACACTTTTTGAACAGGAAACTTTGTGTTCTGTAATATTCAGCATGAACATAGGAGACAGAACTGTGCTCCAGTTAATTAATAACTGTACAAGCGTAAAGGAAATTCCATAGCAGACAGGCCCTATTGCCTTTCTGGCAAATGAAATATCCTGTTGAAATAGATCTTCTAAGCAGTGATCTAGGCCTTAATATACATGTTTGATATTTTAATATGGGTCTTGACGTATATTAATTGTGAGAAATACTACAAAGGTTCTCTGGAAAGAACTTGATACCTTCTGTTAATAAAGTATTAGGCTGTTGCAGATGATGTTCCGGTCACAATATCATATAGAATAGAAATGTCCTTTTCTTCTTCCACTTTAGAATTGGAGGAGAAACCACTATTTCTGGTTTATTTCCGTAACTACTTTGCATAACTACTAATTTTCTGTGGTTTTACTTTTTTCCTAACACGTTTTAAAGTTATTACTTTTTTTCTTTAATTCTACTACCTATATTCTGTGATCCCTTTAGCTTTTGTCATCATTTACTTGTGTTATAGTTTTTTACCTTACCTTACCTTCGGTGCCATTAATTGCCTCTTTTTCTGTTCCCTTCATATAGATTATTTAATGTTTAATCAGTGCTTTCACATTTTCTTCTAATGGGTTCATTTTTACATCAGCATACTTTGTAATGTTGATACTTGAAAAATTCAGCTTACAAGGAAAAATAATGACATTCGTAGTTTATCATCTTTAAGATAAAGCTGTGTATCTTTCTGAAAGACAATTAAATTTGTTTTCTGGGGAAAACTACGTGATTTTTTTCTTTGAACTTTCAAATCAAGCAGTGTGGTCTTTGTGGTCCCCTCTAGATTTAAAATTGAAGGCTCTGTAAAATCATCATACTACATTATTTAATACTTTCAGATATATGATCACCAAGAACTTGGAATTCTTTTTTCAGGGTGGGCTGGTGAGTCACTGTCACTGTCCATTTGGCGTTTTGCTGTCAGCCAGGTTTTGCTACCTTTCTCACAGCTTTTTGCAGCTCTGTCAACTTTGCATTTTTAATAAATGTTCCCTGTCATTTCACTGCATGATTTGCTCTAAGACTGTTGATTTTCCTAGTTTCAGAGCTTCTTAGTTTTGATTATGTTTACAGCTAAACTACTATTAATCTTATGGTTTTAAAATATTTATAATTTTATCTTGTATGATTCTCGATTTAAAAAAACAACATAAATTCTTTGAACTGTAAGACTAAGTGCTAATTTACAGAGGGCCACAACTGAAAAAAAAACAAAACAAAACACAATTTGTGCCGAGTTCCCAGTGTGAAATCTTTTAGCAAGCTCCTGGTACAGTGCTGGGAAAGAGGTGAATATTTCAGCAATTGGATACAATTGGATGGGAGACAGCTATTCTAAGAAGTAGGAAAAGTTAAATACATTGTTTTTTCTTTTTTTTTTTTTTTTGTGCAACTTACCTGTAGCGTTGCAATTTATAAACCCAAAGCGGTTTCCTTAGTTTAAGCACCTGAATCTTTTATTTCAAGTTGGAAATGGGAAGGAAATTTGCATATGTCCTTTTAAATGAAGTCAGTGTGTACCATTGCTTCTGCTATTCCATTTTCTTACAGGGAATTACTTTCTTAGGAAATTATAGATATGTACAGCCTAATCAGTGATTTAGACTAACAGATTGCAGTGTTCTTCACAGCTTACTAAATTCTCTATTATACTACTTGAAATACCGCTTATATAATATTCACATTTGATTAACAAGCACATCAAAAACAGTTTGGGACTAAACAAGGAATGTGATTCATAGAAAACACTTGTCTCTTGTGTCACTTTCCACAACACTTGGACAACATACAAGGATTAGCAGCATAGTGTGACTCTAGTCTGACACATTATGTTTTTCCAGTCTTGCTAAATCATGGTTTCCACATCAAAGCTACATTTAAGTATTACCCTTATGCTAAGCTTCTTATAGGTCATTTATGTTTGTATTACATTTACTCATCTTTCCTTTTGTTTGCTTACACACACCGTTAACATCCAGAGTTCCTGCTGACAATAGACTATCAGATTTGCATTAGTCTTTTAAGCATCTGTGTCACTATATTCTAGTGTTGCTACTGTCGTGCTACATCTTCCTAAAGCAATTCTGAACACGATTGTCTGTAGCAAATACTGCAGCTACTGGCATAATCACTGTAGTTGAATTACTAAACTTTTTCAAAGAGACTTGCACAGAGTCAAAATAAACCTAAAAAATGTACCTGTGTTCCTCTGGAATTTTTCCCCCCAGTCAGTGACTGTCGTCTCAAAGGTTTGTAATATAAAATGCAAGGGGAGCATTCCAAATGAACAAGTCATTGACTGCTATTCAAAACTGCTTACAAACATGAATATTATAAAAACTAGTAGAATGGCAATTGCAGTCTCTGTAGAATATTAACGTGCTACTTTGCATTAAGTCGGCCTTTGTTATGAGTTCATTTTATAGGTGGGCCAGTATAGATTGTTTTCAATATGGAATATGACATGCAGTGGTATTAAGAAAATCTAGTTGCACATATTGCCATCTCTTAATATGCAATTAAGTACAGTTTTAAATCCTAAGATTAATCATACTGCATGCAAGAGCAGCAAATTAAAAACCACTCTGAGTAGTTTGTCATTATTCTTTCATCAAGTAGTGTAGCAAGCTGGTGCTACCTATTGTAGATCTAAATTTTGAAGATTGCAGTTAGTGTAATTTTTATTCATAATTGTAAGGAATGATTATTTTGTTTAACCCTTAAGAGTGAGTTCTTTAAATTCTATTTCACACCATTTATCAAATACAGAAAATAGATTCTTAGCTATTGTTTCCATGCAGAGCAACTGTTCTAAAATATTATTAGGATTATGAGATAAACTGGTCAAGATATAGATGATGAGTTGTAGCAGATTTGGTCATGTCATAATGTCTTCTCAGAAAACAGATAACAGAATAGAAAGGGTTTGGATGAAACCAACAGATGTAGAAACTTGTGAGAGAAAGATTGTGATTTAAAGAGGAAACAAATCAAGATTACAACAGAACTATAAACCAGTATATGATGCAAAGAAGATAAACTAAGTATTTTTCTACCCTTTATCATTATGGAAGAACTAGATGGCATTGAAATTTGAAGGTAAAAAAAACTTGCCTCTGAGAAAGACACATTTGTTCAAAGGTAATATCTAGTATATTTTCTTCCCTGATCTTCAGATCCTGCGTGGAAACTTTCTAGCTGCCCTCTCTGTGTGGGATATTCCATGAAAATTCTTGTCATGTGAGCTAATTCTCTGCCATATTTTTTCTTCTCTGCTTTATCCTTTTGCTTTGGACTATTGCTCCCATTTCAGATGTGTTTTTCTCTGAGGCAGTAATTTTCAGCCAATACTTTGTACTTCTCTGAAGATCCACATCTGATGGATCCTAAAGGGTGAGTAAGAAGAGTAGATTGGGGAAATACAGTGATTCTAACCTTTATCTTGTTCTCAGAAATTGTCATTAGAACATACTGCAATTTATACAAGGAGTCCTAAATGTGCTAAAAAATTCAAAAACTGCAATTGCTTCTTGAAAACCCTCACTCAGTGTTTTTGGGTGTTTCCAAAGCTGTTTTAGTTTTTTAGAAGGAAAATGGGGCACCTGGTAGCAAGGATGGGAAGACCAGACATGAGTAGAATAACCTTCAAAGAGCAGTTACTTTTAGGAACAATGCATGTGGATTACTTCCATAAAAATATTTTAAGAGTTACCCACCTGATCTGTTACTTTTTTCTGGTACAAATGTGGTGAAAAAAAGCATTGGTTCAGGAAGAATGTTCTGTTGTCTATCTGACTCTACCTACAATTACAGTCTTGCTAATAGTTGAATATATTTCTCCTTTTTGTCTATTGTGCACTTTTGATTGACGGTAAGGCTGTGTTTTATGTCAAGCAGTATGAAGTTCAAAGAGAACTGTGAAATAAAAGATGTTTGTCCCAAACAATGATGATTGCCAACTGATGAGTGAAGAACACAGAAAGCTGACTTTCCAAGTTCTACTAGCTTTTATCAACATTAGGAAGAAATTCACAAAGCTTTGTGCAATTGCTACTGTTAGTGACTTTGTCAGTTAGCTCTAATACAGCCAAAGAAAAGCAGCAAAAGCCATTGACTTTATCCAGAAGGAAGTCTTCAATCTCATGTTTCAACACCTGCAGAAGATGCATATACTCTGTCTGGCATCACTACCATTCTTGGTATTCCAAGGTCATAGTGTATCAGGAGAATTACCCTTGGAACTGCTTCAGTTCTTTCATCCCATCTCAGTTTAGATCAGCTGGCTTGGGAATTTGGCAGAATATAGAAGTTGCTTTGTCTTCAGACTTGTGATGCTCCTCATGATGCCACAACTGACTTGCTTTTGTGAATTCTGCCCTCTCACAAGGATGGGGATTCTGCCTCTTACTCTCTCAAACATCCTTCCTCTTTTCAGTTGTTTGCTAAGTGTGTGCATGGGAGAAGCAGCACCCTTCAAATACTCCTTAGAGACTCGGCTAAAACTGCAACTCGGCCTTCCAAAAAGTTAGTTGTCATCTTCATGAAAATCATAAGAGGGATTATCTCACAGTCGAACATGTGTATACTCTGTTTGCTTCTGGGAGGAGTCTACATTTTTTTTCCCAGTTTGATCCTTGAGGTCTTTGAGCCAGTCATTCAGTTTGGGTGATTTGATCATAAGATCCCTATACATCCTTTTGGAGAATACAGCTGTTGTCATCAGATGTTGGCCAGAATATTTCTCTGTTAATAAGGCCATTTTAGATCTGGCAAAGTCATTATAAAATTCTCCAGTTTCAGCCTATCTAATGAATAGATAAATTAAAAACAAACAAACAAACAAAAAACAAAACAAAACCAACAACAGCAGAAACCAAACATGAATTGGTTGACTTTTCATGTGGTTCGGATTGGGGAGGGGGGTACTTCTGTTACTGAATGTGAACTAGGTGATGGATGAAAATATAAAACAGTAAAGTTATGAAGATAGCACCTGGAAGCATGACAGTGGAATTACAAAGAAGTTACACTTATTTGCATCGTCAGTTTCTCCAGCTAGTTATCAAGCTGCCTATAAAAATTCTAAGTTCTGCATAAAATACACAATATTAAGGAAGAGAGATCATCCCATAACAAAACCAAATGGGAAATTAAGTGTTTGCAGACTGCAAACCTTAAAAACTTTTCTAAAACAATGGCTGATATAGTATAGGAGAACCCGAATTTGATTTAAATGAGTTAAATTCGATAGCAGAAACAGTCACAGCATGAGTTCCTTATTGGCTAATTTGCTGTCATCAGGGAGACTTGAAGGAATGTATTGTATGGCTGCCTTAAAGCCATTAAACTGTAGCAGTGCTCTTGTTCTTATTTGTTCATAGTCTGCGAATTGCTGTATTATCCTAGAAGTTTTCCCTCTAGTGTAGTGTACATGTTCTCTACAGTAGCACTGATAGCAATGGAACGTACAAAAGCTCAGATTCAGGATAGTGACATTATTCTAATACGGTAAGTTTGAGCATTAAAATGAGTCTTCTTTTCTTTTGCAGATGATGTCTTTCACTGGTTAATAATGTTATTATTACTATGCCAGATAGGTTGGACCTTCTAATAACTAGAAACTGGCTGGGAGTCAGTTACAGCATAACAAAGAAGATCTCTGCACCTTAATTTTGATAGGATTTGATTTTGTTACTTCCCTTTTCTTTTAATGAGTCAGTCTGTAATGATTTCCTGTCATTTTTTTGTTAGTTATTTCCTGCACTCATCTGAAATTATTTTGAAGATCTAAGTGGCCTGTGTATTCAGTATGATTTGTTAATAAGATATTTTAATCTCTTTCACAGTGGTTTTAATCCTACCTAGCAAATTAGGCAATTATGTTAAATTGCATTAGGTATACAGCATTATATCTGTTTAAAGTAGCAAAGAGAAAAGAGGAATACTGTTGTGCTTACTAATGCCACCTAAAGACAGGCTGTTATGTTCTTGCATGTATTGCCTACTGATAATTATTACATAGAATTAGCTGATTGGAAATAGCCTTGTGCATATTATGGAGTAGCAGATATTTTTCTTTATTACCTCTGGTCCACAATTAGGAAGATACTTGATTTCTTGTTCCAGAGTATTTAATAAAAAAAATAAAAAATTTAAAAAAAAAGAAACAAACAAACAAAAACAAGCAAACAAATCTGTCTCAAACCGAAAGTCTAGCCGTTCTCTGAAATGTTGGAATTTTTCTAGTCTTTGTAGGACAAATTTTTAATAAATATCATACTATATCTAACACCGCATACTGATTGCACAGAAAATCTGACATTAGCATTGCATTTTGCATACTGTATGCTCATTTAGTAATCGGCAAGTACTGTGACACCTGCAGAGAAACAGAATCATCTCTGAGAATCTGTTCTGAATGTCATTTTCCTTAGTCCTTTTAGTACAGTGCTACTTGTTTTACACAAAAGGTCATGTGCTGTCTTAATGGTGGTGTGGATTAGGGACTGTTTTCTGTAACCTTCTTAAAACTGTATTAAGCTCTGAAATTGTTTAGGTAAGTATAATATTCTAATCACATAGATTCTATAGAAGCAGCTTGCAGTGTTTTAAATTCTGCTATTCCAGTCCCCTTCAAAACGCCCATAGTTTTGTAAAGAATGTAAAGAGATTTGTATCTTTTCCTTTGGTTTGCAGATTTGATTATTTTCTACTCTTTGATTTTTCTTATTATTTATCTATTTTTTCCTGAGACCATGTTCTTGTGGGAAGCCCAAATCAAATTTTAAAAGTTGTCTTTTGTTCAGATTCAGAATTCAGAGACATTAAGAGCAAAATAATTTGTGGTGACTGATGAAATCAACCTCCTGTGTATTTGAGATTCTTGTGGTTTCACTCATGACCCAGAATATGATCATGCCACTGGGACACTTTATCTTACCTTCTGTTTTCCTGCAATGAGTGAGGGGAAAAATGAAGAGAAAGAAGGATGGAAGGAGGGGACAGCAGGGAAAATGAATGGGAGAGCAGGTTGTAACTGCTAAGGAAGACTAAGGAGAGGTTTTCAGATATAACTCACCTAATATTATGTCTGGTTCAGGCCATTAGAGGATGTAATGACCTTAGTTGAAAAGTGGATTTCAACTCTTTCTACAAAATTCAGTTCCATCAAGTGCAAGTATGTTCTTGACTTCCAGTGATATCGCAGACTGACACATTGTTCTGTTGCTCCAGTTGTCTGCTATTCACTGCCTGGTTTGTGTTTTCTGATACCATGACATTATTTTTATGCAGCTATCATACCGTGTTCCTGTGAATTACAATCTGTTTCTGGAAACTTTAGTTTACTGTCATCAGGGTCCCATATGGGTCCCTGCAGGTATATTAATGTCAGCATTGTGTAAGAGGTCTACAAGACACCTCAGTCATTTGCCTAAAACACTGTATTTTAGGTTTCTCGATGCAAATGCTGTTTCATTGGGCTTTTTTCAGATCTTTTTGACTTTGAATGTACTTTGAACTCCAATCAGGCTGTTGTTTCTAATTGTTTCTTGAATTGATGTTTCTGCTTCAAACTTAGTTGCTTTAAACTTCTTTGACATCTCTGTAGTTCGGGTGCAATAGTCTCCTTTCAGGAGAACTCAGTGCAATAGAGTGCACTTCTGGTCATTTTTAGCTTTGTTGTTCTTAGGTCTTTGGCTTAGCACAACCATTTGATAAAATTATCTGTACTTTGGTAGGGTACCCAGCTCTTACATATCCAACTCAACTGCAGAACATTATCTTTCCAACAGATTCTATGAAGGTTAAATGAGTCTGTACTTCTCCACTACTTGTCAATTCTAGGTAGTCTTACTGAGCTGTGTTGAAGGTTTAGCATAAGAAATGGTACCAAAGAATGAAAAATCATGTGCTTCTCTTCCTAAATTTTCTTCAGCTTTCTTCTAGGTCATTTCAAACCCTGACATTTCCAGATTCATCATTGCTCTATGTCATCTTGGTAGCACAAGTAATGAGACCTGTTGTAAATGACTGCGTGCTTGCTGAAAATTGTGGTGCTATACATCCAAATTCTAGCTTACTTATGCACTCTCCAAAATCTTTTCCTACAGTTAAGACTGGTTGTGCCATTGCCAGCTGACACACTTGAGATTTTCAGAACAATCCAGATGCCAAGTTTGGCCATGCACAGACTGTGACTTGCATAACAGTGGACTTTGCCCAAACTACTTGAGTGGGAGTCAGGCTATCCCAGATTTAAGTATAGGAAGCCGTTGGACTTGTGTTTGCTTGGTATGACCTAGTATGTTTCACCAAATAAAAATGCTCAGATCACAGATCTTTCTTCAATAATTCTTCCATGATCAGATGATCATAGCTTTTAGTACTATAAGCATTTTCCTTTACATAATCCTTCCTGTATAGTTCTAACTTTTCTGCTTCAAAAGTGAAAGAAAATCTAGTTGGCTTCTGATGGTAAGTTTATAGTTTAATGCCTTTCAAGTTTACTTTGCTTTTTTGTGTTTTTCCAGGGTGCTGCAATTTTCACACAAACTGCAGATTATTTTTGGTTTCAAAAGGATCTTTCTAAATGTACCTGTCTTTAGAGTATCTCCTGGCATGATGGATTTTAGAGAGCCAATCTTGATCTGTGTTTCACTGCTTTCCAGCACTGATTTCATTGTGACACTCACAAGCTCTAAACTGCTGCTCTGATGCTCTTAAAAACCTGTGCTACTGTGCTGCTGTAGCATTTGAAGGAAAGAAAAAAGAAAAAAAAAAGTGAAAATGTCTAGAAAACTACTGGTTTGGGGTTTTCCAGAAGAGTATAATGGAAAATAAATGGAGGAGTAAAATTTCAAAGAGAAGCTGTATTTTCTCACAGTCATACTCATTGAGTTTCTGTAAAGCCTAAAAAGATTGTAGGAAGCAATCTGTTCCATTTTCTGTTTTGTCATGTTTTAGTCAAAGGACTAATTGCTTCTAAAATCAAGCTTTACAGCATGTATATAAACTTTTAGATACACTGTGATGTACTTATGACTTCAGTGTGTGCTGATTTTGTCTGGGACAGAGTTAATTCTCTTCATAGTAGCTAGTATGGGGCTATGTTTTGGATTTGTGCTGGAAACAGTGTTGATAACACAGGGATGTTTTAGTTATTGCTGAGCAGTGCTTACACTGAGTCAAGGCCTGTTCTGCACCTCACAACACCCCACCAGTGAGAAGGCTGGGGGTGCACAAGAAACTGGAAGGAGACAGATGAGACAGCTGACCCCAACTGACGCCAGGGATGTTTCTTACCGTATACCGTCACACTCAGCATATAAAACTGGGTGAAGAATGAAAGGGAGGACATTGAGAGTAATGGAGTTTGTCTTCCCAAGTAACCATTATGTGTGATGGAAGCCGGCTTTCCTGGAGATGGCTGCATGGGAAGCAGTGAATGAATTCTTTGGTTTGCTTTGCTTGCATGTGTGACTTTTGCTTTACTTTTTAAACTGCTTTTATCTCAACCCACCTGTTTTCTCACTTTGACTCTCGTGATTCTTGCCCCTATCCCATTCTAGGGGGAGTACGTGAGCAGCTGTGTGATGCTTAGTTGCCTGCTGGGGTTAAACCATGACACGTAATTTATATTTTGTGTGATTTTCAATTAAGTATTTTGCTTCTGTAATTTCTCACATATTTAAGCTGAATAAACAACATTATCATGTTCTTAAATTCTTTTAAGCCACTCAAGATTTCTTCTACATACATAGTCCACATAGTTTTAAATTAATTAAATAAGAAAGTAGCACTACTTGTCTATCCTGTCTAATTTTTACGAAATTGATATGTTTTAGGCAGATGTTAGAGTAATGGAAACACCATATTTTGCTGTCTTGTTTCATAGTAATATCTAAGGGAAATATCCATTTTAGGCAACTGGCTTGTGGCAACATTAGGAAAATATTTATATTGCATATTAACATAAAGATTTTTTCTGTACAATAAAATGTAATTTTTTTTCCAAAACAAGAGGAAGGATAAGTAGATAAAAACAACACTACTTCCTAAACCAAAGGCAATGGTTGGTTTGGTTGAACATTGCCTTGAACGATTATACAATATTCAGCCTCTATGGAAGAGGAAAAAGAAGGAAACCTGTCTTCCTTAGCATTATCCTTTCTTTTTTATGAAAAGTATACAGGGACTTTGATTTATTGGGTGAAAGTGATTCAGAAAGCAGATGTTACTTTTTTTCTTACAAATCTTAGGCTTGTGTTCCAACAAGCTTTGTCCTTTTCCTCACACAGGACAGTGCCTGGGATCACTCCTCTTGCTCTTTTTTAGATATTTTTATTTTGTCTTATTTTTCATGGATTTTCTCTTTTCTTTTGCAGCGGATAAACACAAGCTTTGAGTACATAATGTGTTTTCAGTTAGTCCAAAACTCCGTAGATTTCTCTGTGATTCTGAACCTGGAGTGGTGGATTCTCTGGCTTTGTGGGAAGGACTGAAGTCTCTGAAACTGAAGTAGTTTGTGCTGTGTATAGAGCCATTGGTTGCTGGCTTCCAGATCTGAAAACAAGCTTTACTTTGCCTGGGAAAGGGACGGGCATTTTCTTCTCTGAAGGAATGTAATGGTCATAGTGGGAAGGGCAGCAAAGTAGACTTGGAGATAGAAGACAAGAATGGCCATGCTGTTGGACCAGAGGTCAAATATTCTGCTTCTGACAGTTGTTAAAACAGAGGTTCAGGGATGAGTTTGGAGAAGTTTCCAGGAATGTTCCCCCAGTCTCCAGCAATTTGGTGTAAGGTGGAAGGTGATATTTCACATGTGTGTCAGTGGATTTCCCTATCATAGGGCTGTTTCCTTTCACCCCATGCACGTGTTCAGCTTTCACAGTATCCTGTGGCAAGCAGTTTAAATCCATGTTGTATGATAACCTATTGCTTTGGTTTGATTTCAGAGCAGCCATCTGCCACCTGCTAGTTTTGTTTGATGCGTTCAATCTCTAGTATTGGAAGAGATGATTTTAGTAAATCAAGCTGAATGTGAGGCAAGGTTATCATACTTTTAGGGAAAAAAAAATGCCTATGAGTTGAAAAGCATATTCAAAAGCTTCTTTTAAAAAATGAATTAATCATGATTAAGTACTAATAAAGATGTATCTTGCATTACTGTCAGGATTGTGGGTTTTTTACAGCCATTTAAGTAAAACGAGGGCTGTTTATTTTCAGTACTTCTGTGTGTTTTCTGAAGATATGGAAACTTCTGTCAATAAGTCATTTGAAACTAATATAGCTGTATTTTTCAGCAATCCATTGCTTTCCGATGCGATTTTAATTAATAGACTTTTTATTGTTGTTGTTACTCAAAACTTAATTTTAATAACTTAGTGTCATTCTTTAGCTATAAAAATGTTATATGTGTGATGTTTACTTTCAAGATTCACTTAGATTACTAGAATTGCTGTATACTTTATGACATTTCTTATGTCAGCAAACAACGTCTATTGTTGTAATGATACAGTTATTGTATATGGTATTCCTACACTTGCTTGTGGTAAACGAAAGAAACACACATCAGACAATGAAATGATGTTATGAATGTGTTACCTCTCGCCTTTTTACCAAAACCAGAAGGTTGATGTGTGTAAGACTGACCCAGGGAACTGAGTGGAAACCCTGAAGGACAGACAAGTCTGCCTGTGAACAGAACCAAGTTCTGTCTAGGAAGGCCCATTCAAACATCAGCTACAATCAAAGCACCGTAGGGTTTTTGGTCAGGAGGGCCTTCCTTACCACTTTTAAGGGCACTTGAAAAAAAGAATATGAGAGCTCCTTTCTGTCCTACTCCTTGCTTTTCTTATGGGCAGCAGCTACTAAATGGGGAAAATGATGGGTTGACAAGTTTATATTCTTCCTCCTTTTTTGACTTTTTCTGATGTGTTAGAATAACTTCGATGTGATACTTGACCTTCTAGTTATAAAATCTGGATGTTAATGTGCTGGGGCCTTAGTCTCTGTCATTGTCTCAGTTTCCACTAGTAATTAGCAGCTTATTGATGACCACTTCTGTATTATCATCCATCTCCTGTCCTTTGAATCCCTGAAAACTAAACAGAACATGGATAGAGAAATAGAACTCCCAAAAGTACTCTGAAGATGGGGTGGAAAGTGAGGCAGAACAATGTGGTACAGTCTGTTGTCAGGTTTTAATGGCTAATTGGAGTCAAAAGTCATTGTGAATTGTATTTAAGACACCATTTTGGAGGGAAGCACACATCTGAGGGAGCTAAAACCAGGGGAATTTGCTTCAGAGTTGAATTGACAAGCCTCTTTCGTCTCCCACAGTTCTGTTTTCCTGAGTTTACAGGAATGGAGACAACAGAAAAAAAAACAACAAACAAACACTTTCTCTACTACTTAAGTGTTCAAAACTGAAAAAGATCTGTTAAATTGTTAATTATTTTTGTTTGTCTCTTTCTCTGTTTTCCCTGATGCTGAATTTGCATGCCACTGTCTGGTCTAGAACTTTACTCTTTTTTTAATTAGAAATATGCTTAAGTAGCCCATTTGATTTGAAAGGACCATAGTATGATACTTTCATAATCTTTATTTCAGATGTTTTTCGGGGGAGGGGCGTGGAGAGAAGGACTTCAGCTTGTAAAGACTTGATTTTTTTTTTTTTTTTTTTAATTGTAGAATAGATTTCAAAAATAACATATATGACAATAGTGATAGTTGAAAATTATGCTTCATAGATTGGAGTAAAATATGCTTATAAATTCCCATTATTCCAAGAAGGTTCATACATTAATTTTTCAGTTGTTCTCTCCAAATGAGATTTCTTAGTGGCTCATATTTTCGCTCTTTTTAACAGGATAACAGGGAGTAGAATTTATTTTTTAAAGCTTTCTGTGTCTTTGTTATGTTATTTTTGAGGCAGTTGTTATGATTCTTACTCCAAAATGGAAGCTTGAATGCTCTACTGCTGGTATATTTAATTTCTTACAATATACTGTGGGAATCATATTGCTAGAGAAGAGTAATATTGCTTAAGATGACTTGGGAATTTCTTGTAATTCCATGTGTCATATTAAGGGCTCCTAACAGATGACCCTGCTAAATAATATGTGGAAGAGACACGATGCACAGGTGTCTCAGGGATAAGCATCTCCCCCTTGGGTGACAGAATTTAAAGTGCTCATTCTCTTCACTATCAAAAGTATTTTCCAGGGTATGCCGAATTATCACGTCTTGGCAGACATCATTTTCACAAGATTCTTACTGTTGCTTCTGGAAGCTCCCTGGCGTGAGACTGCCCAGGACATCCAAAGTGCTGTTGACCAAACATTGCTCAGAACTGTGGTCACTGCACATGCTGGAGCTGCAGATTCGTTTGTTGTTAGAGTTTAATGATGGTCCCTCCTCTGGAACTTAACTTTCAGAAATGTTAGTAGTTCCTTGCCCCTTTCTGCAGGCGTGCTTGGTCTTGATATGTTTGCAGAATCGTTGAATTTTAGGGAGCTGCTTGAGAAGAAAGTGATAGCATGAATAAAGATGACACAACTAGATTTTTCTGATCCCATTGAATAAAAGATCAAAATACCTTGAAAGGTTTTTTTTTTTTTTGTGGGGTGGTATAAATTTAAATAAGGAGTTGTAAGTGGTGTGAATTTTGCTTTAGATACTGAAAGGGGCTGTAAATCAGTTTGAACTTTCTTGGCAGGTGAATATTGATGTGGTTAATGAGGATTATGATAATTGGGAGGAATGTTAGGGGAATATGGATTTCAAAATCACAAAACAAAAAGCAATTAAAGAGAAATGCTAATCAGCTAAAAGCTGAATCCTGAGTCATGGCAATTTGTAAGCTAATTACCTTTTAACTTAATGGTATTAAAATCAGAACAAAACGATTTCCACTAAAGTATTTCATGCATGCCTGCCTTAAATATTTTAGAGATGCTTATCAGCATGTTATTTAAACACTAAACAGCAATTAGAGATAACATCTTTTATCCTACTGTGTGGTTTCTTAAGCAATGGATATTGTTGGGTTTGTAAATTTTAATGATCCACACAGAGGTTATTTCCACACTTAGGAAACATCCAGTTAAAAGACTTTCCTTGTTGCTTTGATGTAAAATGCCTGTTATCCAACTCTACAAGACACACTCTAAAAAGATATTTGTATTGTATTTAGGACATGAACAACAGCAACGAGTAGACTGGATAGGGATTTCTCAAAGGAAAAATGAAGGGGCAAAAACAAGAGTGCCTGTGAGAATTAATCTTCTTTGTTCATAAAAAGAGAGGATGTATTACCACCTGAGGAAACAATTCAGTCATCTTGAAATATACTTCCTTTAGCCTCTGACTCAGATTGGACACACAGAGTACAACAGAGTTTATTTTACTGAAAACATAGGGGTTTTTTTAGCATTACTTTAGCAAACATACAGAATTTACTAAGTTCTGATCCCTTGTTGGTGGAGTTTCCAGCCAATCACTTCTTTCTTAGTTTTCATTATGATGAATTAGAAATGTTTTTCTAAAAAGTGATGCTATCAAATATCTTTCCATTTATAGACTTGATATATCTTCTAGAGATGTCAAATTTCTCCCTTTCTAAAAAGCATGGGTATATAAACACTCATCTTTCAAGTTTGTTTGATTCAAATAATATATATATCAGTATTTTATATAGCATATATGTGTTATGTATAATTATTTGTTGCAATATACATTTAAACTTTTTATCTTCATAGGATTAAAAAGCCTAAACAGTTGTTAACTGAATTGTAGGGAGGAAAGCTTTTTGTCATTAATCAAACACAATGGGTGCTTCTAGATTAATTTTAATTATTTTAATTTTGTCAGAAATTTCAGCATATCAACATTCCATTGTAAACAAAAAAGCAGATTTCCCCAGTTAGAGCTGCTTCTGCCTTATTCCAGAAAGCATACAGGTGTTGCTGATGCTTCGTCTGTAGCCTGCAGAAACATCTGAGTTTCATGGGAACAAATACTAGTTGCCACGAACGTACTCTCATCTTAAGGTGTATTTGCACTAGTAAAGGATTGTCTCCATTCTGTAGGTTCTTTGAGACATAAAAGAAATAGAAGTTTTTTGCCTCTACTTAGAAGCAAACATCTGTCTTTTGCATGTGAAATTTCCAGCCTAAACAAAGTACAGCACTAGAAATACACATTGTAGCTAGTAAATGGCTTAAGAATTGTAGAGAATTTCTTCAAAGCTAATATTTATTCTCCTGTTCTTGTTTTATATTGCTGTTGTTGAGAGCATTTGAATAAGTGATACAAATGTGCACACACCACTAAGATATGAAAACAAAACTACTCTTAAGTGCAAAATTGCACTAAGTGCAAAAAGTTGCACTTAGAACATCACGTGAGTTTTTTTTCTCAATCTGGTTACTTCAATTCTGTGTTTTCAGATCCTTAATTTTTGTCCATAATCGCTGAAGACTCCAACTCTAAATCTGTCCGCTAAGACAGCAGTGGCTTGGGAATTTGTCCAGGGCTGTCTGATCTGTTGCTTTGCAGAGAGTCGGTATAATGAAGTCCCAGGGACCTGGCACACAGGTGGCTTTTTAGCACTCTGTCATTGCTGCCTACATTTCTGAGCAGTTTCCTCTAACATATTAGTACTGATTTTTATGACAGCATTGTAAAGGAGACAGAGAACTTCTTCTCTTCTTTCAGATTAAGTAGTAAATATGTGAGCTATTCCAGGTGGTCGTACTGTAATGCAGGAGAAGCTTGGAAAATTCATTTCAGTGAAAAGCTTTGCCACTTCCTGCATTCTGGAGATGTAAATATGTAACTTCTGATTAGCAGATCATCAAATCCAGCCAGATCCTTGTCCCTTTGTTTTTCCATCTTGTGTAAACCTCGATCTTGTATCATTAATCATTCTTTTAAAAGCATTTAACTTTGAGGAGTTTGTTTGGATTGAGAAATCATAATAGGAAAATAATCTCAAAAAATAAATTTGAAACTGAGGTGTCTGCAAAATGCATCTTACTGCTAAGAAACATATCTCCAAATACTTGGTGAGAAAGAATCGTCAAGAATCATAGAACCACAGAATAGTTTGGGTTGGAAGGGACCTTCGAAGGTCATCTAGTCGAACCCCCTGCAATGAGCAGGGACATCTTCAACCAGATCACGTTGCTCAGAGCCCCATCCAGCCTGGCCTGGAATGTCTCCAGGGATGGGAATCTACCACCTCTTGGTAACCTGTGCCAGTGTTTCAACATCCTTGTTGTAAAAAATTTCTTCCTCATGTAGCCTGAATCTTCCCTCCTTTAGTTTAAAACCTTTACACCTTATCTTGTCATAATATGCCCAGCTAAAAAGTCTGTCCCCATCTTTCTTACAGGCTCCTTTTAAGTACTGAAACTGTGATAAGATCTCCCTGCAGCCTTCTCTTCTCCAGGTAGAACAACCCCAATTCTCTCAGCCTGTCCTCATAGGACGGGCTGTTCCAGCCCTATGATCTTTTTCCAGACCCTCTCCAACAGGCAAGGACTGATCCCACAAAAAAATAATGTCCAAAACATGTGTTGCACACCCATCTGATCGGTAAAAAGGGTGATTATCTTAGAATTCTTTCTGTAAAACAGAGTTAGTGTTAAAGTCATTTAAAGCTGGTACTAGTCTATTCTGGAATTATAGTCTACACACTGGTGAGCAAGATGAATAGGTCTGTTATCTGACTGCACCATTAGGTAACAGTAAAGGTATTTCTCCAGAAATTTTGTGTCATAAATTTGCATTGCTAGTAATTGCATCAATTAGTCTACAAAAGACATCTAAGAAAAGAAATGGAGACATGATGTGTTCAGATTATTAAATGGGTTGGAAAGGTTAAAAAGCCTTAAGTTACAAAATGTTCTAGACTGATTTTTGTTTTCCTGGTTTTATAAAACAATATTTCAGAGTGCATTTGTCCCCTGAAAAGTGGTTACCTCAAAAAAATACTTCCTCCTTGCCATCAGACTTACCCTTTCTGTTCAAAGTCAGTTCTTTGTGGCTAAAATAATTTTCCTTTAGTGCAGTAGTATTTGCAGAGGAAAGGGAATTAGTTAGCTTGTGGTCTCTATTATCCATAATCAATTCAATAGTTTACTAAGTTGCAATTAGTGGCACTTTTCAAGACCTACTGAAAGTAACACAGTTGCTTAACTGCTTGGAAGAGCCTGAGGTTAGGGGGATTAGTGAAGTGGCATAATTTGCCTTTATAAAACATTTTCTATTGATTCCTCATGCAAAACGAAGATCTGAGTGAATTTACAAGGTCAACACTTAGGAATCAAACAAAGGTTTTTGCTTGTAGCATTATACTTCTAATACAAAAATTACAGGAACTAAAAGCATAAAACTTCAATTTATGTTTCTTCATACTCATTTTTCTGGGCACAATCATGCTTAATCACGGTGAAGAGTTTCAAGACATGGTACTTCTGAGGATTTAGTTTAGAATGGGATGAATTACATCCTGAAAGACCCTGGGAGCTTCTCAGTCACCAAAACTCAGATATCTAATATCGCACTGGATTACAGATGCTGTCTCTTGTGTAAAGCTCTACTCATGCATGTACCCTTGGACATACAAAATATATATACATAGCTACATTCAAGCAATTGAGTCCCATCCCCTACTTCCCTCTGTTGACTAAAACAGAAACCAGGGATAACAATCTAAGCGTGTTGATGCTTGGTCAGATGACTCCTTCATTGAAAGATGATTAAGGGAGTGGAGCATCTCCCTTATGAAGAAAGGCTGAGGGAGCTGGATCTCTTTAGCTTGGAGAAGAGGAGACTGAGGGTTGACCTTATTAATGTTTACAAATATATAAAGGGTGAATGTCATGAGGATGGAGCCAGGCTCTTATCAGTGACAACCAACGGTAGGACAAGGGGTAATGGATTCAAATTGGAACACAAGAGGTTCCACTTAAATTTGAGAAAAAACTTCTTCTCAGTGAGGGTAACAGAACACTGGAACAGGCTGCTCAGGGAGGTTGTGGAGTCTCCTTCTCTGGAGACATTCAAAACCCACCTGGACACCTTCCTGTGTAACCTCATCTAAGTGTTCCTGCTCCAGTAGGCGGATTGGACTAGATGATCTCTTGAGGTCCCTTCCATTCCCTAACATTCTGTGATTCTGTGAAAGACTCAAGAGCAGACTTTGTTGGCCTTTAGAATCATCTATTCCCTAGAAATTCAGGTAACCATTAATACTAGTTTTTTTCCCAACTTAGCTATAATTTAGTCAAATAAGCAAAATAAATACATTTGTCTCACCAGCATTCACTAATAGTCAAAATAATCAGTGTATAGGCATGGTTGTCCTAGAGTCAGATACTTGGTATTTGAAGAACCAGACTGTCTTGCTAACCTCAGCTTTAGAATAAGGTTTTCCCTAATTGTACAATATCGTTTAATTTGACTTATTAAGTATTTGCATGCTTTTAATTGTCCTTTCATATTTTTTGCTGTCTGTTGTGATATGAATGTCTATCAAATTCTTGGCAGCAGCTTTTGAACTGCAGGTTTTTCTTACCAGATTTCAGAGAGATGGAACTAGATCATGCAAGACTATGGACCATATTTGTCAGCAATCAACCTAATTTTCAAGATGTCTAGAAAACTCAGCAAAATGACTTTGCTACGTTGAGGCTTTGCAATAGGATGGCTGTGGTGTCCCTGAGGTGGGAGGTTACTTAAAAGACATTGCCCTGGGGAGCCTCAACACAGATTTTAGGTTTAAGATCTTCTGGCTTACTAAGGCAAAGTGAGCAGTCCCTGAGCAGCTGATAATAGCAGCCTTACCTGAGGAAGGTAAACTGCTGTCTTTTTGTTAGATTCTAGTGGAATCAAAATGACTTACAATGTAAAAACAACTATGATGTAATAATATCAATCCTTGGAAATCTAGTGGTATAAGGTTTAGGGTGGGTAAAGTGATGTGATACTGATTCATAGACCCATGTCAAAGCCAAGACCCATCTGGCTTTGTACTGCAGGCATAAACACTTGTTTAGGCTCACTAGAGGTATTAGTCCATTTCCTAAAAGATATATTTAATTTTCTAGCAGCTATGATTTTACCTTTCAATTGTGATCATCTAGCTACTGTAATTGCAGCCTTTTTCAAAACAAGGTAATCTCATGATATTGGTAGATTTTGCTGTTAAGGAAGACACAGAATTTTTGATCTTATCAGTTATTCCCTATGTATGGCAGAGGTTCTGAAAGCTTTGGTTTGAAATTGTAGTTTCCAAACACAGAACATGTAAATTTATATTAGATAAAGCGGTAAGGCTTTTAATGCATTTCTAATTTGGTTGCTGATCTTATTTCACAAAATGACTCTTCCACTTTTTAACTGACTCAGATATGTGGTACTGGCTCGTGTATTTTCTATGGAGATTGATAACTTGGACTTGTTATTTGCTTTCTAGAGATGTCACTTGAATAGATTACTGTCTGAGAGTAAAAAAAAAAATTTTTTTACTTGTTTATTTTATTTCTCAGAAAACAGAAACCCACTGATTTAAATTATATGCCTAAAACAGACAAGGCTGTTGTTGTTATTGATCTGTAGATCATTGTTGTATGTCACAGTCTATGGATAATTAGGTAGAAAAAAACCCTCTGACTCATCAACAGGAGGTTATGTTGACTTTTCATTTGGTAGTATGATGGAGAGTTAGTTATTTGGCTGTTATCACGAAAAGGAAAATGTTTCTTAGAAGTAATCATGGTGAGCATATAGCCATTCTGATTATATAACCACTACTATGGAGTTTAATGTTATTTTGTAGCATGTCATCTGGGATGGTGAGCTGCAGAAACAGTTTCACACTGTGCTTACCTGTCAATTTTTCTTTATTCCCAGATCCAGGCCATGTACGACATTACCCAGTATGAGAATATTTTTCCTTTGTGTATGATGCTGGAACAACTTCTTCAAAATGAGACAGAAGAAAGTAACATTTCAAGCTCAGACTACGATGGAGAAGAAAAAGTCAAATTTCTGAGGAACCTTGATCAAATTATTCTTCACCTCTCAGATGAATTCCCTTTATTTTCTTTATATTTATGGAGAGTGAGTGTTCTTTTGAACTCAGCTCAAATACAAATTGATTAAAACAAGCAGCCTACTTTTTAGCAGCATATTTGTTGTGGGATTGCATTGGAAAATTTTTGAGCCAGGCAGGAAGATTGTTATTATTGGAAAACTTTTACTTTAAACTACTATGCTATACAGCAGTTTCAGCGATAATGCAATTTGTATAGGAAAAAAATGTAATAATCCAGGTGCCATTTTGAATAAATCCTGTTTCTCATAATGTAAACCAATATGTTGGTGCTTGCATACACAGTGAAAATGGCAACAATGAAAGTTGTTTCAGGTACTGTTTAAAATTAATGCCATGAATTTTGAAGTCAAGATGTGTGTAGAGCTTCCAAGTTAGGAAACTAATGTCTGTCTTTTAAGAGCTGTATAGCTTCTGTGTGCTTTAGAGACAATGGCTGGTGGGCAGAAATAAAACGTTTATTTTTAAACTTGGTAACTTATCACTACAAATTCTTATAGGACAGACTGAACTCTTGATTAAACCAGAAACTATTGTTACCTGAGCAAAATAAAGTCTGTTGCTCAGTTTTACAATGAATGTAAGGAAGTTGTATACTGCTTGGCTTTACTTGTGTATGCTCAAGGGTAAGCAGAGTAGGCCGAGTAGGCCTAATTTAGTCTGAGTTGACTAATGGTTTTGAAGATCGAATCTGAATAAATTTAACTCCTTTAATGAGTACTTTAAACCCCGTTCAAAATTAATGAATATTGATAAAATCCCCTTTGTATATTTGATTTTTAAATTTTTATTTCTACGCGATGGAATTATATTTGTATAATAATTAAAGCAACATATTTTAACAGAAATATTAAACATAAAAGGCCTTTAAAATGTGAGTCCAATAATACCTTAACTAATCCACAGTCTTTGATAAATTTAGAGGGTAACTATTATGATGAATGGCATTTTTTCTAATAGATAAACATAATTTGAGTTTTATTGTGTCTTCTAGTAGTGCATATCCACCATAAGTATTAAATATTTTTGGCATTAGTGCTTTTCCTTCCTCTTGCATTTGTTTCATCACATCAATTTTTGTCAGAAAAATTCTCTGAAACACAACTTTTTTTAATACTGTAAATAATTTGTTCATTTGAATGCATTTATTTCAGATAAACATTTGTTTTTCTATATATGTAAAATATATTAATATTTACAAAACAAGTTACTTTGATGTTGAATTGGCTCTCCAAACAGTGATTATTATACTTGTTTACACACTGGCCACTGTTCTGTTTCTTAAACTTTGTATTTGATATGTCATATGGTAACATTTGTTTAATGCCTTCTTATAGCAAACTTTCTTTCAACAGAAATTTCTGATTTGCAGAACAAGTGTTCCTGAGTATTCACATTAGAAAATCAGATAGGTTTAGCCAAATGAAAGAAAGTTAAATAAGTATGTAATTTTGGTAGCCACTGAGGAACTACTGTGCCCTTTTTGCTACTGCTTTCCTTATTTTTTGTTTCTTTAACGTAGAGTATCAGTTCTTCCACCTCCCTCTGCAGCACTGAAAGCATGATTACGAAAAAAGAAGCAAGGAAAGGAATAAACAAAACTGATTGGTATCTAATTGATAATTTTCATATTTAAAAACAAAAATTATTTCGGAAGTGTTTTTTTAAAGAAAAGGCACAAAAACACAGGAGGATACTGAAATCTGCATAATGGCAAAATTGTGTGTTGTTTCACCACTCCTGTTCTAAAGAGAAGTTTCAAGACTAGATTGCACACCACTGCGTATTTGCTGATCTATTGGCAAAAAATATTTTTGTTATTAGTAAAGCAACTCAGGCACAAAAAGGACACATATTTTCTTCTTTGCAAATTGTAGCGTTTTCTCACCAGTAAGCTCTATAGGCTGCTGGAAGAGCGATGGGTGTTTTGGGAAACACGTGCCTCCTTGATAAGTTTTGAAGTAACTGCTGACTTGAGATATGACTTTTGAAGTCTTGTTCACAGCATACAGAGAGAGGGAGGTTGTGTCCAGAGATAGTACTTATACTCTGACAGAGATTTGAAACAGTTTGTTAGGCAGCCTTGAAAGTTCAGAGACAGAGAGAGTTCCCTTACTGATGCCATTGTGGCAATTTAGACACACACTAACTAGCCTCTCTGCAAAAATGCTCTTAACTGGTCACCTGGGCTCTCCTTATCCGCTTCAGTGCAAAATTAAATAGTGCAGCTGAACCATGTTAGTGACCATATCTCAGATTTGGTGGGAGCAATAACCTCTGCAACCAGAATAGTTACTAGATAGATCACTGTCTTGTGTTTCTTGAAGAGATTTTTTCACCATGATAGGACTCACCTCAAGATGAAGATGTGAAGAGGTAGACACGTGCATTTAGATGTCTCCGTGCAGCTGGGATGTCTAAACTATGAAACACAAAGTACCCTCATGTTTTGGGCAGGATCTACATCTGTTGACCCAAAGCACTGCAAATCTTCTCTAAGTCCTGTGTCACATATTTTCTCTTTGTGTAGATGCCTCTGATAGCCTGGAGCATCTATAGTGGCACTGTGACCAAATGTGTCTGCTTAGGCAACTGAATCAAGTGGTGATGACAGCAGGAACTTGGGTAGCTCACTGACAAAAACATGCATTTAAGTTTCTTAACATGAGAACTAAATCCCATCCTTGTGATAGCTTCTCTGTTTTTAGGAGTAGGAAATCCTAGGTGTAAGTTCATGGTCTTCAGACAATTTCTGCCCTTGTCCAGTGACTGTTAGATATAACTTGAGTAAACATCTGTGTCTTCAGTTTTGAAAGAAAAGATGACTGAGCCAGTCTCTGGAGTTACCTGTTACAGGTGAGGATTTGTGACCCAGTTGGAAGAAATCTTCCTGCAGCTTGGACTTCAACTAAATCTTAAAGTACTTACTAAATACGTGTGTTGACATCCGGCTTTTACATATGTGGCCTCCAGAGACGAGTCCCAAATGCAGAGAAAGTGTCAGAAGAATAATCTCAAAGTCCCATGTGCTGACCTTAGCACGTCATAGACCTACAGAATAGGAAACACTAAAACAACACTTGGTCTGACGTATTGTTACTCCCTGGAGTGTTTCACCTCAGTCTTAGAAGTGACAGTTCCAGCGTCTGTCTTTTGTCTTGCTGATTTCCTTTAATATATGTACTTTAGAATTTGGCAAAATGCTAATGTTCTGCAAATGCAAATTGTTCATATGTATATATGCACACATATATGGTTGAATTATATATTTATACTGTTAAATTAGTAGTACTTATTAATTAGTAGCATAATAGCAGTTTATGATTTTGTATTTTGTTACTCTGCCACCTTCTTAGCTTCCCAGGTGACTGTTTTGTACCTGTCTCCATATGTTTTACAAATAATTTTATGGTAGAATGTTTCTTTTTATGAGAGTAGAAAAATTATGAGATGAGGAAAATAAATTTTTGTTCTAATGCTGCAGTGACTGTTCTATTCACTAAAGGATCTTACATGGGTGGAATTTTGAAGGGAACTGTCTCAGAATATTTTTGTAAACTTAATTTGGAATATTTTTATAATCTGTTTGTGATTTACTGATTTTTTTTTTTTTGAGGTAGTTATGCTTGTATATGTTGGTAAATGTGGAAGTGAAATTTTACCATGTTTCAGACCTGTAACCTTCAATTTTTTATTTGTTATCCATGCATTGTTAGCTGAGACAAAGTGACCCTTCATAGTTTACTGTGGCGCAACATTTAGCTGTCATGCACATGATCATAGCAGAATTTAGGTTGGAGGGGACCTCAGGAGGTCTCCAGTTCAACCTCCTGCTCAAACCAAGGTTAGCTGTGGGGTCAAACCAAGTTGTCTGTTGTTGGTTCAATATTCAGTCAGGTATTGAAAACTTTCAGTGACAGAGACCTCAACAACTTCTCTGGATAACCTGCTCTTCTCCTTGACTGTCTTCATGGTGAAAAAGTTTTCCTTATATACAGTCTGAACCTCTCTTGTTTCATTGTATCCTCAGTGCCTTTAGTCGTCCCACCACCAGGAGCCTGGCTTTGTCCCCTTGGTACCTTCCCCATAGGCACCAGAAGCTGCTCTTGGGTCC
The DNA here is from genome assembly GCF_037038585.1 of Patagioenas fasciata. NCBI lineage: Eukaryota > Metazoa > Chordata > Aves > Columbiformes > Columbidae > Patagioenas > Patagioenas fasciata. Next base: position 91,908,328 of record NC_092522.1, on the reverse strand, counting down.
CCTGAAACCATCTGTTTCCCAGGCTGAACAAGCCCAACTCATTCAACCTACCTCACAGTGCAGATGCCCCAACCCCAGCCATCTTGGTGGCCCCTGTTGAACATACTCTGGTTTATCGACACCTTTTTATTGCAGGCCCAAAAATGACAGCGGTAGCCTAGATGCAGGATAACAAGGGCTGAGTAGAGGGGAGTGATCCCTCCCCTAGGCCAGTGCTCCTGCCAACACAGCCCAGGATGCTGTGGGCCCTCACTGCTGTCAGAGCCACCGCAGGCTCACATTCAGCTTGCGGTCTATCAGGGCCCCCCAGGGCTTTGCCCACAGAGCTGCTCCCCAGCTAGGCGCTCCCAGCCTGCATCACTGCAAGGGGGTCTTCCTTCCCAGGCCAAACACTTTGCACTTGTCCTTCCTGAATTTCATTGTCTCTGTCAGCCCATTCTTCCAGCCTGCATCAGTCCCTCTAATGACAGCCTTGCCTTCAAGCATATTGACCAGGACCCCCAGTTTGGTGTCAGGACGCATCCCAGGATAGCTGCCTGGGATTACTCCACTTGTGACAGGCACCTAGGAAAAGTACAACCCATTACCAACTACAGTGTGAGCTTCACCAGCAAATCACTTTTACCCACATGAGTTTTCATCCGTCCAGACACATCCTATCCTTGCTTTGCAAGGACATTGGCCAATTCTGTCAGCACCCATCATTGTAGACCACCTGATTCCAGGGACATATATGGCCTGAAGTCTTGAAAAGAAAAACTCGAACTTGATCTCCAGCTATTCCTAATAGTTACTCTGTAACACCTTCACTAAGCAGAAAGGCCTAGGAGACCTAGTTTAAGATTCAGGCAAAGCAAGCATCAAATTCTTCATCCTTAGCTGTGTCTGCCATCACTAAAAGTTTCATGCTTTGTAAATCCTTAATTTGATTGAAAGCCACCTGTGTAATACCATGATATAAATCACTTCGAAAGCCATCAGTAATGTAATTATCTTTGCATTTCCAAAAATTTAGGTTTGAAATTTCAGAATTAAAATCAGATTTATATGAAATTATTTTATCTGAAATTCAGTTCAGCTTAGCCTGTTTTAAGAAATCCATGGTCTTAAGGATGATGAATATATGTTCATATTTTATTGATCTAGACAAGGCAATTTAGTCTTTAGATCTCTTGTTGGTAAGGGAACAGAGCACTTAGAATGACTGTTTCATCAAACAAAAAAAAAAATCTTACAGCTTCTGCTTTTTTATTAGTCCCACAATGCATTAGTATGTCTGACCTGCAGGGACAACTAGGTGGACCGAAACAAAATTACCTTCTTGGAGGTGGATAGCCCTACTCATAACTTTTTTTTATACCACAGAAGTGCAGGATGTTCTCCAAAACTCCAGATTGCAAGGGAATGCTGCATTTCTCCTGGTCTGTGAGGTAAAATAGTAGTGACTTCTGAGTAAGGGTATGAAAACCACAGTATTTACATGCAGAATCTGTTGTAGCTCTTGCACAGTAGTACTTCCGTATCTTCAGCATCCTGCAACAAGGGGAGAAGCAGCTCAACCTAAAAAAATGGGCTGGGGAGAAGTATGAGGAGGCAGGAACCTTTGCCACTGCTGGGGGTGAGAGGAGTGTGGGAAGATCGTATGCCTGGGTGACAAAATGAGACGTAACATGTGGAGAGATCATAGACTGGAATCATAGAATCATATCATGATCTATGATTCCGTGCTATGATTCTATACCCCTTAAAATTCTCTTCTGTACCTTAGTGTCCCTATGCAGATTTTAGTGATAGGCTCTTAGTACTACAGTCAGGTGATAATCAAAGTTCTGCATTAACATTAGCATCTTACTCTGCTTCAGTTTCATTGTGAGAAAGGGGCAAGCTTAAAATATTTTTAAATATTCATAATGCTAAGCACAAAACCAGGAAAAGCAAAGGATGAAATTTTAGGATTTCCTTCAGTTTTTGTTTTCATTTGCTGAGCAGCTTTCCGTATATGTACATTTCCCTTTAGAGTTCAGGGGCATTTTGCCCAACTACATACTTGTAACTTTCCTGCTTTGTGCTTTTTTCTTCTGTCACATGCCAGAAAGGGTCTTTTTCTGTTCTGCAGTTCTTAATTGCCTTGATTTGAGTTTTTGCAGCTTCATCCAGATGGTGTGCCTCACTTAGATCTCCTTTAAATCACCTCCTCCTTATATATCACAGTATCACAGTATGTTTGGGATTGGAAGGGACCTCAAAAGATCATCTAGTCCAATCCCCCTGCTGGAGCAGGAACGCCTAGGTGAGGTCGCACAGGAATGTGTCCAGGCGGGCTTTGAATGTCTCCAGGGAAGGAGACTCCACAACCTCCCTGGGTAGCCTGTTCCAGTGCTCTGTTACCCTCACTGAGAAGAAGTTCTTTCTCAAATTTAAGTGGAACCTCTTGTGTTCCAGCTTGATCCCGTTGCCCCTTGTCCTATCATTGTTTGCCACTGAGAAGAGCCTGACTCCATCCTCATGGCACTCACCCTTTATATATTTATAAACATTAATAAGGTCACCCCTCAGTCTCCTCTTCTCCAAACTAAAGAGCCCCAGCTCCCTCAGCCTTTCTTCATAAGGGAGATGCTCCACTCCCTTAATCATCTTTGTTGCCCTACGCTGGACCCTCTCCAGCAGTTCCCTGTCCTTCTTGAACTGAGGGGCCCAGAACTGAACACAATATTCTAGATGGGGTCTCACCAGGGCGGAGTAGAGGGGAAGGAGGACCTCTCTCGATCTACTGACCACCCCCCTTGTAATACACCCCAGGATGCCATTGGCCTTCCTGGCCACAAGGGCACAGTGCTGGCTCATGATCATCCTGTTGTCCACCAGGATCCCCAGGTCCCTTTCCCCTACACTGCTCTCTAATAGGTCATGCCCCAACCTATACTGGAACTTGGGATTGTTCCTGCCCAGATGCAGGACTCTACACTTTCCCTTGTTAAATTCCATCAGGTTATCCCCCGCCCAACTCTCCAGCCTGTCCAGGTCCCGCTGGATGGCGGCACAGCCTTCTGGCGTGTCAGCCACTCCTCCCAGCTTAGTGTCATCAGCAAACTTGCTGATAGTACACTCAATTCCCTCGTCTAAATCATTAATGAATATATTGAATAATATTGGCCCCAGTACTGACCCCTGAGGCACTCCACTAGATACTGGCCTCCAACTGGACTCCGCACCATTGACCACCACTCTCTGGCTTCTCTCTTTAAGCCAGTTTGCAACCCACCTCACTACTCTATTGTCGAGACCACACCTCCTCAATTTAGCTGTGAGGATGCTGTGAGGGACTGTGTCAAAGGCTTTACTGAAGTCAAGGTAGACCACATCCACCGCTCTGCCATCATCCATCCACCTTGTTACATTCTCATAAAAGGCTATGAGGTTGGTCAAGCATGACTTACCCTTGGTAAAGCCATGCTGACTGCCCCTAATGACCCTCTTATCCCTGATGTGCCTTGAGATGGCACCAAGGATAAGCTGTTCCATTACTTTCCCAGGGACAGAGGTGAGGCTGACCGGTCTATAATTACCCGGGTCCTCCTTCTTGCCCTTTTTAAAGACTGGAGTGACATTTGCTTTCCTCCAATCCTCGGGCACCTCTCCCGTTTCCCAAGACTTGGCAAAAATGATGGATAGCGGTCTAGCAATGACTTCAGCCAGCTCCCTCAGCACCCGCGGATGCATCCCATCTGGACCCATGGATTTATGGACGTCCAGACTACTTAATTGTTCCCTAACCCAGTCCTCATCGACTAAAGCAAACTCCTCCATTAACCTGGCTTCATCCGGGGTCTCAGGGGTACAGGGTTCCCCAGGACATCCTCCAGCGGAGTAGACAGAGACAAAGGCGGCATTCAGCAATTCTGCCTTCTCTGTGTCTTCTGCCACCAGGGCACCCACCTCATTCATCAGTGGGCCTACATTGCCTCTGGTATTAGTTTTATCTGCTATGTATTTGAAAAAGTTCTTCTTGCTGTCCTTGACCCCTCTCGCCAGCTGTAATTCTAAGGAGGCCTTGGCTACCCTAGCTGCCTTCCTGCATCCTCATATATATTGTTTTACCCTCCTTAATTGTGTTTCCTTTTAGTTTTTCCTTTTTTCTTATAAGTAAAGCTACTTAGTCTGCACCTGTTTCTTTAATTGAACAAGCAAAGTTAGGTTTCATCCTTGCTTTAATTAAGTGATTCCTTCAACATGGTTTCTTCTAAACTTGCTGATTTCAAATTCATGTTATATTCTTCGGGATTATGCCCATTAAATAGTTACACTAAAGAGAGGCTCATCCTTGAGAAGAACACTGTTTGCATACCACCTCCTTACTAGGCTTGAGTTCATGTTTGAGACAATTCTTATATATTATACTTGAGCAAACAATCTCTGCCATCCAGGAAAATCCTTCAGTGAACAGAAATAGCTCCAAGACAAGGTCTTTGTTTGGGGTTGTTCAAAAGGGCTTCTTTCTGACTCCTGAAGTTGCCAGAGATACAAGTGACTTGATGAAGGTCAGTCCTGGAATATTACAGAATACAACTCTTCAGCTTGTGAGGCTTCCTGAGCAGCACACCAGCCTTTTCCCCATCACAACAGCCTGAGAAACTGTGCACTGCAGATTTGAGCACTGATGGTGGTTACTCCAAGAAGTTTTGGTGATTTCTCCTGTCAGCTGCTATGTCTAGTGTTTCCTCTGTCAAAGCACAGTTTTTTGCTGTCTTCGTTATTGAATTTAGTTATGTTCTTTGAATACCTTCTTTCCCACTTATGAAGACTGAAATTTGACTCTGTCCTCAAGAGTATCTGTCCCCAGCATTATGGCACCCACAAATTTTGTAAATATACTCTCTGATACATTCAGCCATGTTTGTACAGCCAGAAGAATATTATGAAGGAAAAACTCTGAAGAAAACAACAGAAATTGGAACTCCTGTAAATGACTATTATGTACTGAAAGAAGATAAAACATTGAAAACAAGGGTATGATTACAAGTTAAATACAGAGCCTAATCTGTTTTCATTTGACATAAATGAACTCCATTGATTTAGTGAAGCATTTACTTCATGTTTCTGATGAATGCAAGTAAAAACTGTATCAGCCGGGTTTTCTATTATTTTTTGACATAAAGAATTGACAAGAAGGGTTTGCATCCTCAAAAGACTTTAAACACACTTGTGTACTGGTCCTTTTGTTACCTGAGGAAGTTACCAGGGCATTTCTGACCTTCACAGCCCTTCACTGTGTCTTCCTCTGGCAAGTTGTTACTTTTGGCCACTGGGTATTCTGGGCATTTTCTTTCACACCACAGATGAGGAAATATGCCTTGAGCCAGTAAAAGAAAGAATTAATCTTGCAGCTTACTATCTTTCTTAGAGACTGCCTACTTTGAACCCCTTTTTTTGGGGAGAGAGGGAAGAAAGGAAGGAAAGGATTAATTCTTTCCACAGGGGGACTCTCAGTACCGGTTCTCAGGCTCTGAGTTTTACAGAACACCAGGATGCTTCACTGGTACTCATTACTCATCTGGTAATAAGCCAAATCAAAATCAAGGTTCTTCAGGCCTTGCAGGTAATGGGGAGTCTTTCAGCTAAATTTTCAATTTATTTTAGTTGCCTTTCATAAAAACGGTTCCAATTCCACATTGACCTTACTCTGAGGCTGTATTATCCTCAGAATACAAGGGAAAAAAAAAAAAAAAAAAAAAGATAAATGAGAAAATCAAGGAAACAAAAAGACAAACTCTGATGAGACCTCCCAAAAAGTGCGAACTCCATTGAAATTCTCTAAAAGCCTTCAACAGTGTGTCATCCTTTTAATGGTCCAGGCAGCAGGACCAAATCATACCTTGCAAGGTGCTTGCATTAGGCTGGAGCTACCAGTAGCGGTGGGAAAATCATTCACAGAGCGCAGTGCCGTGTTTTCAGCAGCACAGACCTCTGGTGTGTGCTGCTCTAACTGGTTTGGATCACCAGGGCTGGCACTAGAGCGCTTGGCAGGGCAGTTCGCTACAGGTCTTCGTAAAAACACTAAGCATAGCCTGCTTCCGAAGTACAGGGCCAGTTGCAGTTTTTCATGTGTTTTTGTAAAAGATTTAAAAGAACACCTTGTAACTGGGCAATGGAGATTACTAAAATCCCATTTGGTGTCAATTTTTCCTTTTAATTATCACTTACCCTTGAAGGCAAACAAACAAGCCTTTTATTTCAAAGGAGACCTTGTTTTTCTCTTTTTGTGTTTTTGCAAAAGGCTCTCCTGAGTAAAGAGAATTTATAAAAAAATATGTAACACTTCAAATGTCAGTCTACAACCGTTAGAATGTAAGAGAATAGATTCTTTTGCAGGTTTTTGGTGCAACGTTTTGCTCTACTATCCAGAAATTAGATTGTACTGTTTGATCCTTTAAAAGTCTACTTGTGTATTAGAAGCTAATAGAAGCACAAAGAAAGCCTGCTCCATGTGGTTACCACTTGACTCCAAATTCCTTGTTGTACTAATGTATTGTTGCAGACATTTCTGTGTGATATTAATGTGTGCTCTTGAGCAACCTACGCTACTTTGGTTTTTTTCCTCCTGATGATTATATAAACCAAAATTGACATCCAAAACTGTAAAAAGTAAACTGACTATGGACTTTAGAATTCTGTTTGGCATTTCTAGCATTTTGCTTCAAATGAGAAAGAAAATCTGCTTAAAATAATTTATGCTGTAGTATGAAAATCACTTAAGGCAATAATTGAAACACCTAAGTTAAAGAAATACAAGCCAGTCAGGTATATCACTGGAATTATTTTTGACACTTTCTGTTTTTTCACTCATTAGTTTCTAGTAAAGTTGAAAAGGGTACTAGAGGCATATTACACTCAAGTCATTTCACTGCCAAGTTAATGATCCTGTTCCACATAAAGTGCCCTTGTGGTTATTTTGAAATAAACTAAGGGTTTTCATTTTTAAGAGGGGAAAATGTTGGCAGCTGAAAGGCTTTGTTGCATTCTGTGACCAGACTGCACACAGATATCACATCTACCCTAACTAGTAACACCTTCCCTCATGTCTTCAGCTTTGGTTAGGGAGACCATATATAGTGGAAGTTTATCCACACCTGTTTGGCAATTAACGAGAAGGGTGAAGTACTGAAATTGTGTGATCACCTTTAAAATGACATATTCCTGAGGTTTTCTTACCTTATTGTATTTCTGCAAGACTTTTCACCTTTATTTTGGTTGCTGCAAGGACACAGACATAACTTAGAGATTTTACATTCTTTACTCAGGGTAACTTAGGGTTTTTTTTGTTCCTGCTTCTGGTTCATTATTTTATTTTAGCTTCAGGATGCATGGATTAACAGAAAAGCAGAGGCATGAGCCCTAAGCTCCCATAGCACTCCTACCCTGAAGAGGAGAAAAGACAAAAGCCTTATAGATGACACTGATGAAGAAGACTGCATAGTTTTCCTCTTTTGTTCTGTATTTCTTCTGGATGGATTATTTTAAAATGTAATACATTTTGAAGAAAATGCTTATCATAACCAAACCATCAAATCTACTTTTAGACTCAGTGACAGAATTCATGTCAGCAACAGTTTAAAGGAAGATCAGAAATTATAAGTAAGTGAGCAAATATCTTACTGTTTTCCAGACTGATGAATGCCAGATCATTTTACACATTGCCTTGGTGATGTGGTACAAAGTGTTGATAAACAGGAATATGTCCATTTAATATTCCGTGTCCCTGGTCAGACCTTATATTTTTCATTTGCTTTCATTTAACCCTCCTGACTGTCCCTTATGATTCAGTCTTCCCAGGCAGCATTATTCGTGTTGATAACCCATGAGCTGATTTGACAATAACTTTCCGACAATATGATTATGCTTGGAGAGTAGTAATTCCAGCTGTGACTGTACCTGTTCTGCTTTGTATGATTGCAGCCTTCCTCCTGCATGTTGCAGCTCCTTGTGCAAAAACGCCATGCATTGTGCTGGATGCATTAGGCACTGAAGTCCACTAGCACTACTGGGTTTTTTTTCTGCATTAATATTTAGATATTAATCATTTTCTTTTTCAGTGGAAGAAGTGGCTAAACTCCTCTAACTGGTCTCTGATCACACTGAAATAAGTGTTTCAGCTAAAATGGGTCAGTCTAGCACAAATGTGCTCTTTATAGTAGCTCATTTCAACTGAGATGGGTTTTGGGTTTGAACAAGAGCAGTTCAGTAGGCCATCATGATCCCAGGAAAAGGCAATCATGAGCAGCTGGAAGTAATTTTGAGAAGCGACCTTTTCAGTTAGTTCAGCTATGATCAGGCAAAAGGGAAGTGTTTCTGCAGCCCTACTGATTCCTGGGTTCTCCTTTCGTCTCTGTGCACTCATTTTCTCTCTCTTTTTCCCCCTTCCTCATCTTCTTCATGTGGTAGATACCTATGTAGCTTTCTCTCTTCACCACATTGGTGCAAATAATTATCCTAAGCCGATGTGACCTGTAGGCCTTCTCAGAAAATGCATTTGCAAGTACCTTGCTTTGAAAGGTGGCCCCAGAAGGCAGTAGTAAGGTTGTTCATTCTTTCTTCTTACACAGCATCTGGGTGGGTACCTCACCCAAGTGTGGAAAATCAATGATCCTTGCTCAAACTTTCAAAGAAAGGTTTTTGGACAACTGTTTTCAGAAAATATATAATCTATGGCTCCCAAGGACTTTCCTATCATTTTGCATAAAGCATTACATTTAAGACACATCCTTCTTGTCACTCTCTCACTGACTAACAGTGAGTAGGACCTTGCTAAGCATGTTGGCTTTAGACAACTCCCTGCCTGCTGTGCTGCCTGCTGCGGCTCCTGTTCTGAGATGTGTGAGATGTGTGCCACCCTGGTGAGGCCCAATACTCAAAGGTTGCATCTGTACTACCCACACTACCAGTGGCCTTCCTCTGGCCATCAAGCCAACTTAAATTCTTGTTGTCTTCTAACTCGGGTTGCCATGTCCAAAGTAGCTCCCGAGGGATGGTCCCTGGCTTATGCCAGTGCCCAGACTGAGCTGTAGGAAATCACATGGGGAGTGTTAGACAACCAGTGCTAAGGGGGTAGCAAAGACCAATTCTGGCATTTTAGCAGTAGGTGATTTAATTTCTCTGCCCTGGCACACTGGCTCTCTGATGCAGGCAAAATCCTCAGGTTTCTAAGGTCGTGCAGATGTCATTTACTCAAGTTGCAGCACAGGTGAGCCCAGGGGAAACTTCCAAGGGAAAATTTAAATTACAGTCAGTATAAGGTCCCCAAGATAAAGGAGAATGAGGCAGTCTTGGGAAGGGGATCATCAAAGCTAGGGGTGCTGTTATGCATTCAGATTCCATCTCCAGCACCTGTTTAAATCTTTGATAGCACCACTGATCTTATACTTCCATCAACTCCAGTGTTTAGCATCCTGAAGGAAATAGTAACTGTGAGTGGGAGCAGCTGACAGTAAGTGAATTAAGACTCAGGGAGGGGAAATAACTCAGAAAAAGAAGCAAATCTTATTTTGACCTTCAAAAGTACAGCTGTAGTGGGAATAGGACTTCCAAGTACACTATGGAAAAAAGAAACTTTTATAAAAAATGTTGTGATAATTTAAAATGTTACAATAGAAGATAACTGTTTTTCAATAAAGACTGTCTCCTGAAACAGCTACAGCTGAAATACTGAAGAGAGTGAGCTGAAAGGGAAGATGGATTCACTCCGTCATGTACAAGAAATTCAGAAGATAAATAAACATAATACGAAAAAAGTAAGTAGTAAAAGTAAACTTTACTTTTTCAGTTTCAATAAGCTAATTAGCAATTATTTTAGAACTGTGATTATTGTGAATGTTATGTTACTGGAGATTTTAAAACGTTTTAAAGATTAACCTTTACAGTGCTGATATCTTAGCATGAAATCAGAAGAGGGATATTGTCATTTACAAATGTTGAGAGGAAGGCGAATTCATTAGAGTTAGTAGTCTATATTTCTTTTAATGGAGCTATTGTATTTTGTACTTCTATTAGAACTTTGTTATCAGTCATTCGATTTCTATTTTCATCTGTTTTTTACAAGACTTTTTTTTTGTTCAAAAGCCACTAACTTCATAAGATTCTTATTATTTAAAAACAAGCAGGTTTTAAACTTACATTTTACTTTCTAAAAACTGGGGCCAGCTGCACCCAGTACCCACTTTTACACATTGAAGGCTTCAGGTTACTTGAAGTTTAGGGACAATCCTCCTCTAATACAGAAAGTCTATAACTTATGAATACAAATGTATGAACACACTAAATTGACTTGTGAATAATTTCAAAGAAAATATGTAAAGCATGAGAATAATATGGAGTAGATTGAAAGTGCTAACATATCAAAATTTGCTTTAAATCAGAGTTGTAATGAAATTCTGAGAATATATTCTGCACAAAATATAAACTCTGAAACTTTGCAGATTCCTTTTTCTTTCCTGCTTGAATCCTACATCAGAATTTCATTTTTACATTATATATTTGATTTATTTATGTTTTTAAATATATAAGCATATATGTTTTTACATATACTTCATATTTTTCCTTATATTTTTACTTGCATAATTACTTCTATTTTAGACTTATTTCTTTAACATGCCATAATTTTGTACATAAATTATGCAAACATACATTGCTATTGATATGCCATAGCAACTGAAACTTCTATTATTTGAATTGTTACTTTATATTTGTTTTAAATCTTACAAACAGCTGTTGTTCAGTTCTGCTTGAAATGTGTTGTCATTTTCTCTTTGTCTCCAGTTTGAAACTTGAGGGGTTTCTATTGTTGCTGTGTCCTAAGGGAGGCAGAGAACAGCAAAAAAGGATCTAAGTCTGATTTTTCAATACTACTTATTACTGATCTTGTGTCTACAAATCTTTATTCTTACAGTTTGCATAGTTTACTTGAATTACTAGACTTCCTATTATCTCTTGGATCTGTTTTGGTTTAGCATTTGTATATATCCAGCTAAAACTCTGTCGGTGTTTCTTACATCCCAGTCAACGTGTGTCATTCAGAGAATTATATTCAACTTAAATATAGAGCAAATTGTTTCAGTACTTTGTGTTCAAAAAAAGCTTTAGACTGTAAGTGGCTCAATAAAGTACTAATAATTAAGGATTTCATTCATTAAGTACAGCTCAAAGTTTTTTAGACACATCAACAACTAAGTCTATAGAAACAAATGTTATTCATTAATGAATTGGATCCTGTTAATTTACAACTCTCTGAATATATAAGCTTTAATTATATCAGAATATAATCCTCTGATGGAACAAAGTTTCTCTCTTTCTAAAAGCTATCTCTAATGCCTCACCAATTTCTATTTCCTACTCAATAAATTATGGCCTAATTAATGTAGAGAAACAGATTTCACTTTCTAAAATGTTAATCTTTTCATATTTCTAGTTTCAGCAGCAATCTGTCTAAAAATGATGCTGCTCTGCCCCAAAATTGTCACTTCATTTACTGTTATAAAATGCCGAGGTAATAAGGGGTGTGCAAACTGCTGTAACTGTGCAAGTATGTGTGTTTACTTATTGTTTCAATCTAAATGTTATTTGGAGAAAGGGCTCATCAGCAAACAAAAAAAAATAATTTACTGCCTTTTTTTTTTTTATAACTCTTTCACATTGAATTCTTTCCAGTACAGTAGGATAGATCTCTCACCTAGATCCAAGCTCAAGGTTTTTACTCTTCTGCAGTCTGGATGAGGCAAGATCTTGAACCTGTCTCTGTCACTTTGTCTGCCTTAGCTTACAAATCAGCTGCCTCTCTGCCTCTCACAGCCCCAGTATTCTTGCTGTGATTGTGATCTAATTAAACTAGTATATTATATCTGATTAAAACTTCTACCCAAAACCTTTCCCAGCAAAATTTATTTTCTTTTAATTAAGCCTTCCCTGAAATAAGGGCTTATCTTTCAGGTGAATATTTTTCTACCAAAAAGATGCTGTCTTGGAAGTTCCCAGTCAGCTCTATATAGTTGTTTGAAGGGGGAATGGTTTGCTACTGTAAATCATGCACAACACTTAAAGATAATATGTGGAGCAGTTTAAATAGCTACTAAGATTTTATGGTGTGCAGTTATGTTTCTTCCATCAGAACATCATTAGGAGGAAACTTGTTTACCCTTGCAAGTAGAGCTTGTTAAACATAAAGAAAAATGCAATTGGCAAGCAATGAAGGGCAGATTAAGGGACAAATGAGATGTCCATGGAGTTGTTTATGAGTGGGGCTTTTTTGTGGGCTCAGCTTTTGTTTTTCTGGCCTTCTCTGGAAAAAAAAAAAAAAGTAAGAGCTCAGAAAACCTATTGAAGCCCATATAGGTGGCTGACAGTTTTAAATGCGACTTCATGCATAAGTAGTAAATATAGTAGGTTATAGTTAAGTAAAAAAGTAGTACGTGCTAAATTTGTGTATGCAGTGCTTTGTGACATTTCCTTGCTTTCTCAGACTTTTAGTCAACCTTCAGAAGGTGTCTGTATGGTTTTTAGAGCTTTAGGAAAAATCTAGTTGGAAAGGACCTCAAAAGGTCCAGTTCAACCTCTTGCTCAAAGCAGAATCAAGCAGGAGGACAAATCAGGCTGCTTGGTGATTGATCGAGTTGAGTTTTGAAAAATTCCAAGGGCAGAGACTGCATGACCTTTCTGGGCAGCATGCTCTGCTGTTTGTTTGACCTCATGCTGAAAACATGTCTCCTTACTTGGTCTTAATCTCTTATGTTTCTGCTTATACCTGTTGTCTCTCATCTTCTTTCTTTGTATATTTGTGGAGAGCCTGCCTCTGGCCCCCTGGTAATCTCCCTGTAGGCACTGGGGAGTGTTGTTAGGCCCGCTCCAAAGCCAACTCTTCTCCAGGGTGAACAACTTTCACCTCACTGGACAGGTGCTCCAACCCTGACCATCTTGGTGGCCTCCACAACTCCAGTTTATAAATGTTTTTTCTGCACTAGGTGGGAGCATTATGTGATGCAGTGGCTTTGGCGCAGTCTTAAAAGCTTGAGTAACAGACACAACTACACAACTTTACTCAGAAAGCTCATTCATTCTTCTCAATTATATCGTCATATCTTACTAGACTATGTTACAGGTGAACATGGCATTTACAGAATAATAAAAAGATAAGTTTCTACTATAAATAATTCTCAATTTAAATGAAGTTTAACACAGCAGTAAGCCAGAGTTAGAAGAGCAATAATAACAGTAGCTGTCATAATAATAAAATAGTTTATTGCAGATTTTTAAACTTAGAAATTATTTGAGTTTAGGAGTTAATGTCCGGAGGGAAAATATGATGGATTAATCCATGTTCAGAATAGAAAAAAAAAAAAAATCTGATTTTCTGATATTAAAGTCATATACAGTGGAATTTTAAGTTCTGTGAGGTGGACACTCCAGAATCATTGAATTTCTGGATATGCATATGCCAAACTGTTACAGATAGTTTGTTTGCAAGGTTTGTTCACAAGGTTTGTTCGCATTCATGGTATTTATAGGTTTTTCTCAAATACTCCTGTCTTTAATGCTCTATGGAAGACCATGATGCAAAAATGTATGGTGATTCTCATTTCCTTTTGACAGCAGCGGCTCAGGATAGATGAAATTTTTTATATCAGCACTTGTGTTCTTGTCAGTATAGCCTCCCTTTCATCACTTACCGGTTTGCTTTGCCCATGAAAGTTTTGTTACCTTATTTTTTTGTGTGTCACATTGTCATCAACAATCAATCTCCATCTATAGTGGCTGAACATAGTCACCATGTTATGTGTTCGTTTTCCCAAAGAACATCTTGGAAAAATTAGACTAAACTCAAAAAATTGCTGTGCAAGCAGGTCCTGAAGCTGTCCTCTGAAAAGTGCTAAAGGCTTGAAGTCTTCAGCTCCTTTTCTGGAATGTGTCGTATATTTGGGCACAAGCAAAGTTCCAGATCCTGATAGCCCCTGAGAGGTCAATCCCTTTAATGACCTTTTACCAGAAGATCACGATCACTTCTGTTACTCTGGGTAGTCCAATAGCAAGTGCTTTTTAGACACGCTCCCATTGGTTCATGAATACCACGGCCTGAGGCTGCATTATGTATGTTTTCTTTTGCTGTATCACAGCCTTCGCCCTTCTGGGATTTTTCTCATTACGTAAGGGAGTCTGAGAGCACATTTTTCAAGCCCCTGGAAAATGTCAACAATTTTAAAGTGTCGTTCTACTTTTGATAGCATCACCAGGATTGGAGAAAATATTTGAGTTCTGTCATTCGTAATCTGTCTTCAAGACATAGTAGATATGGGTTCCCTGAAGTTTCTGAGATTTATTTAATTCAGAGAACTAGTCTGTGTTCTGCCAAGAATGTCATATCCCAAAAGTGGACTCATTCTTTGACACTTCAAAAGGGGTTTGGTTTTCACCACAGGAAACAGTCCCCAAGGTTGTTTCCACAGGTAGCCTGGAAACCTAAATATATTATTATCTCCTGCTAGAGACTCTTAAACTGGATAAATAAGTTGTGTCAAGGTCCAATATGAGACCACCAGAATGGAGACTATCCTCAGGGCTGTCTGGAATTCAATACACACTCTGTCTCCATCAAGACATTATAGGTGGTCATTATACAGGCATCAGTAGTGTTTCTGTTACTGACACATACTAATCTGCTGCCTCCAACCTCGTGCATTATAGTATCTCAGTGCCTTGGGTAACCAGTAAGCACAGGCTAGTTTGTGCCTGTACTTCCTGGGGTTCTTTTGGTTCGACTCTGAGCCCTATATGTCAGGGACAAGTTTTTAGTCATCCACAGTGTGTCCCCCACTACAGGCAATGACTCAAAGGTATAAAAAAATATTATTAAGCATATTTATGTTCTTATGCACTTCTGTGCTTTTCCTTACAGACACTTTAAAGTTAAAAACTGAATTGTGCTTGAGTGAGTCATTAGTGCACTCACAGTGGGGCCGCACGCATCTCTGAGGACTGCACCACTGGTAATGAATCTCTTGAGCCTGATTTAGGGAGCAATGATTTTGGTAGACTAATAGAAGGCAGTTTGAGCGAGGTTATAATTTAAGGTGCCAATCCCTGAACAATAATCAGAGTAAATTGCTCAGTAAATTTACTACCCACCTCTATGAAGCTGTCTGGTGCTATTTCAGACAGTGTATCCCTGGGTCCTGTTCAAGCAGTCATGTCTATTTTTTGATGGAACCTCTTTCCTAGTAGCATGTAGACTGTTAGAAAGTTGGCCAGCCTCCATCTCAGCTTCTGAATCATGTCTTGAACTGGTCTTTAGGCTGGTGCCTTCTTTTCTTATTTTCTTGGACTTTGCTTGTGCTTGACCATGTAGCTCCTGTGTTCTCTGCCTCTACTGGTTCCACTCCTGGCTTGACCTCGAAGTCTTCCTCCCATTTGTGCCTAATAATGCCTGTCAAGAACAACATTGCTCAACTAGGGTCTCAGACATCAAACATCTACTTGTCCTGAACACTCCCTCCACTCCCTTTTTCATTTATTTGAAATTTATTTTAGCCTGTTATTTAAATCAGTTAAGATGAAAAATATGTTGCTGGATTTGTTAATTTTTCGATAGCTACCTCTATTTTAAAGTCAACTGTTAATTTTGGTGAGAGAAAAACTCAGTCACAGTGGGACTTTAGGATTTGAATGAAGGTAAACTACTTTAATCTCATTATTTCTCTGCAATCAGCAAAATCTACTGCACTGCCCTTTTGGGTTAACAGCCTGAGTCAAAGAGCTGCATTAAGAATGAACAGTCAGATTTTTCAGCTGTTAAGTCAAGGCCATAGTGGCAGACAGGGCATTAGTTATTGGATAGGAAGAAGATGGATGGACAGGTTTTTGACTTTTGTGTTTTCTGAAGTAATGGATTTTATACATCTTCTGCTAAAATCTCTATGAATGAGTGGGGTTTTTTTGGTTTGTTTTTTTTTTTTCATATGTCAGGCTCATGTACTAATTCAGTCAGGCTCCGTACTAATTCAGTCACTTTAATTTCAAAATTCAGGAGCAAATTGTCAGTCTTTGATTTGGTATATTGTTTATTTTTAATTAGCTGAACAATTTACAGTAATTTAGCCTCAGTTATTGTTATTCACCTTTTTTAATCATAATCCCCACACAGAGAATTGATCTTTCAAATTACATCATTAACTCCAAGATTGTCAGTAACTTGGCAAATAACTTCACTTACTTAAGCTGTTTTTCTGAATTACTACTTTTGTCCCCTCAAATGAGCTATACAGTCAGTAATGAGAAACAAATAAGAAATAATCATGTGTTTTGAGTGGAAGATGGTTAAATACAAAGCAGAGAGAGCATGGCTCTGTGTCAGTCAGGATCTTCCAGTGTCCTCTGAGTGACCTGTGATAATGTGTGGGGGTCTTGAGGAATCTGTGGAAGTAAGACACTTAACATTTGAACTGTCCTTCAAATTTAGCAAGAAAGCCATTGCCTATGAATATCCTGGTCTCAACCTATCTAAACATAATCTAAACACCGAAAGAAAGTTATTGTGAAAAGGCGTTTATCATATGATAGATTCAAACTGCTTTAACATATCACGGCTCTGTGGCTTTCAGCTGATTAGCTCAATTTTTAACACATTGTTCCCAAATTTATAACCTCCCTTGTTGTACTCATTTTGGTACATTATTCCATTTTGACGATGCTTTCCAACTTTGTGCCTGTTGTCCACTGATTTCATTATCATCTTTCATTATCTGTGGAAAATACTTGTATTCTTAAATAATCATAGAATAGTTTGGATTGGAAGGGACCTTTAAATGTTATCAAGTCCAGTCCCCAAATAAGACTGATCTAGAGAGCAAGCTTCAATGGAAATCCTTTTAGTCTGAAGTAATTTTCTTCTGCCCAGCTGTTGGTGGCTTATTTGGGTTGCACATAGCTATGCCTCTTTTACTACATGTAGCTCGAAAAAAGATAATGCTGTTCCTAATTACCATTTTGCAATGGTGCCATTTTGGAAAGGGCTGTTGTCAATAGATGTGGTCTTACTTCAAAGAAACATCATGGGAGTCCAAACTGATAAATACACTAACTACATTTTTCTTGCCATTATGCAAGCATATTTGCTTGTTTATGCTCTTCGAGAAACTCTGAACTATACGCGTTTTACCTCTAAGAAAACAAATTAATTTGGACACCTGGCCTGACGCAATATTGAGCATTGAAACAATTCCATCACATGTGACCAGTTTACTGGAAACATTCAGGTAAAATGTTCTGATTTATTGCCTTTCCATGATAGATTTACTGAATGCATAAAAATACAGCGAGATGAAATAGGATTTTCATGAAATTATGCATGCAATAGAATTTTAGTATGAATGAGAGATCACAGTTTGAATTTTATTTTAGTGTGTGCCTTGATCCTTTACTCTTGTATCAATTGTATAGTCTTTTTCAGCCTTGGTATTTTCTTGATAATATTTCAATTATGCTCCAAGATGAAAAAATATGGGAATCTAAAGTACTGGGAGTTTTTGTAGGTGTTTTCTTTGGTTGGTTGTAACCTGCTACATGTGTACACATATGCAGACACGTCACAAGAAGAGCCAGAGGCCACAAATGCCTTGCAAAGAACAAGTTTTATTTTAGTTACCTCTCTACTGGGGGATCCCCAAAGCCACACCTGAGCTCCCAGGCAGAGGTGACACCAGCGGGGACTCAGGCACTGGTCAGTTCAGCCCTGCTGGAAGATCACTGAGCCTGCTGAGCTCGCCTGTATCTCAAGGCTTCAGGCAGGCGCAGCCTCCCGCTCTTTCTCACAACAAAGCAGGAATGTCAGACATAGTGATAAGGTGCCTAGAGTTTCTCACAGGCCTATGTTATCTAACACAGAGGTTCTACTCAGCGGGCACACAAGGTCAGTAAAACAATTAGTGTGATGTATGTGCTTTTTCTACAGACAGGTGCAAGTCACTTGAGCGTATTTACATTTAACTGATCTCCTCACCAAATCTTCCGCTATATCCTCATGCAGCATGTAATTAAAACAGTATTAACAATGTATTTCATGTTCTGTGTGAAATAATAAATGAGAAATATATCTTGTCTTCTCTTATCATCTGGTGACGATGTATTTTAAGCAGAACTCTGATCATGAAGGCTAAGAAGGGGCAACCCTGCCTTTCTCACTACCAGTCAGCAAGGTGTGCATAAAGAGGAAACGCATCACTGCAACTTGTCAAGGCCCTCAGAAAATACAAAAGAATATTAATAGTAGAGACCACAAATGCCCATCTAATTGAAAACAAAGACCTTCAATAGGCTGAGACAAAAAATCATGCCCTGGGAAAGGAAGGAGTGTATTCGTACAGGGTATTCTGTAAAAATAAGTATGGTTATTTACTTGGAGGCAATAACTAAGTGTTCCCTGGAGATGCTGTAAGGCATTAAGTTTCTCTAATGGTGTGATAGTTGAGGGATTTGGAATAATTTTTACATAAACACACAATATAACTTCAAAAGCTTGCAACAGATCACATGATTTAAACCGTATTTAAATTGCATAAATTTGCTCATACTAAACTAGGTTTGAAATTACTTTATTTGGTTAAACTCACAAAACAAAGATCATTTATTTTTTTTCCCTTCAGGTACCAAAATAAACATCTGAATTTCAAAATAGGATCTAAATGTAGATTTAAAGATTATTGATGTAGCAGTGATAATCAGCCTATGTGTTTATTCCTAAATTCTAAGTCTCCCTTTTTTGTCATTGCTGGGGATCAGATCCTCTGCTGGCTTGATAATATTGAAATAGGTTCTGAAAATTCAGTCTGAAGTAAGAAAAACCTCTTTCAAAAACTTTTTTCTTCCTAGTCCTAGAAAAATACACCTATCAACAACATCTTACTACTCAACCTTTTATGCAGTAAACCTAGGGAAAATGGTAATCTTCAAAAGGTTTGGGTAATTTTTGATTCCAAACATTTCCATCATGTGCCACTTGGGATGTGTTGTGATTATTGGAGCACAACTTGTCCGCATTGAAAGACTGACGTATTTTATTTAGCAGATTTTGATAGGAACAAGCTTAATGGCAGAAATCACAAGGTTTTGTAGAAAAAATAGGCTTTTCTAATTGTTCCATAAAATATTACTCATGAAGTGCTTTAGAATACTTGTCAAAATGGTGTTAGCATTTTACAAGGAAACCATTGTGTTGGTGAATTCATTGAAATAAGAAACAAAAGCACAAAATCTTTAGATTGCACTTCACGTAAATGTGAATGTTAAAAATAATTGAAAACAAAAATATTGATTAAGCTTTTATTCATGTTCCCTGCAAAAGCCACAGTTTTTGTGACTAGTGTCACAAATTGCAGCAGCCTACAAGTTCAGAATTGGACAGACTCATACCTGGCAAGTAGTTTAATAAGTTTTGTTGCTTCAGAAACTAATTCATGGCTAATGACAATATCATCTACAGTCTTCTAATAAGTATGTACATAGTACACTTCTCACCTGGAAAAGTGTCTTGCTGTTCAATAAATAAGCTGAATACCGTGGGAAGAAGGGGAAGTAATAAAAACAAACAAAACCAACAACAAATTTCATACAATGCAGAATCTTGGCAGCACTCCTAGATATCTCTGCCTTTGTTACATTCAAACAGTGTACTATAATTGAAAAAAAAATCCATGTACTTCATTATTTCCATTATGTTAATTATGGGACTTTCAATAGGGAAAATCATTTTTTCATTTAATTTCATTTAACTTTTCTGCCTCATCACAAACTGTATCAGTTTGTCTTTTTGATGTAAGACGTCCAATATAAAATGGCAAAGATAAAATATGATCAACTTTACAAAGGAAAGCAAGTGAGCATTATGTCTTTGTTTCAAAACTTTTAGTAGGATTCTTTAGGAATTCATAATTATTGAAAACCCATTTCAATAGTCTTAGTTATGTACTGACTGCATGCATCAGGTAGATACCTGTATTCTCAAATTATAAATAGTCCTGTTTAGGTAAGTCTGTGTTTTGTTCGTGATTCAGTGCCATGGAGTCAGCATATATGTTGTTTTCTGTTTCCCTCCTATCATTAAAGCCTCTGTGGAAGTTGTGGTTTAAAAATTAAGAAGGGATAATTTTGGAGGTAGTGGAGATGGTAGTGCTGCAGCAATTTGTAGGAAGAGAAAAATAGAGGTGGTTGTGGCCTATATTGAACATGAAGAAGCAGTAGCTCTCTCACAACTGGCTGCAAACTCGTCATCCACAGCTGTCGAGCGCCAGAAGCTACAGCAAATCACCATTACCAGTTACCATCTTCTGAGCCAAGAAAAAGATGTAAAGAACCAGCTGTTTGATAGTAGAAGAAACAGAGGTTGCCGGTTGTTGTGCACTAATCTGATGGTCTGTGCATGCACCTTCCTGCTGCTCCTGCTGTGAGATGAGCTGTCTCTGGCCAAGGAGGCAGCGGGCAGCTCAGCCTGCCAGCTTGGTTTGAACCCCTGCTGCTGAGTCAGCAAGAGCTACTCTGCCACCACCCCTTGAATTGGGCTGCCCTGCCCTACATGGCATCTGATGTTGATTTTTTTTTTTTTTTTTTCGCTCTGATCTCTGAATGAACTGTTCCAGAAAACATCTCCGAAGACCACTAGTTAGTCACAGGAGGTAGTTGATTATATGTGGCTTAAATGAGTCTACTATTTCTCTGAGCTGGGGTATTTTTTCCCTGTGTGACACAATAATGAATTGACACCCGAGAGAGAAACACAGTCAGATACTAATTTCATAAAAGCAGAGCACTTGGGCAGTAATTATTTCTCACCATTCTTATTCTATCCTTAAAACAAAATCAAAGACAAAACAATAAAAAAGAACTTTCCCACAGGATAAACAATAGTAATTTTTTAAATGCCACTAAAATCTATTTGTCCTTTTAAAACACAGACCTTAACACTAAAGTACTTTCTACAACAGAGTTATTTTACAGCTCAGTTTCCTCGGATAATATTTTCTCTGCTTTTTATTTTAATTGTGTCTTCACAGGAGTCAACAAATATATAAATGGTGCTTATTTTGTATTCTAAATCATAAAAAGACATGATTTAATAACTGAAATATTGTCCTATGTGGTAATGAAAACACGGAGATTCAATAATCATGCATGCATGCAAGTTACAGTGAAATGTACATGCACAAGAGCTTACTGAATTATGTTTAACAGTTCAGTCAGATTTTTAAGGTGCAAAATCGCTGTGCTGTGAAAGACCCACTTTATGTTTATTGCATATCCCAAACTCTCACTAAAACTCTCAATAAAGGGGGAAATGGGTTAAGAAATAATCATTGGAGCCAAAGGACTTTCACATTGGCTCTCTGGTGAGTTCTAAAACAATACTGGGTACACCATGTAGTATATTGTGGAAGTCTAATAAAGTAAAAAGATTGCACTTCTGTAAAAAAAAAAAAAAGGGTTCTGCAGAGAAATACACTTTCTTGGTATGAAAACACTGTAGCTTTTTTTTTTTTCTGCAGAAATATGTAGACAGTTTTCACTCTGGCTAATGCGGAAGAGAAAATCAGACAAAATTATCTGAGCAATAAGAAAGAAGTACGTGTTTTGTTATGGACTTTTTTTTATATCATGCCCTTGTGTTGTATTCATACAGCAACACACATTAGTGTGCTGCGTAGGACTCTTATGCCAGCAGAAATGTTCTAGCAGTATATGGATACAGCAAAGAGCAGAATAGAGGATGGAATTTAACAGCTTCTGAGTTGACAGTGGAAACTTTCAGGAATGAGCTTAGTGAGAGAGGACTTGCATGAAAAGACACAAAAGGGAAAGTAAAATTTGTTTCACTGTCAAAGGTTAAATTGTAAAGCAGTTTTCTAATCTAAACCAGAGGTTTAGATAGGAAGAAAGTCTTCAGGATATACAGTATGGAGCAAGTAGGACAGATAGAGGGGAGTGCAAGATCAGATGTGTAGAATAAGCATGGAGGAGAATGTAGAAGAGAGGTCAGAGAGTCTACTGGGGATCCTTAAGAGAAGGAGGAAAAGTTTTAATTTCATTTAAAAATAGCACAAAGGCTAAGGGAAGCGATTGATAAGGTGAAGCTTCTGGATTATAGAATATATGCCACTTGACATGCAGTGTACTTGGAAGGCTTTAAGAGAGGACATGCAACAGTCAAGATGAGAAGGACTTTAAGTCTGAAAGTGTTCAAGGAGACAGTTAAAGCAGACAATAGAAATGCAGGAATGAATTGTAGTAGGGTTTCAAGGGTGCGGATAGGCTTCCTTATAGTGAAAATGATATGAAGGAAAAGCATTTGTTAGCTGTGAAAGCCTCTCAAGATTTTCATTTTCAGGTCTCTGAGAACAAAGTCAGAGTCTGAGATTCAGTCTAATCAAGGTGCTCAGCAGAAAGTAAGAATAGTATTCTCTGACTCACTAGTCCTCTAGTTTGTCCATCTGAGAAGCACAAACAAGAGTAGAGCTTAGTGGGGAAGAAGATATAACAGAGTACATCAGCCTATAAAATATGACATTAGAGCAGTATTGTTTCCATGCATTCTCACCACTCAAAACAGACCTAGATTTAGATAGCTAGATAGCAGTCCAAGGGGAATGTACTTGAGGCAGGTGGGGTGTGGAGTCACCAAGAGTCACAGGAGAGCACAGCTACGTAAAACAAAGAGGGAAATGCAGCTAAAAAACTGAAAGACCCGCCCTCCTGCCTCAGTCATTGCTTTGGGATTCACAGCTTGAACAGGGTCTTGAACCTATGTTCCTGTATTTTTAAGGAAGTGAGAAGGGACCCCTCAGGTATATGACAGCTGTTCTACACCAGCACTTGCAAGACTCCAGGCAACCTTATGTTAAACTAAATAACTCTGTCTTGACTGATTGTGGAGTTTGAGGGTTCCTTTTTCTTCTCGTTGGAGTTTCATGCAGCATAATTGGAACAAAACAGGAATCCAGATTTTCCCCCAGAATGTTTAATTTGTCCAGCCCCTTTTTACCACCACTCTCGAGTGTACTAGTCACTAAGAGTTTTTGCAGCCTCAGCAGTGCTAGTAATTTGCATTATCTTTTGCACTGCATGTTAAAGAGAGTGTTTTCTCCGCGTTTGAAGTACGTGCTAAATGCAAAGAGGACTAGCCATCACAGCTGTTTCTTCATTCACCAACATCTGATATGAGATGACAAAAGGATCTAGGAATTACATAGCTATTTAGGAAAAATTTGGAGATGGCTGGAATAAAATGGAACAGCTGTTTTCTGTGGAAGCTGATAGCATTATACCAGAAGTAGAATCAGCTCTCTTTAGGCCAGATGTCTCTAAATTAGGAACGAACCCAATAAAGTACTTAAATATTGATGTGCTATGTTTAGATACTGTAATGCTGTAATTTGAATTTTGTTCCTCATTGTGTGAGAACTGTCTTGCATGTCAGAATGAGATCCAAATGGCTAAAGCGTGAAGCAAGAGGATGTTTTAAACTGGCCATCCAGGAGGGCTGAAAGAGGATTGAAGTTGTCAAAATCGCACCTTGATGTTCCAGAGCAGACTACTTACAAACACCTATGCAGAGGCCCTTCTCCCTGGTCTGGTTATCCTGTGAGTAGCCGTCTCCTCAGGGCATGTGTCTATGATTATTTATTAAAAGTTGTGCAAGGTTTTGACTTTTCTTTTAAAGGACAGCTATATGGTGGTGTTGCCTACTTCTTATGCACATTCAAAATGTGAATATTCAAAGAAAGAAGTCTTGGGTTCAGTATTATTCTTAGCCCCCATATTCCTGGCTGTAGTCCTTCATAAGATTATCTTAGCCACCAATTTAGAGGTTACAGTAGGCAGGGTAGAGTTGCGTCTTTTATGCTTTTTAAAACTGAAAGAACTAGGAATTTCATTGCCTGAGACCACAATGGTTATCATGGCAGCCATGGCAGTCACTCCTTTCTGGAAGCAGCACCATTCTACAGGGTCCATCAGATGTAATCACAGCAGAGTGGCTCTGCCGATCCAAACCCTCTTTGCTGGGAATGTATAATATTAAAAGATTAAGTCCAAATGGCGAATACAGATTGACAATAACAAGGTAATTTACGAGACGTTAATTGGCATATGGTGTACATCAAAAAAATCCATTACAGAGTAGGAGGAATACCAGCTGTGTGTGTTAATACTGATAATACCAAGCAAACAGCATCTGACCATGTAACAGCCACAGCTGGGTGATTCTAAAGGAGCATCTGTACCACACTGCTACAAGGAGTCCAGGCAAACAAAATACAAAGCGTGTTTCCTATACTGAGTATAAGGAGTTGTCATTGGTTATTCATATTAATAGAGATGGGTTGACAAATGAAAGTTATTATATTCTTTGTACAATGTCATTTCTCTAAAAAATAAGATCAACTAACAGGCAAGTCGATGTTTAGATGGAAAGAATGGATGTTAGCAAAAAGACTAATTTACTTGGTGAATTCAGAATTATCATGTTGCAAATACTGGTATAAGTCTTACACAGTGTCAATTAAAAATGCAAGTCCTTCAGTTTTTTTGTGACATAAATGTTTGCTTTTGAAATGGGGTAGGCTCCTACTTGATTAAACTGATAAAATATCAGCTATATCCTCCCTCTGACAGTTCAATCTCTAGCACACCAATCAGCGTTTTCAGACAACATGTCATAATCAAGCTAGAATAATATTAGCAGTTACATTTTTTTTAAATAGGAATGAAAGAACATTTGATAAAAAGGAATCATGTGGTTAAAAGTGGGAACTTTTGGGCAATAGAGTTGTAGATTACTTTTTTTTTTTAACCTTAAATTTCATTTTCCCTGTAACTCAACATGTATATTATCAAGAGGAAAAATAAAAAAAACCAGCAAGGCATGTGTTTAATATTGAGTCTCAGCCTTTGTCATAGATACATACAGAAATATTAGAAATGCTTTCTCATTGTTAGGGTTTTCAGCTGGAGCGACCCAGTGAAAAAGAAAAAAAGAATGCTGCTTATTAAAAACACTACATTAAAAAATTAGTTGTATACGCTTTATATGCACACATGCACTGCTTGTTTATATTAAGGGGATTTGTACATCAATATTCTAGGAATTGTTAACCATGCTCCAGATGGTAACGTGACTTTCACCAGGTGAGGAACCAATTCAGTATCCTTTCGAACGAAGCAATCAATCTATTATTGAAATGCATCATTTGGTGGTGTTTGTCATCCAAATTCATGAAAGGTGTTATGGGAAAGAGTGCAGATAGTTCTGACTGTAAGGAAGAAGAGGAGCGTATATTGTATAACTGCATGCAGACTCCAGTTCCTGCGAAAGCTTTCTTGCACACAGAGTTTATGCAGCCTACAAAGGATTCTGTGGACCAAAAATCATGTAACAAGACTTGAAAAACATGATGCTTACATAAATATTTTGTGTTCTCTCCTGAATAATCATGAAGCAATGATTAGGAAGATGTAAGGATAATTGGTCTTACACATGTCAGAGAGCATCCTAGAGGGTCTTGGTCAAACCAGATAGTGTTTATGATCTTTTGAGGTCCCTTCCAATCCCTAACATTCTGTGATTCTGTGAAGGACTGTCACTGAGACATGTTTCCTCTTTCCCTCCCTCATAGTCTTTTTTCTGTCAGCTTGGTTAGCCTATTTATTGTTTTGTTAATGATTGTCAGTCATTCTGATCCCAGTTTTCTTATCTGAGAACTTACAGGTATGATGTTTTATTCTGATCTTCATCAAAAGGGACAATTGGACACTTTCACTTAAGTTCCTATCAACTAGTTATTAGGGAACTATTTTGAAGCATGTTACTGTTGATTTGACACAAACAAGAGGAAATTAATGGCAATATAGAGGTGGTTTCAAGTCGCAAGTTGTGCTCAGCTATTGCGAGCTGTCATTGAAAGTATCATACAGGGATGCATCTTTTCCAGCTGTTTTGTCACCAGATTAGAGATTAGACCATCAAATTTAATGTTGTTTATCAAGAAACTCTAAATAAAATTTTTTAAATTGTGACCCAGTACTTGTGATTGTGAGCCATCTTGACTCATAGAAGACTCTCAAGACATCTTGTGTCCCTGCTGAAAGAAATAGTCAGTGTGTCATTTTGAAGAAGGACATACTATTTCCTCCAGTGAGAATACAAGCATCTAAAAAGATTATAAAAAAATTGTGACTGGATTTTTTGGTTTCACATACCTACAGTCCAAGATCAAAACTCTGATTCCTGAGCAAGGAGAACCTGCGTAAAGGTTTACTCATTATTCATCCAATTGAAACTTGTATTTTAGACATGATCAGGCTGTGGACCAGAAGTAGTATTGATGTATGGGGTTTTTGACCTGAAGACCTGAGATGAGGTTGAGATGATCTGGCAGGGATCCAGGGGAACGCACTAAGGTAGTCTGTCTCCTTGAAGAGGTGCATCCACAAAAATAGTGGCGAATTAACACACAACTGGAAAGAAACGTAATATGACAAGCTATGTACAAAAATGAACTGCAAGACTGCATTCTACATTTAGATTATGAAGGTTCTAGTAGCTTCCTAGAAAATCTTTGGGATTTGTTTACTCTTCTTTCTTTTCCCCTTTTACTTTCTGGCATATTTAAGGAATTTATACCATCTCAATCATTCCACTCCTCCTGGAAGGAAAAGCAAAATCATATTATTAATTCAAATGTCTCCTTTTACTGTTAGGCCAGTTCTATTTTTTCTAATAGACCGTGTTTCTTGGTTTCATTGTCTAGTAACATTCTGGCCTATGTTGCTGTAATGTAATCTTATGGATTATAGTCATTTTACTACATCCTTTGTAAGGACTAGAAGAATTTAAAATGTGCCAAATTGCAAAGTACATTTACAAAAAGATGTAGCTTTGAAAGGATTCCCCAAAAGTCATATGATGCCACTGGTGCAAGCTCAGCAGATAGCTTGTGAAAAGTGTTTCTCTAACCTGTTCCTAAAAATCTTCTGAGTTTCAATAAACAAAAAAAAATGCAGTGTACTAAAAGAACTACATTGAATTAATGAGTAGCCATTTTAGCTTCAAAAAGTTACTTAAGTCCTTTCACTTCAGCATTATTAGAAAAAAATTGTATTCTGTCATCTTTGTTCACCATAAACAAGTGACTGCTTTCTTAGAACAAAATAATAATTCAAATGGATGAATTACCTGGGTAAAAAAAATAAAAGTAATATGTCAGTGTTTGCTCACAATTGTGGCACTGAAAATGTTCCTATGTTGTGCTGAAGTCATTTCACTGCATATTGAACCCCACTAGGACAGCACGCCTGTATCACTAAACTTCAGATGTTTGCACAGCCTTTTGAATGCAGATATGCCACAGGCTAAATTCTGTTTACGAGGGATCTCACAAGCACAGCTTGAGGTGGGATAGATGATGGGCTTCTTGGCTGGAGAGAAATTGCCTGATATTTCCCAAAATTGCGTTACATTGCAATTGTTGGGTGTTATGACCAACTGGTCTCGGAGCTGAGCTTCTGAGTCAGAAGCAAAGTTGTGTTAAATAGCCAATGTAATTTGTATGTTGGAGTAGAACTGCAACAATTAGTTATTATTATTAAAAATGGTTTGCGATTTTGTTTAAGACTTTGTAGCAATCAGGGAGATTCCTTTCCTGTTGATTTCCTGGTGGCACCAGTGGATTTCTTCATGTTTTGTTTAAAAAAAGAGAACAATCTGAAAATGCTTTAATGGAAAGCAAGAGATTAAGAGGGAATGTGATTTCTGCAAAGCATTCAAGCCTTATAACTTCTGATGGAAACTTAATCTTGAAATTTATGACAGTTTTTGTCTATTTCAAATAGGTGTTAAAACATTTGCTTTGAAGCAAGCATGGTAAACAACTTGCTGGTGTCATCTAGACAGAGAATTGGCACTTATTCAAGTTCAAAATTTAATAGCATGATCCGGTTTTGTAAAATCATGTGTGTAAATGTTAGGTATTTACTTTGAGGTGTTAAAAAATTAATTATTTTCTTACCCTTTCTTCACAAATTTTGTTTCTTGCATGCCATGAAAACAATACCAATAATTTAGATAGAAATTTGTGTGGTGTCTTTTTCCTGAGTTTTGAATGTAATTTGGTCAGTGTGAGCCCAGCTTTTAAATGATAATTTTACAATAAATTAGCATGCTTAATAGCAAAAGAGTGTATGAAAAGAATGCATTAGTACTGTCCAATCAACATTGTTGGTGGTTTTTTTTCTGTTGATGGTGGTGCTGAGTTTTTTTGTGTTTGTTTTTGTTTTGTTTTGGTTTTTTTTGGTTTTTGAGGGGTTTGGTCGGTTGGTTGGTTGGTACAGACCACGCTACTAGCTTTATTTCTAAATTACAGCCTACTGACAAGTGAAATGATCCTCTGTCTCTATAGTTACATTCTAATCCAGGGGCGTCAAACTCATTTTCACTGGGGGCCACATCAGTCTCACGGTTGCCTTCAAAGGGCCAAATGTAATTTTAGGACCGTATACATGTAGGAGCAGGCTGATGTGGTCCCCGTGAAAATGAGTTGACACCCCCGTTCTGATCAAACAGCACCAGTTTTGTTACTGCATGTCAGCCATTTGCAAAGGGAAACAAGGGCCAGGACAAGCCAGGAGACGCAGGAGGAAGCTGCAGAGATCGAGGAAGTGAATGCTGTGACAGTGGCTGCTGAGGCTCCTGTACAACTGGAGGATTACTTTGTGTAGTATTCCTAGAGGCATTCCTGGGATTGGGTATAGCTTGTCTTTTGTGTGCTAATTCTGGGGATGGGATACAGTTTAGCTGTCAGTGGGTTCTGGACATGAAGTTAAAGGCACAAAATTATCAGTGCTTACCAGTGTTAAAGTTACAGTGGAAAAGACCAGCCTGTGTCTCCCTATGAGACAGTAAATGGGTCTCATTTATATTAAATTCCTAAATGTCAGCCCTCACCAGCCTGGAGGGAGCTGGAAGCTGATGGACTTCAAGGCTGGCTCACTTCAGAGGATGATCTTGCTTATTATCTTGCTCAGACCTTTTTGAAGATAATGAGGAATGAGCTAGTTTAGAAAGTGCCTTCTCCCTTGTAAACATCTTGAAACCTGTGTCAGGAGTTGGACCTGTGCAAAAAGTTCCCTCCATTTTTCTGGTGGGACTCAGCATGTCTGTGGTGCTGCACTGGAGAGGTGACTGCCGTCTCTTAGTATGAGCAATGCCCAGGGCAGACCTCTTGGCTCTTGGGAATTTCAGCTGCTTTGTCCCTGCTCTGTCTCATAAAGGTAGCTCTATATGTGACATTTCTTGTCTTCTGGTACAAACTCACTGGTTTCAGGAGACTCTTTTTCTCTTATGTCTGTTGCTTGACAAACATGTACAAGCAGCAGACTGTAGGCAAGGGAATGTACCTACCCTGTGCAAGAACAAAGGCCCAATTTTGCCATTCACCTCCAAAAAAATAACTTAGCACTGAGTGCTGCTAGCTCCAGAATAGATCTTTGTCTGAAATAATCTCCATTTCCCTTGCAGTCCCACACATCCTTCAATATCCTAATCATGGAGGATGTTGAAACCTCCTTCTCTTTGCAGCTGAGCTCTCACAAATACAAAGAGCAGTCTCAGGTAGGCAATACAGAGAAGTTCTCTATAATTAGAGTGTACTGCTCAGTGGTTGTCTTCTCCTTTATGGCTGGGATTAATATCCTGAGACAACATTTAGTTTTCTGGTCATCTTGGGTTTTCTGGATTACTAGGATGACCTCTAAAAGGACAATTTGTCTAGTGTGTTTTACATGTGGTTTTGCTTGTTATTTCTTTCTTTCAGAGGATGGAAATTCTGGCAGTCTTACATAACTACTAATTTGAATGTCTAAATTAGGTAAAATGGATTCCACCTGTTTGCCTAGCTTCTGTTATTTGTAAGGGATCTATGTCTGTGAGGATGGGAACCCAGGTTTTCCTTTATTTGTTGGTAGATTTCTGGCACATTGCAAAGGCCTTGTGATAACTGAACATTCACTTCTCATAAAAATGTGATGTGGCAAGATTCACTTCTAGTATCTCAGAACTATAACTTTTGCAAATAAGATATTTGTGGTAGGTTTCTTTTTTGCTGAAATTGTGTGTTTGATTCACTAAGAAAAAATGACACATTTGTATTTGAAAACAGATTTTAGAAGAGCAATGAAGAAAGAGTAATAAGTAGAAGTTAGCATTCTTTTTTCTGATGAAAGGCAGAAGAAAGTCAATATTAGTCATGCTACCAAACAATCTTCTTAAAGTATTGAAGACTGCCAGAGTCCTCGTGCTGAACCAGTAGTGGACTCCTCTTTTTTTTTCCTCTGATAATCAGAATAGTTTATTCTGCACATAGTTTTTTGGTTCTATGCCACTGGAAATTTGCATTCCCATACTTCACCTTGTTTAGTGTTCAGGTTCTTCAACCATCCAGAATTTGGGCATACTCCTTACCTATCATCTACTATAGGAAACCATTCCTCCTGCTCCATGGTGAATGCATCTCTGCAACTGCTATGTAAGTGCTGACAGACCCTTAGGGTTCTGCCACTTCCCAGAGCAGCTCTGCCCTTGCTCTCTGTGTGCTCTGAAATTACTTCCTTAGCTCCAGCCACTGCTCTCCCTGCCATCATGTGTCATATTAATTTCATTAAGATCAAGTGAGAACAAAGGAGAGGTGCTGTTGTCAAGGGTGGGCTGTGGATGGAGAAAAGTAGGCCTGAGATCTGGGGGTGATCCTGCCTCTGATTCTCACTTCCTCACCTGTGAATGGTACTGAGTTTCTGGGAAGAGATGGGAAATTACGCATCATCCTTGTGAGCTCCCCTCTTGGCTCTCAGCATAGGGAGGCCAATGTGGGACTGGATTCAACCAGGCTGTGCATACAAACTGCTCTGTGGCACTACCTAGTTCTGAACAGTGGAGATCACATGATTATGTTTTTTTCCTACCGATTGTTTGAAGCTGCTATAACTATGCAGGCTCAGGGGCTGAGAAGGAAGCTCAAGACTCTAGTACGCTCCTGTTCCCCTCTGCCATTGTACTTCTATAAGGAGTTTGGAAAGGCAGTAGTTGAAGGATTATGTCTAGAGCTAAATACTCACAAAAAATCCTAGTCTGGTGAATATGGCTTGTTAAAGCTATGGGTGACAACAGCAGAGTTGAGTTCTGGTGAACATTTGTCTACTGAGCAGCTATATGAACTGAGGTTGCTAAAACTTAATTAAGGAAGTCATAAGATCAAGTAGTTTCTCAGGAGACATGCAAAACAAAGTAGGTAGGGCAATACTCACCAACACCAAAGCTGTAAATGAATAGGATATAGGTTGGAGAGATGGAAGGAAAATGTGCAATAAAAATATATTTAACTATCAAGTACATTTACAGCTGGGTGGGAAACTGGAAAGGTGGACTACATACTGTCAGCATTAACATGTAGTGGTAGTAAATTCGACGAATCCAGACGCCGGCATAAGCTCTTTGATCGAACGGGCGGGCCGGGCGAGAGTAAGGAGTCTAATTCAATGTGAATTTACCATCCGTACTCTTTAATGAACTCTTAAACAACACTGAATATCAATGTCCCCGAGACCACGTTTTTCCAAGCCTTATATACTCTATACCAAAAGGCCATGCGGCAAGTGCAGGCTACAATTGGTTACGCTCACAGTCACTCATCCCCCCCCACTATGGTGATTGGCTGCAGGGCACTGTTCACAGACTGTTCATGCGCAGCGGCAACGCCCCTCCTGCAGCCTGGGTCGAGGGCAGAGCAGCTTCTGTTTACTTTCCTTTTGTCTCTGGTGTCTCAGGGAAATCCTTCCGTGTAGCACAGCCGCATCAAGCCCTGGCTTGTTCACAGCACACAGCCAGAGACTCTCCACAATTCCTCCTTTTTTTTTTCTTTTTGGACAAGCCAGGATTGATTAGCTGTGTGTTCTAATCCTTTTTTGATATGTGATAAAAAACAACTTATACATAACATATAAATAACAACAACAATCAACGTAAACAGTGCACTTTGCAATAAACCTGAGGTATTCCATTGCCGTTTAAATATCGCAATGGATTGATTAAACAAATTCCAAGAACTTTGGTTTAAAGATACTCAACTTATAACAAACGATGTGCTGGGTGTTGATAAACTTACTCAAGAGGTAGTGGTGTTTAAAGATCTACTTATGTAACTATAGTACGCATACATGTCACAGCTAAATCAATGCAAAGGTTACACCTCACTCTGTGACCTCCGAAGGTTCTGCTGCAGGGAGTTGACTTGGTTGAGTTTGTTTCAACTCCGGCTTTACTGCTCGGCTTGGAACCCACAATGGACCTTGATCTGTGGAGAGACACATATACCCTCTACCATTAAAAATAACAGGTACTGGTCCCTTCCACAATCCAGTGGTGGGATCACGATATCTCACCGTGAATTCCGGTAAAGTGTTTTTCCTTCCTAGTCTGATCTGATAATGATGAATGATCACAGGAGGCTCCTCATGATCTCCAGTTAGACATAAATAATTCAAGGTAAACAACACCTTTGCTAAACGCTGTTGACAATCTAACTCTTCCTGCTTCTGTTTGCTCAAATACCCTTTAATCATTTGATGTGCTCTCTCGATGATTCCTTGGCCTGTTGGGGAATAAGGTATACCTGTAACGTGTTTCACTCCCCATTTCATTAGAAAAGTTCTAACTTTCTGGCTAACATAGGCAGGGCCATTGTCTGTCTTAATCTTTTCTGGGACACCCATTACAGCAAAACAAGCTGTGAGATGTTTACATACATGTAGTGCTTTTTCCCCTGGTAAAGCAGTAGCCCATATCATTTTTGAAAAAGTATCGATTGTGACATGCACATATTTAAGTTTTCCGAATTCTGGCACATGTGTCACATCCATTTGCCATACTTCTAAGGCTTTTAAACCTCGAGGATTGACACCGATTCCTATACCTAACATCTGGCTTCCACACTGAGGACATGCCTGTACAATACTTCTTGCTTCATTTAAAGTTAAATCGAATTGTCTTTGGAGACCTCTGGCATTCTGA
Organism: Patagioenas fasciata; assembly: GCF_037038585.1. Classification (NCBI taxonomy): domain Eukaryota; kingdom Metazoa; phylum Chordata; class Aves; order Columbiformes; family Columbidae; genus Patagioenas; species Patagioenas fasciata. Next base: position 91,875,195 of record NC_092522.1, on the reverse strand, counting down.
TGAAAGCTCTCATGACTTTGTCTCGCTTGTTGGAATTTATCTGTTGGAGGCATGTGCTGTACTGAACTTACTAAACTATCTGCAATTTGATTTCCTTCACCTAGACCAAGATTCCATTGATGACTGCGGATGTGAATCACACAACAGGGTTCTTTTCTTTGATTTAAAATAGCTCTCAATTGTACAAACAATTTTCCTAATCGAGGATTATTCGATTGTCTTAACAGGGCATTTTCCATTCTGGGTATTACACCTGCTACGTACAAAGAATCTGTGACAACATTTAAAGCAAATTTCAGCCAATTATTTAAGGCCCATATTACTGCCGTGAGCTCTAAAGTCTGCAATGAATCCTCTTTTGAACCTTCAATTAAATGCTGTTTCCATTGGCTATTCTCTTGCCAGACACATGCTGCCTGGTGTCTTCGTTTTCCTGCATCTGTATATACTGTAAGGCCTTCAACAGGTTTTGCTTTTACTTTGCTTCTCTCTAACCACTGATTTGTTCTAAGGAATTGCCATAGTTTACCTTTTGGTTGTCGTGAATGTACCTTGCCTATAAATCCTAATAATGCATTCTGTATAGGCATCGAATGTCTCAGCCACCATTCTAAATCGGCTCCATTTATCGGAATACTGATGTCATCTGGTTCCTGACCGCTAATTTCTAATATTCGAGATCTTCCTTTTCGAATCAATTCTCCAATTGCTTCTGGTCTCGTTTGAATACTGAATTTTGGTTGGACACTGAGAAAAATCCACTCTAATAATCGCAAATCATTTTCTGTTTTCAATCTGACAGTGGCACAAAAGGAAGAATCTGTAGCAAGATCTATGGGGAATTCCCCGTTTTTGTTTTGCCACTGGCAGATGATTGCACACGGATGTTGTAGATTGCTAATAAGGAGGGAAATTGGTCGATCAGAAAGTCTTCGGCTCGACCAATTTGTCTGTACTTTTTGTGTAATATCAGAAAGACATTTGAGATGCACGGACTCTAAGCTTATTTTCTTAGCTGGATCACCTCCTTTTAGAAGTGAAGTAAGAGGTGCTATATCATTGTTAGTAATGCCTACGCAATTTCTAATCCATTGTATGTCCCCTAACAATTTTTGGACATCATTCAATGTTTGTAAATCAGTATGTAATTCAATTTTTTGTGGACGAATCTGTGCATCACAAATGGACCAACCAAGGTATTTCCAAGGTGCAGACTTTTGAACTTTCTCTGGAGCTATAACCAACCCCTTTTCTTTGAGTTTGATCGTAATTTGGACTATGGAACTTTCTGTGAACTCAGCGTGTTGACAGAACAGAATATCATCCATATAATGATAAATAATTGTTTGTTTCCATGATGCACGAATAGGTTGAAGTGCCCATGCAACATACATTTGGCACAGTGTAGGAGAATTTTTCATACCTTGCGGTAGCACTACCCACTCATACCTTTTAGCTGGTTCCGCTTTGTTTACTGAAGGCAGTGTAAATGCAAAACGCTGTGTATCTTGCTCATGTAAAGGAATGGTAAAGAAACAATCCTTTAAATCTATAATTAGAATATGCCAATTTTCTGGTAACATTACAGGTGATGGTAATCCAGGCTGTAAAGCACCCATGGCTTGCATTTGATCATTTACCTTTCGCAAGTCATGTAATAATCGCCACTTTCCACTCTTTTTTGGTATTACAAAAATTGGGGTATTCCATGGACTAGTAGAAGGCTTGATATGGCCTGCAACTAATTGCTCTTCTACTAATTCACGTGCCTTTTGCAGTCGCTCTTCTGTTAATGGCCACTGGTCAACCCAAACTGGGCTATCTGTTAGCCAGGTCAATGGAGGGTTGGGCAACTGCTTTCCAGTGACCACTAAGGAAAAGGTGAAGTAGTTAACACAGCACCAAGTTGCCCCAAGACGTCACGGCCAATAAGCGCCTCAAGGCTGCTTGGCAATTCCATTACATACACCCTAAGGGTAACACATTGACCTTCAGGGAAACTAATCGAAATGGGATCAACACTTATATTTGGAGTAGTTTGACCCCCTACTCCAGCAACAGTGGAAGAGATTGATTTTTGAAGTTTCCAATTTTGTGGCCATTTGAATTGACTAATGATGGAGACATCAGCTCCAGTATCAAGCATTGCATTTACCTCTACAACAACAGTAGAATCAGACTGAAATAGTTGCACACGTAACATGGGACGCTGAGTCATTGATGAGGTGAAGCAAACTGCAGGACCTGTCGATCCAAATCCTTTATCATGCCTTTGTGTTGAGGATGCTGGAGGAACTCCTGGAAGCATTGGTAGGCAGTTTTCCAGTGCTACTACCTGAGCTATTCTACTCCCAGAAGGAATAAAAATTGGCGGATGCAGAGTGTAGGCCAGGATTCGAACAGTTCCTGTGAAATCTGCATCAATTATACCTGGTATTACTGTAAGACCTTTGATACTAGCAGAAGAACGGCCAATCAATAGGCCTCCAATGAGACTATCTTGTCTAAATAAAGGTCCTTTAGCATTAGTTGGTATTCTATGAATTGCAGTATTGGTCAATGTTATATCTACTGCTGTCTCCACATCAACTCCGAGGCTTCCTGCGGTGCTTGGCTTGTTGAGGTGAAAGAAGCCTGGTTCACGGTTGGTCACTGATTGTGATACATGTTCGGAGATGTTCTTTGTGTCTGGTAGCTGCTGAACGTATACCATAGCTTGTGGTTGTTTGTTTTGCTTGCTGCAAAATTTTCCAATCGTGTGGTTCCCATTCCGTTGTCTGAGTGTTCATATTTTGAATTACCGGTAGGGCTAATTTTGCTGGAGACCAATCACCTTCTAGAATGGCATCTTTGATGACCCCTGACCATCTGCTACGTCGGGGCTGCGGCTGGTCAGTAGAGTCTATAGGCACCTTTGATTGCATTGTTTGTGAAGGGCAAGCTGGTTTTTGAAACTCAATTTGTTCCTTATTTTTCTCTACATTTGACACTCTTAAGTTGTTCAAGCTTGTTGGTAATGACTTGCAGTAACTGCTCTACTGCTTGGGGTGAGCCCAATGATGTAGGAGGAGGCTCACAAAAAACTTCCCCGGGTGCTTGCGGAGGCAAAGTTTGAGGCGGCCCCGGCCCCGGCGACGGCGCCGGCCCGGCCTCCACGCTTTTCTCGGAGGGAGGGGGGGCGTCCGGCTCGGGGCAGGGCAGAGGCGGAGCGGTAGGAGGAGGGCGGCACTCAGGGCCTCCCACATCCGGACAGTCGACTAGTTGCACTTCCGCCTTCTTGGCACATTGCCCCAGAGACTCGGAGGGGGAAACTTCCGGTTCTTTGTTTACGAGCCGCGCAGTTTCTAATCCGCGTTGCAGATCGGATTGTGAAAGTATTGGCTGAGCCGGGACCCCGCGACCACCCCGAACGGCAGGCAGACCCCACAGAGTAGCCCACAGGCCCCTCTTTTCTTTTGGACGACAAGTTTTATCAGTCCAGGTTTGTTCTGGGACAAGCGCCTCCGCGGCTCTTAGGGCGGCACGTTGTTCCGATTTCATAACTTCTAATGATTCTAATACGGTTTTCCACAATTCTCTCACAGTTTTAATTTCTTTCTCTTCTTCCCCTCTGATAGTTTTGTCCCACATAGTGTCCCCCACTGATCTCCATTCTGTTGGGGAAAACAAAAGTGGAACTTCTCCAAAGTGTCCCCACTTCTGAGCTAAAAAAATCAATGTGATTAGCTTTTCCTGTGACGATTCAATACCTCTCTTAGAGAGAATAGTCGTCAGCAGTGCCGCGGCTGTTTCAATATCCATTATCTTATCAGCGCGGTCTTAACGTAGGATGCGAGTGGCCAGCTCGACAGGTGCCCGTCTTTTGATATCGGACTAAGCACACTATCCCACACCCCGGCTTGGCTCCGTTTTTATGAACGCTGCTTACCGCAGTAATTTCGATCCGGAGCGTTATGCTTTGCTAACGATCCATCCCTCTGCTACCATTTGTAGATCCGAAGCGTTATGCTTTGCTAACGAACCATCCTCTGCTACCAAATGTAGTGGTAGTAAATTCGACGAATCCAGACGCCGGCATAAGCTCTTTGATCGAACGGGCGGGCCGGGCGAGAGTAAGGAGTCTAATTCAATGTGAATTTACCATCCGTACTCTTTAATGAACTCTTAAACAACACTGAATATCAATGTCCCCGAGACCACGTTTTTCCAAGCCTTATATACTCTATACCAAAAGGCCATGCGGCAAGCGCAGGCTACAATTGGTTACACTCACAGTCACTCATCCCCCCCCACTATGGTGATTGGCTGCAGGGCACTGTTCACAGACTGTTCATGCGCAGCGGCAACGCCCCTCCTGCAGCCTGGGTCGAGGGCAGAGCAGCTTCTGTTTACTTTCCTTTTGTCTCTGGTGTCTCAGGGAAATCCTTCCGTGTAGCACAGCCGCATCAAGCCCTGGCTTGTTCACAGCACACAGCCAGAGACTCTCCACATTAACAAGAGGAAAGTTTGATTTTTACCATTTAAACTAATCACTTGTTTTCCAAAGTTGATGCTGAATTCTCATGTAGCCTCATGGTTTACAGAAATGGAAATGTGAGAAGATGGTTTATTACAGGCACCCAGGGAAGGTATTTAGATTTTCCAGAAATTCAGAGAGGAGATTCCAGCTGTTGTTTCTTTATTTTGCAGTCCTTGGCTTTCCCAATAAGGTTGTTTTCTAGATGATCTAAATGTGAGTCCCAGTACTTGTGTCTGTACTGTGTTGTAGAGAGCAGCAGATTTGAGGGGATAGGCTTTCAAGGGCTTTTAGAACGCACTATTGCTAAAACAATACAAAGGTCCTTAAGAAGACCTTTCCTTCAGTCCTGTTGGTTCCTGTAATAAATTTTCTTTAAGAACCTTACCAAAGAGTTTTGCAGAATCCAAATATGTTGCATCTACTGGGATCACCTGTATCTACTCATTCGTTGATACCCTACTGAAGAACCAGCTTGTCGGTACAGCAAGTACAGACACCACATTGACAACTTCCCAACAGACTCTCTCTCCATGTGCTTCTTGTACCTGTTCTTCATTACAGGCTCTATTGTCTCACGGGGGCTGAAAGTCAGTCTCAAGAGTCTGTGGTTCCCAGGCTCTCCTGCATATTCCTTTCCATAGATGTGAATTGTATTATCAGTCCTCTGACATCGTCATTGTTTGCATGACAAATTACACACTAGCCCTGTGATTCCATGTTTGAAATCCTCTAGAGCTCTAGAGTGAGTACCAGCCAGTCACAGAATCACAAGGGATTGGTGCCTGGTTTAGTACCTCCTGTATGTTTTTGTCCACACCGAAGTCCATTGCCATTCCACTTTTTTGCTGTTGTGATTTGTGCTGAAGCCCTACAGCTGCACTCTTCATTTTACTGCTTCGGCACACCACAGCAGGACATTCAGTAGGTTCATTTCACTGTCTCCTGTGTCCACATCTAGTGACTGTCTATATGAAAACAGAGACTCCTCCAACCTCTAAGCTAATTTCTGATTCTTAAGAGGTATGGCTGTATGAGAGGGAACTACTTATTTCATGCAATGTGGTGACATTATACAATGTGACTACAGAAAGTGACTTAGATATAAACAAATTCTTGCATTTTTAGTCCATCTGTATCTATAAATAATCAGCAAATTGTGATCACTAGTGTAAATAATGTCCCCAATAATTGTTCTAATACCTTAGCACATATGCATCTGCTTTATTCCCAACCAGCAAACAATCCAAAGTCAATGCAGGACATGGCTTCATACCAGCAAAAGCCCATGCAGCAAATCCCCTTTTCAGAAGTCCTTAACAGCCACCACTGCCCTCTCATTTTCAGACACATTGTTTTCAGTTCTTGCCTCGAAGCATTAACATCATGTGGGACAGTGCAACTGAGCACATTTGTTAATACCTCCATGCCACAGGAGAATGACTAAGTGATGTGGGAAGGAAAGGTATTCAACTCAAGGTTGTCTGCTCCTTTCAATATGTAAAGCTGAATTTCAAAAGGATATTTTGACTCAAGTAAAGCTATTCAGATTTACAAAAAGTGGTCTACGTTGAAGAAATACCTGAGCAGATCAAATGCAGTCTACTTCAGGTGTTTTCTGCAGACTCTGAGAGCTGAAATGTCAATCTCAGGCTGCAAATACATTCTGAGGAAGTCAGTAGAGCACTAAATTTGTTCTTCCTCTAAAAGGTTTTGAGTGGCCAATGCTAATGAAATAGCAAAGAGGTCCCACACCTGGGAAATGCTAGGAATGGTTCAACACTTTGAAAATTCTTTTCCAATATATTGCAAACAAGGTCTGGAATATTAAAGCAGCATGATTAATCTAATAAATTATATTATAATCAATGCCAAATTTAACTCAACATCAGAGATCTGAAATTTATTTGATTTAATAATTAAATCTGCAGAAATTAATATCGACAATGTGGGGTTTTTTTCCACTCATCGCCTTGCAATAAGCTGTTATAGGAAGAGCTGCTTTGAGGAAACAAGCCACAGCCTTGAACAAACTGCAGCACAGTCATCCTATGGCTTCTGTCTCTCTTTAAGCCCTACTTATGTATTATGATTAACTCTGAGCACATAGATTCTTCTTCCCTTGAACTGGTTCCTCATTAAGAGAGGGGGACCTAAATAATCCTGTCTCTATCTAGTGCTTTTGAGCTTGACACTCTATCCTTCTAATTAAGAGTGAATATTCGCAATGAGGTATTGATATTTCATAAAACACTGGAGGTTAAAAGCATCAGACTGAGTACTCTGGTGTGCAGAGGAGCTGAAGTACATAATGTTGTTCCTGCTCAGAGAACAAAAGAAGAACTGGGCACTAACTATTAGCAAATATTATGTTAAACAACAACAAAATATTTGTTTAAAGTTGTAAATAGTTAGAAACAAGTTGAATCATTCATGGCCTGCTATCTAAGTGTCTTAACTATTATATTATCACACAATAAAAAAGAAATTGCTAGAGGAAGGCCTTTCCCTGCACACCCCAGGCCTCACGTTCCTGTGCACACATGCATGCACAGAGAACAGGACATAACAAGTCTTGCAGTACTATATACTTCCCACTGAACACTCTTGAATTACCACTCGCGTGATTTTTCTCCATTCTCTCGTTTATTCAGGCTGCTTCTCCTCTTATGTTCTTTTTAATAGTGTGGCTTTTTTCTGCAAATTAGGTATAAATAGGTTTTGAAATTTTGAAAGCTGATCGTGTCTGACTTGTCTCTTAACAATGAAAATAAAAAATTATTTGTGATTCTTCATTAAGACCTTTACTACTGCCGCCAAAAGCTGTGCATGAACTCACAGTTATAACAAACATACTTCTTCACCACTTTCGGAAATACCGACTCTTGAATCAGTATCCCTCACACCTTAAAGTATCTTTAAGTAAAGATGTAAAAGCTCTTATTTTAAAAGAAAACAACTTATTTTTTAATTTCATTTTTCTGTCCCTGATTCAGTCATTTGACTGATGCTTTCAGAATACTCTGCTTTTGGGGGACTTTTTCCTTATTCCACTTTGAATAGTTTCCATTTATTCACTGTATTCCTCACAATAAATTTGTCCTTTCATGTAGTTAGGGCATTTCTGGAGTGGAAAAAGAAAGTAGTCTAGAATGGGCCAGGACAGGAGGGGGAGGTTACCCATCCTATGCCACTGCCCAAAGCAGGTCTTTTCTTGTTTCTGCTCTTAAAAACACACAGCAACAGAGTCTGCAGCAGCCCCTCAGGTTATCTCCTACAACGTTTTGCTCTCCTTAGCAATTTAAAGTTCATTCTAATATTTAATTCCAAGTGTTATAGCTGCACATTAAGCCATTACTTCTTGTCTGGCTGCCATGGACACAAGAATCAGATTGTTCCTTTGTACTTTGCACAGCCTTCGAAAACTGTCCCACCTTGATCTTCTTTGCTGTAGTAAAAGAGCCTTTGAGTCTTCACACATATTTTCCCTGTCAGATATGTTCATGCCATTGATTTTTTTTTTTTTAATCTAAAGAAATTATTCCTGTGGAACTTTACTCAGGTTTTCCAGCCCATTTTACCAGTTGGTCAAGATCTTCTTTTTTTTTTTTTTTTTAATTTGATACTTTCTTCCAAAAATCAGAGCTTGTGACTATTCTGTGGTTATATATAGATCTCATGAGAATTTACAGTAGGAAATCAGAAGCCAAAAACAGATCTAAGAGGAAAACGATGAAGAGGGTGAGAAGATAGGTTCTTTTACATATTATTGTATTAAAATAACCATTCATCTGCAAGTCTCTTGTAAAACTATTTAGAACTAACAACACCGAAGCACAACTAAAGTCCAGAAAATTTTGGAACAGTACGTATTATGTACTATCATAAAAGTATATTAATAACTAGTTTGGCTTTCTTTCTCCTTGGAATTTCATTTTTTAAACAGCCACATCTGGACTATTTTTGGGGGGAAGAAAGTGTGATGGTTGTGTATTAGTTGTTTGATCTTGCAAGACTCCTTCATTACCTGAGCAACAGTTTCAGACATCCTGTGTGGGCACCACAAAGGCTACAAGACTGGGACAGACCCTTGCAACCCCTCCTTTCTTCCCATTTACTTGCAAAATTTTCTTTCCATTGAGTGGATCCAGTCCAGAAGTGGCTTCGTTCTCAATCCATTTTTCTTTCCCCAGACCTCCATGACTGGGCTCTATCTCTGCTTTTGCATCAAAGGCTCTGCATAAAGCACAAATGTTGTGTGGTGGGGTTGGAGGAGAAGAGCGCCTTTCTGTTTGCCTTTTTTTTTTTTTTTAGATATTCAGTTTCTGTGTCTATTCTTGAAGTCACTGGAGTGGTATTAGATACTAACGTGTTGCTCATAATAAAATGCCCTCAGATAATGAATGTTCCCCTTCTGTTTTGAAAACCTCATCCCTGTATGCCTTGAAAGCCTGTCCTGATTTTGCTAGGCTAATAAGGGATAAAACTATTTTCTGGGGGGTTTAAGTGCACCATCCAGTCAAGTACTGCATTGCTTGCTCAACTCCTTAAAGGCTATTGAATAGATAATCTCTATTGACTTGAAACATTTAAAGGAATGGGTAAACCTGAGATAAATTAATAGCTGACATAGTAATAAAGCATTTAATCAATCTCCAAAGCTAGTTAGGGTGCTATGCAATAAAGCAGTTTTTGTTATTCTGTAGCAAGCCATAGAAAGAGAGGGAAAAGTACTGAATGCCCTTTCAAGCATGACATTCAAGTGCTGAGGTGACCAAGCTGTTTTGAGCTGTCTACTCTGTAACACAGTCATGCAATACTTCTTTGTTTGTTGCATTCATTCTAACAGACACTCTGGACCCAAGTCAGACCTGTAAATACACAATTCCCAACAGAGGCAGAAGATTGACATCTGTTAATGTTGGATCTGCTTAGCTCAATGCCTTATTTGTCTTTTCACAAGACTGAACTGACTGTTGATTTCATTTGGGCTTCCCTCCCATCAAGTTCATTGTCTTCTCTGACTTACGAGCTATTGTTTCCACAGCAGCTGAATTCCTCTTCTGTTTTAAGAAAATTTTAAAAACTGACTTATTTAAACTGTGCTGATGTCATCCTACTTCAAAAGAAAAGGGAATCTGGATGACTAATAGTTACCAGGCAAATTAATTAGCTTGTGTTACTGGGTAAGGGTCTGTGGCTAACACAGAATAGAAAGTCTGAGATTGCTCTTCAGTGCCTGATAGCTGCCTCTTCAGACCCTGTGCCTAACCAGAGGTTGCGGCTCTTTGTGCATCAGGGATTATATGTTCTTAAAAAAGAATGGCATAAAGTATCATCAGGACAGATTTCCCACTTCATCTTTGCACCCAGGTCTGGATAGGTAGAAGCAGATCACTTGTTTCCAAGTTGGTAACTTTACTTATATTTGGTCTCATACATTCCTACTGTTTGTTTAGTTTTCACCACTGTGTGTTCCTTCTTCAGTGTAACATCTTGGTAGATGATTAAATCACCCCCTGCATCTTTTGCTTTTTGACTCACATTTCCAGCTTGTGTCTCTGCTGTATGTCTCTAGGGTAACTCTCGCTGTCCTTTGTGTCCCACTTCTGTGAACTAGGTTTACTAAATTTGGTAGTTATGACACACGAAAGGAAAACAGCAGACTGAAGACTAAGATTCTGATTTCTTCAGGAGCAGTTGATGGTAATCCACACTTGAGCTTGCTCTTAATGCATAAAAACCTGTCAGTTAAACACTAGACATTCCAGTCAGGAATTTTTTTCATTCCTGTAGTGACGGATTTTGCAAGATTCTGTACCAGATCCTGAAAACTATTATGAATGTTCAGTGTAGTCAAGAAAAACTGTAATGAGTGTGGCAACAGCACTTTTAGCCAGGTCACTTCTCTTAGTCAAAAGAAGATGACAAGTTAGAATGCATCTGTGGATGCTGATGGAGCAGCCATCAAAAGACCATTTTCTATCATGGCAATCAGAAGATATCCCCAGGACCTCAAAAAAGGCAAATGTTATGTCCATCCTCAAAAAGGGAAAGTGTGAGTCCAAAGAACCACAGAAAATTCAGCCTCACATCAGTCCATGGAAAGATTACAGAGCAAATCCTTCTGAAAGCTGTTTCCAGGCAAATGAAAGACAAGACAACTTGGAACTGCCTGATCAGATCTACAAAGGGCAGTTTACATGTAACCAACCTTGTTGACACCAGTAATTAAATGACCAGTACAGTGGATGAAGAGAAAGCAGTGAATGTCATTTTACTGTACTTTAGCAAGACTTTGATAGTCTCCCACAGCTTTTTTGCAGCCCAACTGAGGAGTTGTGGACTACAAGTTTTGTGAAAAACTTCTTGGACCATTGCCACAAAGACTTGTGGGCAGGCGATTGAAACCTAATGGATAGCTGATAGTAGTATTCCTTAAAGGGTCAGTCCTGGAGATTGCACGGTCAAACATCTTTATTACTGACTTGAACAGCAGCAAGGAGTACAACTTTATCCATTTGATGTATGACACCAGAGTGTGCAACTCAGAAGTTCAACATGCTGTAGGACAGAGCTGTGATTCAGAGGTATTTGAACAGAGGAAGGAACTGGCCAATGAGAACACTATGGTGCTCAGCAAACACAAATGCGAAGTTCTCCTCTTGGGACTGAACAATCCCATGTAACAGTACAGGCTGGGAACTATCTTGTTGGTGAACAGCTCTGCAGAAAAGGGCCTGCAGATGCAGGTGTTCCTTACTCAGATGTTCACAAAGAAAGGACAAAAGGCAGCCAAATTCCAGATAAATATCAGGAAAAAAATTCACAGAAGGATTGCCTAAACACTGGAGCACATTGCTCAGGGACATTGTGGTGTCCACACTCCCAGATATTTTCCAAGCTCAACAAGGCCTTGAACAACCTCATCAAACACTAAAATTAAACTTGTTTTCACCTGGGACCTACACTGGATGTCTCTGAGGGTCCCTTTGAACCTGAACTATTTTATGAATTCTTTAATTTACTCAAAAAGGAGCTGTCAGGTTTCTATTTCGCTGAAAGCTATCAGCATTCAAAATATCCCTCCTAACTATTTTTCACCAATACACCTCTACCACTCTTTTTGTTTGCAAGAAAACTGTCTTTGAGAATAACTTCCTTTTCTGGATGGCAAAGCAAATGTTCAGATCACCCTTGGAGAGCTGATGTGCAGCATAACCAAAACAGTGTGGAAACAGAGATGATTCTTCAGGTCTATTGTAGCTGCAGTTCAAAACAGAGGTGTTAGACCTCGCAGACTCCTCTTCTCAAATGATGTCACACAGATGTGACAGGGAGAAGTAAAGCTTGGAGATCCCTTCAACATACTGCATTAAAAAAAGTAACTACAGCAGGCAGCGGGGGAGTGAGCAAGCAACTATTGTGGTTGTGATTACTAGCTTGGGTTAAATCTCAACAGAAAGAAAACGGTTTTAAAGTCCATCCATCTGCTCTGACTTTCCCTGAAGGTCTTTGTCTTTCCTTACACTTTGTCCCTAGCAGCTCCCATGGTGTTTTGTCCCTGTCTCAGAAAGATAATTGTCAGAGTTGGCAGTGAGAGATTTTTCAAATGACATCCTTGATTTTTACAGCTTAGAGCATTTCTTTGTGAGTGTTTTTTGAAATTTTTCTGCTAGAGCTGGAACTGATAAAAAATTCTCTGTAGCCAAGCTGTGTGTAGGTTTGCATTTTGGTTGCATTCTCTAAAATTTCAGACTTGTGGGAAAAGGGAGAACATACCACCACAGTCTCACTAGAGGTTTTAATATCTGAAAAGTGCATCTGCCTTTTGTTCTTTGTTAGCTTTCTAGCAAGGGCTTGTCACCTTTTCCACTCCTTTGAAATGCCTCAAGTCTTGTGTACCCTGTTGATTTGGTGATTTGGGGGAACATGCCTATTCATGGGCAGTATGCATTTCTTTGGCTTCCTCCCAGTCCCTACAGCACTCTACAATGTCCACTTGATCCTGCTGTGTTTCCTGGTTTCCATTGACTTGTTTCCAACCTATAGCAATGCCTCACCACATTACCACATAGGTTAGCTCTAGCCATAGAGTTAACTTGGCTACAAACAGGCTGAGCTTTGCCCACATGAGAGCATCTCAGTGCCCAATGAAGATTTGTGCAGGGGGGTTGGCAGCCCAAGCAGTTGCATCCCGCTGCATGAGCAGCAGGCAGGCTCCATCCCTGCATCCCACAGCCTCCAGCTGAAGCTCTGGTTAATTCAGCCCAGCACTCAGAGTGCTGGTGCAGGCTGAGCAGGGACAAGTGTCTGAATTGTCCCCTGACCTAGCTTTACCAACAAGATAAGTTTGCCTTATTTTCTTGTATTTGGAAGCAAATGAAGTTAAATCACCCTCTATAAATACTCCTTCCATTTTTTCTTCTTTTTTTTTCTTCTTCTTATGCACAAGTCCATCAGGCTTGTCTTTACTCCCAATGTGCAATGTTGTATGATTTAGCCAAAGGCAAGGACATTTTCTGTTACAAATGGGTGTGTTAGCAGCTCCAGGAAGCTGCTCTTCTGACAAAGCCCACAGAGCTATGCCACCTCACAGTAGAATCTCTACAAATGTTTGGCCTATCTCCAAATTCTCAAAAAAAAAAAAAAAAAACCAACCAACAAACCAACCAAAAACCCCAAAAAACTACTTTTGGCAGGTAAAGAACTAAAGAACCGTCTGTCTCACTGTCTCAAATAATGGCTTTGAGTACACTGCCATAAGCAAATCAAGTAGCTGGCCTGCAGTGTCTTTGTCCTCATTCAACCTTTCAGAGACGAAGAAGTACGGGTTAAGATGGAAAGTGAGTGATAGTACTGAGATTAAAGGTTTGATTAAAGCTGTAGAGATAAACTAGGTGTGTAAATACTGAGGATATAATTGTTAACACAAAGCAACATAAATATACCTCCCAAGGAAGTGTCTCCTCTGCCTTCCCTGTTTGATATTTCAGACTTTACCCTTGCTAATCATGCATGACCATCTAATCAGAAACTTATTGTGGTAAAGGCATCTTACAGCTCACAGAAGCTGAAGCACTCTGTTAATTTCACTGTAGCAAAACATGAGCAACTGCAGTTGTGGAGTCATATCAGACTACACTTCATCGTGGTTTTGTTGAGTAGGAGCAAAACAAACATCCCTGTAATTGGTGCTGCTGACAGCAGCAGCTGAGGCAAACCTGAATCAACTGCACAAGTACTCCAGACAGACTCATTCAGGTAGGTTAGTGAACACCTAGATAAACACAAAAATGAGCATCTAATTTGATTTTCTGCCTTTCATATCTTCTTTGAGGGTGCTTCATATTGTTGTATCTTTTGAACTGTGTTTTATAGCCACCCATACTGTTTTTTTGTTATACCAAACACCCCAACCATGCCAATCACTTTTAAACATGGACAAAACTGTTGAAAAACAGTTCAAATATGGACTTTTTCTTGGCAGTACTTATCCTTATTTTCTCCAATTAGACTAGCTTGATCCAAGATAGTAACTGCAGCCAATATTCCATCTCACAGCAGTTCAGTTTAGTGCCAGTAATGAAGTTTCACACATGTATTTTGTTTCACTTAGGGTTTTTAAAACCTTTCAATGAAACTGGGATTGTCTCCATATTAAAAAGCAAAGCTCGAAAAGCCTTTTGTTTAAAAGAGGCAAGACTGGACGCTATGATGATACATCTCCCAGGAAAGTAAGGAAGAGGCTGTCAGCCCCTAACAGAACAATGTCTGCTTTAACTCTAACTCAGATGACTTGAATTTAGTTCATCAGATCACAAAATGAAGGGGGACAATGAAAAATACCCCCACTTTAACTGAGGCAGGAAGGCCTACCTTTTTGAGGTCTGTTTATATTTGTTATGTAGGAGACTGATCACATGGTGACAAGTAAGAAGTCCACATCTCTTTGGCAACCTATTTTGCACCTTTATTATTGATGTATCTTTAAATCAGCAGTAATGCCATGTCATACTGTGTAATTTGGCATACTTGCTCTTTGGAGATTACTGTGAAGATCTGATGAGAAATAATAGAACCATGCCCGACTCAAACTTGAAAGCTGAGAGATTAAATTTGGAACTACACACTGATCTTTAACCTCAACTTGGTTTCTTATAGGTAATCCTTCAAAGATAACTTGCTGGGAGCTTATATACTGCCTTACTATCATCATGATGTGAGGTTGAAGCTGTACTGTCGCTAAACAAGAGTTCTGAAAAATTAATATTGACTTAATTGCAATCAAATAATATATTAACTTGTGTGTGTCTGTCTTATCACTTCATCACAGATTAAAGACTGTAGCCTGAAGTGAAAGTATTTCTTTCTGAATTGGTATTTTCAAGATTTGAAATAAATGTATTCCTTCAAGAAAAGAATGTGAAATGACTTTTCATTCTTTCCAAGACAAAAAACAGGAAACAATAATACTTCTTATCAGGGCTCACCAGGTTTATAGTATCAGTAGGGTATATATTGTATTTTTTCTAAGTATAACATCATGTCTAATAGTAGAAAAATACAGAAATTACTACATAGCACCAAAGGGTGTATTACTATCTGACTTCTTTGATCTAAGATAAATTAATGGGTACAAAAATATGAATTCAAACCACTTGTACTGCCCTCAAGGTGCAGAACGGCATCATGTGCCTTCCAAGTTAAGGCAGTATTAGATTTGCTCTACTGGCAGCTGCTTTCTTGAAAGTAATTCCTTCAAGGAATGTGATAATCCTGGTACTTAGCTGAAAAAGGATGAGGCTAAAAATTGCCTCTTAATTTTGCATTTCCATTATAAAAGTCCTTTTCAGTCTTATACATGGTGCTAGAACAAGTGTAGTGTGATGCCAGTATTTTAAATAACAAACTAATGGCTGGAGTCCTCACCATGGAAAAGGTTGGTCTCCATTTGATTAGACTTTTATTACAGTCTTAGGCAATTCCCTTATTTCCAGGAGTGTGGTTTAACACCCTGAGCAGTGCCAGCTCTTGGGTGAAAACATCTCTCTTGTTCAATCTGGGCCAGAGACCCAGATTTGCTCTGTGTTTGTGTGTTTAAGAGAGGGAAGAGAAGCCAGGAGACAGTAGGGTGGCTGATTGCAGTGCAGTGATGTAGGTATTCAAGTGGTGGTGGGGACATTCCTGTGGCTGTATCTCCATGGACCCTTTCTGTATTTTAGCCAATGGCTACTGAGAAGTGACTATTTAGAAGCCCTAGTTTAAATTTGACATTATTAAGAAAGTGAGCACTGCTTACTTTTGCCGACTTTGCATGTTAAGCATCCTAAGAGCATGTATCCTTGGTTGTGCCTTTGGGTCAATTCATGTCATACAGAACATAAGGAATCTGAAACAGCCTTACATATGCTAAGATGGCCCACGTGCTTTTGTGCTTCTGAGGCATAGTTAATATCAATTTTCCTTCCAGATCTCTTATGTCAAACAGGACCTTTTCTAACTATCTGTTCCTCATAATCAAACTCTGTTTATAAACTGAGGACAAGGATTACTTTCTTGCCCTACAGGATGCTCTGTATTTTGGTGACAATCAACAGTAGGACAAGAGGTAATGGGTTCAAATTGGAACACAAGAGGTTCCACTTAAATTTGAGAAGAAACTTCTTCTCAGTGAGGGTAACAAAACACTGGAACAGGCTGCCCAGCGGGCTTGTGGAGTCTCCTACTCTGGAGACATTCAAAACCCCCCTGTACACCTTCCTGTGTAGCCTCATCTAAGTGATCCTGTTCCGGCAGGGGTATTGGACTAGATGATCTCTTGAGGTCTCTTCCAGTCCTTAGCATTCTGTGATTCTGTGATTCTGTCATAAAAAAGGATGAGTCAACTTACAGCATTTTCATCTTGCCACACAATGCCAGTATTCCATTGAATATCTCTCAATTGGGGTTGTAGGCAGAGCAAATGCTAAGTAGCTTTATATTCTTATTTAAATGATATGCCATTGGTCCTGTCACAATCACACCACTGCTTGCATTGCCTTTCTGCAAACCATGTGCAGGAAAGTTCTACCAGCAGAACTGCTGTCAGAAAGCAAATGTGAAACTTCGCACTGCAGTCCTTGTGGGATATGCATTTTCAATTTAGTTTCTATGAGCACTGGCACCTGCACGTTAAGCACATCCTTCAGTCTAGCCCTCGTCAACAAAACACTTAAGGATTTGGCTGAGTGTTCTGTTCAACTGGGGCCTTCAACTCTAATTCCGAGCTCACTGCAGCCAGTGTAAGCTTTGACAAGGGCTGCAAGTAGAGCAGCTCCAGCCTTCCAGCTTCAATGAATACGTGAAGTGTCCTTAAAAGTTTTTATTCTACTTTGCTGACCTTGACTGCCAAGATCTCCTCATACTGCAACTTTCCTTAAAGTGCCGCACTTTGTCATGCCTTATTGTTTCTACCTCTTGACGTATTAAGCGTAGGAATAATATAATGTTGCAGCATAGCATTCTGTTTGTTTTCTGGGGACAGTATTTGTTTGGTGACTGATTTCCATCCAGATGGATGCAGAGGCCTTGCAGGTGCCGCAACAAACTTCTGTGGAGCCCCACAGTCCTCACACCTAATATTGTGTAAGACATGTAACTTCAGAAATTCATCCATCACTGGTTTATATCACACTTCAAAGTGAGGAACTGGAGCCACTTTCTCTCTCTCCCTCAATTGTTTCATGCCATTTTCAGCTAGTGCTAACACTAACCACCCAAAATCTTCAGAGAAAAAGATGAAGTGTTTGTACAGCTGTAGCCTGTTTCCCCTGTTTCTGCTAAATATGAAATAGTTACCTCTAGAGTTCTTGATAAAAAAATAGGGAACCAGGATACCACGTCCTAAAATGTGAAAGAGCATTTTCAACTTGCATAGTTCTAAAAGCACATTTTAATGTAGACCTGGGAGTGTTAGTTCTTTCAAAAATAAGACTTAAAAAAGCAATTACTCTTTGAGTTAATCATCTACTGTATTTATTTAGTATGTGAGTCAGATCAACTGTGAATTGCCTTTTAGAAGCTGCCAGATCAAAAAGCTTGTTTTATCTAGGACTGACTTTCCCCCTCAGGTTTAATAACTTTCTACTCACAAAAAGGTGTCAAAGTTCCCATTTTCCAGTGCAACTATGGCAAGAAAAGCCATCATTTTGTCTTTCCTATGTTCATTACCACTGAAATTGTATCTACATAGCAGTATTTTCAGTCCTGTTTATAATTAGTAAAGATTTAAATAAAATTTTATAACAGTATATTTAATAACAATTTAAGAGGATAAAAATTCTTGACCATTATTGAATTAATCTCCCTCTTTCAAGTTCTGCATAACAACTGAAGTGGTAATTTTAACATGCAAGTTGCATCCTCAACAACATATTTCAGTCAATTTATATTGATATTCTGAGGTTATTCTCATTTTATATGTCTCTGCTTTTGTTCTAATTTAGAAGCAGAAAGAGGTTAACTAGGATTTAAGGGAAATACAATAGACAATTATACATTCTATTGCATGTCTGAACCTTTTCCAATTATGAGTAGTATTGAATTTTTGTAAACTGAATTTCTAATTGAACTTCAGGAAATATTTGCCATTGCCACATTTTACAAAAGATAAAAAGCGTTGTAGACAGTTTAGTTTTTTAAATTAACTATTAAGCAAGGCAGACAGTGTTACCTTTCAGTCTTCAGTAGAAAAGTCAGCAAGAATGAGAGATTAACAAAGTTAATACCAGCAATAAACAATCTGCCTCGGAAGTAAACAAGATACTTAGATAAATACAATATTTTTAGCTCTCCCAGACCTGATAAACTTCATTCTTTGACAGAAAAAGCACTGGCTAAAAAGGTCTCAGAATTCCTCTGGGAATTCACAAAGTATGGATGAAATACCATAAATAGACAACATCTTTATAGCTTCCCCTTGTTTTCTTTAGGGGGAACAAAGGTGAAAAGAGAAGCAAGAAGGCTATGTCTCAGTGTAACTTTAATACCCATAAAAACTATGGAATAAATAATACAGCAACCTATTCATAAGTAACTGGAAAATCATAGTGAGATAAGTTACCACCACCTCCCTTATCATGTGACTTGCTCTTGGCAAAACCAAGTAACTCTCTTTACAGTGAGATAGTGGCATTTGTGGTTAGAATGGAAGCCGTGAATATTTTACACCTTGGTTCTTAGGAAGGCTTTTCACAATGTTTAACACGATATTTGCAAAACAGCTTACAGAATCATAGTTTAGACCAAGGGTGTCAAACTCATTTTCACCAGGGGCCACATTAACCTTGTGGTTGCCTTCAAGGGATGAATGTAATTTTAGGACTAATGCAGGAGTAGTTACATTTATATAGTCCTAAAATTATACTCGTCCCTTTGAAGGCAACTGTGAGGCTCATGTGGTCCCTGGAGAAAATGAGTTTGACACCCCTGGATTAGAGGAAACAACCCTAACCTGACAGCAAAATCATGTGCAAGAAATACTCTTCAGTGGTTTCTTGACAGAAGTTCTTCAGGGCTCTGTATTCACTCTATTCCAGTCTGTTTTCACTGGTGGTCTAGGTGAAGGATAGGGTGCTTATACTAAAAAGGCAGAAATACTACAGTTATGCTGCAAGATATAAAAGAGTTGAAAATTGAGAAGTCATCAGAAAAAAAATGCACATTCAATAGGGACAACTGCAAAGTGCTACACATAGGCAGGAATAATCAAGTGAACTGACGGGGAACACCAGAAACCAGTTTCCAGTCTAGATAGATTGGAGCATTGGGCAGTTATTAATGGCATGAAATTTAACAAGAACAAATGCTGGATCTGACACCTGGGGTGGAGTAACACTAGACTCAAGTACAAATTGGGACAGCAGAAGCTGGAGAACAGCCCTGTAGTAAGGAATCTGGGGGTGCTGGTTGACAGCAGCTCAACATGAGTCAGCTGTGTGTGCCCTGGCAGCCAAGATGGCAAACCACATCCTGGGGTGCATCAAACACAGCATAACCAGACGCTCAGAAAAGGTGATTATCTCACTGTAGTCAGCACTAGTGCAGCCTCATCTCGAGTACTGTGTGTAGTTCAGGGCTGCACAACTTAAGAAGGATGTGAAGGTCCATGCATGTGTCCAGAGGAGGGCAACATAGCTGTTGAAAGGCCTGGAAGGAATGTCCTGTGAGGAGTGGCTGATGACTTTGGGTTTCTCTAGTTTGGAGAAAGGGAGACTGAGGGGCGACCTCATTGCTCTCTACAGCTTTCTGAGAATGGGAAGTGGAGAGGGAAGTGCTGGTCTCTTCTCTCTGGTATCTAGTCACAGGATGCATGGAAATGGTTCAAAGCTGCACCGGGAAGGTTTATACTGGACATTAGGAAGCATTTCTATACCAAGAGGATGGTCAAACACTGGACCAGGCTTCCTAGAGAGACGGTCGATGCCCCAAGGCTGTCAGTGTTTAAGAGGCATTTAGGCAATGCCCTTAACAACATGCATTAACTTTTGATCAGGCAGTTGGACTGGATGATCATTGTAGGTCCTTCCAACTAAAATATTTCATTCTCTTCTACAAAGCAGGTGCCTAGGGAGTATCTAGGCATTATAAGGGATCCTGAGCTGCCCATGGTACTGGAAAAAAGGGAAATATCATTCTGGGGTAGATAAACCTCTAAGTACAACCAGCATACAAACAAATTCTTTGGTTCTGCTTAGTAATGCCAAGGCCCCTGCTGCAGGTTTTCAGTACAATTTCCATGAACAACTTGGGCTAAACAATCTTCAAAGAAGAGCAGTAGGAACAATAAGAAATTTAACAAATGTGTCTGTAAGGACAGACCAAAAGAACTGAAGACTGTTTAGTCCAAGTAGGAAAGGACTATAGGACATCTGATAATGGTCTGCAGGTATGTGAGGCTGCTTCAAGAAAGACAATAAAGTGGTCTCTGAACCCAAGGTGGTGAACAGGCTGTGGATGCAGTGAACCACTGGAACAAGCTGCCTGAAGGGCTGCAGGTCTCATGGAGTGGAAATGTTTCTGGAAAAGCATCTCTACAAAGTAATCACAGAACAGGCAGATGACCATTTGACTTGTCTTCCAGCCATGCTTCTCCAGGTTCTTCTGTACAAGACCAAAGTACGTGAGATAATGAAATAAGTGCACACATTAGTTTTGTTTGTGTTTATGCTTTGTGTTACTGTCGTATTTTGCCACTCTGTTTGACCCATCTCCTTACAAAGTTCAGACGTTAATGCAGTACAGGGGAGAAAACACTTTTTTTCCTCATACTTTCATTTTTGTGGATGAGGCTTTTCCAGAGGTTTTTGTGAACAAGAAAATAAGATATATATGGATATTTGCTATGCTCACTGTTATTTCAGCTTTGTTGTTGTTGTGGTTTCTTCAGGAAATTGAGGTGTGTTCTTAATGACATACTGTCATCCATTTTGAGGGGCTGAAACAAAGCATACTGGATTCCAACAGATTTGAGGATAATCTTCTATCTGGTAGGATTTCCTTTTGCTATGGAACAGCAAATTGTTGTTTTATTCCGTTTACAAAGACTTGTTGTGAAAATTTCTCCTGCATTTTTGCTACTAATCTATTTTCTTGGAAGGAAAATTTCTATTGCACATGTTGGCTACCTCAAAAATATTTTTGTTTTACTGGGAATATTTTCTGTTTCCAATTTAATTCACTTAGGCTACAGCCTTATTTTAGATCATTAGTAATGCCTGAAATGAATACATATTATTTTGTCCAAATGTAGAGTTTGTAATTTTCTCTCAGGTATAATTCAATGGTCCCCATTTCTGCAGAATGCTGACATTAATCTCTTTTAGATGTATAAATATATGCTTTATTTCTATCGAGTCTGAGATCATCCAGAAAATGCTACTCTTTAGGTGTAAAATGTGTTATGTCACTTAGTCACATATTTATGGTTCTTATATGTCTTCTTGAATGAGAATTGATATTTGGAATATTGCAAATGGCAGCAACCTCTGAATCAGCTGTGCAAACCATTAGCTGTTTTCTCAAATAGGACATAGACATAAGAGCTTTGCAAATATGCACGTTAATAAAGAAATTTGCCTTTAAAATGGAGATAAGGAAAGGGAGCTCAAAAACAGCTGATAAAGATCAACTTGGTGGTGTCATTTTTGCAAGATTCCTGGATCCTTCTGTGGTGTGGGCTGTTTGAAATCCTAACATAGGCTTTACTCGTTTGAAATCTTACTCAGTCTTCAGGCAGTGTTAGTGCTGCATTATTAATTGTTGCCTGGCTTTCTGGGATGGGGGAAGGGATGGTTTCCCTGTGTGTTTTGCTGGGTCTCATGCTAAGGCTTACAATAGACCCAACAGAAGGGTCTGCATTGGGCATTTAAGACCACCTGATCCAGCTGTACATTTATTTATGCCCCGCAGGGAATACCCTCCCTGACACTATTCCAGAAGAAAATGTAAACCTGAAGTGACCCTTGCTGTAAAGTTGTGTGGGGTTTTGTTTTTTGTGTTTTGGTGGTGGTGGTTGTGTGGGGTTTTGCTTGGTTGGCTTGTTTTGGTTGTTGTTGTTGGGGGTTTTGTTGCGTTTTTGTTTTGGATTGTTTTTTGTTTGTTTTTACATTAAACAACACACTGGAAAACAAATGTTTGCTTAAACTGGAAGAGGGGTAGCCTGCCTCTTAGATCTGCTTTGTCTTCACCATGCTCATGGAGTAAATAAGTGTGATGATGCTGTAGGCTCAGCAAATGCACAGGAGGGACTGCAATGTTGTACTGGTTTTGGCTGGATAGAGTTAATTTTCTTCATAGGAGCTAGCATAAGGCTATGTTTTGGATTTGTGCTGAAGACAGTGTTGATAATACAGTGATGTTTTAGTTATTGCTGAGCAGTGCTTACACTGAGTCAAAGCCTTTTTGGCTCCTAACACAGCCAGTGAGTAGGCTGGTGGTGCACCAAAAGATGGGAGGACACACAGCTGATACAACTGATCCCAACTGACCAGAGATGTATTTCGTACTGCATGATGTCATGCTCAGTATATAAAGCTGGGGGAAGAAGAAGAAAGATGGGAACATTCAGAATGATGTTTTTTGTTTCCCCAAGTAATCGTTATACAAGATGGAGCCCGGATTTCCTGGAGATGGCTGAACACCTGCCTGCCAATGAGAAGTAGTGAATTAATTCCTTGGTTTGCTTTGCTTGCGTGCACAGCTTTTGCTTTACCTGTTAAACTTTATCTGAACCCATGAGTTTTCACACTTTTATTCTTCTGATTCTCTCACCTGTGCCACTGAAGGGGAAAGAGCGAGTGACAGTATGGTGTTTATTTGCTGGCTGGCATTAAATCATGCCAAAGGTGAACTGTTGGTGTGGCAGATTACCTCTCCTAAGCAGAAAGGGCTGAGAGCTGTTCTGAGAGGAGAATTTAGGGAGTCTTTCCTTCAAAAGTGAAAACAATTTGAAGCCCATGTTTGAAAGGTATGTAGGAATCTGAAGATGTAAGGAAACTTTTGGTAGTTTACCCAGGGCACCTGGCATGTTAGTTCAGTGCACAACAGCCCAGCCTGGTCTCTACAACAAAACACTGAGCACAGGATGGGACATCTGTGTGTTGTATAAGGCTCACAGGCAAATTAACTGCCTTGGGAGGACACTATACCACACAACTCTTCTCACTGGATTTCCAGGGACTTGGCTTGGTGTGTTGTATTGTCATTTTGAACCTTTTTGATGGTTGCCATGATACCACATGGGTCCCACTCACTTGGGAGTGCATTTCCCAAGCCCACCCTCTTAGCTTAGCTCATGGCAAAGCATCCTGCTTTATGGGCAGAGGTTTGTGGGTCAGGAGGAGGATGGAATGATATTGCAGCTACACAACAACGAATGACACTGCGTTAAACTGGTGTAGCTGTGCAGCTCATGTCAGTCTAGGCCAAAGCTTTGACCTAAATGCTTGAGTCTCTCTGTGTGGTCATTCAGAGATGGGCTCAGAATCTATAACGCCTCCTACCCAGACCAGCCGCTCTCCAAGACCTGCATTACTGACATCAATGACTAGAAATACTTATCGTCCAAAAAGAAGGATCGTGATTCAGATTTTTTACTCATTAGTTGAGGATCTTGTTGCCAACTGTTGGGAACCTTACCCGCTTTCTCTCTCACTCATGCAGCCCACGTGTGTCAAAATGAAGGCTTTAATAGGGTGTTTTGCATTAAAATTGAGATAAATAGTGTGTTGGCTTGAAGCAGAACAAGGCAGAATAAGCCAGATCTTCAGCTGATATACTTTTGTCACAGTTCTATAAAGATAATGAAGCTACACTAATTTACATTAGTTAAGAAGCAGAGCTGCTGTCTTTCATACAGACTCCTCTGCAGATCTCCTTCATGCAGATAACGAGAGACACTGGTGATGACGTGCAGCCCTAACAGCTTCCAGCACACGCCTCGAATAGGTCAGAAACAGTCTGAATCGTGTCTCCACTGAAGATGGCTGACAAGCAAGAATTAGTTGTAGGTAAAAGCTTCATTTCCCTGGACTGGCTCTTTGTACTCTTAGGCAAAGTTGCTCCATCTTACCATTGCCTTTAGGACAAAGGGTTTGGATTTTTTTGATGACAGCTTGGAATTTCTCATATGCAATCAAGAATCATGTGTTACCTCAAATTGAACTGGAGACCCCCTCCATCCTCTCTGGTATTCATCTCTTCCATGTCTCCTCTTGTCTCTTGATTGTTAGGCAGTAAGGAGATTTTTCTTATATTTCTATCTTTTTTAACGTTGTTTCCCTTCCCCTCTCACTTACCTGACTCAAGTTTTCTTGTAAGGCCACCTTCTAAGAAGGATTTGGGTACCAATTACCTTATCTGCATATATTTCCATCTGATATCACTCTGCCTTTTAAGGTGACAAAAGAAAATAAATTTAAATAAGTTGGATTTTGAATAAGTAATAAAGGTTGAAAAGATTCCTTACTGTTGTGTTATTCTGAAAACACAGACAGCCATTGGCTTTCAGGAGCCCATGAGGTGAGTCTACAGCACCAGGGATTCACCATTTGGGTCACAAGTATGTAGGTCCCACTTAAATACCAGTGAAGTTCTCAAGTCCTTTTGCAGACATCACTGTTTAATTCCTGCAGACTGGAAGCAAAAGTAATAAGCAAAGAGAAGTGTATTTGCCCTCCTGCTTCCCTTTTCTGGGAAATTCGTATGATTTTCATGGCTTGTGACATTATGTTGTCTTCCTGTCAATGGCTGCATAATGAACAGCCTGACAGCAAGGGCAGTGGGAACTGAGAAATTCAAAGCCTTGTGATTTGCAAGGCTCTGGGAAAAGTGATACAAAGCAGAATTTAGCAGAAACACAGTATTTTTATTCTGTTCAATAAAGCAAAGTGTATCCCCCCAAATATAAATCCTTTTAAGAAATTAAATATTTTTTTTAATGGAAATTTCCTGTGGATTTGTGTGTGTGAGTGCATCAGCCATATGAACTACTTTTTCTTTCAAAATTCAGTGTGGAAAATTCCTGTAGCTGCAGGTACTTTTTTGCCTTTGAGTCTGAGTATCCACTGAGATGTAATATTCATTTCATTAGGCTCGTCAGCTACATTTAATGAAAACAGTAAATTAGCATGTGCAGTACTTCTCTTTCACTAACTAATTGATATATGATGAAAGTTCCTATGTTACCAGCTAGTGCACCTTCAAGGAGAGTAACTAGAAATAGTGGCTTAAGGGTTTTCAAAAATGCATGTTTTTAATGATGGTGCTAGCCAGTATATGCTATTTAAGACATAAAATAAAAAAAAAAAAAAAAGAAAATGGCACTACTCAATAACAAAATCTTGTCCAATTCATTTTCTACCCTGGCAGTCTGAGTAGTTATTGTTCTTATGCAGATATGGTCTTTGAATACATATGTCAGCACCATTACATACTTTAGTGTAAGGATTGTTATTCTGAAGTCTGTTCTCATAGTCATTTTTTCAGTGGACTTTAAACTTCTGAGCATGTGTTTGCATATAATCTGCTGATTGCTAGGCAAGAAAGACTTGAATTACTAGCTGTTTTCCAGGAAGCTAAAATGGAGCATGGCAGATTCTCTTCTGATGTTAACCAGTTCCTCTGTTTAAAATGGAATTGAACTGTGCTGATTTGCCTCAAAGGATGGAAAAGAAACCTGGTGAGGAAGCACTGAAAGACAGTTCTGTCAATGACAGAGACACCACAGTGCTCCAAAAACCCAGGAGACATTATCAGGCCACAGACAACCACCTGTTTCCAAAGGAAACTTTTACTGACCAGTAATGGGAATGAATAAATAAAAAATAATGTGCTTCATCGGTACTGGCTTGTGAATTACTTCAGTCTTCCTAAAAAATCAGCTACTGACTTCTTTTTCCGTAGTTGCATATGCCTACAAAACCTTCAGAGGGAAAAAACAGAGACAGATGAGAATGAAAAATGCAAAAGGAACTGAAAATAATCCATTCTGTTGGAGTAAGTATGCAAAAGACTGCAAACATGAGCTTGCACAACTCCCAGGGCATTATGTTTTAAAAAGGGAATGGATCGGTGTGAAGTGAAAGCAGCTTTAGTGGCTTTGTAAGGAAATTGTTCTGCCCAAATTGCAAGAAAACTCTGACCAGGTCTTGCAGTCTGCAAGGCACCCAAACACAATACAAATTGTATAAGGCACCAAGTTGCTTAAAAGTCACGTTTCCCTTGGCTAACATGTCTGCAGCAGTGAAATGCTGCTCATCTGCAAGCAGTGAAATCCAGGGTCTTAACAATTGTGTTTTCTGAGTTCACGTGTCCAGGGAAACATTATTTTTCCAAGACAAATGTGTTGCTGGATTCAGCCTGCTGCCCATAAGCAGCTACTCAAATTTGTATAGTGCCAAACCACACAGCCCTCTCAAGTGAGGTTTTTCTTGGCGGAGAAACACAGGGATGCTCGGCGAGGTAGCCCAAGGACTGCTATGCTCACTGAATTCGTTTAAATTGGTCTGGACTGCCATAGTGCTGTGCAGAAATAGGCCTTGCAGAGACTCCAGAGACTGAACAATGTGGTAGATACTTTGCATTTAACCAGAAGTGAACTTTATAAATTCAAAGTTTTCATTTTATTAACTCAAACTTGATTTCTCCCACTTATTTTTTAACAAGTATCTCAGTGTCATTATACTCCATATGGACAAGTCCAAAAATCCTGTCCCATAGACAAATTGAGGAAAAGAATGAGAAATTATTGTAAATGCAAACAAAATTTTTTAACTGGAGGCTTGCTCGTGGTTTTAGGTTGTTGATTTTCTGATCTGTGCAGTGTCTTTTTCTCATAAGTGACAGCTCTTATCATAAGACAGTGGTGTCCTATTGCATTTCTTTTTTCTTTTTTATCATGTACTTTTCAACTAAAAATTATATCATTTTAAACTAAATGTGATAGGATTGTATTAAAAAAAAAATTAAAAGATAAGTCTATGGAAGTATCTCTGAACTTCTTGCAGATACTTTAAATTTTATCATGAGGAGTATAATCTACCATTTTCCTGCCCAGGTGAAATGTGGGCGGTACACTCTGTGCCCCTGATTTCTAGATATGGTAAATGTTTCTCTTTCATTCCAGAAGAATTTTATATTGTGAAGGACTATATTGAATCAACTTTAAGATGTAGACTTTTTGAGTACTGCGTTGTATTCTTCTGTGTAATTTTTATTTGTTGAGTGACAAATTGGATATCTGAGTGATACTTCATATTGCTGAAGTTTAAAAGCTCTGTTTGTGAAGACTGATAAAAAATGGCAAGGCACGGGAATGCTTCAGGTCATATATTGGCTTCTCTTCAGAAACCTCAAGTTAAGTTACCACTGAGAAAGAAGCCACAGCAATGATATTGTAAAAGATTCATATTGTTCACTATTTTTGGAACAGATCAATGATGTGATAGTAAAGGATATGAAGGAAAACATTTGTTATCTCTGTCGTCCTTTAAATGTTATACCAGGTGATAAGTTTTCCTTTTATTTCTGTCAGCCAAACTCCACCGCTCATGTAACGGTTTGTACTGTGTTTTTTCACTTGCAATTGAAATCTCTAAACATGTTAGACTGGCAGCAGCATTTCTGTTTATTTAGCTGGCTTTTTATGGTCCTGCTGGGTTCGTTGCCGTACTGCCAGGACAAAATAAAATATAATCTTACCTTTTTTTTTTTTTTTTTTTCTAGGTGTTGTATTTAAAGTTATCAAAGGCTTAACAAATCCCCAAAGGCTTCCTGGATGAGACAGATGCTTGGGGATCTAGAGCTTCCCTGGAGTGATTTTGAGTGTTTCATGCCTACCCTGTGCAGACCCCTGACCCCAACCTGCATCAGCCATGCCCTGGTTCTGAACACAATGATTAATTATTTTTATGTTGCCCTGGGTTCAGTCAGGCAGTGTGTAGCCAATGCTGCAGCTCACTAATGGACTAGTGGTAAACACGACCTTGCCTTTTACTATTTTTCTTCTTGGCCCACAAGTAATGTTACAAAACATGGAACTCCCAGTTCTTACTGAACTACAACAAGATCTGTTAGAGGAAAAACATAGTTCCAAGTGCCTTCTCTCTTTCCTCCTCATCCTGAGACATGTTCCTGCACTCTGCAATATCTTCTGCACTCTTATATCATGTTTAACTGCCTTAGGTAAGTTAAGAGCTGAATAAAACAATTGATAATTGTGTTATCAATGAGAAAACAAGCTCTTAACACTTCTTCTCTTGCTCTTCTTTTGGCAAGAAATCTAGGGAACTTGTATCTTGGAGGTATGATATTGATGGGAATCCTGGTGTTAAGAAAAGCCAGTTGTTCCTTGGATTTATCATATAAATGACTTGTTCTGATTTGGGTTTCTTTGTCTTCGGTGTTTGGGGTTTTGTTTTGTTGGGGTTTTTTTGGTTGGTTGGTTTGTTGTCTGGTTTTGGTTGTCTTTTTTTTTTGTTGTTGTATGGTTTGTTTGGGGTTTATTTGTGGTTTTTTGTGTTTGGTTGGTAGGAGATTTTTTTGTTTGTTTTGCTTTGTGTGTTTCTTTTGGGGGGAGGGAGCATTGATTCGCTTTTTATCACTAGCTGAAGGCCTATTTCTTATGTCTGTTTCAGTCCACTTCCTTGGGTTTTTTGACTGTGCCTTCACTGTACTTGTACATTAGCAACATTGTGAGATGCAGAACAGAAGTTTGAATCATCTTTAGCCACTCTTTTCACTAAATTTCATTTCAGTACACTGGTACATGAAGAGGCTATAATTGTACTCCTGCTCTGGTCTTATACAGGTAAAGTGACATTTACTGTTGGATACTGGACTAGGTGCACCATTGATCTGACTCAGAGCAGTCAGTCTTTTATTATTATTACTGAAGAGCAGATGCCCAGAGCTCACTCTTCGCCAGGAGACCCTCAGACACCCAGCTCTTAGCTGTGAGTCTGAGCTGTAATGTGGGGTCCCTGCAGACAGCCTGAGCTTGTAGATCCTTTATTGCCTGCATGTCCCCACTTCTGAAAACTTACAGGTGTCTTTCTGATAAATTGTTTTTGTTTGATATTAAAACTGCTTTCAGACAACCTTTAGTAATAAAGCCATGAGGTAGGAGTCTTTTACTTTTTTTTCCCTATCTTTTTACTGTCATGCTTATGTATGAGGCAAATTATTATATTCAATATCGTTACAATCCTATGAGTTTTTATAAATATTTAAAACTGTTGCACCCTGCTTAAGATTTCCCATTCATTAGAAATGCAAAAGACTGTAAATTAAATTTATATTTCATGTCAGCATACTCCAAAGTTATTTGGACTAAAGCAAGTGAAATAAACTACCTAACAAAAATGCAGTGATTTGCCTTGACATAGTTTCTTGATTTACTAGCAGTTTATACAACTACAGAAAAACGATGACACGCATTTCATATTGTTGGGAAAGTTAACAATCAGGTCAAAATTGTCATTTGCA
Source organism: Patagioenas fasciata (assembly GCF_037038585.1). NCBI lineage: Eukaryota > Metazoa > Chordata > Aves > Columbiformes > Columbidae > Patagioenas > Patagioenas fasciata. The sequence continues at coordinate 91,845,653 of NC_092522.1, read as the reverse complement.
AAGCTAAATAAACTGATGGTAAGCATGGAACAGTATCAGGTTTTGAGGTTATTTCTTTTCCTTTTTTCTCCTTTGGCTTCTGTTTCTTATTTCCTTGCATTATGGATCTCTTTTCTCTATATCTTTAAATGTAACCGAGTCACATAGGTACTGGGAATACAATATGTGTTTATTTCCATCCAGACTATCTCTCATAGAAACCATATTTCATTTGCTTCAATTTTCTGTTCTTGCAAACATAAATTTAAAGATCCCCTGAACAGTCTTCAATAAGTATCCTAGCTACTGCTGTCTCACATTAATGAAAATGGTAGTCAATACAAAGGACAGAAAACAAAAACAAAGCAAAAGCACTATTTGAGGTGCTTAAATTTTGTCCTTCATTTTCTTTCTGTTTCTTACTGATTTTAACGCTGTCCTCAAAATAATTCTGATAGTTTTTTCTGATATAGCAAGGGAAAACCATTGCTCAGCCTTTCTGGTTATGCAGGTTCTTCATTTTCCTCTTGCCAGGTCCTCACAATTACCAGTCAGGTAACGAAGTGGCGATTTTATTTCCTTGTGGTTGTTGCTACCTATTTCTTTTAAACAAAATAAATTTACTTGGCTAAGAGATATGCAGGATGGAGGATTCATGATAACCAGAAATGTAATCAAGGATTCTGCAAAGAAAGCTAAGACTGTAGATAATTCGTGTAGGTTAAAGATTTTAAAGAGAGAAGTGGTCATTAGTCTGGTTTAGCTTCCTCACTGCAAAAGTCAGAGTATTTCACACACTGCTTCATACTGAGCCACTCACTATAGTCTGATGTAAAGCAGTCTTTCAGAAGGCTTCCACACCTGATGTGGAGGCATCTACTGATGGAGAAACTTCTTCTGTAAGTTACCCTTTTTGTTCAAAAACAGGCAAAGATTTTGGTTGAAATTTGTCTAGTTTGGGTATTGTTTTATTCTATGCGCTTCTCTTAGGACATTAGCATCTTTAATATAATATTATTTTATTTTGGTGATGGTAATCAAGTTGTCTCTCATCTGTGTCTGTTACAGACTGAACATGCTGTCCTTTGACGCATCACCAAGGAGTGAAATGCAGAGTGTGAAGCTGACAAAGAGATATTTAGCACAGACAAGGCAGATGGAAACAGAGTGACAGCCACATGGTGCATGGGTGTGGTGCATGGGGTGGAGGGAAGAGCTCCCAAAACCTGGACTGGCTAACCACAGGCTTTGGGAAACAGAAAACCATCTGACTGTATCCCTGTGAGGCACATGTGTGGAGTTTGGTTCACAACTCTTTCACTGCAGATGGGGCAAGAAATGTAGCTTGGAGGTGATGTCCAGAGTTGCAGATTAATTAATCCTGGATGGAAGTCCTCATGGAAGTTGTCAAGTACCTTAGGACTCACTTTGCTACACCAGTAAGTAATAGGAAAATAGAATAGACAAAATTGGAGTTATTAAGATAAAGTGTTGGAGAATTTAATAGAAAAGTATTGTGTATTTCAGAAGCACAGTTGCTGTTACCTAACAGGCACCAATAATTACATGATTACATTTTAGCTTCTCACGAGGCTAAAAGTGATCCTTAATCACTTGTCCTGTAAGAACACTGATGACCATTAAAGAAATGACCCCAGTTAGTAAGGGAAACACCATGTCCAAAAAGTCAAAGTCAAAAAGACTTTAAATGTATTCAGCTATCAGTTGCACGACTGGAAAAAGGTAGTTAAGTATGAGTTATGGCTTCATTCCACCTACTACAGCCTGTAGCAGTGGATATTTTAATAAACTTCACTAGGAAGAAAATAAAATGTGTGAAAATACCTGAGGTGTTTTGAAGATACTGAAACATAAGGAAATATATTTTATGGCAAGTATCCCTATAATGCAGAGAAGCAGGGGACATGTAAGTACATAATGAATATAGAACAGACTTGGGAGAATAAGTGCCGGTGAACTTAAGCAAGCTGTGTGCCTTGAAATGTAAAACAACCAAAGTATATTTCTTCAGTACAACAGTGAGTGGTAGTACACATTTATTAACTGCAGAGTAACTGAACTCCTTATCATGTTAAATGCAAACCCCTGAAGGAATGTTTTGATTTAAAAGAAATGAGGCCTTCACACAGTGCAGTCAAGCCCATTAACAACCAGTTTGCTCTCAAATTGCCTTGTAGGGGTACTGCATAAGTGTCCATGCTGCCCTAGCAGACAGGTGAGGCAGGGAGCAGTGATAGGAGGTGAGGTGAGGCGGTGCCATGGGTGGTGGCAGGGGCAAGGCTGCAATGCAGAGGTGTCACCTCACACTCCAAAGTCACTGACAGCACCACTGCTTGCTGCTGCTGTGACAAGCAACATCAGTAGCTTGGAAAGATAAACCATTTCTAAGCACAGCAGCCTTAGGACAGTGTGGTATGTCCAAGACTACCTGGCAAAAAATCTTTCTTGGGGCTCTTTTGCAGCTACTGGACTAGGTACTTCCCTGTTTGGCTTAAGTCTCAAACCAGCCCCAAGTAAATGGTGTTTCTACTTACTGATACAAACATTTGTGTAGCACTCCATAGGCAAATAATAGAAGAAAAGTCCTTCCTGATGAGGCAGGCTGAATACCATAATGGTACCTGACACATAAATGCACTAAACAGAGGCAGGTATTTCTTTAGCACCCAAAACCAAGTTAATCAGTTTGCACAGATTGTTGAATGTGAAGCAAGTGCAAGACAAAGCATAGCAAGGCTTCAGGCAGTTCTTCAGATCTTCTGCAGTGCAGCAGTGCTTTAGGAACTTCAGCTCCTGGAAGTTATGGAGACCACTTTTCGTCAGCTGTTCTCCCAGCTAAGTCCATGAAAATATTAACTGGGCTATGCATAGCTGGCACTCATCTTACTGCTCTGGGGACCTGGAGGATCACCTTTTCTATGCTGTAGGAAATAATGCTGCTACCCTGTTGCTACGTCTCCATGCACACCCTTATAGGAGGAAAATGTCATTTTATTATAAAAGAAATTTGACTTCACTCACATTTTCCTGCCCTGCTTCTCATAAGCACCAGGATAGGTGTCTCCAAGTGTCTTCTGGGAGTGATGGAGAGTCTGAGTCCTCATCATGCTCCCTGGGCCCTACGAGGGCTGGCAAGGGTGGCTGAGCCTAAGTGTCCTTAGGAGCTGCTGATGGTTTTTCACTCTCTGTCCCATCCCACTTCTGTGAGTCCATAGGATTTCCTCACTGTCTTTTCTTACCTCCCCTGGGCAGCTAAGGACTCCTGCCTGTCCTTTATCTTCCTACGCAGATGAGAAATCTCACTGGTTTGAGTCTCGAGTGGATCTCTAGTTGCCCTGAGAAACTGCACATAGCTGTGCTGGGATGTCCATGACTTACTATTCTGGGTACCATCAATACCTGCCACTCTTATGGCCCTTCCCCTGTTCTTTCTGGTGTTTCCACATCCAGAGCTCCCCATACAGTCTCTGTTCATGCCAATCTTAATTTTTGTGTTACAGTCCTCTCGACTACTGAACAAAGCTCTTCAGTGATCTGTGTCCTCACTGCTACCACCCAGCACATTATGAAGTGAAATGAAAGCTCAGATCCAATCTTACCTATCCTTGTGATTCCCAGTAATTCAGAATATGTCATTCAGCATCTGCTTTTGTAAAACAATTTGTTAACAATTTAAAATGAAGAATACCTCAGGAAAAATATTAAGCTGAAATGAACATATATAGTGAAAGGAAACAGAAAACATATGGGTTCAATGAGCTACTTCATTTACATCTTTGTTCTCTTGCATGTTACAGTGATTCTTCAAAATAGCTTTGGTTTTATATTTTCCATGATTATTCTTACCCCAAGCAGATGAATGCATCTCCACATGGTCTTTAGAGCTGTTTGCTTTGTTGTTGTTAATTTTGAAACAGACATTAATGTCATTTTCTCTAAGTTGTCTTAGCCAGGAAAAAAAATGCACTGTAGTGCCTAACTGGTACACATGTTTAGCAATCCAAACAGAACTCAAAGAGTAGAAGCTGCAGCCTCACTCATTAGGGGGTTTTTATGTAAATATAATGTTGATACATAAAGGAAAATCAATTCAAACTTTCAATAGTCCGCGAGTTAAACAAATTGAGTAAACTCACTTGTATAGCAATATTGAAATCTGGTTAGTAAAAAAACATTCAGATGGAGTGTTTTGGTTTTAAATGATGTAATTCCCATATACATTTACATACTTATAGCTACTCTTCTAGTATTTCTTCCCGTTATGTTCCTGTGCAATAATAGAAAATAGTTTCTGAAAGGTAATAATACCATACAGCCTCTATGGCCAGAGCTGCTCTCTCAGTAGTACTGTAGGGTGTTTGGTGTTAATTTAGAATTCAGTGTCATTTCCCAGGAGTTATGGGTTAATTCTGAAAAAAATTAGATGACCTTCAGATACATGTTGTATAAACAATTCTCACTCATCCGTATTCAAAACAAGACTTTTAAAAGAGGCTTCTTGTAGCTCATATCTGCAAGTATGATCTCAGGGAAAAATTATTGCATTCAAAATTGTAGGTACTCAATTAGAAGCAACATTTTTAAAATGTCCACCTCTGTAAATGAATCATAATGCATTTGAAATTAATTTTCAGCTTCCCAGGTGGTTATCCTTGTCAGTGTTTCAGGAAGCAAAATAATACATATGAACCAATAGGCATGGGTAATTGAGGCCTCCTATAAAGACAAACTACTGTGTATGTAAACGTATCACTAGTGCCAATATAAGTGAAAGTGTGATGAAAATCATTTTTATTGCATGCTAGTTAGTCTCAGATAATAGTTTTCTATGATTTTGTAAGGATCCATGTTATTTCATTCCATGCGATTTAAACATCCACTTTATTTTCCATTAAAATACGTTTGTAATGCTTTAATGCACTTCCAGGTGCTCTTGGAGAACAGCAGAGCTGTCCTAAGTTTCCTTTAAAACTCTAGACCACCTCAGAAAATCACCTTTAAAACATATTCTCACTTTAGAACGAGAGTAAATACATATTTTCCTTTTGAACAAGGAGAAGCAATTACCAAATTTCTGTTTTCTAGATGAAAATAAATGAATAATATCTGTTTAGATGTATAGATCCTCAGCTGTTTCATATGAAACCCCTTGATTGTATGAATGGATTTCCTCTTTTTACTTCTCAAGACTTTGGGCCAGGCTCTTTTCTCCCACAAAATGTGCCTCTGACACTGTTTTTCTTCCAGTATCACTTTTTCCAGGAGGCAGACTCAGCATTGAAAGTCCCACATGAGAATACATCACACTTTTAGAATAGTTTTCTAGATTTTAATCCACACATGTCCCTCAGCAGCTCTATCTGGCAAACTATGAGTTCAAAGGTGCAGTTAGCCCTTCACATCTGAGTGATGTAATACAGGGAAAATAGGTATCTAAAGTAGAAAAGGACTATGTGTAGGCTGTTTGACACAAATCCCAAAATTGCATGCAGGGCTGATGACAGAGCAACAACGTGCCTCACTGAAGGCCCAGGAGCTGGGGTGCAATCAGTTGTCCCCAGCTGTCACATCCTGGGAATCGATCCCCCATGCTGGGTCTGTGGTCGCTGCCTCTATCTGTCTGCTCTCCAGTTCACTTTCTGCAAGCAGCGATTTTTGAGACTGCTAAAGCTTGTCATTCTATATCATGGGCATTGACAAACCCCAGCAATGAACTCGAACTTGTCTTACAATGCTGAAGAGAAGGTGGAGCTGCATGCCCTGGTATGTACCAGGGAATACTTTGTTCTCCTTCCCTAATTTTGCAACAGTTTCAAATCTATCCTGAATTTAGCAAACACTTCTAACCAAAATCACAAATGAAAACTATTTCAGCCTTTGGTTTTCTTTTATAAACATTTCCCTTATGAAAAGTCTAATTATTCCCCCTTATTAAAAGGTCAAGAATATGAAGGTCCAGAGTCTCATATCATGTAAGCCAGGTATGTCAAACTCATTTTCACCAGGGGCCTGATGTAACTGTCAATCCCCCACACCCAAACAAGGGTCTCAAGGGGCACTAACCACCAGTCTCTTTCTTTCATGTGAACCTTTTCAGATCATTTCCATGCTTAGAAATGCATGTGGCTTGGTAGGGAGAGAGCAGTGCTACCTGCAGGACGATAAGGGCTGGGAAATGTCAGCACCTTCTTGTTTTACCAAATGAGACAGTGACCAAATGCGACAGAATGAGATGGATTCCATGTACTCATGGACAGTGCTGAGAGGCACCCGCTGATTTCAGCCTACTCTGAATCAGAGCAGAGGTCCAGCCTCTGCCTGCTGAACGGGGTATGTACCTTGGCCCTAGAAACTGTGCCTGTGTGTTGGGGAGGAAAAGGGCATTATATGCAACTTTCTGGACCTTCATTTGTTGTTGTTTATTGTAAATGTATTTAAAATGAAAGAAAAGGTTTGTTCAGGTTCAGGCTTTTGCCTTTCTTCCTTTTTTCCTTTTGTGTTTTTTTCTTTTTTTGGTTTTGTTTTTTTTGTTTGTTTGGGTTTTTTTTTAGTTTACCCGCCAGCTACACTCCTCTCAGCCTACAAAACAAACAAACAAAAACCAAACAAACCAAAAAACCAAAAGCAACAGCAAAACCAACCTCTAGTTACCTGATCCCTAGTTACTTGATCCTATTTGTACCTACTTTTCTCTTTTACCTGCAGATGAACAGAATTACCAAGTTCTGATTTAATCTTTTATCCTTTTGTATCAGGTGATATGATGGTGGTTGTAGAGACAGAGACATGGGCATACTTATACAAATAAATGGATTTGAACCAATCTGTTGTGTTTCCCAAAGTAGTTTCTTACTGAGGTCCTAGCCCCCTTCCTCTAAAGCCACGTTTTCTGTCAATTAAGGGTGTGAAGAGGATAAACTATAAGCCCTTCACTCTGTCTTTCTTTAGTATGGACATATGTGTCACAAGCTTTAGAAATGTCTGTTAGAAAAAAATTTGAAAACTTTTTATTCTATAATGCCTGTTCACAGAGAATGGGAGAAGGCTTGAGACTGGGATGGGTGGATTATCTGTGTGTGTATTTATAAAGAATAGGGCTTGAGGTACATATGCAGGAAAATGTTGCAAAGTACAGGTAGTAAGGAAAATCTGGTGTATACGCCAGGCAGTAAGCTCTGTTTTCCTGAGCATGATGATCTTTGTGTCTTATGCTGATCATTGTTTCTGGCAGAAGCCAGAACTTTCATCCACAAAGTTGAAAAAAGTAAGAAGCAGCCAGTGGGAGAAAACTGACAACCAAAATTAGGTTTGAGAGTTGACAGCTTCAAAGAATAAGAAAAATGCCAAAGGAATGGTTCCTTTTCATTTATTGTTCACTGTTCATCGAAGAAATAAGATTTTTCTTGATTAGCTTGTGTTTTACATAGCTCACATATGCATAGTTTAAAAGTAGATTCTTTCCTGAGTGCACCTTCAGTCTAATTTAGGGCAGATAACTACAAAGTCACACCACCATTGTCCCCAGAGCACATATTCTAAACCCAGGAAATTCAGAGTTAAGCTTAAATTTAAAATAAATTAAAAAATGTATGGTATCTCAAGACCAAGTCTAAAATTATTTGTATTCCGGTTAGTACAATGTGTGGGTAAGAAAGAAGAAATATGAGAGTATGAAAAAGCTGTGAAATAATATTGGGTATCATATTCTATATCTGTGGATACTTAAAACATATTTTTCAATTGTACTTTTTATTTTATAAATTTGTAACATAATCCTTGTTCAGAAATTTGTGTTACATTCATATTTTTGCCCCTTATATTTACACCCGCCATTTGTAAACTTGACATCATTGGAGTCTGCTTTTAATGCATGAGCCAAATTCCATATTGTCAGTCAAAGAGAAAATGAATAACGAAAAAATACACAGTGAATTTTTCATTCTTCTGAATAAAAGTTTAATAATCAGATTGTTAACCATGGTGTTCAAACACTGCAAAATGTGCTTCAAGTTTTTTTTCTGCTAACGCTATTTTTCTATATTGAGGTAATTCTCATGAAAGACCTGATATCTCTTAATTAGTCAGTTTCCAATAAGTGTACTGTAATAATGGTAACGATTTCATATGTATATTTACTGCCAGTGTAGAAGAAATTCTTTTTTTTTTTTCTTTTAAATGAGAAGTCCTTATTCATTGGAATGATAAAATGAACTTCTTCTCTGATAGCACTCCAAGGAATTTCTCTATTGCTATGCTGGAAAGTAATGGAAAATCTTTTGTTAGCCTTTAGTTGAGACATATTACTATATACTATAATTATAATAATTTGCTGATTTGTTCACTGATTTTAAAGCTGTATGTTCTTATTGGGGTTTTTTGCAATATTTTCAATTCAGGATAGTAAGAATAAAGACAAAATAACAGAGATGTCTACTTACATAGGCTATCTCTAGATGTTTCTGGTTGATCCATAGACTCTAGCTCTCTGTGTAGTTTTTACCATGAGACCCACCACCTACCTTGCAAATTCCTAACAGCTTAAGTAGTAACAGTCAGGCATTGCCACTGCAGTATGAGCCATCCTGGGGCAAACAATGCACAGGGGTAGAAATAGGGCAAGGAATATTGATTTTCATCTGTGAAGAAGAGTCAAACAAAGACTTACAGTTTCCATGCATTATATTCATATTTTTATATTACCTCCTTATGGCTTGAGTATAATGGTCCTTGAAAGATGTGGACTATGCTAGATTTAGTATCCTAGCTCTAAACAAAATAGACCACTGGGAATATATAATATTATACTTACTTGTGTCTTAAAGTCTGCATTGTATGTTCCTTTTTTCAGTCACTAGTGGGACCGTACCTTGTAATTTCAGGGGTTATCAATTTTACAGAGGCTTCATTCTTTCCTTATCATAAACATTCTTTCTTGAATAGAAATTTCAGAAGTGTTGAAGCACCAGTTTTTCGCTTTGCAATGAAATCATGTGTGCAGCCATGGACTCCGCTCACAGCAGTATTTATTTGATTTATGTGACATCCAGGTTTGCAAAATCTCCACGGTTTTCTAGTCTATGGGATTGTGAGAATTGTCTTGCAAGAGTGGATTGAACATTACCGATGCTGTCTATACACAATTGAAAACAACACTCTGAAGAGTGTAAATAAATCTGGAGCTCATTAATCCAATTAAAGTGCTAATACTGCAGTATTGTCAGTGAGACACTGCTCTATTCAGGAGTCCAGATTAAGTGATGTCAGTACCTCAGTAATTTTGCCTGAGGCATAGCTACAAATACCCTGCTCAATATTTGCTACACAATTACACAGCACAAGGCTCCAAGAGGAGAAATACTTTTGAATACAACAAGATCATTTAGGATGGTGGATTGAACAGAAATTTTAGAGCAGATGGCACAAAATTCATGTGCTTGTCTCACCGACAGCACTGATTTAAGTTCCCTTGTCCATTAGTGGAAGGAAAATAGACCTTGGCAGAAAAAAATGGGCAACTATGTTTTGGTGTGTTCATGAAAAGAAAGCACACAAGTAGCATCTAGACTTTCCACACATGGACTGTAGAGTTTTCTGTGCCAGGGCACATAGAGCACTCAGAGTTTTCTAGCTTTCCAAGGGCTGAACAGTAGTTTTTTCCATAGTTACTTCCTGAAAAAAAAATATCCCTTAGTGAGGATATAAGGATGTCTAAGGGCTCACTGAGATTGAAAATTTGAAAGTCAGGAAGACATCATGCATTCTGCAGCTTTTCACTACCAGTGATTGTGAGATGGGCTAAGGAATTGCTAAATTCAGAAATGTGACTGCACACACCATTTCCATGTTTGGAGAAGATTCAGGATTTTTCTTTCTCTTTTCTCTTTCAATGTTTTAGACATGACAGAAAACTGACACAAAGCATGATCACAATTTATTGTAACCTAACAGGTACAGGTTGTGTCAGGGCCAATATTCATCCCATTCACTGGTTTGCTTTTTTGGGAGTACCCAGCAGCAGTTGCCTGGGGAGTGAATGTAAGCACCACCAGTTGTTTCAGTCCCTGTTTTAGTAACCTGTGACTTATGACTTTGTACTTGTATGTAAAAACATGCAAAGACCACAAGGAATGGAGAGAGAGAGGAAATGGGTATCAGAAAAATAGCTACTAAACAGACGTTAAATGAGTAGGACATTTGGTCTCAGGATGGCTGCCTTTCACTGCACTTATTAAGTCTTTGGGAGTAGGAAACAAGAGAAGGAAATAACCGAGATGTAAAACCACTACCTCATGTCTTACAGGGTATGGAAGATACAATGAATAGAGAGAATGGGAAGATAGTGTCACCGTTAAAGCATTTAGTTCTGTTACGGAGTATTTACTGTCCATGCCTGTAAACACAGTTTCCAAGAGGATAAGGAGTAAATAACATAATCCAGCTGTCTTGTTCCTTGTCTTGTCTTTGGTTAAAACACATCCTTTGCAGAAGTGAAAGGAATTCCCTGGAAGAGCTGAAGCATGCTGGACCCAGATGACTTACTTTGAACAAAAGAGATTTTATTTAATGAGGTCTCTAAAAAACGATGTTACAATGAGCCAAACTTATTGCAATAATACTCACAGCTAGAGGATATATGATTATTTGGAAAACTTTTTGTGCCTTGTTTCTGGACTTTCTGCCAGGTTGTGCTCATGTACAGATTATTGAGAAGACTGACTGCAGTTTGTGAAGCCCCCAGACACCGAAACAAGCACCACAGAAAAGCCAGTGAAGACAATAATAAGTTGGCCTCAGAGAAAGTCGTGAATACCATATGGAATGTGTGGCAGACAGAGACACTTACTAGGCAGAGAACACACTATAAAATACCAACATTTTTTATGTGAAGCAAATACAAATAATGTCTGGTGCTGAAGTGAGAAGGGGTCCCATGTAAAGAAAACGTGATCTTGTATTCATTTGCTATATCATAATACATATGTAATACATAATACATACCCAAACACAGCCTTAATCTTGGCATTTTTTAACACTTCTCAGTCTTTATAGCATTATTTTAATTTTTTGAGGGTTTTTTCCTTCTCATTTAATAATATCTAAAGTGCAGTTATTTAAAGTAGCTTGAATGAAGTTGTACATAAAGGTCAACTAATATCAACTAATAAAACTGTGCAGAATATAAAATATTCATTTTTTTGTATCATCTGTTATTTATGGTATTTCTCAGAACCTGCACTGAATTAGTGATATTGAAATATCCTTTCACTTAAAGGAGAATAAAATATATCATAGTACAACTGGAGATGGAAAAATTAACGAAAGACTAGAGCCACCAAAGTATTTCAGTAGATATAATTCTAAGTGTGAAATTTGTGTCCTCAGTACTGCCACTAAGTTGTTCTTTTGGGCCCTGAATGTGTCTGAAATCTCACATGAAAACTTAATTTGACACAGGTTGCAACTAGTCCTAAGGAAAAAAATTCACAGCTGGAGTTCACACTACACACTGGAACAAGTTTCTCCATGAGATTGTGAAGTTTCTATCTGGACAAGGCCCTGAACAACCTGAGAAAATGTTAAAGTGGTCCCTGCTTTGAGTGTGGCTGGACAAGATGGTCCCCAGAGTTCTCTTCCAGCATATACAGTTCTATTACTCTGTATTGATTTTATCTATTCTCTAGTTCAAGGTTAAACTGAGTTTTGTATCTGATGAGTGAAGATGATCCAAATATATGTAAGTGGAACAAAATGATGGTTTATCAACAACTGAACTTCTATAATTTCTGCCATTTATACTCCTTTCTACTCAACGCCAGCAACAGTGCCCAGTTGCTTTCTGTCAACTGCTGTTGTTCGTCTGGGTACCTAACTGTTCTGGGAATAAAATGGGTAGGTCACATGAATGACAAATATTTGTAAATTACATCACCATGGTTATAAGATGCTGTTTCATGTCTCTAAGACTTGCTCTTATAAATTGTCTTTTTTCTGTTTTTCATATCTATCTCATACCTCTTCTAATTGATTTCCAGCACAGTGCTATCATGCATAACTCGAATGGCAAGAAAAAGACTTATTTCTTTGTATATAAATTCTAAATGCGCTATATCACAGGCCCAGGCAAAACAATAATTAGTATCACTCAATTAAACAGATGAGACCTCGAAGCAGATCTCTCCCTTGGGAGGTGCGCTGCGAGGTCAGCCCACGCTCTGCCGTGAAGAGATTCATCACTTACCCTGTAAGTAAAACTAATTGATTACTTCCTCCATCTTTGGTGCACGTTGTCATGGCACAAAGGGGACCTGTGAACTGCTGGATTTCATACCTGCTAGTTAAAGTCTCGAGGCTTTCTGAGGGTTAACTGAGGGTTACAGTGTTTTCTACCCTACCCATTGCTTTGAACCTGTCTCTGCATTCTTGCTGCAGTCTGTTTCTAGGAAAAAACACAAAGTTATGTTTTTGTTCATTTCCGGAGATATCACACTTGAACCATCACTTTTCTATGTGCAAAAGCTGCAGCTGATTTGCCTGCTAGAGAGCTTTCCTTTTGTGTTAGCCATGTACCTCGTTGTAAGTATAACAAGCTTGGCCAGCATGGTCATTGCTTTATACACCATTTGTCATGGTCCTCAGTGTATTGTATGTGTCCTTTATGATACTAAACACACAGAGGAAGCTACAAAATAAGGTATCTGATTATTTATTCTGGAGAGTCATTTCTACGGAATGAGAGAACAGCAACAACAAATATGTCCTGCTAATCCTTGGCAGGCTGTCCAGCCTGGCAAACTGACAGACCTGCCAAATCCCTGTGTTTGTCATTATCCACTGAGCAGAGATGCCTTTCAAAACCTCTTTTTGAGAACATTATAAGTCCATCTATTTTCATTATCCCTTTTTCTTTTTTCTTTTTTTTTTCTCTTAACATCTTTCTTGATTTGCCTAGACCAAAGCCGTATTTTTTCCCAGCTGTACCTTTAGCAAAACGGGAAGTCAGAGTGCACTATTTTTTGGCAGGATGTCGACATTAAGGCACGAAACACCTTTTCTCCACTGAGCCTTCAGATTTATTTTTACTTTGTTAAGAATTTCAAAGTGTGTACATATATGAGAATTTTACTAACATTATACATTAACATGAAAGGGCTTAACTTTATTTTTATGTCATTTTTCGCTTGCCTCTCTAGAATACGGTCATTCAAGTTTTGATGTAAACATTCTGTTTATGGTTCTGTATATTGTATTTGTTATGGAGCGTTTTAGCTTGTAAATCCAACAGCTAGCTCATCTAATGTCTTATCAGAAGTTTGCTCTAGTGATTCACATCAGTTCAAATGTCTAACTTCCATTTTTAAATTACGTTATGCTTCCTAAATCATTATATTTATCATATTCTTTTCAGCATTTCTACACTATGCCATGCTTGAAAATGATGCTATCAATATGAATGCGACTGACAATTGTGTCAGTCTAAACAATCTTTAAAAAAAAAAACCTTAAAAAAAGAACACTCCTTTTAAAAAGTTATCCTAGTACAGATATTTCTAAGTAAAGTCACCTGTGTATTTCTAACTTATTATCCTACTTCTAACATTTCAAACTACCTTTTCTCTTTTAATTAAAAATATTATAAGGATTTCCCAGAAATATGAAGCTTTGTATCTCTTTTTTTGAGGTAGTAGCATATATGAATTTACGGGTGCTAAACTCACATCAGTCAAGAGCAATCAAAATGTTAAAGCAGGTCATTATTAATGCACTGAAGTCAATGTACTTGCACTTCTTTTGCTGATCTTAGTTTGACATATGGATCCATGTCTTGCTACTCACATATATGAAAGAAAAATGATTTTTTTTTAATTGCAGTCTTTAGGGAAAATTGAAGAAACAGGCAGCAGAGGTAAAGGATATCACTGATGTATCCCAATGGAAGCACAGCCTTTGGCACTCACTAATAATTGTAAGCAATTCTTCAAGCAGTATATGGACTCTGGGAGCTCGGAGCAGTGGATTTTCCTGAGATGATGGACCTCTTGAATCACCCTGATAACACTATGTGTTCTCCAGGGTGTCGTGATGAATGCTATAGCAGAAAAAGGTATTGAAATAAATACTGAAGTAAAGGTGGTTCACTAGAAAGAGGTTGTAAAAGTACTTTCAGTGGTGTATAAAGAAAGGCATAGTCCGGAAAACTAATTTACTTTCCCGTGCATTTGGTAGCCTGGCACATATGCCCTTAAGTGACAGGTTTGGTTGGTTACTGTAGAAATGATCTCTGGTTTTTATTGTTTTTAAAATATCTCTTCCAGTGGTTAGCTGAAAGTGCTGTCCACAGTCTATTCATTCTACTAAAATTTCAAATTCATTATGGTCATTTTTCAGAACAAGGAAATCCATTTTCTATTACCCAGAAGATGTTACCTTCAAGTGTTTCTGAAAGAGAACAATTGTGCTGGTTTCTGATGGTGAGTGAGTAATTGACCAGAGAAACTTTCTGTATCCACTTTGGCATCATAAAAATCTAGTGCTGTTCAAAGGAAACATTATAGGCTTTTTCTTTGTAGATAGAACTCATTCTTTGTACAGGTACTAAGTGCAAATAATTCCATGCCATTTAGTTGAATAAAAAGATAGATGACAGAAAATAGGAGAATACTATAGCAAAGAGGAGAAAAAAAAAAAAATCACTGTGTAAAACTTATAAATCATTTTTACCTGGACATAGTCCTTGAGATAAGAGGTAGTAGTCTGCTTAGCTGCTTTAAAAGGAAATTGATCTTACAATTAATACCACAGCCTTACAAATTAAAAGTAAACAACTTCTTAATGCCCTACTGAGACCTCCCTGAACCCTTCCTGTTGCCATGCAGCATGCTGTGCAGCAAAGCAGGGTTGGTGCAGCCCTGGTTATAGGCTTGAGGGTGATACAGGGAATTAACTAATTAACACTTAAAGAACTAAGGAGCTAACATTTAGAGAGCTAACCCTTAACCCACATCACAATTTTCTAGCCTTGCTTAGCTTTGTGTAACTTCTTGTACGACAAACAGGAGTTCACTGACGACTCCACAGGTCTTGCAAAGAAAAAAACCTTGGGTGCATCCTTGGTGCACCCTTGTGTGAACTAAATAACAGAAACTTGGGCACAGGACAGGAGATAATGCCAATTATAACCAACTCGTCAGTTTGAGTCTCAGTCAACTCAGCACACCAGGCCAGAGGTAAAAGTGTACAGCGAAGAAGACCCCGGTTCACGATCACTGCGTAGGCACAACCAGGAGGGGCTGGAGGTGAAGACTATGGAAATTATTTCCCGAAACTCATTGTAATAAGAACCGCCTTCTTGGGGACAGGTTATGAACATGTAGAGGCATTCCTAAAACTTTCATGAATATGTAACAATTTAACCAAGTTCACAGCTACTGGAAATGTGCACACATCTTAGGTGGAATTATTTCCCCGCGTGTCCAGTGCTGTACATACATACCTTCTTTACAGTCTCATAGGTTGTTAGGTCATTTCCACACCTCAAGGGGAGCAGATGTTGGGGGACAAATCTCACCAAGCACAGAAAGCAAGTTGGGACTCTGTGAATCGCCATGTGCGATGCC
The DNA here is from genome assembly GCF_037038585.1 of Patagioenas fasciata. NCBI lineage: Eukaryota > Metazoa > Chordata > Aves > Columbiformes > Columbidae > Patagioenas > Patagioenas fasciata. Next base: position 91,830,039 of record NC_092522.1, on the reverse strand, counting down.
TCAACACCTGTGTCTGGAGCCCAGCTACATATGCTTCATCTCTGGCAGTCTTGTTTTTCCGCTTCCATTCTTTTGAACCTGGTAGAGATGGTGGTAGACAAAGATCACGTTTCAGGTTAGCATATATTCTCTAAAGTGATTGTTTCAAATTAATATTGTTACGCTTATTTCTTTAAAGTAGAAAAAGTGAGGAAGGAGCACAGGGCCCCGTGACATGAAATGCATTTCTAGCGACCACAAGTAAGGTAGACACAAAATTGTTCAATAGTAGCAAATCCCATAGGCTTAACCTCTTCATATAGTTAATTTTCTTTTTGCACTTTATGTTTTGCAATTCGTGACTCAGTTTCCTAGGTTGGGAATTCATTTACTTAGTAACTGAGCTTAACAAAACACAAATGAGCTATTCTATTGCAACATAAATTCGATTTTCCTCATTTGTAGCAAAGCGTAGTGCTGCAATTTAATATTGAATAAATGCTGAAGTCCAAAGACATCACAATCAGTTAGTAGAGAGCAATATATTTTTGCAAGGTTGTGAAGCCCAATAGTTACATAGAAAGAAGCACTGAGGGAATTTAAATACCATTGAGAGAGATTTTGACAACTCATTAAACAAGAAGGACAGTGCAACAGGAAAGAAAACTGGAAATGCAGTTCCCAAGTGTAAGACAAAAGAGAAAAACAGCAAAAACCCAAACTGCCACTGAATATAAGGCTGAAATTCTGATTTCAGACATCTGGTAGACAAGAGAGCTCAAGAAGTTTATAGTTTAATAAAAGCTAGTCAACGTAGATCCATTGCTGGAAGCCCAAGCTTCAGAAATTTGCTTAAATATTTTTGTATATACTACAAAACAGATTAGCAGGGGTGAAAGTCATAATTTATCTGTATTTCAGGAAGTATTTTAAACCATACCACGGAATAGATTATTCTGCAGAATATGACGGACTAGCTGAGTCCAACAAGCCATGACTCAGCGGCAGGCATCCCCAGGATCACGGGACACAGGCACAGCTCACTGCTGAGTGGTCTGTGTGTACATGCCTATCAGGAAGTAAAGGGAGGATCTGTGTACTGCAGGATAGCCTGCCATGAGAAAGGATGCAGTTTGCCTTCACAGGATGGCCTGGACCATGTTCATATCAACAATCACATCCCTCCTGCCCACATCCAGCAATGGGTCATTTGATCCATCTTTTAATTAAGATATTATGGAGTATATTTAGTCTGCTGAGATGCCAACTTAGAGATATATTTTTGGTTTTCTCATAAGTCATTCTTCCTTCAGTTGGATGCTGCTTCCTTAAACAGCCAGGGAAATGTGATTAAGTGTTTTGAATGCCTTCAGGGGAACATTTGCTTTCCTGGAGCTGGGTTCTGGGTCAGGTAGGAAGAAATGAAGCTTCCATTCATGGCTTGTATTTGCAGCACTTACTGACTTGCTTGAGTAACTTAATTCCTCCTTGTCTTACTTCTCCTATGCAGAATAAGAGAAAATACCCCTTTAATCCCTTCTGCGGGCTTTTATCCCTCTATATGACAATGACTATATGATTACTAAGCATTTTTGTTTTTGAAAGGCCACGATAATTGTTAAGGAAGTTCAATGCTATTGCAATACCAATAGATATTCAACAAAAAGCTGTGTTGTTTTTATTATGGGTCATGTGCGAAAGCCAAACCCTATATATGCTTGAATAAAAGAGAAATACTTTTCCCTTTTTGCTGTTAGGATTTGTCTCACTGTTTTTTCTTTTGACAGATTCAAAGAGGTTGTTTTTGTCAAAATTTCAGCAACATTAAACACTTACTAGATATCCATCTAATATTTTGACACCTCACATGATACAAATAATTCTGTGTTCGTATAATCAAGGTCGTATTTAAGAAGAAAGTGAAAACTGTCTCTGATAACAGATTTTCTGTTAGAGGGATGTTTGTCATTCAAGTGCATGTTAGACATAGGAACAATTCTCTTTTTTCGCTTCTAGTTTTCTTCATAGTATATTTGATTTGAAAAACACCTGGAACTGACTTTTCAATCAGGCACAGTTTGGTTGTTCATGCTATTGCTAGAATGATGTAAACATTCACATTACACAAATGATAAATGAACGGTAACCAACCATTTTGTTCCTGTCTTCCTCAATAAAAATAGAAAATTCTTGGTGTTTAGCTGTCTGTGACAGTAAATTATAGGCCCAGACTACCATGTTTAAGAAGACTCTCTCTAATGAAAACAGTGGAAGAAGTCTGTTTGTAAACTACTATCCAATTAAAAGGTAGTGTATCATTCAGAAATAAGGTTAGGATGTAGATAAGTCAATCACTAACATCACAAGGGGGTTTGGTGCTTGAAGCTGGAGCTTCTTTTCAGCTTCTTCTGTACCCTCCATAGCAGAGTAAGTCATCACTTTTCAGGCAGTGATGGCATTTATGTGGGTAGTTTGTTGCCCTGAGTCCAAACATATCTTCATGGTCAAAGAAAACAGAAGTCTGCTTTCTGATATCCTAATCCTGATTTCTGTTTATTGGCATTATATGATAGTACTTCCTTTGGATGAAGACTCTGTATTCTCTTATAGAGAGTAGAATATTATCATAAGCTGTAAAAGAAAGACCTTGCGCAGGATGCTGAGAGAAATAGCATATTAGTGATTCAGCTGTCACACTCATTTACGGTATTACAGCTGCCAGTGAAAGGTAGTCAGAAGTTCATGTTGTGCGCTATGTTTGTAAATGGTGATGCTATTCCATTATTCACTGGCCTGTCTACAATTAACCTCTTACTCTGAGCATGGTGAAAATTTTCAGTAATAGCATACAACATTTCAAACATATTTCAAAGTGCATCTTTGTCACTTCAGTCACTCATGAGAGAAACAGCCTTACTGATTTGGATGCATGCTGGTCATAAATAATTCTTACCCTTAACATCAGGTATTTGGAAAAAGGAATAAACTTCATTAATGAATTGGTTGTATGCCATCATTGTCTGAATTTTGATAGCTCTTGAATCTTGAACATAAGCAATGCAAGCAGTAGGAAACTAGTTGAGAGCTCCAAGGAGATCATCCTGACACTGGAGCTGTATATGATGAAGTCTGGCCAGATATTAGTCCCAGAATGAAGACACTGTGCTGTCACTCAAACCTTCAGGGGAACTTGCAGTACTCGAATTTACTAGCACTTTGCGTGTGCAATATAATGTAGAATTGCTACTCATATTTTCACCCACACACATACGGTGTGGTGACATACCTGCTTCAACTCTAATATGCTGACTAACCCAGGAGTTTAAAAGTTAGTCTTATAGACCTAAGCTAAGCACCTTACCCTCCCTCTGTAGCCAAATACAATGCTCCTTCAGAAGCCACCTCCTTTCACACTCAGATAGTAGTTATGATAAATTAGACTGTATCTGTGGAGTTACCTGTTCCCCCTAAGAACAAAGTCAGAAGTGATGAGCTTCACTTTGGGCAAGGAGTTTCTAACTTCCGGTGTTGGTTGGGGTTTGCCTGCTGTTTTTTTTCCTTTTCTTCTACAAGACAGCTATGCTAAGCTAATCTTCTGGTTTCCCTCCTACGGACTGCAGAGAGCAAAGACACTCTCTAGGGGATGATTCATTCTCTCCAAAGATAAGCATCTGACACAGGTGGGTGTTTGTCAAAGTAGAAAATGTACTGTAAATTCATTTCTGCTGATATTGCTCACTACTTAAACGGTCTCTTAGGAGGAGAGCTTATGTGATTTTTGCTTTGGAGAAGAAAGTCCCTCACCTATCACACTGCTGGAGGATGAGATCTCCTGGATGTCAGTCTGAGCATTGTTTCAGTGTAGATCACATAAATTAAGGGAGTGCATGGAGGAGAGGAAGGCCCTTGGGAAAGGCATGAGCCGAAGGTAATTTGGGAACCTAAGAGGGTATGTGTGAGAGGCAGTGATTACTGAAGCAAATAAAAAGGGATTTTTAAGAGAAGAATGGTGCAGCAAATCAAATAAAGCAGAGATCAAAAAGCACAAATTGTGTGGAAAAGAAAAAAGATAGTGAATGCAGATGCCATTGGAAATGGGTGGTAAATATGGGATGAAACTGGTAAGGGAAAAGATGCTTGCAAAGCAGGAGATTTGGAAAAAGTTATATACAAATAAAAAAGAAATATGTTGTCAGCTAAATAAAATAGGTGCTGTTTTATCATTCCATTTTAGGGTAAGTTCCTGATAGAGGTAGGTAAAATGGTTGGGAAATATGCCTGTTTGATATTCCCAGGCCAGGCTACTAGAAACAGGTGAATTCTATATTGCCTGAATTAGAAGGCAATAAACTGAATTTACTTGTGCTTACTCTGTGAAACCCATCATTGGGTCCTAAGTATATGGCTATATAGGGATTCTTCATCCTGGTTATAAACTCCAGTTCTCAAATTAGTATGTGCTAGGAGTGTGAATATTAGACAGGAATAGCATCAAATGATACAAGAGACCTAAAGATAATCTAGAAGACAAGTGTCTTTGTCAGGATGACTGAGGTCTCTAGGAAAGTGCAAACAAAACTCTGGCTGAGTCCCTGGTACTTATTCAAAGGTAAGAAATCAATTAAAATGGAAATAGTAAATATCCAGCTTTTGGAATTACTATTGTTACAAAATCCTGTTCCCTTTCTCAAGTCCTTCTTGGATTGTGCTACCTCTACTGTGATATGGGCTTTCTCTACAAATATGTATGTATTTGAAGTTTGTTCAGTGTGTCATAACATTGGAAAAGCTGTCAGTAAGGCAGTAAATAAGAAAGCAGTCCAGTGCTTAACGCCTAGTTCCAAATAGCATCACGCGGAATGTTTCAGATACTGAACAACATAACAGTACAGAAGTACCTAGTCAAGATGTGTGAAGACAGTGACTTATTTTAACATTTGAAATAGAATTAACAGATAAGACTAGAAAAAATGTGGGTACAGAAAAGTGACATTCTGAAACTTAAAATTACACATTTGAACAATTTTCTCTTTATACTGAAAATAATTTTTTGCCCTTTTTCCTTCCCCGACAAAACTTACTGGTTGAAGAATATCTGAATGTCTGATGAAAACAAATCTTTGGAAACTAGAACTGGAAGCAGGCTATTACTCCCACTAGATGCTTCCGTTCAAATAAGCAAATGTGTGGATATGCATCACATTATGTGGCTGGGGCACTGACTTTGGCCATAATTCTAGGTTTCTCTCTGAGCACTCCAGGGCAAAGGTGGGGACAATCCTTAGCATCCTTTGTCTTGCTGGTCATGTAATGGCTGTTTTTCAGATCAATGGGAGGGGAAAAAAAAAAAAAAAAAGACTGCTCCCACTGGGAACAATTTTCTTATATTCACAAAGTGTCAAAGCATTTTTAATTAATGTCACGAATACATGGAAATTATATAAAAGGACCCATGTCTTCAGCACCACCAGAGACTGGGCAGCCTCTCCTGTTTGTTCAATGCTTCGAATAGCAGACAAGTTACTGCTTTATGGTTTACTCAAGATGGGAGGAATTATCAGTTTCTCAATTTTTGTGCATCTCCAATGATTACACAAATATGTTCTTAGGAAGAGAACAGAAATACAAGGCAGGCGTGGTTCTGGCAGCAAAGTCAACTGGTTCTCTTCTAGCAGCACAAAGTAGAAGCAGGGAAAAAAAGTTCAAATACAGACAGATACTGTACAGATTTTGATTTTACTTTTTTTTTTAAACCTGAATAACAATCACACAAAGGTGTGCATATGAAAGATCCTGGGACCTCCATGATTCTGTTTCACAGATCTCACTTCAACAATTTTATCAGTAATGTGTTGATCCTTCAGGCGGGATTCAATTCAGGACTGTGACATCTGAACTGAAATGATCACATCTTGTGTGCCTAAGTTACTATGACAGTCAGTGGGGATCTGGTCAGCCTAGGGAGGAATTCAGCTGGTCAGTCATCTGCTATAGAGCTAGCAGAAGCACACTTGTATTGGGTGAATCTCCAGGTTCAGCCCCCTAATATGCCTGTGAACACCCAGATGTGGAGTTGGATACATTAATTTCATACTGAATATTACTCTCCTAGGCTGTGCTATCCTCCTCATGCAGACAGTAATCCTAATTATTTATTCATGTCCTTCATTCCTGTTCTTTGTTACCATAAGAATTTGCTTTCTTGGACAGTAGTAAGTATTTAGCCACAGCAATGTGGATTCACAGTGCACCAGGTGTCATGTATTAACCCCATGTGGATGAAGAATTTTATTTCAATGTAAAGATGAAATAAAGTGTGGTTCATTAAGACACATGAATGCATCACTTTTAAATAAGATACATCAGAAACATGCACTGGGAGTTAGTTCATCTGATATAAGCAGATCACCAGTTTTACCTCTTAAGATCTAAATGAGGCTTTTCTAAAACAGATGTCTTCAGTGCTCAGGGAGAGAAGTGACTCCAGTCCTCCACAGAAAGACCCTGCTGAGTTTAGGTGCTTTAATTTAGCATACAGTACTTAACTGGGTGGCTGCAATCTACAGTATTCACGTGAAGAGTTTGGACAGTACAGCCAGAAAACTACACCCACATTGCACCTACTGTTGTAAGCTATAGTAGAGTGGCTGCATTGTAACTAAATTAGACTAAACTAATTTTTCCCAGGACATTTCTTCCTACCTATTGACATTGTTCTCGACACAACAGGAGTGCAGGTCTGATTACTGCCCTTGGATGCAATTATAGTACAAATAAACTGCAACAGCTTGACGATCATAGGAGGCTAATGGAGCAGAGACTCTTTGAGTTCTTCTTCATCGGAAGGCACAGAAATGAAACTGCATTCTTCTCTCAGTATTAAAAGCAAATCACTTAAAGTCCTTGAATGTCTGTAAGCTGGTTTTAAGTATGCTTTAGCTATTGGTATGTGCTAGCACTGCTCAAAAGTCTGAGACAGAGCTTCCTTAAGCTGCCTATCAGAAATGCCAAATGGTCAGCACAAAACTATGTCAGTGTTTTGTCAAAATGCTGAGAAAAGTGGAAAATCCTTATCTTTTTGTTCCAGGCTGGCAGCTGGGTTTTATTGTTATTGAGAAGGAGTATGAGCACCATCTGTTTTGGAGCAAAAATCTGAGCATTAGAAGTCCAGCAATGACTCTGTGCTAAAGCTGATCCATGAAGCTTTAAGAATAACAATAGAAGCTTTAAGAATAACATTGGTTTCCTTATTTGAGTTATTTTCATCCGTCTTCATTGGGAATGTTTTGTACTGTTTCTGTTACTCCTCTGGCATAACAAATCCTCTATTTTAAGATTACAAGTCACTCCTAAGATGAGCTTTAACTGAAAATTTAGCTCATTTTTCTGCATATCTAAGAGTCCAGCACTTACATATGCGAGCACGTTCCCTCCCCTACAGAGCAGAGTATTACACCCTCCTTATGACTCTGGTAGCTCAAAGGGAGAAATAAAAGGCACCTTTATTGGTGGCTTCCATTCACACATCATATCTAGCTTAACTAATCTCTGCTCTTTACTTCAAAAGTCTTGGGCAATGAATGCATAACCGTCACCGGCTGTTTCAAGTTATGCATGTAGATTTTCAGATGCTTCCTCATTTCAAGAAGAATTCTATCCGTTGGTGTAACTTTTATAGCAGTATGACAGCAGGGTGCTGCTGATCAAAGATATTAGGTCCAAAAAAGTGGGATGCTTATATATAAAACTGTCTTGCAACGACATCTGAATACAGCATCACATAACTAAGACTTGCCAGAGAAAATCGCTCTCCATTCCCCTCATTCATTTCAATGCCATGGCACTTTGGCACAATATATTGATGATAAACTTTTGAAATACAATTCTTGCTAACAAAGGATAATTTAAACAATGTAAACAATTTTGAGAGACTTTTTAACTCAGATTTACTCTGATTCTTTTATAAATGTAGTTTATTTTCCAAGAAGAAAATGTTAAATCAATTACTATCCATTCCTACAGGATTTTTTTATTCTTTTTTTAACTCCAACTATAGCAGAAAATAGGCTTACATTCTGAAAATTATGTTAGACAATCAAATACACACATAGTTTGTGTTCCAAAGGGCTTATGTCTTTCATATTTGTCCTCTGTAAATGGCAAAGATGGGTGTCAGAAATCACAGGAGTACCAAGAAGCTCTAGCATATTACATATTAAAATAAAACAAGAGCAATACATTATTTCTCAAGAGAATTACACATAACCCTCCTAATATACCAACTGTAAATCTTGAAGCATATCCTGTTATCTTTCAAGAAATATGTGGATTTTTCCCCCCATATTATCTAGTCTACCTGATTCTATTATGTCAAATTCATTTGTGAGTTTGTTCTTTTCAGTTCTGGACATTTATCAATTTGATTTTTTTGAGAGAGATTTCTTCACTGGGTAGATTAAAGAAACTTTTTTTCTTCTAAGTTCTTTAGTAAAAACCTCTGCATTGATTGTGCTATCCTTCCTTAATACACTGTTGTGATGGATTCTCACTTCTTGCAGTATGGTCTAACTGTAGGATACATTAAAAAGATTGTATTAAATTCCCCTACTCCAAAATAGCATTAGATCCAGTTCTGGCCTAAAATATTTCCTTGGGTGAATGAAAGGTTATAAAGATAACTTACTGTTATATTTCAACTGGTATCTATATTCACTGCAATCTGAAGGAGAAATATGGTTGTATTATTCAGTCATAGAATATTAATTTGAAATATATTGATTTGCCCCTTAGATCAATACTATCATAGCATACATATTTTAATCTATATGCAAAGTTGATGCTATCATTTGAAAAGCAATACAGGCACAATTTATTCTTAGGTAAGCTTTGAACATCAAATATTTCATTATGGCTACCAAAACAATTGACCATCATTTTTCTCCAGGTCTTCTATTTGTTCTGTTTCCCACACATCTTAAGAGGAAACTGAGAAAATACTACGTTATACCCCATCTTAATTAAACTTCAAAAGTGCTTTCATATCGTTTCTTTCATATAGTGGACCACAGTGCAAACAATCCAATTTAATTATAAGTTGTTTGCATCAAAACACTTCATAATAGGATAAATGTAATGGAAATAATTGGTTTGTCATACATGGGACTGTTTTGTTTGTTTTTTTTTCTTCTTCTTTGGGCAGAAGAGGATGGAGTCGAGGTGGGGAAGGGGGTCATCATCTTGCTCATTCATCATAGATAATAGAAATCATATTTCATAAAGGTACATTTACCACAATGTCTTAGTAATCACTGTAATTGATTTAAATGCTTGAGTTGTCTGAGAACATTTATACATTTTCATGAAGTAACTGCAAGATAATACTAGTTAAAACTGGAACATTTTGTTACACTGCACAAAAAGCCTTAGGTAAGTTCCTGTGATGAACAAGTTTGCTTTTTCAACCTGCTGTTTTGACTGTTTTTCAAGTTAAGGTAAAGATTCAGGTGCATCAAAACGTGAATGTATGGTGTTATCTTAGGAATTCACTCTGTACTTTAAGGGAATGGTAACCTAACAAAATCCAGGATTTCAAAAAGCAATGAGAAACAATCTTTGTCAGCATATTTCTGCAGCTTGAAGTTTCTTTAGGAAACCATATTCTAGTAATGAATGATTTTCAAGAATTTTAATGATCTTCTTTGAACATTGATAAACCCTTGAAAATATCAACTGCTGTCTTTTGGTACTAGCACTATCCCAGCTTTCTCCAATGGGTACAGAGGAATGCACACTGGTCTACAAGAACTACAGGCATAACTGGGTTTTCTTTTTTTAAAGTGGTCTCTGACTTGGGATTTTTTCACAGAGTGGTCACAGAAAGTTAAAAGTCAAACTGTCCATCCTTCAGTCTGTTAAAGCAATAGCCTTTTCCTACAGAAAAAGGATAGGGAGATCAAAAATAAGAAGAGATCAAAGGTCAAAGCTTAGTAGGCTACAACTTGGGTTCCTTCTCCTAGAATAAGTCACATGTAGAAGGAAGAAAACCAAGATGTACAAGCATCTGTACTCCCAAACTTTAGCTCTTTTTGCAAGAGACAAAAAGCTGCTAAGCAAGTTTTGTATACAGCAGCAAAAGGAAGACAAATCCTCGTGTCATTAAAGCCTGAATTATGAAGTTAATTTATTGACTGTTTATAACGAGGAATGTCAAAACAAGCATAGCTGTGATTCTTGGTATGCAAATCAAATCTTGTTCCTTCCTAGCTTCAGCACTGCTAACACAGAAATCTGTTGGGAATTTCTAGATAGCTTAGGAAAAACTGGCTACAAATTGAAACCTGGGGGGGCAGTGGGGCAGAAGAGAAAAGCTGAGGCTGACAGCATCTAGAAAACATAGGGCTGACAATGTGGAATTAGCCTGCTACCGTAAATCATGCTGTTTTTATTGTTATCTATCTGTTGACATCATCTAGTGATTTCTATTTAGGTAATAATTTGGTTTCCACATAGATTTTCTCTTTATTTGTGCTGAGCAGATGTTCTATTAAAGGGGTTTTTGTTTGTTTGTTTGTTGATTTACAGATATATATAGGTCATGTTCTACTCTCAGTTAAACCAACACTCAAAGTCAATTCCACATGTAGAAATCTTGTGCTGGTTTTGGCTGGAATAGAGTTAATTTTCTTTATAGTAGCTAGTATAGGGCCATGTTTCGGATTTGTGCTGGAAAAACACAGAGATGTCTTAGTTATTGCTGAGCAGTGCTTACACTGAGTCAAGGCCTTTTTGGCTCCACACACCAACGCGCCAGCAAGGAGGCTGGGGATGCACGGGAAGCTGTGAGTGGACACAGCCGGGACAGCTGACACCAACTGACCAAAAGGATATTCCACACCACATGCTCCGCATATGGGAAGTAGTAAGTGAATTCCTTGTTTTACCTGGTTTCTTTGCATAGCTTTTGCTTTACCAATTAAATTTTCTTTATCTCAAACCATGAGTTTTCTCACTTTTACCCTTCCAATTCTCTCCCTTATCCCACTGGGGGAAAGGGTAATGACTGAGTGGCTGTGTGGTACTTAGTTGACATTTGGGTTTAAACAACAATCTAGTATTACACTAGTTAATCTATCTTGAAATAGCCACAATAGATGGTATCATTTTGTGACTAAAACTAATCTGTAGAAATGAAACACCTTTATGCACTTTTTAGAATAATATATATTCTAGTTAGATCTACACCTGACAGCTATGTGTCTCTGGTACCCATCTCAGGTCTTACAAGGTATTGGATTCAGAGGACATTTGGTTTCATTTTATGCGATCATTCCACTGATACTAATGTGTACTTGCTCAGGTAAGTAACTTCATAAAATATGGCAAACAAAGTAAGAATTAGCATAAAAAGCACATAAATCAATTATTTGCTCTTTCAGAAGCTGCCTGTGTTACTTTCTGATTGCAGAACTTCTGATTTATCCTTGAGATTTGGTCTTTCCTATCATTTATTGCCAAAGTTATTTTCATATGGAACAACTTTTAAATGCTGGTGATGATTTTTAATGTTTAAGATTTTCCAAGATATTTGAGCAAAGCCCTCTGGATTTTATTTTGACTCTGGGGTTTGTTTAAGATGCCCTAGTGCCCACAGCCCTAATTAAAAAATGTATTGAATCTCAAACTATTAGTCAGAGTGTTCTCAAGAGAAGACTCACTCCTAAGCATTTATGAGGGCATGATTTGAACAATAACAATATCCATAAATGTTAGATGTAGCTAAAAGGTCTCTGCAGAGGATTAGCAACATCCTCTAAACTCAGATTCTCAAAGCTTCAGCGCCAATGCGTGGCAATATGGGTTACTTAAAAATATAAAGGCGACTTTTATATTTGCAGAATCTTTCCAGCATGAGACAGTTATAAGTTTGGAGGGAAATGTCTATCCTTTGTTGCACCTCTTTCCCCTGAGAAACTGTCTGCTGGGATACAGCAGTGATTTGCACTGGATAGTCCTCTCTTTAAGATACACACTCACGCTAATCTTAAGACTGCTTTAGTTTCCTTGCTGATACCTTCAGTTAATTTAATCATTTGTTTACACAGTTCAAAGAAAGGACATCTGTAGATTATTTTTGCCTAGCTGTGAAATATGTATCAGTGCAAATTCAAAATTTTCTCCATAACTGGAGTTGTTGGCCATTTCTTACTTGAATCTAACAATGAGGTTCTTAAAGAGTAAATTGAATAAATATCTCCCATCAATATTAGCTGAGGTGTAGTCAATCCTGATTTGGGATAGAAGAGATACAATTTGTCAGCATCTCTAATTCCCTGTCGTCTCTGTTTTTTGAGGTGTCTGTGATATATCCTTAGCTGTACACACTGTTGTATATATTGCATGATATTGTTTATAAATCTCTGAGCCTACCTAATTGCTGGTAGGGAATTCCAATTTCCTAAGGAATTGTTCCACGTGCTAGATTTCGACTTGCAAGGTAAACTAATGTTAGCTTGGCACAAAATCAATTCTTACAATCTTGCTTCAAAGTTTGGGTTTTAGAGAAGATTTTGCCAGTTTAGCTTAATTGAGTGCAGAAGCAAACCACATAATCCTTCATGAAATAATTTGGGAACTCCTCAGAGTTTTCTGACGGTTGCATATCAACTCTGTACTAACCTATGGTTCAGAGATACAGTGATCTCCAGGCACGTGCAGGAAAAAAATTGTCATTACTAAGATTTGTGATCTGAGGTAAATAAAACTTCCTCTCATCAGCAGCAGTATCCCAACTCCAGCAGAAGGAAGCTCAGGCAGTACAACAAAGAGAAAGGAAACTTCTCTTACAGCAAAAAACAGAAAGAGCCATTTTCCCATACATTGATTTGTTTGGGGAAGATGCTGCCTGATTTGGAAGCAGAATGAGGCAGCACAGGAACAGTGACAGAGATGAAGGATCTTTGGCTGGGGGAGGTGAGGTCATCCCCTGAGCAGGGTGAGATACAGCTCCTAGATAACAGCAGTGGGATGCAAAACTCTTTTTGGAAATGAGTTTCAGCTACACAAGACCAAACTGCATCAGTCATGACTTCTTTATTTAAGAAGTCTTTTTTAAAAAAGTAAGACGTGTTTTCAAGTGACAGTGCTTGTAGGGTGGATTGAGATTGAGATGTGGCCTCTTGTGGCATCAAGTACAGCATTGCCAGCCAGGAAAGGGAGTTGATTGTCCTGCTCTGCTCTGCTCTGCACTGGTGCGGCCTCACCTGGAGCACTGTGTGCAGTTCTGGGTGCCACAGGACAAAAAAGATATTAAGCTATTGGAGAGTGTCCAGAAGCAGACTACAAAGTTGGTGAAGGGTTTGGAGACAAAGCCATATGAAGAGCAACTAAAGTCACTTGGTTTGTTCAACCTGGAGAAGAGGAGACCAAGGGAAGACCTCATTGTGGTCTACAGCTTCCTCACAAGGGGAGGAGGAGGGTAGGGGCTGAACTCTTCTCTTTAGTGACCGAAAACAGAACCAGAGGGAATGGTAGGAAAAGGTTCTTGGGAGATTCAGGTTAGACATTAGGAAAAGGTTCTTCACCCAGAGGGTGGTGGAGCACTGGAACAGGCTCCCCAGGGAGGTGTCACAGCTCCAAGCCTGACAGTGTTCAAGAAGAGGCTGGACAACACTCTCAGACACATGGTGTGAACTGTGCAGTTGTCATATGCAGGGACAGGAGTTGGACTCGATCTTTGTGGGTCCCTTCCAACTCAGGACATTCTATGATTCCATGAAGGTCTGTTAGTTTTCTCTGCTACAACTGCTTTTATCCTCATTCACATGAAGTCCTAGATGCAGTACACGAGTTCAGCAAGAGGGGAAGGTGAAAATTGCATTGCCTGTGGGATGGCCAGCAATGGGTGCAGAGTTTGTGAATGTGAATGGAAAAAATAATGAAAAATTTTCGTACTAAATTCAACAACTTCTACTACTTATTTCAGTACCACTATCAGGAGACTGTTTGTGTGTGAATATGAGTATGTACATAATAGTTTCATTCACAGGACGTACTGGCATAAGTTGATAACCACCATCTAAATACAAGATTTGTAGTGTTCGTTTTAATGTAACTGAAAGTTCTATAGGGTCTCAAGTGTAATTTACTAGGAAATTGTCTTTGATATGACTTTCAAAGACATTTTCTTGATGTGTAAAGTAGTTTTCCAGCTCCTTTAAAAGAAATCAGAAAAGCAAATCAAGGAATTTTTTTTTCATGAAATTTTCCTCTACTAAGGTGGATCCCAGAATAGACATTTCTGTTTGAGTTTATTTACTTCATCATTTTCTTTCATGGGTGCTTAATACATCAGTTGTAAATCAATATTTTGTGAGGCTGCTCTGTGTAATTCTATTAAGTGCTGGAACGAAACAGATAAAACCTAGTGACATGTAGTGACATTGGATAACTTAGAGTTTAGCATAACATAAAGACAAAGAAACACCCAATAAAATAATCAGCTAACGTGTATAAGCTAAGGAAAACAGAAATACTTTTTTAACTCTGGCACAAGAAAGTCACAGAGGTTGCTCCCACAAGATGTGGCAGAAAAATGAACTACAAATAGGCTCAAAAAGGAATTAAGCATGCTGATGAAGGAGCAATCTGTCTATAGCTGTCAAATATGGTTGATGTCTCCAGCTACTCTACAGACCAGGCAGCTCCTTAGACAGTGACTGATGAATGCTGGAAGAATGGACCAGGGAAAGATCAGTCAATACCTTCTCTACCTTTCTTCCTTAATTACTCAAGAAATTCAGCATGGTGACCTGCAGAGACCAGTCACCTGAACTACCAGGACCATTGCTCTCACCCAGAATGATGGTCTATATCTTCAGCTGTACTAAAACCAGTAGGGCTGATTCGAACTCATAAAAAAACTTGTTATGATAATGTTTCCTGTTTTGTAGATCACTTTTCTTAACTTTGGGATCTTGCAGCTTCCTAGAATACAGAAGCACTTCAGCAGACAGAGGCCTCAGTAACATGGAACATATGATAGTGTTTTAAAGGATTCGGAGAAAACATTTGCAGAGAAAGCTATTAAAATAAACAGGGTGACACGAAAAAAAGTATTGTAGAGAGTCAATTAGACATGTGTTGATAGGGATAGCCATGTACAAGGCAGTTTGGGGAATTAAAAAAAAAATCCGACATAATTCTTGAGATCTTTCAATAGCTGAGAAGGTTTGTGAAAAACTGGCAAATGAGAAACTAATCCTTATGCTTTGGAGATGGCCATGAAAATCATTGTGCTGTTGTCTCTTTATTTTAACATGTATTTTTACTCATAGAAGAATCATCCAGATTCTAACAGAACTGTCATTGCTGTTCCACTTCAGGTATTTCTTATCAAAATACTTAGGTATTTTAAAGGTTGTTTGCCTTTTTATGCACTTGCAGTGCTATTAATATAAGACTATCGTGTATGAGTGTTTACAATTGCAGGGGTAGTACGATAATCTTTGAAAGAGCACTGTGCTTGCCAGTAAACTAGATGAGGGCCTTCAGGCAAGTGATGAGCTGAGCTAAAAGTCTACCTTGTATTTTCATAGTTTGTTTTTTCCTCTACAGTTATGTCACTATCATTATTTTTATTATTACCATCATCACCTTCATCCCCATTCATAATAATCGTATCTCTTATTGTATAATCTGAAACTAGTATAAAACAGGCTCGGCAATTTGAAAGTGAAAGGATAAAGCAATTTGCTTTGTGCTTCCTGCTGCTTTTGCAGATAGTCTGCAACTGAGTCCCCTGTCTTCTTTGCATAATTTGTATTTCTTTATCCTGTGTATTGCTAATACCATCATGAAGCTGGAAAAATGACATATTGCAGAAAACAAAGAAGCTTCCCTGTATTCAGTTCTAATGTCAGTCTTCCTTGACTTGACCTGCTGCAAATACTTTTTTCTCCATTTATCTGACACTGTTAACACAAAGTCTTTCTGAGGCTATTTATATCACAAGAACTCTGACAAAATCCAGTTTAACTAGAGGAATAGGGAAAAAAAATAGTTCAATAGCATATTTCAAATGCATTATTTTCTTTTAACAGTTAGTATTCTGGACTTTAATTCCTTGAGTGATGTGTTGCTTTTCTATGCTCTTCTCTCATTAAAACCAGCTCAGACATGGCAGATGGACTGCTGTGAGTGATCTTCCAGTGGAACGTGAGAAGTCAGTGAGAGAAAGCTCATTGCAGTTCTAGTCCACAGATTAAATTGTCATTGTAAGCACTGAAAAGTCAGAGACCATTGTCTGTAGGAATCTATTGCTGTATTAGCACTACTGATTTACTTACAAGATCCAAATAATATTAAACTATTTTGCTTATACAGTTATTTAAAGACAGGAAGGTTAACATCTGTGTCTAATCAGATTTGTAAATAGTTAGCCTGACAGCTATGAAAAGATGTAAGAAGTAACACCTACAGACTTGTTTGCATCATTTTCTCCCATATTTTTCCTACATTAGGCCCCAGGTCGGTAATCACTTCAGTTTATCCAGCAGTGTGAATGTCAAGTTGTATCAGAGTCATTGAGAATTATTTGCGTTTTCTGTACATAATAACACTTTTTTTTTTTCCTTCAGTGTAAAGCTGAGATTAAATCAGTCACCTATGCCCATGGATCAGATTGTTTTCCTAGCTTCTAAATACCTTATATCAGTTTAACCTGGTTTATTTCAGAGTTCTCTGTGACTGGTACAAACAACCAAAGATAATAAAATGATCCTATCCATTCTTTAAGTATAAATTTCAATTTGATTGCACTATGTGTGTTCTTTGGATTGTACAAACTGGATAAACTGCGATGTTTTAAAAAACGGTCTCTAAGACAATCCCCTCATGGGCTTTCTGCTATGATTTTAATTTTGCTGAAGAAACAAAAAATCTTTTTTATAATACCCATTTTGGCTATGACTTTCCAAAATGCTTATGGTTGTTAGAAGAGCATAATTTAATTAACATCACCTGGTCAAAGCACAATCTTCCAATGATGGAAACATGCAGGATGTTCACTATGTAGGGATTTGCTGTGACCCGTGTGCAGTAGCAAATCTGTAGCCACGCAGGAGCAATATGTCTCAGCAGGGTTTATGCTTTGGAGAGGCCTATCATATTGTTAAAAATAGCTTAGTTAAAATATTACTGCAAATTACCAGGTGTAAATAGCACAAGCAAAGTTTGGGCAATACAGGCTTCATGACAATCTGCATAAACTTTTTACTTTTGTTCAGTAGATTTTTCTTTCTATTGCTTTCTTTGCATTTCTTTTCTGGCCTAAATAGAGACAGGCTCCTGGAGCCTTGTCCTTATTTTTGCCAGTTTTTCTCTGTATCTACCAAAAATCTTACGCTGTGGCCATACCAGTGTTATCTAAAGAAGGTTTTCTCATGCAAAGGTGTTTCTGTAGAAGGCACAGGAAGACCCAGACCATAAACTAAAGTGTGCCTGAAAGAAACAAAGAACATTTGTTAATTTTAGTGTGCAAAGCTACTTCAAAACTTAAATTGGATCAGTTTAGGGCACTATCCTGACTGACTTTGTCCAGAAACACTGTGTGGAGATGGAGATAATCTTAGATGGAACATCTCTTAGCAGTTCTTAATGAAGACTGTCTTCCTTCCCTCTTGCTTTCCTCTAGAAAAATCAACCTTGTGATTCTCCCATGAAAACTATAAAATATTATTCCTCCTGGCTGCAAAGACCTTCCTACAGAAATACAAAACATCCCTTCAAACATTGGCTGTGTAATGAAAATCAGGACAAAGAGGTAGAAGGAGTATAGCCATATCTAGATGATGATTTATAGCTTTAAATGGCAGTAAGGAACAATAGAGAAAGTTATTAGCACGACTTAGTATACTTCAAATGATCAGAATGTGTCAGCAAATAAAGGTATATATTTTCATTTGAAAATTCTCTCTTTTTTTGTGAGCTCCTCTGTATTTTGATTGGTGGTTTAACTTGGACGAGACAGTACTTGTGCATTAGCATTGTGTATGGAATAGTTCAAAAATTTAAGTGCCAAACACAGGAATTCTCTGATTGCAGTGCAAAGACAGTGTACATTCTAAACTTAATATAGTCTGAGCCTGAAATTGAAAAGACGGCAGCTGCTTTTTATGATATCCATTGCAACTCTGACAGATGGTGCTGAACAATGTGAAATCAGTGTTTCCCAAAAACATTTTAAAATTTAGGATCTTTACTGCCTGATTTGCCACTAACACTCCAGTAAAAACATGTAGATTTATGCTGTAAATCTGTAGTACAGTTGATTTTTGTGAGATGTAATTCATCAGATTCTTTCTTTCGGTCATATGTTGGAGAGGCTGATGCCTCCAGCATAGGCTGGAGATAAGTGATACTGGTATTGTTTTTACAGATATGTGCAGTATATGGGAGTAGGTTCTTCCTCTAACAAAATTTGGCTGTGTCAGCAGATTTTTGCTGCCTTGCCTGGGGATTTATGAAATTTTACTTGCTTAATTGTTTCTTTCACCTTGGCTGTCTCAATTACCCTATCTGGTGCCACCTTGTCTTTTTCACTTAGTTTCAGTAAAAATTAATCCTTCAAGGTTGTTTCTAATGCTCCCAGAATAATTTTCCAGTATTTCTGAAATGTGATCTGAGGTGTCAAAAACAATCACCTGGCCAGGACATGGAAACACACCTCCTTACTAAGCATTTTATCTGTGCTCAATATGTTAAAAATAGTTTACATTTTGATGCTTTTATGACAGTGATTCTACTATATTGGGTAATAGTTATATCACCCAAAATATAAATAAAAAGTAAGGAACAATAAGTGTATTTACTTAATCTGCTCTTTGAAGAACACTGGATGAGTCTCCTGGAAGTTGAATTAAGTCCTTGGAATATGATATGCAGGATGATATTTTATATTTTTGGCATGGACATTACAATAAAGAATAGGGTACTTTGAACAGAGACTAATGCATTTTCTTCTTTCGCATTCCTGTCCATAAAAGCTTGGATTTTGGTTAGATACTGGTTATAACAGTGCTGGAATGCAAAAGTTGGGGGAATTAAAAGATATTATTTTTGTATTATTATGTGTAGTTATATCTGTTGGTCTTACCTTATGAACACATGTTAAAAAGCAGGAAGTATTTAAAAAATTATTCAAGACCTCAGAAACTCAGATTGTATCAAGACCTCAAAGCAGCACAATCTATGTAACTTACCAAAGAGACAGTTGTATTGGGTTTATGTGGCAAGGTTTTGGTAGTGGCATCTGAAGGGGTGGCTTCTGTGAGAAGATGCCAGGAGCTGCCTCCGTGTGTGGCAGAACCAGTTCCAGACACCTCCAAGATGGACCCACTGCTGGCCACGGCTGAGCCCATCAGTGATGGTGGTGGCACCTCTGGGATAATATAGTTAAGAAGGGGAAAAAAAAAAAACCTGAGAAGCAGCAGTTGGAGAGAGGAGTGAGAAAATGTGAAGGAAACAACTCTGCAGACAACTAGGTCAGTGAAGAGGGAGGGGCAAGAGGTGCTCCCTGCAGCCCATGGTGCAGACCATGATGAAACCAGCTGTCCCCCTGCAGCCCATGGAGGTCCGTGGTGGAGCAGATGCTCACCTGCCGGCCATGGAGGTCCCCATGTCCGAGCAGTTGAATGTCTGAAGAAAACTGTGACTCCATGGGAACCCCACACTGGGGCAGGCTTCTGGCAGGACCTCTAGCCCCTTGGAGAGAGGAGCCCAGGCTGGAGAAAGTTTTCTGGCAGGACATGTGACCCCATGGGGGACCCAGGCTCGAGCAGTCTGTTCCTGAAGGACTGCACCCCATAGAAGGGACCCACACTGGAGCAGTTTGTGAAGAACTGCAGCCCATGGGAAGGACTCAAATTGGAGAAGTCCATGAAGGACTGTCTTGTATGGAAGGGAGTCCCACACTGGAGCAGGGAAGAGTGGGAGGAGTCCTCTCCCTGAAGAGGAAGGAGCAGCAGAGACAATGTGCAATGAGCTGACCACAACCCCCATTTCCATCCCCCTGCACTGCTGGGGGGAGGAGGTAGAGAAAATCATGAGTAAAATTAAACAAGGGAAGAAGGGAGGGGTGGGGGAAGGTCTTTTAAGATTCAGGTTTATTTCTCATTGTGCTACTGTGATTTGATTTGTAATAAATTAAACTATTTTCCCCAAGTCAAGTCTGTTTTGCCCATGATGGTAATCATGATCTCTCTTTGCCCTTATCTCAACACACAAACTTTTGTTATATTTTCTCTCCCCTATCCAGCTGAGGAAGGGAGTGATAGAATGGCTTTGATGGGCAACTGGTGTCCAGCCAGGGTCAACACCCACCACACAGTTAAGAAGGGAATCAATAGTTATCTGCACAGGGAGGTTTTTGATGGTAAAGGGCTCTTTAATGTAGCAGATAATGTATAATATAATCCTCTGATTATGAGTGGGCTCTGGATAAATTCACCTTGAAATTAAAGTTCAGGTTTGTAGGCAGGTAGCTGCTCCAACAACTCCATGAGAAGTATGATGAAATTACCTGGTCTCAGTAGGACATGACTTGAGATGTGTCTCTGAAGTATAAATGAATTACCTAATCAAACTGAAGAAGGAATTATTTTAATTCAGTTCTGTGGTCTATATCGCATAAGATGTCAGACTGGAGAACATTACCTGTTCATCCTGGACCTAAAATCTGTGAACCTAGAACTAGCATATTTAAGGGGCTGGTTTTAACATAAATCACAGGCATTTAACATCATTGTGGCAGGATAAAGTGTCCTTTATGTGAAAGTAAGTGTAATTTATTTACACTTAAAAGGCACTTTACACTGCCTATGTAGTGTGAAGAGGCCTTGTTATAGTGACAATAAATCCACAGTTGTTTGGGGATAAAAGGGACCCTCATGATCATCTTGTGTGACTTATGGCAGAACACAAGCTATAGAACTTCATACAGTATTTCCCACATCAAGCCAAACGACACATGCTTGATCTTTTGGAAAGGCATTCTGTTTTATGTCTTCATATCAGCTTCTTGATTCCTGCACTCAAAATCTAGCACACCTCTAATTTTCTTTTTCAAAGAGAAGTCTGTTAGGTGAAGAGTGGAAAATTTTTTACTGCCTTTGACACTGATGGACTGGCTGAATTTATATGGTGAATTTTGAGGAAAGTGGGAGTCAAAGTAGGTGATCTGCTTTTAAGAGAGGGACTGAAAAATGCATTTTTCCCACTGCACTTGTTCTCCTCTGAACAATCTCCATGTGTTAAGCCAGGTTAGCTTGCTGAAATTCGTAAAGATTATCGGTTGTACAGAAGAACATTCTCTTTTTGATTTGGATTAAAAAGTTTGCTTTTCTTTGACTGAGTTACAAATATCTAAATCATAGTCAGAGCTAACAGTATAAGGGGTTTTCAATAACTGCTATATCACAATGCATTGCCTTACTCTGGGGTATGCTACAGTTGCCTTAAAACATTATCAGCTTTGGGATTATGTTCTGTACCAGTACAGTCTAGGACAGGAGTGTCAAACTCATTTTCACTGTGGGCCACATCAACCTCGCAGTTGCCTTTGACGGGCAGAACGTAATTTTAGGACTGTAAAAATGTAGGAGTGGTTACTATGTGGTCTACTATACATAGAAGACTACACAGTAGTTACATACTAGTCTACTATGACAGTGACATAGATATCTGTCTTTATGGGGAACAAGAGAAAAAAGAGGCTTCTTACCATTGTCAGGGTCATATCTGCGAGGGGCTTTCACTACGAAGGTCTATAAGACCTTCGCTGGATATCATCTTAGAGACAATGGAAAATACTGAAAGATGAGGGGAAAATAATTTTTATGTGCAAATGAAAAGGTCACAGAAGAACACAATACAATGAGGTTTCATCGGAACTAGATGTTTCCATGTTTAAATACATTAATAAATAAAACTTACGAGATTATTTGGATCCTTTGTTTTCATTTACTAACTAGACTACTTCACTTAAATCCTTTTTTTATTATTTGTGTAGTCAAGATGAGCTTTTGAAGTGTTGCCAAACATTATTACCTCAGTGATGTTTATGGATTTAATGCACATACAGGATGCTTTGCTTGGGAAAATTCAATAGATCTTGCTGAAAGTTCCTGAATCCCTAATTAGTGGACTACTTCGCAGAGGCTTTTACAGCTGAAGGTCTCTATAGAACTTTCCTGGAACTAGTCTTAGACAAAAGCAGTGAAAGAAAGGTCTTGTCGGGGACTAGGACACCTCTCACAATGCTCCTTCCCAGCTTTCTCAGCTACCTAAAATACGGCTTTTGATCTTGGATGAGCAGTGTGCTGAATAAGAGCTTGTAGCTCTTTGCAGAAGTTCTTTTCCTGTTGGCCTCAGGTCTGCCCTGTAATATCCGCAGGTTTTAAATCCCATCATGGGATACTTGTGCACATTTTCACTTGAACAGTGTGGCTTGCTGGATATTACTTAGTATGGCATTTCATATATATGTATGCCAGATGAGCAATGTGCAAAAAGTGCAAACCCTAGCAAAACTTCAAAATATCTCTGGAAGGGAGATAACACAGAGAAGATTATGTTAAGGATTATAAAGATTATGAAAGACAATGGCTGAGTTGTCAGAATAAATGACTGAGTAGTTTTAGGTAGGAAAGCTTCTTTAAAGTTTCAAGAAAATTTGTATTTTAATGTTACGACTAAAATCAAGTGTCAATAGCCAGCTTCTGACGGCAGCGCTTAAAGTCAGTGCTACACACTGGTGAAGTTCAGCAGTAGGCTGCTTTCTGCATGTTCCCATGCATAACAGACTTAGTTACTCAAAGTGACCGTCACAGTATTTTATAGTGCATTACTTCATATTTATTATTACTACACCTTCTTAAATATGCCATTTTTTACACATAGATACAGTCCAGAAAACCAAATTCATGCTTAAGTTTTATAATTGCTGCTGCAGAGGCAGTGGGTAAAAACTATTTAATACTGCCAAAATAATTAATTATTCAACAGGTAAAGGCTCAATGTATTCTTTCACAGTCATTCAGTATTAAAAATCCTTTTAGACCTTTATTTAAAACTTGTATCTACTATCATCTGACTTTTCAGGAACTCTTCATGCATACATATCTGCCTTCTGCATTGAAAAAGAAACCTGCCCCAAATAGCTGACATGAAGACAAAAAAATATCAGATAAAACCTAGTAGAATGTAAAGAAAACACAGAGAAGGAAGACTGTCTGATATTTAGATGTAAAATATGTACTCAGAAAAGTGAAATGTCAATGACTTGAAGTAATTTTTAGTAGATAAAAAATAGCTGGACTAATGACTTCTATAACACCTAAATAAGAGAAATATAGACTCTTCTAAAACACTCTATCAAACTGCTTGACTGAACATTTTAAAGTGTGAAAGAGTAAGCTAACACCAAAATATTGTATTCTCTTTGTGATTTAGAAATAGGAGGATAAAAAAAATGAGTAAAAGCATGCTAAGGTACAGAAATAAAAAATGGCATACAGTTTTGGTAAATGTTTCAGTTCAAAATATGACAACAGATAATCAACCTAATTAAAATGATGTTTCATCTTTTTTTTTTTAAATGCATTGCAAAATTTCTATTTTAATCACTACAACATTTCGCAGTTGGAAGATCATGAGCTCTCATTGATTAGGTTTGATGAACAATAAGCAAAACACATTTCAGATATTTCTGTTAGTTCCTTGGAAGACCTTGAAGTATTAAATAAATGTTTAATTCTACCAAAGTAGGTGTAAAACGAGATGTAGCTCACCTCATATGATTTTGTAGACCATTATGTGTATGTTCTCCTTCCTTGTTACTTGAAAATTGACACAGATTTTACACAGATACCTTTTGCTAAACCTTGGTGGAGTAGTGAGTACACACTGCTGCTCAGTTGATTTGGGGCTTGGGTTTGCAGCACAGAGAGCCACAAGTAGATGCACTACAGCATTTGTGTTAAAAAGTGCTACAGCCTTGCAACTTCTAAACTCTTTTTGATTACAGATCTTTACACCTTCCTCAAGGACATATGAAGATGTAACGGACGTAACACTACTGATAAGAGACTTGTTTTTCTTGGTTATTTTACTCCTTAGAAGTAATTCACAAATTCACATACAGACACTCTGCAGATACGGGATAATCTCTAGAATATATTACGAAAATATTACAAACTTCCTCCTTCTTTCTTCACTGCAGCCATAGTCTTAAGCGTAGGTCTCCAGTTTCACAAAGTCATATGCTAGTTTGCACTACTGGTGGCAGCAGAAGATGCAGTCGTGTTACAGGCTGCAAACCATCAACCTATGCCTGCCATGGGTACAGCAGCTTCTGGACTAAAGCCAAGACAGAGCAGCATGGATGGTGACTTGGTAGCTAATGCAGAATGTGGCCAGGAATTTCACAGAGGACAAATGATAAGTCACCCACCCCAAAGAGACCTTACTGCATGTCAGAAGAGGCAGAGATACTCTGAGTTCACCTCCTCTCCCACCCCAAGGCCTCCTTCAGGGCAAGTAGAAGACTCTATCTGCCTCTGGCTCTACAACAACTTAAAGAAATGTCAGTACAATTACAGTGAAGACATATAAGAATAGTCCTTTTCTTCTTTTGTACCTCATAAGTCTGTCCTGTTGCCCACTCTCTGTGAAATGTGGAAGCATGGTTACTTGACAGATGAAGAGAAAATGCCACACTTCTACACTTGCTCTGATTAATCACTGTAATACTTTAGTGGCTGCCCACAAGAACCAATTCTTTCCCATCATTTGGGTTTTGGGAGTTCACTTTTCGACTGGGAAATAAGACATAGTCTAGGAGTTGTTTTAGGCTCAAACAATGGCAGTATCAGATTCTGTGATATCTGCCCTATAGCCAGGCAGACACAAACAATTTATCTCTACTCCAAATTTATTGATTTAACCTGAGATAGACACGAGTGGCTGCAGACCAGTTATTTGGCAAGTCTATTTATGCTGACTTTGTTAATTTTATATTCCAGTGTATCCTCTGAAATAGAAGTCTAAAAAAACTTTGAGCCAGATTAAACTTTTGAGCAGTCTTTGTAGCTACATTGCCCCTCATTTGTTTTTGCTGTTGGAAAGATGAATTATTTGTTTTGACATAAGAGAAAAACGCATTTTGTATGTAGGAATAACTATGAAGAAATGGAAGTTTAAATGAAGAGCCTAGTCTTTCTTATTGGATTAAGAAGAAATAAATAGAATTTAATGACTAAAGGAGATAGTATACTGCTGTGGAGAAATATATTTGAGTTACGTGACTTCTTTCCAGGAATTGTTTTTAATAATCATATATTGAATTTATTCTCATATATTTTGTTTTCCTTGCCAAATGAGTTTATCTCTGTGAAACCTATTATATAATATATAGACTAGCATGGCTGTTTTCAAAGGAAAACAAAATTAAACAGAAAAAGGGGAAAAAAACACACACAAAAAACCCCAACAAACAAAGACTATTGAACTAACATAACAAACCTTTTCAGAAACAGAGGAGGTTGAAGAGTGTTAATATTTATAGTAATTTCTGGCAGTCCTTGCTTTTACATTTTCTCTAAATACATCTACTATAATACAATGTACACGATTGTTAAGTATCTTAGAATTAAATAAGACAAAAGTTCATGTGTAAGGTAGAAGCAACATTCTCAGAAATGAACTCTGGTATGTGGTCATACTTTCCCTGTGTAGGTGTCAGCACCTATATTCCACTTCCAGAAAGGTAGAATGCCTCTTAGCTCCTCAGCCTTAACTTACCAAGAAAGGCCACTATCTAAAAGCATCACATAAGGTTATGATGTTTTTAAGTGATAAAATAATGTAAATCCCTGGCAAATTAAAAAGAAAAAATGTTCTTTTAAACTCATAATGCAGTGAATCTGAGAAAAGGCCAAAACCTAGGTGACTTAATGACATAAAATTTAATTACCTTAAAAGGTTTTTGAATTTACATTTTCTTATATGGGTTGATGTCTGAGAAAAAGGATGTTGGCAGCGTGGTGACGCCTTCCACAGTTTTGCAACTGGTCTTAAATGTACCGCTCTGTGTATTTTAATGTACATTTAAAATATTCAGAGAAGCCAAGTAATTTATTATACTTCTGTTGATCTCACTCTCCCCCGCAACCTCTTTCAAATATTCTCTCTGAAAGCACTTAGTGAAGCCCTAAAATGTTTAAACATAAATGACTAAGGATAAGTACTAAAGGGTTATCTGGTATAGCACATTTAAGGAATCAATAAAGACCATTAGCTGTTTTAATTAAAAATAGACAGTAGATGGCTTTCAAGTAAAAAATTCAACAACTTCACTTATCTCCCCAGACAGGTCCTGCAGAAGAAATATTACTTTCAAAATACGAACAATTGAAAACCCACTGATTGCCGTTACTACCAAAGAAATGAACCCATGAATTACCAATCAATGCCCATGTGTCTTCAGGAGATAATCACAATTGCTAAATTTGGTTATTTGCTTGCTTTCAGTACTGTATCATATTTGTTTCTTGTTAGAGTTGTATTGATCTTCCATCACACAACAATTTTTCTATTACTTAGCATGCTGACAGGACAGCACTGTCACAATGGATGCGGGCAATTAAGCGATCAACACTGTGAGAGGCATGCAGTTTACACCATGTCACCTTTTATAGACAAAGTTATTGATGAGGTGCATGTACCTTGAAGCAGAATTATTGAGTGTTATTTAGGAATTCCCAAACTAGCAAAGTCATGTGCTCATCTTGTCACTGTTAGCATCTTATTAATTCACTGCTACTTCAAAGAAGTTGTTTATTTTGCTCTTTAGGAGATAAATATGTGTATTCACCACTGACCTAGAAACTCATGAGGTATGGTGGCTTCCATCACAGCAAAAGTATTTATACAAAGAGTTTGCATCTTGCCTGAAGTTTTAATGGAAGTGCTAAAATCCTGTTATCCCTTCATTAAGATGTTCAAAGGGTTGCCAGGGTTCATAATACCATTTCCATACTTCTCAGAGACTTTTATTATGTAAATAGAAAGTTTCATAAGCAGGCACACGCATCACTTACCTTTTCCAAAAACTAATCCGAAGTTAAAATTGCAGCTCAGGCAGTTTTCTTTCTCCAACAGTATAATGATCTCTACCTTCCTTTTCTATCTTATTGAACAAGCTTTAGTTAAGAAACCAGCATGTTTGTATTATTTCAGCATCAGGTGTCATTTGCTCGCATTATTTTATCAGCATAAAATCTGTTCACTCTGCAATTTTTATTGCACATTATGTTTAGTAGTACATTTTTAAAGCTCCTCATTTTAAAAATCAAGTGCCTTTTGACCTTGCTGGACATGTGTAATTGTAAAAATTATTCTAAACACTTACTACTTCTGTAGGTCTCTTAATATATACTATAACTCTCCAAGTTATGACCTGAGAAAGGGCAGAAAGATGTTTTCATCCCCTGTTTTACAAAAAAAAAAAAAAAAAGAAAAAAACAAAGAAAAAAACGAAACTGAAGAGTGGAGAAGTTACTAGTTCAGTCATGGGGCTAGTTAGTGGGTGGCAAGGCAAGGAGTAGTGTCCCAGTCTCTAAATCCCAGGCTGCAGTGTCTATAAAAAGACTGGCAGAAAACAAGTGAAAAAAACAAACATAGCAAAGTAACGGAAGATTGCTGCTTATCTTGTCTGGTGACATAAAGGAGGAATTTGGTGGAATGCACAAAGCAAGAAATTTCAGTACTCATCCACTCACGTAGTCTTGGGACCACTTCTTTTAAGAACCTTTTGTGCAATTTCCCAAGGAACAATGATGAAAACAATTGAAACAGATCATCTCACTGAAGAATTTTAATGACTGATGAACAATTTACCAATAAATTTGTTTATTGTCTCTTTCTTCCATCTAATGGTCAGCAAAACTACTACTCAAAAATTCCATTAAGTTTTATAATTATTATTCATTGAGTCCCCTAGATCCTTTACTCCCAGTCTCTTCCATCTCTTGAGAAACTGATCTTCAAAAAGCCTCTTTTTGGAGTATGTATTGCTCCAATCCATCATCACAGAGTCAAATTAGTGCAATACATTATAATGGAGTTGCTATGCACTTGCTCACTATTGTAACTTCCTGACAACAGCATCTAGGGAATGCTCCAGTTTTATATCTAATCTTTGGCTTCTGCACTCCAGTATTTAAGATTATTTTTTTAAGGATTTAATCAACGAAGAGCCATAGTGAAAGCAACACATCTTTGGTGGAAGAAGCCATTGACTCCAACGAGAATTTTATGTGAACAAAATGAATTGAAAATTATTTCTATAAGAAGTCTTGGGAAATACAGCCACAATGAAGGGCTTAAAAATGTAAGGAAAATATTTTGACCTTTCTTTTTTGAATTCATGCTTTTTATTGGTGCCAAAACACTACAGTACAGTCATATTCAGGAACCTTGTCTCACTATGCACTCGGGTAGAACCCAGCATGATTATGTTAAAGCCAGTCCAGAATAGGTTCCCGGCATGATTTTAGTCTGGACCAACTGGCACACTCACCAACACTTTCCAAACAAACCACAGGGTTGGTCATGGTCGAGGAACCATTCTCAAGAAGTTGTTTGGATATACATGCCCCATTTTGGAGGTTGAGAGTTATATGGTACGGATACAAGCTGATTGTGCCAGCTGGCCTCAGAGCCAGAGAGCAGACCCAGCTGTTGTCATAGTCCCAGGCAGAGATGCCTGCATGTAAAATTGTATCTCGACATTTTCCAAATAACCTGAGAAAAATAAAAGCCAAATTCTCAGAACTTCAGGAAAGAGCTGTATTTTAAGAACTGAGAAACAGTGTCAAGAAAATAGATTAAAAAGAGTGTTCGACATTTCACAGAACTAACATCCCAGTTCTGTATGTTTGTAAAAGCTGATATGTTAACACATGGATCAAACCTCTTAAAATTAATAATTAGGAGCTTGTTGTAATTGCTTATGCATTTTACATATTTTTGTATATATTCTAATACCTTCTTGTGTTTATATTGTACTGACCAGAGGGAAGAGAAGGCAACTATAAAAATTAACACAATACAGGTTCCCAACCAGAGTTCTTCTGAGACAAGGATGTCCAAAAGACCAATTTTTTAAATTAGCATGCTTTTCAATCTCAGACGTGTAGATCTGATTTGGCTGGAGTTTTGCTGTAGAATTATTAGGTGAGTATTATAATTTCTTTATTATGGCTTTATTTAGGAAATTCCAGACACAAAACCCACACTCCGTTGATTTGAACAAAATAATATTTCAAATATGGCTCACACTGAAATATATAACTGATTTGCTACAGGACGCTAATTAAATGTTTGCTTTCCTAGAGACAGTTTTCTGTCTTTGTATCCAACTATGGATCCAATATGATGGGTTCTAAGGAGGCTTTTTTGAGCAGTTCAGGGCTTTTTTCACACTGGCCCAAATATGTAAAATCCTATTTTGGATGTCCTGAAAAATAATTTGTCATTATATTTCTTCAATGTCTTTGTGCTTCACAGATAATAAAATAGTCTACTTCTAACCCGCACTGAATTTTTACAGTCTAGGTACCAGGTTCCTGAAGAGCAACTGATAGAAAATATTTCAGCCAAAGCAAGACAGTGATCGGGGAGGGTGACCCACGCTGGTTGTGTCAGCTTGGTAGTTCTGAGCCAAAGCAGAGCTCATAAGTGAGCTAAGAGCCATTTGCCCTGCTTCTCAACATGGAATTCATAGCCATAAAGATCCTAAGTTTATCAGGAAGAATGTATCTGAGGTAGCTATTTATTTATTTATTTTTAACTTATGTTTTATTTATTTTTACACTTATGTTTTGGGATAAAGGGTGCAATTAAAAGATTGCCCGATTTCATTAAAACAGAGACAAAATAATACACTGTAGCCATCCTGATACTGGGCTGCAGGCATCCTTAGCACTTAAAATTTTTTAAGAATACTCAAAATTCTGGCTGAGTTGCCTACATTCCCCAAGGGCCACTTGTAAAACAAGATGTTTCTATCTTAATGAGATTGTCCCATGGCAGTTAAAAACAAACAAATAAACAAACAAACAAAAAAAAAAAAAAAAAAAACACAAAAAAAACAACCACAATGAAATTAGCACTCGAGGTTTTCCAAGAACAATAGATCTGTCCATGCAAAGGTTGTGTCCAACTTGTATCAGCTCCCTCTGCTCTGAGATAGTCTTGTGTATGTTAATGTTCTCTGTTATATATTGTGTAGTTTCCTGTTGTAGATGCAAAGAAAGAAAGCTCTAAGTAGGCCCACATTTAAATTGTTTTAAAAGTTTCACTTAAACTCACTACTTATTACTCTCCTTCTCAACTAGCTGCAAATAATGGTAAAAAAAAAAAAAAACAAAACAAAACCAAGAATTAATGAATTAAATCTAAATGTTAACTGTATCAATAGGATGCATAAGTTCCAGTGAGACTGTGAATTAATTCCCTTCATGAGGAAAATACCTAAATAACTTGTGGCAAGTTATTAAGTCTTCCTGTCCCTTGTGGTGTAGTTTCCATAACGCATGGAGTTCATTAAAGGGTTTGCATAAACATAGATCATCCATGGAAAGTAATTAATACTGTTACCTGTTTCACAGCCTGTACGTTCTATCTTATTAAATATGCCATATAAATATTAATAGTCCAGGAAAAATGTTTGGGAAAGGTAAAATTTCTGATTTTGCTTTTATATTTTATTGTAGTATTTGGCTGCTAATTTTTTTCTTCTTTTTTTTTTTTTTTTTTAATAAGTAAGTAGTTATGTACTTAGTGTCAGGGCATAATTAAGGAAGCAAAAGCAGACATTAATAATAACTCATTACATAGTCAGGCTAGTCATAATCCGTTGAACTCTGTGAGAGATTTGCCTTGATTTCAATGAAAGCAAGGTCGAGCCCATTGAGTTTCAAGATAATTCCTGTAAAGTATCCATTAAATAATAAAAGAGATTATGAATAACTGGAGACTAAGTTGCTTTCACTTATCATTAGATTAACATTTTAAATTACCTTGAGTGTAAGCAACGCTCAAGAAAATAAGCAGCTTGTCTGAAAAAAAAACATATTGTTAAATAATTAACCTAACTGAATCTTAACAAATGGTAGTTTATACCAGTAATTCTAGAACCACTTCAAACAACTGGTCATTGTTTTTCAGAATTTTCAGAAATTTCACATAAGTAAAATATATGCTATATATTTACACAATATGTGTTTGCAAAAAGAGCAATCTAACAATCTTGGATAATGAATAATCCCAGCATTTTTTTAGGCTTCTCTGAGAAATACTGCATTTATCCAAGAGTCATAAATTCCTTCGTGTTTCATACTGAAAGGATGTGGAAGGATTTCTACTTCATAAGACCATAAGGTAAATAAGTAAGGTAATAGATTAATTTAAAAAAAAAAAATAACCTTAAGTAGGGGTAACAAACCTTACCTAATGTGAAGATACAAAGAAAATGGCTGATTAAAAGACTCCTTAAAGATTGCAAAGATTGCCCCCCACAAGTTCCTCATGAAAAGGGGGATGGCTCCAGCCCCTGACCTTCCCCATGTCTCTGCCGGTCCTCTGGTCCCCTAGAGATCTGGCGCAGCTTCCTCCTGGTCAGCACCTAACCCATAAATCACAAAATCACAGAATGTTAGGGATCATCTAGTCCAATTCCCCTGCCAGAGCAGGAACACCTAGATGAGGTTACACAGGAAGGCGTCCAGGCAGGCTTTGAATGTTTCCAGAGTAGGAGACTCCACAACCCTCCTCGGCAGCCTGTTCCAGTGCTCTGTCACGCTCACAGAGAAGTTTCTTCTCAAATTTAAGTGGAACCTTTTGTGTTCCAGTTTGAACCCATTACCCTTTGTCTTACCATTGGTTGTCACCGAGAAGAGCCTTGCTCCATCCTCGTGACGCTCACCCTTTATATATCTGTAAACATTAATGTGGTCACCCCTCAGTCTCATGGAGCAGGAGGGTGGCAGCTTGGTTTGTTCTGCGAGGAGGTGGGAAGCAGAGGGGCATTTCTGTGCTCATCTCCACACACCTGCATTCTTTCCTTCATATTTTTCTGACTGATTTAAACCAATTTTTAACCAGTGAAACAAGAGTCTTAATGCTTCCTTAGGTCAAGCCTTTCAGAATGTGGTGAACAAGAGCTACAGTTATCTGCCACAGGGTCAAGAGCTACAGTTATCTGTCTCCAGTTGCTCCCTTGTAACAGAGAAAACGAAATAGGATACTTGCCCGGCTAGAGCTGCCACAACTCTCAATCATACAACTGATAACTTGAACAGCCAGTAAATAAAAGTTCAGGTGTTCAAATTGTTCTGTTGAACTGCAAGGTGAAGTCGACCACCCTTTCTATAGGATGGTCAACACCAGCATAATTGAGAGACAGGAGGTAGATGGAGCAGTAACGTTACAAATCACCATGGTAGCCCCAGGAGGGCTGCAAGCCCAGCAGGGAGAAAGCCATGGCCCTCAGAGTAGAGCTGATCAGCATTGTGAAATATAAAAGAAATGGGTCCTGGGGTGAAGATTCACTCACTGAGACTTAATGTGGACAAGACTGAAAGCATGGTAGCAGAAGAAACCAAAGAAGATATGGCAAAATATGGGCTTAATTGACATGGTTTCTAACATCCTGCTCTCCAAAACAGGCACTTCAGCAGAAGGATTTTTCATTTGATTATTTTTCTCATCTTTTAAGACAGATATTCATTGCTCATTAGATAGGAAAAAAAAAAAAAGTCCTATATGTTCCATTCTGAACTCTTTCATTTTTTTTCCTGACAACCCCAATAAATTTTATGGAAGTGGCACTTATAAGGAAGTTCCTTGTTGTTTGTGGTTGTGGTTTTGGTTTTTTTGTTGTTGTTGTTCATTGGTTGATTTTGGTTTTTTATTTTTGTTCTGATGCTCACTGGCACCCAATCTACAGTGAACAGCTGTCTGTTACTGATTTTTATTTAAAGATAGGTAAGAAGTCATTTCATTTAATTTTCTATTGGTTTTACAGTACATCAGTAATGCTAATGTTTGGTTAGAAATTTTGACTTTTTGATTTCAGATACATGTGTACTGCAGTATCAAACACCTGTAAAAGCACATAGTATTGAAAATTTCCATTACAGAGATTTTATGACAGCTTTACACAGATGTGTGGATGAATATACATTTCTTTATCCCTTCAGACATGTGAAAGACACATCTTTCGGTTTTGCCCTCAAAAAGTATAGAAAATAATTGTGCGTATTTGTGTCCTTGCTTGTATTTACCTGTATTCCATTTTGAATGCAAGTACAGTGAAAATGTGTTCTCCTCAGGACAGATCATCTTAGAATCAACCATCTCAAAGCCCTGCAGACAGTATTATTACTTATTATATTCAAATACTCTTCTTAATAGTAATTCTGTTCATGACTATTTAGGTACATCATTGCCAAGGATTAGTTCCCGTTGGTGTCCTTCAATTGCTTTCTGAAATGTGTATAAAAATTGCACGGATGAGAGGAGAAGTGTTCTATGCGGAAAAAAACATCAAAGGCAAGAAATAATTTAATATCTCTTTGATGTCACTCAGCTTCAGGTAGAGAGCATTACAGCTTTCAGGAGTGCTAATTAAAACCGATCATTATTTGATTTACTTGACAAGTCTTAAAAGATGGAGCTATGCATACTAATCTTAAGAGCACAACAGTTCACACTAGGGAATATCCTTTTCCTGCCATCTTTGGGAGATCAATGAAGGAGAATTGATTAACCTGAGTGTGAGGCTGACATTGTTTTTCTATGTCATTTCTAACCTAGGACGAAGCTGAAACTTCTTACCATCACCTCATTGGAGAATGTCACTAGCAGCTCTGCCTTGCTATTCTTTCCCCAAGTGACAACAGTCTCAAATACACCACGTACTTTCTCTTAACCTCTTACGGAGATATTGTTGCAGTGAGTGATGTCATACTCAGTCTTGGATCAATATCAGTAGATTATTTTCTTTTTCTTTGTTTCATTAACAGCAGTTATTTCACTACTAACAGCCCATATGGCCTAGAACAGATTAATAGACAAAAAATATGAAGTGCTCATGAAATATCATTTTTTCCCTGGGGAAGATTTTCCAAAATGTGCGAAGTGTAAAAAGGAATGTACAGAGAAGTAACTCCTCTTCAAAAAATATTTGATGGCAGGTTTCAGTTTCAGATAATTAGACAGAAAAAATATAAACATCTTCCCAACATCTTGGCCTATTTCTCTATAATGAAGGCTTGGCCTATTGAGGATAGTGTCAAAATGTTGAGTATCTTTGCACTGAGTGGAGTAAAGGACTCTTCTTGATAATTTGG
Source organism: Patagioenas fasciata (assembly GCF_037038585.1). NCBI lineage: Eukaryota > Metazoa > Chordata > Aves > Columbiformes > Columbidae > Patagioenas > Patagioenas fasciata. The sequence continues at coordinate 91,795,591 of NC_092522.1, read as the reverse complement.
GGAGGGGGAAGATTTTTGCTACCTTAAGCATGCTGGTTTTAAATGTTTTTCAGCTAAATAGTTTTTTGTTTGGTAACTTTAGAGTAATTCCATCACTTTTTTTATTTTTATGGTGATTATCCAGACAAATGCCACAGTCAACAAAGGAACAATTTGGACCTGTGTGTGTTATTAACCTGCTATCCACCATTAGATTGTACTGTATTTCCCAGGCTATTCTCTAGTCACTCATGGCTAAATACCTTGTCCTTCAATTACACTTCCTCATTTAATCTCTAACAGCTAGTTTGCCATTTCTCTTTTCCTGTCTGATCTGAGGTTGATGAGTATATGTAGAGAAATTTGCCTTTTCTAGGTCCTGATGCAGCACAAAGAACTGTTTGTCCTCAGCTTTCGGCACACTGCCCTGTAAAAATTTATCTGCTGGTATATACAATAATCTCAGACTAAAAATTTTGAAAACAAGACAGATTATGTAACATATTCCTTGTTTTGAAATAATGTATTTTCATAGATTTGCAGGACCACAGATCCGTACAAGCTGGAAAGAACCTTAGGAAATCTCTACTCCTACCTCCTGCTCAAAACCCAGGATCAACCATGAATCCAGACCAGGTTGCTCACATGTTTATATGATCAGATCTTGAAAAAGATGTTAAATAGGACACACCACAGGATAACCTCCTGTGTCACTCTACTTGTCACAGCCATCTAGATAAAGTATAACCCATTAACCACTATCCTATAAGCTCCACAATCCAATCATTGTTTTTACCCATCTAGTCATCCACCCATCCAGACCATAACATCCTCACTTGGATACAAGAATATCATGGGAGATACAGTATAAAGCCTCATCAAAGTGGAGGTAGATGACATTCACTGATCTGGTCATTTTATCATAGAAGGCAGTGACATTGGTCAACATGACTTATCCTTTGTAAAATCAAAATCCCTCCTCTTCTAACCCTGTTCCTAAGCAAGAAAGTGTGGGAAACCTTGTTATTGAAGACTGAGGCAAAGACATTGACTATGACAAAGCCCTTATCTGCATTTGCTGTCACTAAATCATCTGTGTCCTTCAACAGCAGGACCACATTTTTTTTCTTTTTTAATTCTTTTTGTACTGATGTTGTGGTAGAAGCTCTTGTTGTCCTTGCCAGTTTCCGTAACACCATCTCTGCATGCCCAGGCAATATGCTTCCTTTGTAGCCCGTCCTCACTTTCACTTCCTTCATAGTTTTTCTTTTTCTATTTTTCTTTTATTTTTCCCTTTCACTTCCACTTTTCAACTTGGAACACTCTCACAAGTTTTTTCTTTAGTCAGGCTGGTCTCCTGATAAGTGCACTCAGTTTTCTGAGTATCAAGATGGACCATTCTTGTGTTTTGGCAAAGGATGCATTTGAAAATGCCAGGTTTCCTGAGGCCCTTTGAGCTTCAGAGCTACATCTCATGGGATCCCATCTACCAGTTAAAAGAATTTAAAAAAAAACAAAAAAAAAGACACCATGGTCATAAAAGCCAAGGCACTGCTTGCAACACTAACCATGCTGCCAGCTGCTAACTTTCAAGGTACGTGCACTCTCACTTGAGCATTTCCCTTGACCTGAAGGATTAAGAAGGACATCAGCTGAGTCTCTTCATCACACTTTTTCTCCGAGAGCTCTCTGTAGGCACCCCTGATTTGCTCCATATGGTCCTTAGTAGTGTTATTGGTGTCGATATTGATGAGCAACATGAAATCAAGGGCTGGACAAGACTTGGTGGTCTCTGCAACATCACATATCCTGTCTTCCAGAAACCTCCAGTGGTTCTGCAACCACCATCACCAACCACCTCATCATAGTGCTGACTTTCATTTCAAGCCCAGCTGGGTCCTGGAGTTTCTCTTAATGGAACTTGGTCCTCTCCACTGTCTACTAGGGCATTTTACCAACACTACAAATTTAAATTTGAGGGCAGAGAAGTATTGTTCATGCCTCCCCCATCTTGGGAGCATCCAGCCACCACCAGCTGTCTTTCCTTCCTTGTATCATGTGGCTCAGGATGTCCCTAAGGTTTCTGTGAAGACCCTGCCTCTTATTCATAAGAGAGCTATTTGAGGCTTATCACTCAGAAATTTCTGAAATATCAAGTTGTTCTGAACCATACTTTGCTGTCTCAAGAAATTTTTTTTACATGTATTAAGTATATCAGACTAAGCAAAAGGATTTTACTTCAAAATCTGTTTATATCCAAATGCCATCTGCTGCTGGGTGGGTTTTTTCATGAAATAAGTTTTGAAACACTAAAAAGTTTATACTTACTGCTCTATTGATATTTTAGCGTCATAGCCAGTTTTGAAGAGGAATCTCATACAGAAACAATTTGTTTTGCTACAGAGACTAGTTTAAATGCTCAATCATTAAATATAGGACAGTTTCTGTACCTTAGGCACACTGGAATCAGTAAATTCATTCATTTTAGGACAACTGCATGTTAGTGTTACAGCTCTGGAAGTTATTGATATAAGGAACCTATGGAGAACACAGGAAGAACAGAGCAAGCATTCAAGTTGTGTGATGGTAGCAATCAATACTCCTACAGCTAATTTCTGTGATCCTTGTATTACATACGCATACATATCCTTTCAGACACTCAAGTAGTAGGTAAGAATTCCTATGATTCCTCTCCTCTTTTGTCTTAGATTACATCAAAATGCCCTTTTCAAAACAGGTTACATTATTCTTTCTAGTAGCAGAAGATAATATCATTTTGAGAATGTGCTAATGTGAAAGGTATACTTTAAAACTGCAATGTAAACATATCTGTAAAATACTGATGACAATATCCCTGTTCCACATATTTCTCTGATGCTATGTGCTACCATCTGTCAGAGAGCAGTTATGTCTTAGGTAAATAATGAGTAAAACACTGCTCTTTAAATAAAAAACAAACAAACAAACAAACACAAACAAACAAACAAACCACAAATCACCAAAACACTACCTTGGTCTTATTTTTATCATTACTAGTACTGTTCATGGTCAAACCTAAGCTCAGATAAACAACAGCATTTTTGCTGTTGCTGTCTTTGGCTGCAATATCATGTTCAAATTCTGGCATGGTAATATCCGAGCAGGTTGTCTGTGCTCTCCTTGTGCCCAGTGAGGTGCACACAACAGAAAGCACAGCATTGTTAGAAGGCACTGCAGAATCCTAGTTAACCAAGGGGGAAATACTGAACACAACACTGTGCTCTGCTTCAGAAACTTAATATATTATTCAGTGCTTGCAGAGACAGCTTCTTCTGCTAAGACTTTAGAGGTCTTCTGGAAGGGCTAACTATAACCTTGTCCCATTCTTGCTTCATTTTTCTGATAAAAAATCTGCTTTCTTCTGGACAAAACTTGCTGGTGGAAAGGAGGGAGAGAGCATGAGGGAAGGGAGGGGTCTGAAGTCTCCCAAAAGAGAGACAAGCGTGATTGTGAGTCCTCACAGTACAGACGTTATCTCTTCCATTGAGCTGTCACATGGAAGAGTGACAAAGGCAGTAGGAGCACTGTTTCACAGGACAGCATGACTGCCATGGTGATTGCTGCAAGGCTTGCTCTGGGAGGTGGACACAAGGAAGCCTGCCAGGCCACCACCTCCAGGGAAGGAGCACACACGCTCTTGGATCTACAGCTGGCTAAAGTGCAAGGTTGATTTCAAGCTGTTCAAAATTTACAATTTGTGCATGTGTAGGTGTGAATTGAAGATGCCCAGGCATGAAGATATCAAATACTGAGGTTACAGAGCCTGGGAAACTCTAGAATTAGGAACAGCAGAAGAGGGTTTTTGAAGAATCCATTTGTATTAGGTCTAAATCATTGCCTTTCAATCTCTCCATAGAAACCCTAGTGGAACAGTTACAAGTGCACCTGGAGACATCTGACAGCTAACAGTGGCACAGCCGAGATCCTTTAAGAGACAGTTTTTCCGAAGCTTAGAGCTCAAATTTTTCTTTCTCTTTTTATTTTTTCTTTTTTTAACAGACTGAAGTCTGTGCAGTGAGACAGGATTAAGATGAAGAAAATCTGTGTGGTTTAGAGTAACTACAGTTTCATAATGCAAATGTGCCAAATAGTGTTCATCTTATGTTGAATCTTTCTTATGTATGTAATACCCACAATAAGTGTATACTCAGAATACTCCAGCCTCTCTGGAAGCGCTGAGTCATTGTGACTTAAATGTTCAGAGGTGCAGCCTGCATTGTATTCTTACTCATATATGTATATTTGTTAATAAATTATTCAACCTGAGGTATTAATATGGCAGCTACAAACTGAGAACTTCCAGTTTAATTCTTTTTAAGCAGTACTTAATGATTGCTAAAGTTAGAAGATGTATGATTTTCACTCTCTCCTTGCTTTAATCTTTAAATAGATACTTTCAGAAACAGCTTGTTTTAAGCGCATGCTACTTCTACTAAGCTGTTGAAAAACAACAAGGCATAAGTGCCCCTGACTGTAGCCAAGTTTTTAAGAGCAAAATACACCTGTTAATCATGTGTCTATTTATTTACTTTATGCAGTCTTTAAATATTTCTTTGCAAATACTCTGCTTGTAGGCCAAAGTTTAGGAACATGTGCAACAACCACAATGTAGAAAGTAAGTACTTGTGAAGAACTACCACACATAACACATTATACACAAATATGGATCCAATTGTCGTGATAGAAATACAGGTAACATTTAAATTACCATTGCCACATATTTTTTTGAGAATTGAAAGCTAGTTAGAATAGATATTGAATCGACATGGAAAATTAATCTTTTCTGAGTTAAAACAAAAGATATATGTATTTCTATATTAAGGACACTGCATCTTTGATTTTTTTAAACTGGACTCTGTTCAGAGAAAATGACCATATAATCAGTAATACTACTGGTGCCCCATGTTAAAGGAGAGAGCTGCATCTTTTTCCATTTCAAGGACTCTATTTTTTTCACTTCTTGTTTGTGGTTTTCCTTAGTCCTAAAAAAACAGGTACTTGTAGGACTGAGAAATGTGATGGTATTATCTGAAAGAAAAAGATGTTGTCATTGTTCTCAGCCCAATATATGAAGCAAAGACATCAGTGGAAAACAAGAAAACACTTCAAAACTATGAGGAACTGTTCATCTTTTAGCTAAACTGAGGCTGGATGTACTTCAAACTGGAGGAAAAGGTATTCTGAGGCTTAAGTCCTTACAAACCATTTAGGATACAGGAAAGAAATGCCTGCAGATTTCACACAGAAAATTTTAAACATCTCATCTTCACTTCAAAACAATAAATATTATTTTAGCTTGGAAATTAAATTTAAGAGGTTTGAAGGAAGTAGTAACCTAGTGCCTCATCTTAAGCTTTTCATAATGTGTTCTCTGGGTTATCAAATACAGAGAGGATAAACTAGAGTTGCAAACACAAAACTAAATCACAAAAGTGTGTCGATACCTTTAGTTGTCATTTTCCACCATCTGTGAGTCTCAGTATTGCACATCTCACTTAATTACTTTACTCTGACTTATTTACTATTTTTTCACAAAAAAAAATTGTACCTTCGCAAGCAAAGCAGATCTTAGGTGGTACTTCCATCTTCTCATAACCACACCTACTTGACAGAGATCCCTACGTCCCGGTTAGAGCTCTGGATCGATACAGGATGTGGAGCTGCTTTTGGTTGTTTCAGCAGGATCTGAGATGCTGACCAGATCCCAGACCTTGGCACCATGCAACAGCCAACTGAACAGCACTCCTGTGGGCTGCAACTGATTTACAGCACTGTTGCAAGAAATTCTAAAATAATCTAGAAATGTTTGTGTTGTTATTATTAAGTCTTCTTAATTCCTTCTTGGAAGACTGTCCATCTCTCAACTCCCTGCTTAGCTAATGTCTTCATTTTTTCTTGGATGAAGCTTCCTTTCACCGAGGTCTAACATTAAGCACACATCCAGGCAACCTGAACACTATGTTCCATCCACTATATTGGAAACTTACTCTTCCTGTTTTTGTCTCCTACACCTTGCAAGTGGCTTACCATATCCACTCATGTGGATGTCAGGTTATTTTGAAGGTTCACAGATCCTCTCTTGCATGTTGCCTTGCCTTCTACTGTATAGTTCAGTATCTAACTGCAGTATCTGAGAGGAATATTATAAAAGATGTCGGTATTGATGATGGAGATTTTAGTCTCACTTTCAAGATCCTTATGCCATGTGCTTATCCCAAGGAATTCAACCACTTCTCTGATTGTGTCATTTTAACCCCTCCAGCTTGCAGCTGCAGTCTCCCTGAGCTACCCAATTTTTCTTGAGGGTCTTCTACTACTCTCATCTCCTTGGTGTCACAATAAAGAATAAATCCCATGTCAGCTAGATGACTAAAAGCAAATAACTTCAAAGGGGAGCAATCAGAAAAAAAAATGTTGATATTGATTGACCACCTGACTGGATTTGAGCAATTTGAGTCTTCTCCCGTACACTGCTTTCACATATCAATGTCAAGAGTTTGACAGCACTGACAGTAAATCAGAAATCTCCCCTTACCGTCTAAATTTCTTGGTTAATTTTTGGGGGTTGGTTGGTTTGTTTTTATTTTATTTCTTCTAAGGGTACAGACTGCTTTCTGCAGTGATAATTTCTTTTTCATTCCTGTAAAAAAAAAAAAAAAAGTAAAACTACTCCTCAAATCTTTATGAAAATGGGTAGCCATTTAAACAGAGCTATTAATACCAGCAATCCCGTAGCTGGAAGAAATAGTGACTTCAGGACTTTGAAAATGGATCTGTCTTGCTTAAATGCTGGAAGGAGCTCTTTACTTTTGTGCTTTCAGAAGTATACCAAACAAGAAAGATGAAGGATCACTTTTCAAACACAGTCCCAGGTTTCTCTTTTTTTCCCTCAGTTTCATCTTTGCACATTTTCAGTGTTTCATGGGAATGAAGAAAGCTCAATACATTGCTAAAGTGACATAAAATATACTTAAGAAAATTGTCTTCTAGAAAAAAACTTTCAATTTAAATATTCATTTCTTCTCAGCTTCTTGTCTTGAGGGATTTCTTATATAGATTCTACAGAGCTGAAAACTGAAAATCTGCATTTAGATAGAAATCTCAGAAAAGGCCTTCTACACAAACTAAGCTGTATTACTTTTTTCTTCCTTCTAGTAGGACATGAACTAGTTTTTCTTTTCCATTCCTTAAACGATGACACTAAGGTGGAACTTCAGGGCCCCTAATGAATGAAAATGAACATGCTGTATATGATGAAACATAATGAACCAACTTTCCTGCATCAAATGCCTAAAAAGCTGCATTTTTCTGTTTTCTATAAACATCTGTATTTCTTTCAAGTATGATGACCATATTAGGAGTGACTAGAAATAAATGGGAAAGCTAAGAAATAAAATTTCTATTGTATTCATACAAAGGTCTTACTGCAGTCCATGTACTGTGAAAAAAGATTAAAAGACACTGATTAAATTTTAATAAGTTTTCCTAGATCTCAGTGACTTGTCATTTGTTTTCAGTTGATAATTCACATGGTTATAGAAGGCAACACCATTGATTTTTAGTGTAGCAGTACTTGGACAAAAAGAATTGTAAAATGCCTCATAGTATTTGACACATGCTGGGACAAATCCTGCCCCAGCTTGGATCCCATGTAATATCATTGATTTTGCAAAGGCTGGATGAGACCCAGAGGAATGATTTTGGAAGCAACGTGTGTATGATCTGTATGAGAAGAAAAATGCCTCATTCACTTGTGGAATACCAGGTGTAAGGAAGAGGGGAAGAACAAAATTTTTGAGCAAACAAAAATCTTATGCTCAGAATGATCCCATGCACTCTACTGGAAAAATACTGACCCTCTTACAGGCAAAAATTATTTTCCCATTGACATAAACAGTGAGTTTATCGTCATCTCCAATTTTTCTCCATGAGTAAGAGTCTTTGCTTAAAAGGCAAAGTAATAAAAGTCCCTTCAGTAGCACTAAGCATATCAGTAAGTTACAGCAAAATGTCTTTAACAAGATCAGGGCAGTTCATACCAAATCCACCAGACAATAAAATAACAGGCAGAGTTAATGAGGTGAATTCACAGTGAGTGGTTTTCCAGGAACCACACATGACTCGATACTTATTATAATTTCTAGAGAAAACAAGTCAGTCATGTAATTGTACTTTCAGCTAATAATGGCATGTGCAAAACAACTACCTCAGAGTTGTGTTTTCAAGCATTATACTTATGATAGGGACACATTTGCAGCAAATGGCTTCCAGACGGCCTTTGTCATAGAAAATTAGAGCTTACTGGTCACAAATTACTTTACGAAAAACATACAGAAAGTTCCGTGATGTTTAAAATGTTTCCAAGCTTGGGCCACAACAACCCCATGAAATGTTACATGCTCGGGGAAAGGTGGCTTGAAAGCTGCCTGGCAGAAAAGGATCTGGGAGTGTTGGTCAACAGCCATCTGAACATGAGCAGCAGTGTGCCCAGGTGGCCAAGAAGGTCAACAGCATCCTGGTTTGTATCAGGAATAGTGTGGCCAGCAGGACTAGGGAGGTGATTGTGTCGCTGTACTTGGCACTGGTGAGGCTGCACGTCGAATACTGTGTCCAGTTTTGGGTCCCTCACTACAAGAAAGATATTGAAGTGCTGGAGAGAGTTCAGAGAAGGGCAGAAAAACTTATGAGGGGTCTGGAGAACAAGCCCTGTGACAAACAGCTGAGGGAGCTAGGGTTATTTAGCCTGGATTAAAGGAGGATCAGTTGAGACTTTGTCTCCTTCTACAACTATATGAAAAGAGGTTATAGAGAGGAAGGTGTTGGTCTCTTCTCCCAAGTAAAAAGCAAGAGGATGAAAGGAAGTGGCCTCAAGTTGCACCAGGGGAAATTTAGATTGGATATTGGGGAAAAAATGTGTTAAGGAAGTTCCTTTTCCTTAGGTTTCCCATAGCAGAGACTCTGGTAGGGATTTCAGAAATTCTTTTAAAATAAATAATTTATTTACAAGGTACAGCATAGAGCAGCTCATGCTAGGTGCCTCCTGAAGCCTCAGCAGAAAAAAATTTGGAAAATTATACCCCACAATCCAAGCCCCACCCCCTGTGCATCACTGAGACAATTGGAAAATTAGAGTCTGGGATCTCCCTATTCTTCATTGGATCTCTTCTTTTTTGTTAGGTCAGCCATCAGTCAAAGTCCTGACCTCTTGTTACTATTTTGCACCTGCAGCTGGAGAAAAATAAGTTCTTGGCAAACAAAAACATTCTTCTATTTTTTCTTCTGTTCCTTTACTTATCTCCAGAGATGCAGCTCCGCTTGTCTTCTAGCTTGAAGACTTTGAGGCCTCTTTTACTTGACAAAGTAGAAAGCTCAAATGTTCACAGCTTACAGGAGTTATACTAAGCAAACATGATAAGTGAATTCTGCATAAACAGTTTCCAACCAAGTTCCACAAGAAGTAGTATACTCAATAATTCAATAAGCTAAGGTATTATATTCCTTAACAATTTCTTCACTGGAAGGGTTTACAGGCATGGAAACAGGTTGCCCAGAGAAGTGGTTGAGTCACCATTCCTGGAGATATTCTAAAGGTGTTTAGATGTGATGCTTAGGGACATGGTTTAGTGGTGGACTTGGCAGTGTCACGTTAAGGTTTGGATTCAATGATTTTAAAGGTCTTTTCCAACATAAATGATTCTATGTAAATTAATCTAATGAAACTTTTGATCTGCAAGACAAGATAAGGCAGCTTGGGTGGTCAGACTCCAGAGTGAAGTATCGCAATAAGTAATGCTGTCTCTGAGGATCCCAGTGTCCTGGATGTATCATTAACAAGCTGCAGGTGTTGAAGGATCCATTGCAGTGCTGCCCTTCAAGTGAAGGAAAATGATTTAATCATCTTATTCTGAAGACTGATAACCTTAGGGAACCAATCTGAGTACCCTGGCCAAAACATGGAAATAAGTTGACGTGAACACATGATCTCAGGAATCCTTACAAAAATCATTGAGTACCGAAAAGGTATAATGATCTTTGTTTTTCAAATGACCCTTAGTGCAAGTTTAGAGGCAAGAGGGGATGATAATTGTTTTGCTGGCACTCTCCCCATTTGGGAAACAAACTTGAAGTATTCAAAGTTCAGCTTATCTACCATTCAGGGCCAGGAATTAATGGCATTCCTGCATAGATTTCTATGTTAACAATACGTGGTTTAAAATTACTGAGTCAGGAGATTCATGAATCAAAAATACTGTCACCTGAAAATAAAAGCTATATAATGAAATGCAATAAGTTTAAAAGAATCTGCAAGGACTGGGACTACATGTTATTGTTATACTCCATTTTTTCGTTTATCCTCATCAACATATTGATTACAGCAGCTTGGTAAAAGCTCTGTGGTACCCACAGAGCTCAGAGAAGAAGATGAATATTGAAGGAGAAGCATGGCAAGACTTCAGAACAGATTGATTGTGCTTACAGGTTATAATTAATCTATTGTTGCTGTTTTTCATAACTTTTCATTATTGGTAGCAAGCTGTAAAACAGATAACTCTATTCCTACTAAGGATCTGATAGTTGCAGAGTTAAAACAAGTATTTTTCTAATTTAAAGACATCTAAGTGTCCATCAGGATGTATTATGACTTTAGACATGGCTACGTGATTACCCTACTTACTAAATAATATATGTGATGTTCACAAGTAATCTAGCAAGTTCTGTTTTTCAGACCTAATTATTTACAGTCAAGCTAGAGAGGTATGATTGGAGATCAAGAAAAATGTGACAAAATTAGGCTTTTTTGATTGTGCTTATGGCCTAATGGAGCACTTGTCAGTATGTTCACATGAAGCTGAAAAGTTGCACTGTATCACTGGATATAACATATTCTACCTAGTCTGTATCTCCTCTTCCCGGCAAATGAGTGTGTGTTTCAAGACTCTCTAAAATAAATTATAAAGCTCTTACTGATGTTAGCAGAAGACTCTATTAACATGCTCTGGAGTTAATCAAGAGAAACCAGATTTGACTGATTTAAGCTATCAGATGCAGAAACATCAAGAGGAAAAGTGACAGTGCTTTTCAGAATAAAAGCATATCTAAGTGGCATTGATATGCCTGTTGTTCAGAGATTCGTCTGAGGAAAGCAGAGGCTAGAATCATGCCTCTCTTTGTTCCATCTGCATTTTTTAAGTTGCCAGCTTTCTTTTCCAGTGCATTATGCAAGCTGGAGTATTGGGCTCTAAATCCTCAGGCAGCTTTAGGACACTGAAGGATATGAGACTTCTAAAAGAAATGTCACTCTGCTGAACTTACCCTTCCTGAAATGTTCTCCTTCACTATGTAAGGATGTTGTTCACTGAACTGTTACATTAAAGCTACTTAACAACCTGTCCAAACCAAGCCATGATACATAGTTTCTAGCAATGAACCTTCCTGAGCATTAAAGGAAAATAATAACCAACACTTAAAAAAAAAAATAGCCAGCAAAGGCATTTAGCATTTAATGGCAGAGTTGATGTATTCTTCCTGAGTTAATCAACAAGAGAAGTTCTGTCTTTATTTGGATCCTGGACATACATAGACATCTCCATTTTTTTTTTTTTTTTTTTTTTTTTAAGAAAAAATCTTCCGTACGAAAGAAATCACAGAATAACAGAATCGTTGAGGTTGGAAGGAGCACCTTGATACCAACTAGTTCACATCCCTAGCTTAAGGAGGCTCAGCTAGAACAGGTTGCCCAGGACTGTGTCCACTTGGGTTTTGAATCTCTCCATAGATGGAGAATCCACAATCTCTCTGGGTAACCTGATCCACTGTTTAACCACTCCCACAGTAAAAATATGTTTTGCTGTGCTCAAGCAGAACCTCCTGTGTTCTAGTTTGTGACCTTTTCCTCTTGTCCCATCTCTGTGAACTGCTCAGAAGAGCCTGACTCTATGTTCTTTACTCCCCACATTAAGTATTTAAATGCATTGATAAGATCCCCCTGAGATGCCTTTTCTCCAGGCTGAATAGTCCCAACTCTATCAGCCTCTCCTCATATGTCAGATATTCTAAGCCTTTCATTATTTCTGTAGCCCTTTGTTAGATTGACTCTAGTATATCCATGTCTCTCTTCTACTGGGAAGCCCAGAGCTGGACACAGCACTCCAGGTGCATCTCACTCATGCTGAGCAGAAGGAAAGGATGACCTCCTTTGATCTGCTAGAAATTATTCTTCTCCTGCTGCCCAGGATGCTGTTGGTTGCCTTTGTTACAAGGGCACATAGCTGGCTCATAGTCAACTGCTTGTCTACCACGATTCCCTGGTCTTTCCCAGCAAAGCTGCTTCAGCCTCAAGAGTATTATATAGTATTAAAGCATTAAATACTATTAAAGAACCTGTAAATGTTGTTATTTCTTCTGCCTGAGTGTGTTTTCTTTCTGCAACAGGAGACAATTTCTTTAATTGTCTTCTGTTAAGGTAGATAAAGATTTTACTGTCAGTTAAAGAATAATGAACATTTAATTCTTTAAAATGGCATCATTTGTGATCTCATACCACAGGCTATATAGAGAGTTCTGCTTTTACTTAACCTACTAATATGCCTTTTGATTTACTTAAAGCCAGAATCGCTCACTAGGGATTGAAGACATCTGAACTGGAAAACGAGCCTTTCAGTCATTCTGTCTCAGCTCTAGATGAGAAATTAATCTGAAGATTGTACACCGACAACATCTTTCTCATTCCCCAGAGCCTCATTTATAGTCACTGAGAGCATTATTGCCCAGTGAGAAACTGCCTGGATGGTATTTCTGTGTTTCCAAACCATTCTATTCAGTATTACTTCCTCCGTTAGCACTGGTCTCTTGTTCTCATATCCCATCATGGAAAAACAGTCCAGTGCAATGTCAGTCATTCTCTGGCTCTTCCACTCCATGTGCAAGATACCAGGACCCAGCTGTGCAAGAATGAGGCAGTGTGTATTCTGGCTTATTTGAAGTTTGCTGCTCCATGACGCATCTGACTATGAGTGGGAAGGGGATATCCCTTACACAAATGCATGAAAGCATGCAGCCCCTATTGAGGCAGCAATTGCTTCTAACTCAGAGGCTGTAAATCCAGTAACAATCAAAAATATGAAATCACACAAGAAGTGTGACCTAAGTTCTTCAACAAGTAGCCGACCCTAGTTGTTACAGCTTTCCTTCAGTTCACCACATTTATAATAGCTTCTCCGGTTTTGCCCAACTTCTCCCTTGCCTGTGGGAAGCAGGGAAGAGTGGGGCAGTTAACTCTAGGCCTTCTGTTCTCAGTGGTCAGGGAGGATCCTGGCTCCTTAAATTGCTCCTTAAATTCTTCTAAGTGCCCTTGGCTTTAATTTCAGCCTGGAGAAGTAACTAGAAATTTGGGCTCAGTTGGAATAAGAAATGTATTTTGTAAGCAAATCAGGACATCACTGACCATAAATGATGAAACAAGTTGAGACTTGCAAAGCATACCAGTGTGTGGGAGACAGATGATTAGACAGACTTTACCTAGAAGCTGAAAAGCCAAAAAAGTTGTATTTCCATATAGATATGTGTCAGTACTGGCTCAAGAGCTTTGCCAGCAAGCAGCAAAAATGCTTCCATGATTAACTTGCTTTGCCCAGTAAGTAGTTCTACTTCTATTCAAAAAGTACAAAATTCATTGCTATTTCATGGTGCTGGCTTTTGGTAGGATTCCTGAGCCCTTTCTCTGACCTACACATGACAGAGGAGTATATTTGGAACTGGGCATCTCTGCTATTCTGAGATCCATGGAATCCTACTTTTATGCTCTTCTCCATCTCAGGCAATAGGTCAACAGAGCACTGCTTCAGACATGTTTCCCTGTGGCAGCATCATGCTGTGAATTAATGCTCCATTCTGTCTCTTCTCAGTGACCAACTTCTTTCCTGGGCCATGTGATATATGGGACTTGGCAGAAGCAAGAAGGGTGACAGCAAACCCATGGTTTCCTTGCAAAAGGGAGTTGTAACCACTGTGAAGAATAAGATATTGTGCAGACATTGGAAAATGTATTAAGGCTGTAGGGCAGACTAAAAAGTACTGGTCATGGTCTGATTGCATCCTACAGAACAGACATTTCCTAGCTGCCCAGGTCATGCTAAAATGAAGGCAAAAACCCTACAACCTAAAAGCCCCAGCCTTCTACCTATCAGCTGTTCACACATATAGGAATCAGTCATCTGGCCTGGGGAGGTGCTAGGCAGTGAAATGCTGACAGCCAGTTTGGGGAGACAATCAACTAATTTTGTCAGCCAGTTTTGTGCAGGTGAACTCAGACAAGAATTCTTGTACAGCTGACATAACTGTGTGCATAGAAGTAGGTCTCTATGAAAACACTTCCAGCACAGGAGATGCTGTATCCAAGGGTTGACCTGAGGGCTTGGCCTTGCCTGCTTATACCATCACAGCACCCTGCATTAACCAGGTTGCCAGGCACGTGGCTCACAACCACCAGCAAATGAGGGCAAGCTGTCAGGTCACCCTGTATGTCTGCAAATGGGGTCTTTTCAGCTGTGTGACTTACAGCATTAGGTCTGAAAATCACATCAAGCCGCTGCTCATAGCATCTTGGAAAGCTGAGCAGACTGCTCCCTATGCATTTTACTTGTGTAATTTACTAAAGGTCCTGATTTAATGAGATCTGTTTAGGTTCCAAGCCCTTAATAATCCAGGGCTCTTCCACAGCCATCCTTCTAAATTTCCACCACAAAGAGTTTATTCACTGACAGCTTTAAGCTGACTGATAGGTGAGCATTACTCTCTGGGTGGTTGTCTGTCTTGTAACCTGACACATAAATGAGCCACTCTCTATGTATGTGTATATATCAGATTGCTCTTGACAGAACATGTTGTTCTGAAGTTCTTCAGTAAATACGATAAGCACCAGCTGCTGCAGTCACACATACATTCACTACACTCTTGTCCTAAGAATTAGCTTACTGTTAAATGAGTGTTGTAAATAATCACTTCAGAGCTTTGGGGATATCTTATTTGTCCTGTCACATATACCAGCACAGCAATATTAATGCATAAGACAGATGTTTACCCATTATAGTTTACACAGAACTTCTGGCTTCTGCAGCATAGAGAAACAAAACGCACTCACGAGAGAATAGTAAACTTTGATATTTTCTCTCCCCTCACCTCCCTAAACCTTTCAGGAAGATGGTTTCCAATTACAAAATGCTCATTGAAGCCCTGACTTTGAGACAATTAAGATCACTCCCAAGTCAAGTGAAATAGATCACTAGAAGTCGCACATCCAGACTACTCACAAGGACAGTAAATCTTGTGTGAAAGCAACTGAGGAAGGAAACACAGAGCAAGGACACCCTGGTGTAACAGGAAATAACTTCATATGGTCTCCAGAAGTTGAAGTGTTTCAAAGGTGATCATAATCTTTGTTCTGAAAATGGAACAATTATGCTCTTCTCTCACATGCTTTGGAAAACCTCTTAATCTTGAAGTAAATACATGACGAGGACATGGACACCTCTTCCCGGGGGAAAAAAAAAATAATTAAAAAAAAAATATATATATATATAAAAGAATATATGAAAGAAACATGCTGTTAAGTTTGTTATGTTTCTTTTTCACCATTAAAATTTAAAAAAAAAAAAAAAAATATCTTCCATGTTAGTCTTCAAATACTCAGAAGCATCCAGAGTTTTAATATGGCACCCTTGAGAAACACTCTCTGCTTAAACACCCAGGAAGGGCAAGTTTTCCACAAGCTCGTGTTTCCAGAGCAAAGTATTTGTAAGCCTGATCATCTGAATCAATTATCCTTTCTCATCTTGAAGAACATAGGTGGGAATTTAAATAAGCTTACTTCTTGAGAATATCTCTTTAATGAACAACTAAGACTACAGGATTGGCTTCTGAAAACAGGGAGCATCACTCAGAGATGACCATCACATAAAATCTTTTCTTCCACTACTATATAATGAAATTCCTTGAAATTTCAAATGTGCTAAAAGCATATTTTGTGTGTAGTCTTGAACTGACAGTGTTTTGGACTCAGTCTCTGGTCCTGTGTACTACAAATCACTTCGTATGGTCTTTTTGAATTCATTACACATTTCTGACTCTGAGTCTCCCCATTCAGAAGACTGGAATGTTGAAAATAATCTTCCTATATAATATGCTTTTGTAGTTAGGAATGGAAATAGATGAACTAACAACTAGCAACATATAATGGTAATACCAGTAACAGTCAATTTCTCAAAAATTACTCTAGAAATAATGAACATCTACTGTAGTATTTCTCAGCAGTAAACTTTTGCCTAACAGCTGTAGAAATATAAACATTAATTGCATTGAAAAGGAAGACATTCAAATCATTCCATAAATAACATCTTAATGAAGTAGCGCTTTTTAGAAAACTTACAATAATGTGGCAGTAATTACACCAAACTACATAGTAAATAGGTAGTTACATTCATTCAGTAAAATCCTAACACTATTGAAGTCAGGGTGAATTTTTACTTTATCATAAAAAAACTATTCTTTCTCTGTTACTCAAAAGGATCCTTTCTGTGGCTTGTACAAGATTATAAGCATTCTTGAATGAGTAACATGGATTATTTTGACACTGGAATGTCATATAGAAACAACAAAAAAATAAAATCAAGGAAAAACAATATCAAACAATTTTATTAAACATTTCATTGATATGAAAAATGGGAAAACTTTGTGTTAGTGTTTCTTTAAATCCATTTAAGAGATTCAACCAATGATTCAAATCAATTTGAGATCCTCTCTTCCACAGTATCTGGCTCTCCAGAGTGGCAAATCTTCCCAAAATGTATCAAAAAGTCATGGAATTATTCATCAGACCAAGCAAGAAACTGCACTCATCGCACAGGGAAAACCTAAAAAATCCAATATTCCATTGCCCGGTGCTTCCTTTTTTTTTTTTTTTAAGCTTTAGTGCTGCTTTACAGGTGATGTTCGTCAGGGGGAAGAATTATAATTCCTTTTTTAGACAGTTACGCAACATATGCAAACCTCAATAAAATAATGCCCGTTAATATTTAAGTTACTGCTTCTTCAAAAGGAATTAATTTGTGAGTAAGTTATCGCACAGTGAGATACCAATCTAATAAGCTTGATTTAACTTCAACTCCTTAAAACTACTGATTGTCAAACATTTTTGGTTTTTACTGAAGAACAGCAATGACAGAGAATATGAGACCACCATTTCTCTGTCTCACATTTATGGTGCTTTTTGGATTAAGAGGATTAGTAGGTTGAAAAGTCTTTGATCACAGCACACAGAGTTTAAAACACTCGGAGAAACACAACTATAAACATTATGCAGAGTGATGCCAGGTGCAAAAGGCAAAACTTGTCACCATAGATATCAGACATCCTGCATTCTACTTACACTCTTTTTTTTCTGTTTCCATCATAATTTGGCTCAGTTCTGCTAGGAAATGTTTTCATTTGCCCTTCAAACTTCTACAGTGTCAATAGGATAGGGTAGGGTAGGGTAGGGTAGGGTAGGGCAGGGTAGGGCAGGGTAGACTAGACTAGACTAGACTAGACTAGACTAGACTAGACTAGACTAGACTAGAATAGAATAGAATAGAATAGAATAGAATAGAATAGAATAGAATAGAATAGAATAGAATAGAATAGAATAGAATAGAATAGAATAGAATAGAATAGAATAGAATAGAATAGAATAGAATAGTAGAAGGGACCTAAAATAATCACCTAGCCCTACTGCCTGAACCTGTCCTGATTTGATCCTTTTTTTTTTGCCCAGTTTTGATCATTTTAGCTGAAAATCTAGATCTACTCTTCTTTGAAAACTTTATTCAGGCTGGTCATGTAATCCCTGTGTCGCTCCAGCAGCAATATGACAGTATCATTTATAACATGCAGATTTCGCTGTAGTTTCCACTGCTGATATGGCCCCTCAGTCCCTCTCTTCTGCTTGTCCGTCTACCAGCAAATCATTCTACCTTTGTTGTCTTTTGCACTCTCCAATATGTTACTTTTTCTCTTCTAGGTCCTTAGCACTCACTCTTTTAATTGTGTTAACCTTATTTTATGGAATCCATAACCATTCTTCCAGTGATTTTTTTTTTTTTAATTTCTTTCTACTTCTCTTCCTTCTCCACCGAAAATTCTTTATTCTTCAACTCAATTTTCCTGCTGTAACCCAGTCTTTTCCTTTTCATTCTCCTGCTCTCATAGCCATGACTCTCCATGGTCACTCTCTCCCATCCACTCCTCTTTCTGGGCAGATGATTGTCTTTGCCATTGCCCCCTTCTGCTCTCTTTCTCTGGCCTCTCTCTGAAATCCTTCATTGCCTTCACTGTCACCCCTGACTGCACCTCTTCTTCTCATGAGTTCTTGTTCATGAGCTCAGTCAGCAATGATGTATACCTGTGAAACATGATCTTTCTTATCTTTGCATTCAGTCATTTCAGTTGTGTTCTCCAGTATCAAGGACCTTCTTAACCGTAATGGTATTGTTTTCACAATACTCCTTTTTAAACAAAAAGAAGTTGAAATTTCACCTAAATCCCCTACTTTGGGTGTAACTGTACTCCAGCTACGCTCTTTGGTCCCTAAGTTCTTCTGTTATTTACAGTTTTTATTAAGCTTTTACCTAGACGAGCTCTGATCCTCATGCTCTCAGAATGACCATTCCTGATCAGAACAACAGGTCCACCCAATTTGGTAGCCTGTATCTGACATGGCACTGTGCAGGTTGGCTTTCTGTAAAGCATTTTTATTCAGCTTTCAAGAGCTTGCATACAAAGAAATTCACTTTTTGAAAAGCGTAGGGGGAAAACTAGGTTCCCTATGCCCCAAAACCTATTGCTCTTACAGGATTGAAATGCCATATTTTTTTTCTTTTTCTTTTTTTTTCTTTTTATTTTCTTTTCTCTTTTTCTCTTTTTTCTTTTTCTTTTTTTACCTCAGAAAGCCAAATTAGTGTTGAAATAGTTTTTTAGAGACATAGCCTCCAACAAAGTTTTATCAAGCCTCAGATCATGGTTTGGTTTATGATGCGTAAAACATCTTTTTGCCAGAAGAATATAGAAAAAAGGTGTGGGGCCTGTAGCTCAAAGTTCAAATAAGAAATGTCTAGAGATGTGCCATTAGAGTACCCCCTGTCAGGTTTGGGGTTTTTTTCAGCTATCTGGAGAAGACACATGACTGGATGTTTCCAGTGAAGCACTCCACACTGCAGGATCTCAGACAGGAATGCAGCCCCCTAACTAGTCCATGAACTTTGAATAACAGAAAATCTCTCCATTCCTCTAACTTTTCTTATAGCTCCCTAGGATGTGAATGTCTATATGGATGTCCATGCCATGGAGATGTGGTAATTTTTTGTTGCTTTCAGCTTACCCTTAAGACATATCTGTTCTCAATTTGTTTGAAAGGTCCTCCTTGAGACAAAGTTCACTTCTTTTCCAAGTCTAATGCTCATCTAAAGCATTTCCATCTTTCTTTCCATGTGGTCTGTGCACTGCCATGGGTTTGCAGCTCTCCATGGCAGACTGGACCAGCTTATTGTTGGAGTCTATCCCCAGGTTGTTTTACAGCTGCGGAAAACTTGCTCTTACTTTGTCAGCATTTTTCCTGTAACCCTTGCTGCCATCAGGAAAGATTTTGATTATTTATGCAAAAATTACTTGATTCATATAACTCCCTGGATGAGTTGTTTTGGTTTTTTTTTTTTTTTTACATGTTCACCTCATATAGACAAGTGCTTCCAGTGGTCTGGAAGCCTGTGGTTTAGTGTCCTTTGGATGATTCATGATGTGTTAAAAACACAGAACTTGGGTATTGGATATTTGTCTGTTATCTGAACATGCAAAAAAAAATCAGGGCATTCAGGCCCTGGTACAGCTGGGGCAGTCACAGATCACTTGCAGAGTCACTGAAGGTGTAATAGCATCCCTACTCAAAGCAGACAGATGTATTTCCCTAGAAAACACCTCTTTGCAATAGCACTTCTGCAGAAGATGATTTTGAAAGCAGGATAGATAAATTAAAGGGGCTGACTTTATTTTTAAAAAAATACTCTCCCAGTAGATGAGCTACTCAGATTGTTCATAAATGTACAGATACCTTTTCGATTGCAGAGTGCCTCACAACAGCTACATTTCATCTTCAGAAAAGTATCTTACATATTTTGTAGCACTATCAATAATGAACAATACTTAGTAAAATCAAACAAGCTGGGAAACAATTTGATATTGATAGCATGAGGCAGGGCAGTATCTAAACATATATTCACAGATTGAAAATCCCCCTGATCTTTCTGCAGAATAAAAAGCTGAATGGACTTCAAAGACCCTAAACATTTTAGCTAATCATTTAACAGATTTCTTACAACTTTAATGAAAAACATAATTTACTACAATTACAGTTTAATTACTTCACCTTCAGCATACTCTCTTATATAATAGCTATCAGATCTAATTATTTCCTTTCCATTTGATTTTAATAAAAAAGGAATTGGGCCAATGTAATTGCTAGATTAAATCTAGCTATAGTGGAGTAACACAGCTGAGCTCTTATGATGCATCTACTGGGGCATCACCAGCTTAAATTGGGAAATTTGTACTTTGGAAGAAATCCAGAAATTTTAGTGCAAATAGGACCCTCTAAAATACCTCTATATTTCACCAAAAAGCTTCAATGCAGCAAATCTAAACTTACATTTAAACCAATGAGCACTTAGGTCCTGCAATTGGAAAGCAGTACAGTACACCGTTCAGGACCTGAAATGAAGCTGACTTAGCTGTTACTACCCTTCAATAAAAAACAACCTGATATCTTCCAATATCTCAATCATACAGTGTCTTGATAGCGTTGTTGGTCAGAAATTTTTTGTTAGACCTCTTTTGACTGTGGTTGATGACTAAACTTTGTGATATTTTCACTAGAAGTAATGAAATGAAACAATAAATTTTAAGCTACTTGAATGTGAATCTGCACTTGCTTTTGATGCTGTGTTTCCTCAAAGCACTTTGACATTCCCTCTGGCCCCTGGCTTAGGAAACACAGCACAGCCTTATCTCAGATCTAGAGGCACTGCATGTCCTACCAGTAACGCAACTGCATCAGCAGAGATACGGTCTCCAACGACACCCAAACGACACTTTTCTGGAGAAAAGATAGCAGCAAAGATGCAAATTAATGACTAAATTACTAGAAAAGAAGCATTTTCAAAGAAACTCTAAGAAGATGGCAGGAACAGTATTAAGCTCAAAATGACAGCATGAACTGTTCTGTTTTGTGAATGTCTTAAGTGTATCGTTTAGATAGAAAATATCAAACAGAAAGTTCCAACATTTTCTAATCTTCTTTTTCTTCCCTGTCGTAATACTATAACTTTCTACCAAAGAGAAAATCTAGTTTTCATTCTGCAGCAGTCATCAGTAAGTTTGGCAAATAAGGTTTTGTTTGCGGTACAAAAGTCTTAACGTTGATATCCGTAACTTGAAGAGTGAAGGACTTTGGTTTGCTTTTGTCTTGTTTTTTTTTTTTTTCCTTATCTTCAGAATGTTAATTTCACAGTCCCAAACTCATTTGGTGTTTCTGCAGATGGAGATGTATTAGTTGTCTTCCCTCCCATGCACACTCCTATTTTTCTCTTGCTTATGTTGCTTTTCTCGTTCGACACATACATACAGCTTCAAGCCTTCTTTGAAAAGTTTTCCCCACTGCAAAGACTTGCAAACACCAGGCTCTTTGCTGTTTCAGAAGGAATGCCTTTTTCTGCCCATTACGCAGTAAAATCTCTTTGCATTCTTCAGTGGTCTTTACAACATTATTTAATCAGTCCATTATCCAGAACAGAAAGTCAATTCAGCCGTCTTTCTCAAATAGTCTAAGCATGGCTCAATACCATCAGGATGAAAAAGCTCTATGAATCTTTAATCTCTGTATTACAGCCCATTTGCCACCCTTTTATTCTTTTTTCTTTTTGAGTTAAAACCATTGCTCTGTGTAATCTTAATCAAGCAGCAAACAAGTATGCCACACTTGGCATCAGTTTCACTTAAAAAAATTTCACTCCACATCGGCTTTTCTACACAGAAATTAAATGGGTCACCTGGTGTTTAATAAAACTGCTTGCAGTTCATCAGTCTGTTAGGTTTAGGGTTAATCAACACTTATTTACTTCAAATAAGAGTGAAGGCTGGATATTTAAAAGCTCTTCGCAGTAATCCTCTCTTTGTTCTCACTGAAATATATTGGATTCTGCCACTGATATCAATGATCTCAGAAAGCCATTTTAGAAATACCATTCTCTGTATTTTATGTCCAAGATTAATGATTAAATAACATCTTCATACAATGACCTGATTCATTTCAGTATCCAGAACTCTAAAGCATATAGTCATTTCCTTGCCATACACAAGTGTTGGTACCTTCTGAAAAAGGCTTTCCGATTACTTCCCAAATTTCTCCATGAACTGCAGAATTCAGTGAAATATGACAGTATGACCACTTCCATTACCTATTTAAACAATATTTTGAGTGGCCTGCAGTTTCAATACCTCAACATTTTCTGTTTTTAAGACTAACATTATGTGAGAATCCAAATATATGGGAAATGGGAACATTTTACATGTTCAACACATTTGACATACTTAAATTTGTATCTTAAAATCATGTCCTTCCTTTTACATCTAGGTAGGCATACTCATATTGGCCAGCCTCCAGAAACTGAAATCACTTAAGCCTGTAAAGGAGTCCTGAGAGTAGCTTAAAGATAAGGACGTTTGTCTAAAAGACTTTTAGATTTTTTTGTACGTATCTTTTGGTGTGAGAACCATTTGGAGGGACATACCCTAGATTTTCTTTCACTAGCTGAAAAAATGGCTGTTTAAAAAAAAAGAATAAATAAATAAATAAAATGAAAAAATCCAAGATCTTTGTCTTGGTGAAAAAATCCAGGATCTGAAATTTTTGAACAACAGATACCACAAAAATTTGTATTAAATAGTAGGAACTGGAAATATTATAACAGACAATTTCCAGAACTTCTCTAATATGCTGTGTTGTTGGGTTTCCATCATTTTTCTTTCCCCTAGGTGAGAAAATATCAGCAGGTGCAGACAATGAGTTTCCATAAAATAACAACATTCCATTCTAATTTCTTCCACCCTCCCCCAGGGAGAAGAGATTGTTTCCAAATGCAGAACCCCTCTCTTACTTCATTCACAGCCATGAATATCCCAGATGTGATTCTCTCCTAGGGGGAGATGCAAAGGGACTTTATCACTGCCATTCCCAAGGCTTCTTTTGAGGAACAACAGCATTCAAGTCCAGCTCAGGTTCTTCTTCAAGGCTGCCAGTGAACATTGTTTAGGAATTGCACTGAATTGCCTGGGTTTACCTAGGGAACAAGGCAACCTGGTCCATTGCCACTGGCTCCTTCATTAACCTCCATCAACTTTAACATTTACACATGACCTTATTCTCCTGTTGATATAGCCTTGGCAATGTTGGCACTTCCAGAGAGTCCTGCCAGCTGGGCTTTCATGACAGCATTCATTAGCAGGTAATTTGCTGGTTGCTCTGAAGGACATCTTGTGTTCTCTGGTTTAAAGATTTCTAACATACACCTGTTGTGACTAATTGAATTCTATTATTCCTTTCTGTAGTTATTTTCATTAAAGGATGCTTGCAGCCCGTTAAAGGAACAATTAAAACCCATCTTTTTCCACTTGCAGATTAACAAAACCAGCTGGCTTTTTATCCAGCTATGTCCAGTCTCAGCTGCCAGATTCACTCAAGACTTTGTTTTGCTGTGAAGTTTCCAACAGTTTTTCACTTTGTTCTTACTGCCACTGTTCACTGTTTAAGATTGCTTCAGCTTTATAGCATTCCAGCTTCTCAGTCCTACTGCTGGATGTTTATGTCCTTTATGTATTCTAAGCAATGTTTCATAGACTTTTTATTCAAGAACCACTCCACCTTTGGGGAAAAAAAAAATAATAAATAACTTTATCAGGTGCTTTTGTTGATGTCCATTCATGATCCAAATTGGGCTAAATTTTTTATATTGTTTTCATGCCATTTGGTATTTTTGTTATCCTGCTAGAGAAACCTGGGTATTGGATTTTTTGCAATCATCACACAGGCTATTCCCTAATACTGCGTGTGTCCACTGTGATTCACTGAATACAGACTGAGGAATTTTTATTTGACATAGCTGAACCATAAGCCAGGCAAATCTTCTCTTGCAAATACAAATGCAGTGCTAGACGTGAGAAAAGCAAGCCCCTTCTGATTTTTGAAGCCATTAAAATGGGTCTGTGTCACAGCACTTCCTATTTAAGAATTTATTTCAATTTCTTTTTATAAAGCTATAAAATTATAAAGCTATTAAAGTCTAATGCAGTTGAAGCTCTTCCACTGCTTCCAGAGAAGAGGATTTCAGCCTCAGCGGGCCCCCAATGCATCAGAATTTCTGATGTGATTTTTCTTCTTTCACTTTTTTTATTATTATTATAGCAAACCCTGAGAAGTTGGTTTGACTGTGCAAGTTGGTTTAACTGTAACAATTACTATAAGACAATTTTTTAAATCTGCTTCCTACCCCTTTATGTAATAGTTCCTATTCTCCACTGTCATAATTTTTTGCCTGTGTGAATGATGTAGGCAGTGAAAAAAGTTGTAGTAAGACAGAATCAACAAAACTTCTGTGCTGCTGTCCAGTATGATGGTGGTCTAGTCAGAGTTGTCCCCCAAAATAGTTTTTACAAAGTCTGTATTTATCAGACAGACCTCAAGAGAAAGACACAGGATTATATAGTGAGGATATAAAAACCGGTATGAAAAACTGTACTTTGGCATGGAAAGATTAGACATGGTGCAGAGTCCTAGATATGAAAGAGCCTCTTTGCCCCATTTAAGGTTTTATGCTTCACTGGCACTTCTTTAAGCATCAGGGAGCACTGTGCCCAACTGTGTGGCAGGAATAACCACCCTTTTACTGCCTGCTGCAGGTTCCGGTAGGAGACTCCAAGGTGCAAATGGGAAGGGAAATTCAAAAGTCTCCTTGTGCTCCAGTCTCTTCTGTGTCCTTACGTTTCTACATTTGCGTGCAGCGTTTTCCATCATCCCTCCTACCTACCATGTGGTTTGGGTGAGCAAGTTGAGCCTTTAATCCCTGGAAAAGTTTGGGACACAGCTCTTGCTCTGATGTGTAAATCCTGGCCACTGCTCCCGAGGGCTCTGGTAAGTAACAGCATTTTTTTTCTGGTGAGTAATAGTTTAATAAAGTTATAGTTTCCTGCATTGCCACGTATTTTAGTGGTCACACATTTCCTATCTTCTGCCATTTCCTATCACCCAAAGTCACTTTCAGCCTTGGAACAGAGATTAATTGCAATCCTTCTGTTAGGGAGGCAACAGTCCTTGCCAGATTCATTCAAATTCTGCTGCTTCTACCAAAAACTACCTCCACCAGCCTCAAAAGAAAAAAGAAGTGAGGAAGATCTGCTCTTGGAAATTCTGTCACCTGGTCACGTATCACTGCAAGAAACATTAGGTAGCTGATGCTGCCAGAATTGAGACTTGTGCTGTTCTATCATGGCTGAAGAAATTCAGCTCAGTGCTAGGGAAAAATGTAAGAACCTCAGGAGAAATGGAGAAGAAAAGGAGTCAGAAGAGAAAAAAAGTTAAGGACGAAAAATTCAGCTGCAATGGAGTAAAAATTGAAAATAAGTTAAAATAAAATCCTGCCTTTGACGAGGGAGTCTGAGCTGAGGAAATCATTGCTCTGACATGCCATCTTCACTGTTGCCTTCTGTTAAAACTTCAAAATTCAAAAAATTATTTCCCTTCCTATGAGAAATTACATTTGGGGTTTGTTTCTATCTATAACTCAAAATAATAGACCTGTCAAGCAAGGAACTGCTTAAAGTTCTCTTTTGCTTCTTTTCTTTTTCTTCTTCACTCCTTTCTCTTACCTATGAGATTTGGCTGTAAATGCTTTTGTGAAGGCGTACAGGGGCACATATGGTGGACAATCCATTTTGAGTCCTAGTGAAACAATAATAAATTCAGTACTCAAAGAGGTGGGTAAAATACTGATTTCTCTTACAAAAAGCACCAGAAATTCAGGGACGGTTGCTTCAGAAAGGATCTCATCATACCATGAAGTGAAGACTTCTCAGAGTCCACACAAAAATTTGAAAGATTGTGCTGAGTGACTTGTGAAAGATTAAGGATAACAACATCATCCTTCATGAATTTGTCCCAAAAAACTGTTTCTTACAGACTGTCTTTTTTGTTTTGTTTTCAGTTTTTGACAACATTCAGAGGACTTTGTCTCCCCGTTTTAGCTTTTAATGCTGAGGCATTTGCTCTGTCTTCCATGTTCTCAGTTTTTCAGACCTTTTGCGCCCTTAATTTACATTTCCCATTTACTTCAGAGGAAGAAAGTAAACCAACCTCTGACCTTGAGTGGGCACTCCTGGTTAAAGAAACTGGGCTTTCCCTCTCTGGCTGGGGCAGTGGTCTGACACAGACCACTGGGATGGTACGAAGCAACAGCCATCACCCTTTACTGCTCCTGGGCTGGGGAGAGGCAGGTCTTTCTGCTTCTTAAACTGTATTTTCCTGCCATGGAAGTAATATAATGGACATGTCCATGCTACACCAGCATTTCTCCAGTTGTTAAAAAGAGTCCATGAGCATTTATTTTCTCTCTGAATATCAGACAAGTAGATTTTGCTCCAGGATTTTTTTTTTCTTGTTTTACTTCCAGACTGTCACTCTATGTTTGTATTTCCACTTCTGCACTCAGAATTTCACACTCACTTATGACAAAGCCTTTCTCTGAGAATTACTAAATCACCTGATCTCTGTGGCAACTTGCCTTATAGGACTGCTTATTAACTGATATCTAGGTTTGTAGAGAACTTGTATGAACTGTCTTTCTTTCCTAGAAAAAACACGATCTCTCAAGCCATCCTCTTGCCAGAAAAGGCTGCAAACTCTTCAACTTGATCTACCATGTAGCCTCTCCAGTATGTTCATCTGGACAAAACTGAGTGACTTCTAAACCACAGTACTGGCAAAATTTTCTTACCCAAAAATCAAATAATCTTGTAATGCAGCCCACTGAACTTTCAGCAGGAGACCCACCTTAACCGAGTTACTAGTTACCTACACCTTGTAGGTGTAGGTTCCGAATTAAATGCCATGACCCTTCTATGGGGTAGCCTCCAACAGAGAAAATAATAACCCTCAGACCTTCATAAAATAGTGTGTGGATAAACACTGCTTTCTCTTCCTCAGCTCACAATGTGAGGCAGCTTTCAGGTGGAAAGAGCAGGAGAAACTGGATGAAAAGATGCCACAACTGTTTCCTTCCACTCCAGCCTCTCCTAAAGGATAGTTTTAACAGGCAAATGAATCAGTGAGTTTGAACACAAGCCTTGTTTTGTCTTTGTTTAAAATGAATGCATTTAGTGATTTACCAAGACAGTTCATAAAAGCTTTTTTTTGTTGTTGGTTTGTTTGTTTGTTTGGGGGACAAGGGGGTTTTTGCTTGTTTGTTTAAAAAAAAAAAAAAATAGTATAAGGAAACAGAAACCTGAAAACATTTCTAATATTTATCTTTGCCTGAGCCATCTTGATGCCATTTCTTCTGAAACTGTTATTTTCATAAGCTCTCAGACTTCTTTTTAGGGAAGTAAATCTCAGACCCACATTTGAGTCAGATCCAGAAATGTGGAAATTCCAAGTAGTGTGAAAAAACCTGTTGGGATCCTGAAAATAGTCTGAAAAGCACCTATCTGTTGGCATCAGACATTGTAAAATCCATTATTCCAGAGCACCTCAACATCAATTTTAAATCTGTCAAATGAACTTGCCTATTCCACAAACTCTGCTGGAATTTTCTTGGGAAAATTTCTATTATTCTCTGCACTTTTAATGGTCACATATAGATGCAAAAGAATATTTTTTAATTAAACTTGTGTTTACTTCTTTTGATTTAAGGTGTTACAACCCATGAACAGTCATTTCATCATCCTACACTGTAGTTATAAAATTGTTTGCTTTTTACAGCAATTCCTGCAAGAGTTTTAAGATGTATCCATTACATTTTTTGTACTTTTTGTACTTCCTTTTCTGGTCAGTATCTGCATCCTTTCCACCTTTCCACAAAGTATGGTAATAATATTTTATTCAGCTTTTCTGCAAGGGGTCATATCTGCAGTATGTTCAATATACTTCATTTTCATTCAGAGTATGATATACTACTACTCAGTAATTTCATGAGCATCCTGCCTGTTATCTTCTTCTGAGAGGACTGTGTATTCTTTCTTGTGACTTTGAGGAAGATACCAAGTGCCTAAGGGCAGTTGCATGTTTTTACTTGGCATCTGTTCAACACAAGTGGTAGAACAAACATACACATTGACATATGCATACATTATTTTAAACAATACTGCTAACATGGCACATTAAAGAGCCCAAACCCCCATGATTCTGAGCTTGGAGAGTCCATATATTAACAGAGGTAAGTACCATAACAACCAATTTTCCATAGCACTTCATGAAAGAAGAATGTGAAACATCTGTACACAAGGTGGATAAGAACATAAAACAGAAGAGCCAGTGAGGATATGGCTCTTCTAAAAAAATTAGAAGACTCTGAAAGTCTTCAGAATAGTGGCAACAGAGCTGGACTCATCCTAGATATCCCAAAAGTAAAAGAGGGACGGAAAGGTGATTGGTCACTTTTACAGAAGAAGGGAAAAATTAAACCTCCTTGCCAGCTGAGCTCACAAAATGTGGAGGTTCCTATAGGAGGAAGCAGATTATTCAAGAGTCTAATCTCTTCTATAAAACAAAGTATTTCATATGGAGAACATTTAGAATCTCTTATTAAGACTAGATTGCAATGCAAACACAGAAATCTTGCAAGGAGAAACAGGACTAAATCCTGAGTTAAATTTACAATAAGAGTGTGGGACAGACCCAGGCCGGGAAGCAGGTCTTGAAAGCAAGAAAGCAATACTGCACCTGGGTTACCTCAGACCCATAGGAAAAGCTGGGTGTAAATGAAAACTTCAGCAGAAAAAAATGAGCAAAGAGCATGAGATCACCAGCATCACTGTGGAGGATTTTGGAGTTGAGAAAGCAGCGTGCTCCACCTTTGAGCAAATGTGTCATAATTCCATGAAAATATTTTGTGGAAGCCTGCAGAGCAGTATTGTACACATCTCTGAAGGGCCAAAGCACACACATCCTTCACAAAAAAACGGTCATCAGTGATGGCAACTGACAAGAATAGCTATAACTTTTGCAGGTTTTATCACCTGAAACCTGAGTGGAATATTTTCCTTTGGAAACTGGACACTGGCACACCAGTTCATGTGCATTAATTGTGGTAACTCATCTAAGGAGGAAACTTAGGCTAAACTTGGACAAGCCAACCTCACATCATATGACAGGCAAAGCATTCCTACTTCAGGTGCATTTAAGCTAAACCTAAAGGTAAAACTTAATCTTGGAAACATGAAATTTATAGCTACTGCAGGAGACAGGATGTCTGTTTGAGGACTGAGTACACATCAGATACCAGGTCTCCTTAATGGATGGCTTACTGAAAAAAATAAATAAATAAATAAATAAAATGAAACCCCCAAGAAAAGGTATTCCCTGATACTTCCAGGGGCATGGAAAAGCTCTGAAGTTAATACAAAATAATGTTGTCAGAACAAATTGTTTTTATCCTACTTATGACTAGAATTATCTCTGACATAGGCAGAAAAAAAAAAAATTGAGATCACCAATTAGAAAAACAGGATAAACTCAGGACATAAGAAAAATCAATAAAATTGAAGACCCTATGGGATATTTTTATCCTCTGATAATTACAAAAAAGAAGGATAGAGCTCTTTCTCTGTGCACTAGTCCTAAGGAGCTAATAATGTGTAAGAAAGGGATATTTTCCTATATGCACAATGAAGAGCTTTTTATTAAGTGGATGGATGCTGTTACCTGATTTTGATACACTTACATAGGAAAAAAAAAAAAGTTTTTATCGGGTTATCTCCAAATTGTGTTCAGGTCCTAAAATATTTTGGAAAAATATATTACTTTTACTTGAAGATAGTGAAGTTCATACACCTAATGAGACAATATGTAGGTGTAAAAATAGATCAACACAGAGAGTCCAAAATAACTGTGAATGACTTGTGATGATTCATTAAAATTCAATAAGCAGCAGGTAAATTTATGGCAGTGAAATAAACTACCTGTGCGGTGGTGGGGGGGTGGCGGGGAAGGAGGGGAAATGTATTTACATCTTCATTTGTCATTCTGAAAAAGGTTATATGTCAGTATTGGACTATTCTACCAACTGTGCACAATTAGCATAGCTGAAGAACATGTACTTTGAGCATGCTGTTACTCAAAACTACGAGATTATTATGAAACCAAGGCAGATATAGAGATCTCTTCCCATTAATCCTATGAGCAGTTATTTGTCAAAAGAAGGGGATCAAACCTGTGACTCTGAGTGTAGAAGCTGGACTGAAGGGATGAACCAAAGGAAGGAGCGCTCCAGTGGGAATCTCTGAGCACAGCAATGAAGAGCGTAGTCTGAGCCATCCCTTGGTGACCCGCACAATGAATGGAAATAAATGTTCTTTTGTACCAGAGGAGTGCAAACTCAGTTACTCATTGAAAATAAAATAAGTAAAGAACTTTGCTTTCCTAAAAACTCATACTTTTTCTTTGAGAAAATACAATAATTCTTGGGCCACATTTTAATAAAAGACCTATTGTTCTACACAGTTAATTATATGCAAATTGAAGCTAGGGTCACATAAGGAACAAGCGAAGAAATCCCCTCAAATGTCAGTTAATCCAGGAGTGAGCTCGCAAGCCTCCTTGAATGCATGTTGTAAAGAAGCTGATAGATCTGAACTTATCATTTTTTGGACAATTGTAAGCTCTATGGCTACAGCTTTTATACTTCAGAAGCATTTATACTAACACTGTGGCTCAATGTGTGCTTTTACGTGTGGGTTCATTAAATGCCACTATTTTATGAATTCACATACAAAAAATATGAGCTTATCTGTCTGGGAGAGACTTCCTACAGGAGTAACACTGTGACCTATGTCACATTCACAAGGTAAGTGTGATCCATTTCTCATTATCAATTAGCTTTCTGGTATGAAACATATTTTATCCCAGAACTTCAGACAGAGACTATACAAATGTTAATGCCTGAATGGATTCTGTCAACTTTTTGTTATAACTTATAACCTTTGCACTAACATTTAGTAGTACATTTTGAGTACTAAATCCAAAATACCAATCTACAAACTGTGCTTAAATTAATACTGAATTTTAAATTGTCTTTACCTACCTAGCTTGCCTTATTAGTCAGAAAACCAGTGTTGCTTGTTCTGTACTTAAGCAGCTTGAAAAGGAATAAAGATTAAGGTCGGAAATCCAGCTTTGTCTTAAATAATTAAGCAAGGTGTGCTTTCTGGAACCAAAATGCTAAACAGTGTGATGTGTGTCTCATGTTGCTCAGTTCCTGAGGCACTAGAAAGGATCCATCCCCACACAAATGAAACCAGCCTTCAGTGTTGGACTTTTTCCTTCAGTAGAGCCCCTGCTGGCCACCCATCCATTGCAAGTGCCTTCAGTCACAGTGGAAAGGTTTCATACCCTGTCCTTCTCTCCTTTGGCTGCTGGGGGCCAACATCGCTCTACACACGATACATATTTTTTAATGGTAGGTGGAAGCAAGCATCTAGTTCATTAAGTTATTTAGATAAGGACTATTCAGTACAAAACAAATAAAAAATAAAAAGGAAAATGATAAATGGAAAGTAAAAGAAAAGTAAAAGGAAAGTTACCATAATGCAGACCAGAGCTCTTTGGCCACTGATTGATGACCATTCAGGGCACAGCCTTGAGGAGGATCACCTGAACCGTGTAACTAATAAGGAAACACAATTATCATGAGCAGTGAGGGATATTTCAGTGGACTTCCATGAAACTTCTGATGAGCTTTTGGAGGGGTTTTGTGGGATTATGTAAAACCTATTTGGGGA
The DNA here is from genome assembly GCF_037038585.1 of Patagioenas fasciata. Classification (NCBI taxonomy): domain Eukaryota; kingdom Metazoa; phylum Chordata; class Aves; order Columbiformes; family Columbidae; genus Patagioenas; species Patagioenas fasciata. Next base: position 91,763,452 of record NC_092522.1, on the reverse strand, counting down.
TGTTTAGGTAAATGGCAAAAGAAAGGCAAAAGGAAGGATCATGGTGTGTCAGGGAGCAACAAACACAAGCAAAAAGAGGGAGAGGAGAAGGGGCCAGTCACGCATAAGCAGCCCTGTACCCGTGGCTGAGTATAGCCACTATAGGGAAGGTACATAGGGGGTGTAGTAGGCAAATTTCATGTCTGTTCTAATATTTAAGGGACATGTGAACGTCAATGTGCTTTGAATCAGTGGGGAGAGAGGGGGCACAGCATATTTCACTGGCGAATTTCAATCCTGACTCCTTAAGTAGTAAGAAGAGGATGGGAACATGAGAAACTATGGAGTCTTGGTCAGCACAAGACACCTCATTTCTGTTGAGATGTAGCATTATAAATGGGATAATGTAATATGATAGAGTGCACGGCAGGGGTTTGGCCCCATGTGGAAGCTGACAGCAAAGCCCCCATGCTCTTCCTTGTCATGAAAAGAGAAGACACCAGTTTCCATTGTTGCATATTTGGCATCTTTCAGAACAAAATTCTCAGCAGGCAAATTAAATATTTCATAAAAGAAAATACTGTTTCCTACATTGTTTCAATGAAATAAAGAATATTTTTTTTTTAAATAAAGCTGTTAAATCTTCCTGCACAAGTTGTCACAAAAGCAGCACAAATACTTTATCAAGTTTTCATTAGCACAGAAAGTCAGTGCAGCAAGAACCCCAACTCTATATTCATCTGGTATTGAAACTGTTGTGGTTTAACTCCAGCCAGCAACTAAGCACCACGCAGCCACTCACTTACTCTCCCTAGTGGGTTGGGGGAGAGAATCAGAAGGGTAAAAGTGAGAAAACTTGTGGGTTGAGATAAAGACAGTTTAACAGGGAAAACAAAACCTGCATGCCTAAGGAAAGCAAAACAAAGAATTCATTCACTACTTCCCATGGGCAGGCAGGTGTTCAGCCATCTCCAGGAAAGCTGGGTTCCATGACATGCAACAATTACTTGGGAAGACAAATGCCATCACTGCAAACATCCCCCTCTTCTTTTTTCTTCCCCATGACTACTCTCAACCACTTACTTTTTCATATGTTTGTAAATGGCTTTCAGGAGGATTTGACCTATACAGTCTTGTTGAATGGTGGGTTAGTTCTGAATGAAAGTATACACCTTTTAGCCAAACAATGTAGGCAGGGAACAGCAGGTGGTCTAAGTGCAGCTGTACATGAGTTGACTAGAGGAATAAATTAGACTGTTCATAGGATATGGTGATCTGGTTTTTGAGTGGTTAAGACAGAACATCCTTCCAATATTCATTACATGGATAATTATTCAAAACCACTGAAGCATTTGAAATTACATTAATTTATTCTGATAAATTCTGATTGTCTGTGGTATAAATGTGACTGAAATTCTTTTACTGTGGGCATAAGATTTGCATATCATGAAAGCTGATTCTGGACTTTACCTCTTATAACATCCATGTTGAATAAGAGAAAATAAGTTTGTCCGGAGAAGGACATTTTAGTGCATGAACTGAAACAAGAGAGAAAATAATTTAAAAAACTGTAGGTGTTTTTACATGAGGAGTTGGTGTTATTGTCAGTGGTGATCTTATTTTGATTGCTCAAATGTAATTGCTCAATGCTATTTGAGATGCCCTGAGCAAGCCCAAATACATAGATCTGGTAGATGAAGGAACTATAGAAGATGTACACCCTTTCAGAACAGCAGATAGAGGGCAGGTAGGATAACCTAGAGTATCTCAAATAGCACTGAGCACCAACATCTGAGGGATTGAACCCCACCCATAAAGTCCACTACCCATGGAGCACACCACAAACTCTAATGATAACATTTTCTCTTCAAAGTCATAATATTTTTCTTCTTTCCAGTATGAGTCAACAGATAGAAAAAGGACAATCAAGTACATTGTTTCCCTTAGGTTTCCCAAGCTGGCTGCCAAACCTGTACAATTTATACTTCTTCTCCACTTCCACTTTTAAATGTTTCAGAATGCCTCTATTAAAGTTCTCAGCAGGGAAAGGTTTGGTGTTAATAATTAACAAGACAAATGAGTTGTGTTTTTCTGATTAAATAAAAAGTGGAAACCATGGCTATAATGGTTCTTTTGCAGCAATATTGCAGCTCCAATTTTGTCAGATCTGCCTGAAATTCTACTTCTTCCCTCCTTGTTTAGTAGCCAGCGAGGGCCTAAGGATTATATTTGAACCTTGTTTAACACCACCTCTAAAGGTGATAAAATCCAGTTTGCTAGGAAGATTAAAACTCAGCTGAATAATAGAAATTCATACATCCATTTCAAAAGACTGAACTCATTTGCCTCCATACATTCTTTTGTATTTAGAAATTTACATGGGAACATTGGATTTGAGGGCTGATGTAGATAAAGTATTTGTGTGCTCAGCAAGGCAATGAAGACTGAGAAAAATAAATTCAATAAGAGCATGAATAAAATGCATGATGTAAGTGGTAAGTATTGATGTAAAGCAGTTTGGTGCTCACTCAAGTGTTTCTGTTAGTAAGAGTCATTACTGAGAATATACTTCTTTCCTCTCTGTCATTCAACAATAGAATGGAAAATAAACTTTTGTGAAGTATTAGAAATACATGTCATTGATAGATTTTGGAAAGTGGAAGATACTGATCCACAGACTGATTTTGGAAAGTTCTCGGATGTGCTGAAAAATGAAAATGATGGTGGCTGAAAAATGGTTTTAAAATGACTCTAATATTCTCAGTACTGAAGGCTATACAGCTGACCTGATGGGTTTTGGGGGCCCAGTTAATCTTTGGTATCAAATAGTTCAGCAAGGCAATTTCTTTGCAGTTTCTATTTGTCCAAATTCCTTTTTTCCAGCACGTTTAGAAATGCCATGGTCTGCCATGCTCTGGGAATCGTCTTATACCATAGATCCTATGTCAGGGGAAATACTATGATGACCATGGGTTCATCTTTGGCAGCAAGGCTGTTGTGATACAAAGCGGCATATCAGCATCTCCCTCTTACCCTGCTCAGGAGGTGATGTCAGTTCAGAAAAGCCCAGCACCAGGAACTGCAGATAAGGAACGATGTTGCAGGACAGTGGAGGCAGGGAAGCATGAGGCAAGGGGCAAGCACCAAAGAGGAGAGCACAAAGACGTGCACAAATTAATTTGATGGTGTTTTCTTCCATTCTTCCTTCTTATTGCCTTCCAGGCGTTTCTTTTAATCTCTTACTTTTCCAGGTGTTTGTCAACCCTTTCCCCTATGTCCTCTAATCTACAGAGTAAAGATTTTCTTAGCCAGATTTTCCATACTTTAAACTTGAATTCCTTTATTCTACTTTTATTTTTCTTGTTTTTTTCCCCAGTGTATTTTTCCTGGAACTCTTAAAAAAGTATCAGCCATACCTAGTTTTTGCAACATTTTACTGATCAAATCAACCAGTGAATCATTTTTTCATGTAATTCCATTTGTATAAGAAAACAGTAAGCTGTCACAGTAAGGTAAAAATACTCACCTAGAAATAGTGCTGATATTTGTAAAGTAAACCAACTTTTCTTGCCCACTTTGTGTGCCAGGATGTATGCTGCAGTATTATTATTATTATTATACATTTTTACTGGTAACATTAGCAATCACTTCTAAAAAGTGTACTTATCAGAGGTTTAACTGACGTAGTTGGCTGTCACTACATATAAACAAGGAGTCATATTTTAAAATTTAATTCAAGATAAAAAAACCTTTCTTGCTATTTTAATTTCACACCAGACTTTCTATGCATGTGTCACTGTAGTCCAGCTCTGCTCACGAGAAGCAGAGAAGCTCCACCCTGCTATTGCAGAGGGGTAGGGCTAAACTAGAACAATTGAAATGAGCCCATCTGTGTTAGTAACAATTGGTCAATTTTAACATGGTTAAGGTCCTAAATTCCTGGTGATCTTCCTTCCTTCAAGCTGGAGCCACTCAGGTCTTTTTGGATCAGCATGGGTTCTTCTTTTCCTAAAGAGGAAGAAACATTACAAAATTCCCTCTAAGGTGGAAAGAAATATTCCCTAATGGGACACTTAATTTCCATGGGGACCTCCTTCCCCTCACCACGCAGAGAGAGACAGTTTGATCTTTTTGAAACAGAAAAGAGAAACACCTCTTGCAACCACTGTATTGTCTGCTCAGGAAGACAAGACAATTGGGGAGGTGGTGTTTCCTGAAGGCTGATCACATTCACAAGTGTTTGTTTGTCTGTTCATGAACACTGTAAGACTCAGAGAAACTTTCTTCTACTTCATCTAGTCAGCTGAGACACTAATACACAGGCCAAGAGACATCTTGCTTTCTGCAGATTGTATAATTCAATCAGATGGCTATTGGCAGTTGAAATACAATCAAATGCATTGTTTTACATGGCAAAATTATACAGAAATTTTGAAAATTGACTGAATTCTCCCCTTTCTCTAGAGATTGTATACCAGGCTAGGCTGTTCCTGATTAGGAACACTCATTGCCAATCTCTCACTGGAGAATGTGTCTGCCACTGGTCATTCTGGCTGTAGACTATTAGCTGACTCATGAAATAAACACCTTGAAGGGCTTAAAAATCTGCCGGGCACCCAAATTTTGTCACTTTCTACCTAAACAGTCTCAGATGCAATCATTATAGTATGTTGGTCTACAACCAGACATACCTTTAAAAACAACATGTGGAGTCAGTCTGTCCATCAAGAGAGTTCTCACTGACCACTCTGGGAAGAGCTGGTGTCACAGCCAGAGCTACATCATAGATGTCCTCCTTCACTAGATCTTAATTGTGAAAGTCTCCTGACCAGCCCTTATCTTCTCTCAAGTGCTGCTGAAAAGTTTAATTTAAGAAGCAGAGAAGAGCTTTACAAAGGAATTAATCTTCATGATTGTTCACTTAAGAAACTTTTTTTCAGTTGAATTCAATCAAACCATCAGCTCTTTCAAAAGTTGGAGTTTACTTCTGGTCATCTTATTTTCCAAGACCTATGATACACGACACCTGTGTCTGTCCTTCATATGCTTGCTTTTATTTTTTTCTCCTTAACAGCAGCCATGGAGATTGTTCCAGAACTTTTTTTTATACTGCATGAACCAACGAATTGGATGCTTGACTATGTGCAGCCATATTTGTCCCCATGGTGATCAACTACCTCACCACTCTGACAGAGTAGTGACTCAAATACATTGTCCATCCATCATCAACTCAGATTTTAAAAGTGGTTGGTTAGAAGAAAACAGAAATTGTACTTACAAGTAGATACAACAGCTGAATCATCCCATTGGGTCTTAAATTTTCAGCCCATCACTCCAAAGGTCCAGTCACTCATTACAGCAGGGTGTGTGATAGTATTCTAAGAAAGCAATGGCTCACATTGGAGGACAAAAAAATACCACCTCAACAAAAACAACGATAACAACAAGAAGTAAGCGAAGGGAATAAAGACACATCTGACCTGAGATCCCTATGTACAAAAATTGCTATGTTATTGCAAACATTTTTTATTTAGTCAGAGAAAAGTCGATATTTTTCATCAGATTGCTGATCATTAGTCTAATGCCTTTGTGCTTAACCTATGAATTTCTCTTCCAAAATGCTTTGCTGGCAAAATAAATGCCAGTAGGAAATGATAGGATGGTTTAAAGAAATGTCTTTCCGTAGGGCTGATTGCTATTATGTTATCCTGATATGGCAGGGCACCAAATCTTAAGGGATAGTAGTTTTATTTAAGTAGGAAAGAGCACTTTTTTCCTGCTAGAGACAAAATGGACAGAACAATTTGTCATTTTGATTGGGGCCATGTTTCCAGTGCAGAGAGATCCTTTTAAGCCCACGCAGTTTTCTTAATAAATAATTGAAACATGATCAGGTGCAATGCTGAGTGCAAATGTCATTAAAAATATTTTCTGGGAAGAGTCAAGCAGCCCTACTTCTGCTCAGTAATTCAGACAGAATTTATCACACAAACTGAAACATAATCATTGCACTACTGCATGGAGTGATGTGTTGGTGCAGAACTTCACTTCTGATTCAGCAGGACAGGAGAACACACAGACCTCCGCCAAGGCTCTGGTAGGCACTGTGCAGGCTCACGGGTAGATCCAGTCCCTGCAGACACTTTTTTGAACATAACAATTCCGATGTGTTACTACATTTTATTTTTAGATTAAAATCGCATGCTATAACTTCATTAAAGCTGTTTTAATATAGCACAGAAAGTGGAAATTTGCTTGAATGCCTTTCACTCAGTTACTGCAGAATATCCAATTGTCCTTCCCTCTGCCTGCAATGACAGGAAAGCTGTAGCAATAGAGTAATCAGCATCTCTCCATGTTATTTTTGTGCACACAGGTGCAGCAGCAGCCCTCAAGCAGTGCTCACTGTCTAGCAAGCAGTTACCTTTTAAACAATGTTATGACATTATAGAGAGAAACATCAAAAGGCTAATTGCACAGTGGACAGTGCAATTTTGAATGTAGTCTTGTGCAAAAATCCACACATAAGTAACACTACCTCATAACAAGAGAGTAATAGAATAATAGAATTATAGGATCATAGACTCATAGAATTGTTTTGGTTGGAAGAAACCCTCAAGATCATCAAGTCCAACTATAACCTAACTCTGGCACTAAACCATGTCCCTAAAAAACTCATCTATATGTCTTTCAAACACCTCCAGGGACAGTGACTCAACCACTTACCTGGGCAGCCCATTCCAATGCCTGACAACCCTTTCCATCTGTTGCAATGAAAGTTAGAATACTTATAGTGCTGGTGCATCAACTCCTGCATTTTAATAGTGGTATAATTGTAACATTAAATAATGATGACCTTGTAGGTGATATCACAGATGTTATCACTATGAAAACAATTCACAAAAATGATTCTCTATTGTGACATAATAAACCAGATTATTTTTTCTTACAAGGAAGAAATATAAATATAGAAGGCTGTCCTGATGAATTATTCTATTTGAGGGCTCACCATGTTCTGCAAAGAATTTACTGTAAACTGCCAGTCTTCAGATTTTGGACATATTTTAACTGTCCGAAACATGTAAAAACAAATGTAGCATAAACTTTAGGCTACAGTTTACAATAAAATCAGCTTCTTCTAACTGTGCATTGAGTTCCTGAAACTGGTTCCAGTATGGCGGACATTTCTCTCAATTTCTGTTAAATTTTACTCATGTTATACTGGGGAAGATGAAACATAGAATGTAATCTATTTCACAGCATAAATTTTATGGACACTGGAATGTAACAGTTTGAGAACAGAAGTGAGTACAACTTGAAGGAACATAATCTGATATCCTCTGTCTGCTGAGCTCACTGGCAATGACAGAAACAGCATACCTCTTTTGTAATGCGTCAGTTCTGGAAAAAAAATAAAAGCACAGTATAGTTCTTTTGTGACATGAGTTTTCATTGTGATATGGGTGTTCACATCTACTTTCTTGGTTGGTTATTGGAAACAACCATCATGACCATACAACTGAACTTAAAGCAGGTCCTCATATAATAAATAAAGCATGACAGGTTATGAAAAGCAGCATTGTCAGTAATTGTGTTAATACACAAAACCCCTTGTCTCATCTGTCAGGCACTCCTTTGGAAAAGCCCAAAGCGTAGATTCTGATTTAATGTAGTCCAGAAGCAGGATACAGCAGTGCTGAGACCTGACTTCCCATTCATCAAATGTCAAGAGCTTGTGGCTACACAGACGCAAGTGGAAGTTTGCAATCTATGGGGATTTCACCTGCTGGGATCCTAATGCTGGGGTATTGGGTAATTAACACCAAGTGCTGACAGCTGAGATGAATTGATTTGGATCCATGTTATGGTTTTTATAGGAAGCACTGGTTGGAATCTGGAAAAACATGAGGGATTTATTAGGGCATGCCAAATGAAGTTTTTTATTAATGCTAACAGCAAATAAATCAGGTGTCTTTTAAAAAACAAATAAGTAAATTTTGTTAGATAAAGAAAGACTAACTAATTATTCATTATCTATAATGTATAAGGGGGAATCATATGAAAACTGAGTGTATGGACAATGTAGAGAATTCAGATTTTTCCAGAAATCTAGAATAACTAAAAAAACCCAAGTGGAAGCAAATTTTTATGTACTAGAGAAATCCAAGAGTGCTGAAACTGAAACTATTTATGATATAGAATCACAGAAGAAAGAAAATATGGCTAAAAAAATGATAGAATATTCTACTAACATAAGAGGTATTAAATATCAAGGAGAAAAATGTGCTTTTGGTATAGTAACAATTTCAGTGTGATATTTATCCCACAAATACCTCTCTGCTCTGCAAATTCCAGTGGAGCATGGAAAATAAGAAATTTGAGTTGAAACTCTATGCAGAACCTTTCTTGACATCTCTACAGTGCAAAAGCTTTTCTTTAGTAAATGGCTCCACATTAAGAAGGCAAATTTATCATGACTTCCAGTAATGGAAGTAGAGTAAACAGTGAGTAGATTTAATGGAGTAAAATTAATCGATGGAAAATTTGGTCTGGTTACAAGAGATAATTCCTCCTGGGAGATTAACTTAGAACTGTTGCTCAATAGTACTAATTTCATCTTTTTGTCTCTCCAACTTATACTTAATAGACATGTTTTTTGAGGAATAAACTGAATTGGCTAAATCACTAGCAAATCTATCCTACTAAGCTATATAGGACTGTTGGAAAATTATTTGGACACTCTGGATTTTTTCATTATGCTGTATATAATTGAACAAAACATGCCTCATATTTCACTGAAATTATCAGTAAGTTTGGTTGCTTTATTGTGATACATATAATTGTAACCTTATAACAAGTGCTGCTGAATAACACTGAGCTTTAATAGCAAAAACAGCAACATTGGTGTTCGTGTTGATCCATGATTTATTTTTTTCTTCCAAAAGAAGTTGAAAAAACTTCAGTAAAATTAGGTAAAAGAACAGGAAAATGTTTTAAATTTAAAAAAAAAAAAAAAGCCTTAAATACATGAAAATCAAAACAAAAGGATACCTGAGAAAAGGTGCTAGTCCAAGCTATTCAGCTTTCGTGGCATAATTATGTATTTCAATGTGGTATCTAATTTACATTCTGCTATATGCACTCCTGATGTCAAAACAGAAAAAATAAGCTTACAAATATTCATACAACTGCCTTCCAGTGGGGAAAATGCAATTACACATGTTTCTGCAACCTCTGGCTATAACGAATAGCAGCAGTGATTTGATTTTAAATTCCCTTAACCTTGCCTAAGAAGCATAAAATCTCCTTTTTTACAGTGATGTGTACCCACATGTCAGCTAAAATTCAGCCCAAAGAAGACTTCAGAATGTTATTGTGAGAAAGAAATGGAGGTTCAGACCACTGAAAGCAGGAGATATAATATCTTAAAACAAAATCTTATAAGGAAAGAGGAATTATAAATGAATTGAAAGTCTAATGTCCTTGGGTAAAATGCAGTGTGCTTCATAACTTCAACTGAAATGTCCGTGCTGCACTCTACCTGCACTGATAAATCACAGACACAGCTTATGCCTTTTCAATTGCTGGACAAAACATTAAAACAGCAAAGGCCTTAGAGAATTTTGAAAGTATTATTTTCTTTTGTTTTCTGAAGTAGTAAATTTTCAACTAATTTAGTTACCCATACACAATGCAAACATCCAGTTTGGGGTTTGGGTTTCGGGGTTTTTTTGTGGTCAGAGGAAAACTCTTGGTGTGCCATAGAGAACATGTATTACTATCTCAGTCATATTGCAAGACACATTGCATTAAAGGAGGCAGAAAGTCTATTAAGGCAAGAAGCTGGGGCTGAGGGTAGAGTCTTGTAGTGAAATGTCAAGGTGGATTGCTTACCACAACATGGGTTGGTATGCAAATATGTGTAGATTTACACATGCTTATTGGTACAGACTAAAGGTAAGAAGTGTCATGAGCAGACCTACACAACAACTCAAGTGACACTTTAATGAAAGCATGCTGCTTCTCCATAGGTCAGCTGAGACACCACAGGGGGTCCTATGGCTGATAAAAGAGACTAAAGGAATGGTAGCTCAGGTCTAAATTAGTGCAGAGCCGAGCCACATGTTTTAGCTGTAACACAAAACTCTGGGATATTTTAGAGAGACACAGCTTTCTACAAATGGCTCATTAGGACAGGGCTTTCTGTTCTCCCGGTTTCAGAATGTCAAGCAGAGGAATTAATTAGCAGAAAGCCTTTACATTAGATGACTATTTCTCTAGGAGAAACTGTGGGAAAAGTTAGCTCCCTATTGTCAACGTATCACAGAGTCTTTGTTGTGTATGCTTCAGATGGAGGCTTTAACTCTTACGAAGTGTGAGGCTTTATGCTAATTAATTTGAAGAAAAGGTCAAGTCCATGCTAATAACTGAATTGAACCGATGCCTCTGCATAAAGGTTGCTGGAAAGGGATATGATTATATACAGCTTTAATATAGGGACTATTGGCTTCATTGTGGCTTTGCCTCTCTTCAGCAGTGTTTCTGTGAGAGCTTCATTTTGCAGCCCTGCAAGAGACTGAGAAGAGTTTTGTAAATTGAAAAACAGAATAACTGAGGAACACCTCTGCTGGGAAATCATGTCAGAAGATTGTTTTATATAGTCATGTCATCACCACAATATTTATCTCGTTACATTCATTAAAATCCCTGTCTTTAAAACACGCAATGCACCATGTCCTCCACAGGTATTCTCCTGGGCCAGCACATTCGGGAACCTGCAGTATTCTAAACTGTCTAAATTTTAACTAGATAAATATAAACTTTTTGTCATGGAAAACCTGAGGGGAAAGGAGGGAGACAACTACTGTTGCATGAAAAAGCAATTTCCTTTGCCAGTAATCTTTTGAACTTCCATTCTTATTATTTGTGATGCTTGTGTTTGAATAAGGACTTTATCTTTCTCAGTACAGTTCTTACATAGATGGAATTATTTATTTTCCTATAAAAATGTCTATTTCCACCAACACTATCTATGATTCAGCCTGATTTTTTTTGCTGGGTTAGTTTTGTTAGAAACCCAGGAAACCAGATGCTCCTTCCAAAGTAAAAATGCAGAAGAAAATATTTCTTAGAAATAGCTAGTCCCTCTGACAGAGGAGTAGAATGTTTGTCAATTTACAGCCATGAATAAAAGGGCCACAGAGAGATCTGTCAGGAAAGGACACTGGACCATGGGTGCTTTCTTCCCATTCATGCCTCCCACCTTTCTCCTGCCCAACAGTTCGCTGGGGACATCGAACAAGGACTCTCGATGGCCAGCAAGTCAGTGGACTGAGGTCTGTGCCAGGCACTGTTCTGGGACAACCACTTCTAACTAGGCACATTTCCACTTTGCCTTCAATTATGTGCTAAAAAACACCTGCTCCTTTCTTTTCTGTAGGTTATGAGGATGTCAGAAGATGTCCTCCAGCCTTCACTTCCATACCCTAGTAAAACAGAGGGCAGGATGACAAAGGGCTTTATTGCTTATTCTCTTTTATGAGAACATGAAAATTCTGGGCAGAGAAATGGACTGTGTACAGGGAGAAAAAAAGCTGGGAGAACTTGGTAATAGTTTGATGCTAATCTTAACACCACCTTAAGGAGAGGAGAGAGTATAGGAAAAGGTGGCAGGGGTGGGGGAAGAGTAGGAAGAAGGAAAAAAAGACCATATATAAGACAGAGAATAAAAATAAATGAATAAATAATAAATAAAGGTATTTATAAATGAAAAATGAAAAAGAAAAAGAATAAATAAATTTATCTCACAAAAAAAAAAAAAAAAAAACCAACTTGAAAAGATGGAAAAAAAGATCTACTTTGAATACACTACAGAAAGAAAGCAAAACTGAGCAGGGCAGGAAAAACACCTCAATACAACAGAGGGCATACCACAAAAAGAAAAATGCTGAAGCACTCGGCTTCCACCATGCTGCGTGGGTGATGGGTTAAGCACTCCATGCACTTTCAGATATTTCCCTGCTAGTATTTGATGCATTCACTGTGCAAATTTTACCTTGAAGATACCACTGTATTCAACATTTATAGAAAAAACCCAACCATTCTGACAGAGAGTAAGTCAGATAGTATGTCCAAACCTATCTGAGGTCTGTCTGCTTTCTCCAAAGTGAGAGGATATTTTGCTCTAGTGACTCTGAGCTAAATTGTTTGTTTGCACCCACCTCTGTAGTAACTGTTGGCAAGCCTCTGTCTTCAGAAAATACACTTGAACAAAACAAACAAGTTCTAAGGCCCTTGAATTTTTAAATTACACTTCCCAATCTCAGCACCTGATAGTTATTCAAATTAAGAGCATACTGGTCTCTGAAGACATGAGATTGAAATGCTAGAGCAACGCAAAGCAGTAAAAAAAACAAGTTCATAAAGTTCATAAGGATACAGATCAGTTGCACAATATTTAACTTCCCACAAAAAGTGGCAGTAGCCTTGTTAGTATGATGGATAGCTTATCAGTAACTTTTGTTTCTGTAACTAAGCTCCAATTCCTGTTTTGCTAACTGTGCATTAGATGCTCCTGAAACAATTGCATATACTTTCAAAGTATAACAATAATCTGTCTTGTTATGTGCTATCACCAGATGACAAAACCAGCATGAACCGGAATATTTGTCAGAGTTTACAAAATAAAATTGAGATGCTTGATTGAGCTTAATTTAAGTTCTGGCACATAAAATAAACCTGAGATTAATCCTATAACTTTTAGTGATAAGTGTGTACTTTACATTGCAGTTGAAAAAAATAATAATATAATTTACCAACAATTTATTGCTTATTTGCCAATAAGTTTTGATATAGTGAACATTAACCTAGGTCTTCAGTTAGTTTATTCCTCCTCTTTGTGTAGATCAGTAAATACCCATTGATGAAGGTCAACTGGAATGTCAGAAGTGAGGATGCAGAATAGTGTTCCCACAAACAATAGCAGACATTTTGGAGAAAACAGAAAATAAGAGCTGAAAGTAAGTTAAAGAAATAGTTAACCTGCAGCTAAATCCTAAGTGCAGAGGAAAATACCTCTGCTATTTCTTTATAAAAGAGTTCTTTGCTTTGAAACCAATAAATTCTGAAAAATGAAGGGTTTATGGCTCAGTGAAAAACCTGATAATCTTCAGCTGCAGTGAATCTAGATAATGAACACGAGGGTGAGGGCCAGGATGCCAGTACTCTGCAACCCTTGTCCTGAGTGACAAGAAAACTCTGATTCATTGTCTTAATACTGTCAAGAAGAAAGTGATGGATCTAGGCTTATGTTCAATACCTCCTTAATACCCAAAATGGAGTAGGTAAGTTGTATTTGTTGTCACGTGAGGAATTTCCTGCCTTTGTGGGAGGCTGTTGATCTGTGAGGAAAACCTACACCAAGCAATAGCAGATGAAGAAAGAGGTAGAAACCAGAGAAAGATTAGTCCCTGACTTTGAAAAGACAGCTGCATGCAGATAAAAGATCAGGCATTGCTTTCAGTGTTTCCCATATGGAAACAAAAGAAAGTAAGTAATTATTGTACATGTGCTGTTAACATTGAGCACACGCCACTAGCGAATTAAAGCATTTAAATCGTGCCTAATTGTGCATGAACTCCTTAATCCCAAAATAGATGAAGTCAGAGGGTTTACTAGGCTGCTCTCTGAAGTCCATTTCCACGCTAGATTTTTCTTACGTGAAAGATCTGTTCGCTGGGCTGGTCTCATAGTACATCATTCGTGACACCAGGACTAGATCCAAGACAGATGGCACATATGTAGGATGGATTTGCCAAATTTGTACACCTTGCACCTGTCTGTTTCTCATGCATCCTCAAACAGGCACTTTGTGACACTGGAATTTCCTGAGCACCAGCAAGTCCTGCTGTTGAGCATATGCAGAAGCGTCCCAGTCTGGGGACAGCTGAGATTGCCCAAGTCCAAAGTGTAGCCACCACGTGCTTTTGTTGCCTCTATTTAACAGGCAGTTTTGGGGGATGCCTGCAGACCTGAGATCCCCACAAAATCCAGGTACTTCAAATATGTTTTTTTCTACCTCCTGGGTGAGTGCTCTGAGCACTAGTTACATTATCTTTTCTGAGTTACCTTGCTCATGCCTGGAAGTAAAGGCTGCAGGTGTCAATAATTAGGAGAAGGATCTGGACTGCAGAAAATGCTGTCTAATGCCTCACCTGAGGGATCAAATATAAGATACACGTACACAGCAGTGCTTGACTTGTGACAGTATACGTTCTTTTTTCTCCTCTGGCTGCATGTCCCTTATACTGTTCAAAACATAAAGCTTTTTCTCTGGGCCACTAATGATATGGGAAAACATGAAACTATGAAGCTAACACATTAAGCCCCTAATTAATGACTGAATAAGAAGGGCAAAGGTTTGATCAGCATACTAGAGGAAAGCTGAAATCTAACTAATCAATCTTCCATGACAGCAACATGTTCCTTTATAACCAGATCACATCTTAGAAGTTATTTTCAACAGTTGTGCTATGCTGCTTTCTGGAGAGGAGCCCAATGGTAGTTCCTCTACAGCAGCTGATAGCCAGAAATGGCACCTCATGCAACTAACTGTTAATTATCCTCCAGTGTTTCATGCTGAACACAAAAATTAATATCAAAAGAAATCACTGTCAACACACCTTACTTGGAGCCATTCATGAAGGTATAAGACACAGGTCTTGGAGACCAAATACACATTACTTCACAGAAATTCCATTCTGTCATGCTTACTATAGTAAACAGCAGTTTCTTTTAATGTAAGTGGAAATTTCCTGCTTTTTAATGATTATTTTTAAATTCTGAAAAGATGACCAGTAAGTTTATTTTGGGCAGTGGGATTCATATTTGATTATTTTGTTCTTAGCTAACGCAAGCTTTGAGATAAGAAAAGCAATGTTATCTGGGAACTTTGGTTTTCTTCAAAATTACATAATCATCATCAGGCTTATCAATCTGTGTCTTACTTTCCAGACAAGCACAAATGCTATCAGATTTACAAAGTCTGTATGGAGAAGGGGTTTTGAGTCTCATCAGCTCTGCTCACCAGGACAGAGCACTCACCTGTCAGGAGGTGGGCTCTCACAAATGCATTTGTGTAACACACAGAACAGAGGCTCCCAACAAGTACCTGTCCTGTTATTCACCTTCTGTCAATGGGATTCATACCTTGGGACTAGAGCAGTAGTACAAAAGGATGGAGTTCAGAGTAGTGAGGGTTCAGAGTGGGGGGGGCGGGGAAGGGGAGGAACAGACATTGATTTCTTCTGTTATTCCAAATAGCCGTTGAACCATTAACACATTTTCACACCAACTTGCCCACACTAGGCTTTCACCCTATGTTTCTTTAAAATAATACCTAGTATGTCATAGTCCTCCTGGAGTTTCACTGGACTTTTAACAAAATTCCTGTCTGTGCATCCCCTTGAAAGGAGGAACAAAGGACTGAATACATACAGGTATGTAAACTAATCAGCTGTCACCTTGAGTCTGAGATACTTATTCACATACCTATTTTGTACGAAGTAGAACAGAGTTGGAGATTTTAGAAGACCACTTTTGTCACAGTCTGAACTTCAGACGGGATAATTGTCCATCCACTCTACCTTGACTCAGTCACAGACATGAGTTTAAGAGCCTGAAGACAGCAGTTCATGAAAACCAAGCTGTGCTTGTTCACTGCAGTGACCACACCAGTGTTACCCATATGACCCTGGGCATTTAGAAGAAGGAAGATGCTAGGGGTTAGTCCCCTCAGACCCTGCATGACCCCAAAGACTTTCATCTCAGTAAAGAGGCAGTTATGTCTTATACAGATTTAGCCAATTTTAATGTTTACATCAGTGCTCAAAATTGAGTTGTAATACAACATTCACCAGAGGAAATAGTTTAACGTGCAGGCATGCATCCTGGGTCACAAACAAATCACTCAGAATACTTTTTATTAATTAGCAAGCCCAGAAGAGAAGATGACTTTTGGGTTAAGAAAGAGATCTTTACATCTCAAGAAATAGGAAAAATGTTTTTTCAGCTTCAGAGGAAAATCTAGATCATCATCAGGTGAGCAGGAAATGAAATTTGCTCCTGGAAGAAAGATTAAGTTGTCTAGAACTGGCAAAATACTTCAAGGGCAACATTAGCTAACGAGCTCCACTAGTATAGAGTCCTCACTAATGAATGCAATCTAAAACACAAGGCATGTGCAAAAAAAAAGCCTCTGACAGCCAGTTCACCAAAGAGCCCTACAACAGGCCAGCTGGATGAGAAAGATAGACACCTCTCTGATTTAGACTTACTGTAAGCAAATTCCAGCAGATTTTTCTTCCACTTCTTCATATGTGTACTTTTTAAACATTCATGACTTTCGTGTATTTTGAGTGGTGTATAATGCAAAAAGTAATATTGAACTTTTCTTAAGCAAGGAGTGATTTTTGATGTAGCTGGATAATGGTAAGGTACCTTATCACTAAGCAAATTTATGGTGGTACACATCTAACAGCCAGTTCCAGGATTCCCTACTAAGTGTCCCAGTTTCCCATCATCCATTCTTTACAGTACCCAAATGTTAGCAGAAGAGCATCCATGAAAGCTGACTAAGCCAAATGGAGAACTGATATGGTGGGAGAGGGAGAGCTATTGTCCATTCCCTGGAATAGTTCAAGATATGAAGGAGGTGGCATACTTGAACCCCAGAGCCAATAATCTGTGCAAAAACACTGAACAACACCAAAGTAAAGACACAAGCACTGGCATGCAATGATCCAGACTGTTGACACTATTTCTAGCACAGCCTAGGCCCAGGCCAGACCTCTGGACAAAGTCTGGGCACTGTTCAGGGGAAGCCTGATGCCAGAAGGCTGGAAAATGGTGCCTGACATGCTTAGCAGTATCGATGTAGCCTGATGCAGCAGGTTTAAATTCCTGCTGCAAGTCAGCTGGATGAGCCTTTTGTTCTAGAGATGAATTGTTGCTGTCCCTTTGAGAATTTGGAAATAGCTACTTTGAGTAGAAAAAAAATAACAATGTCCTGAAATGCAAAACGTATTGATTGTTTTCTAGTATTTTGCCAGCTTTAACTAATGGATTCCTAAAAACACATTCTGACCATGTAAATATAGTAAAATATTTTAAAACTACTTAGAGCATCAAAATTTTAACAAGCAGCACAGGCTCATTCTGAGTTTTCTCTCAGTAGGATTAAAAAACCCATTTTTTAAAATATCACTGTCTAAGCCTGAATTATTCTAGACAACCAGCAATCACCTGTCTGGACAGTTTTCAAACCACAGTCCACATGGGCCCCATTATCTCTGCACTCTTGGAGAGCAAAGCTTCCCTTGAACTTTCAAAATATACAGTTTTGCTTCAGACAAACCAGAACCCTTTGCCCTTTTTGTGTACCTAAGTCTGTTTGCTGTGATGCCACTGTATACACTGTATAGCTGCCAAATTGGTAGTGTCACGTGGCATGCTGAGCTACTAAGGATTTGGATCCACCTGACTGTTCTTTGGATCCAATGAAATATCATGGCTAGGGTTAGCTGTCTCTATTTGATAAAAATGTGTTATTTTTTGTTGTTTACTGTAATTTAATTCTATGGGAATTGGAGGATGAGGTTATTATAGATTACCACAGCTCTTTCATGGCCACTACAGCACAAATACTTTTTTTTTTTCCCGTTTTGTTGAAATAGTGTTTTTCTGACTCCAAAGACAGGCTTATTTTAGATTTGCTGGTATCTGTAACAACTGCAATTTGTATTTGATGCACATGGATGGTGTTCACAATTGTTTTAAAGCAGTGGAGCAGAAGCATTCTCAATTACTCGCTGTCAAGAAAATCCATATTACAGCTTTCCTTTAACACTCTGATTCTCATGTGTCATTTCTAAGTAAGCAAAATGGGCATTGGCTGCAGCCCACAGAGAGTTAATGCAAAAGTATGCTGAAACTTCTGCAACTTTCAGAAATATTCTTGCTTTCTCTATTATAATATCACTTCTCTTTTTAAAAGCTCTGATGTCAGCTTTCAGTCCAGCAGATAGGAATTGAAATGCTGATTTCTTCAAGAGAGGTGAACATTAATTTTGACTTTGTAAAGAGCAGCTCTTTTGGTAGTTTAAAAAGTGCTGTGCAAGGAGCAGAGGATCTTCGTCAAAAATCCATCAGGATTACCAGGAAACTTCTCTGGCTGCTCCTAGTATTGCCTGGAAAAGGACAATGCTGAAGAGAAAATAGTTGAAAATGGCAGGAAGCCAGGAAGGGGGTCAACTGAAACAGCTGCTCCAGCTCATTTTTCTTAATGTGTAGTAGAGACTGGCTTTACCATTGGCTAATAATGGCTCCCATTTATTTTCTTCGTTAGTCCATTGGAGCAGTGAAAGAGATCTAAATAGGTTCTGTACTCAAACAACATACGTCCACAGAGGTGGGATGGTTCAGTGTTTCTTGTTTGTCTGACAAGAAGAGATACCATTGCCTAATATAAATAATTTGTTTACTGCTGACAGAACATTAAGACTGGTACTGGCTGGTAGGACACTGCAAAAGCAATACGATGTGATAAAAAAGAAACTGAGTCAATCAAAACTTCACATGACACAGGAAGTAGCTTTATAAGTCAGATTTTAGGACAGAAGATTACAGAGCCCATTTGTGGATTTCGACTCATGAGCTATCCAAAGCAATAGTTTTGTGAAACAGTAGTTCTGGTGGCCATACTTGCCTAAGAAATTTCCCCTTCTGTCCCTGTCTACTAATTCTTGCTTTTCACCAGAATATTTCTTGGGTTTTAGGCAGTTATATTTTTCAGCCAGTTCAATGATCTGGTTTAGCCCACTTCTGAAAGCGATGATGCTTGGTGGGGATATCATGCTGTTGTGGAAGGGCAAGTGTGAGCAGACGGGCTGGGTAAAGAGACAGGCAGAAGTCCTTAAGCTGACATTGTTGCCAAAGGTGCTCTAACAGGAAAGCACATCTGAAGTAGGGGAATTAGGAAGAGATTTCACCTCAAATAAATTCCCATTTCTCTGTTAGCAAGCCTGAGGACAGGACTTGTCAGTGACTGTATTTCAGCTCTGGGCAACTGTTTAAAATGCCCTGGCAGATAGTTAAACAGTCTACTATCTGTAAGTCACCTTGAAGCAAAACTGTAATAATCTGTTTTCAAATATAGTAACATGTTTGTTGTACCTCTGCCTGTTCCTTTAAGGTCTGATAAGCATTGAGAGTGAGTTCAGGAAACCTGGCAGAAGAGAAGCACATGGCAATGGCAATCCAGAGCAAAGCAGAGATGCTGCCTTGTATGCCCAGGATCCTGGCACGGGCCACTCTTCCCTCAGAGTCTGCTGTGCAGGTGGGATGGAATTTCCCCAGGTGAAACATGTCAGGGAAGATTCTTTCACACTTTCACTCAATATTTACTGCAAGGAAAACTGAGCAGTGCCCATTTGAAGTCAATGAAAGAGCAGTGTGCAATGGAAAGAAAAAATAAAGATCAAGTATATTTTCTTTATAAATGTTTGAAATGTAAAGGAGGTACAAGACAAAGCAAAGGATTAAATCCAAGTAAAAAGCCTAAACAAACATAGCATGACCCTAGGTGTTTACATTAAATGTGAATAGTGTGCATCTAATCCTGGAATCCCTAAACCCTTGAGTATACTCTTTTCACAGAATCACAGAATCACAGAATGTTAGGGGTTGGAAGGGACCTCAAAGGATCACCTAGTCCAATCCCCCTGCCAGAGCAGGAACACTTAGGTGAGGTTACACAAGAAGGCATCCAGGCAGGTCTTGAATGCCTCCAGAGTAGGAGACTCCACAACTTCCCTGCGCAGCCTGTTCCAGTGTTCTGTTACCCTCACTGTGAAGAAGTTTCTTCTCAAATTTAAGTGGAACCTTTTGTGTTCCAGTTTGTATCCATTACTCCTTGTCCTATCATTGGTTGTCACCGAGAAGAGCCTGGCTCCATCCTCATGACACTCACTCTTTAGATATCTGTAAAGATTAATGAGGTCACCCCTCAGTCTCCTCCAAACTAAAGAGACCCATCTCCCTCAACCTTTCCTCATAAGGAAGATGCTCCACTCCCTTAATCATCTTTGTTGCCCTACGCTGGACTCTCTCCAGCAGTTCCCTGTCCTTCTTGAACTGAGGCGCCCAGAACTGGACACAATATCCCAGATGTGGTCTCACCAGAGCAGAGTAGAAAGGAAGGAGAACCTCTCTTGACCTACTAACCACCCCCATTCTAATACACCCCAGGATGCCATTGGCCTTCCTGGCCACAAGGGCACAGTGCTGGCTCATGGTCATCCTGCTTTCCACCAGGACCCCCAGGTCTCTTTCCCCTACACTTCCTTTACATATTCTCCAGAGCTCTGTTTTCTGAACCTTCCACTCTGAGTATTTACTCAACACCTGTAACTGACAGAACTACAGACAAAAGGTGGTTTTCTGTCTCTGTCATGGAGGGTGTATATATGTACATATGGGACCACTTCTTTTGAAAACTCAGGTGTTGCAGGAGTTCAGAGGAAATGAGAGGTCTGAGTTAAACGATCTCTGCAGCTTGAGTGAATTAAAGTCCCATACCCAGGTGTAAGTCAATCACCAGCCCGGCAAAGATGCGATACCTCTGCTCCTTGCTCTTTTTTTATCCAGTGACTGATTGAGGCTCAAGTCTGAAGGAAAGTTATGCAGCTAGTTCATTATCAGGGATGAGAATTAGTTCCCCCAATTCCAGCTTCATTTTTAAAGACAACCGTGAACCTTGTTTAGCTCTGTCAAAAGAGGTACTTCAGGCACTTTCCCTGATCATGAGAAGACACTGAACTCTTGATCCCAAGTGTATGGAGTTACCTGCCTAATGCCCAGGCTCAGGATTTTGCACATGTACCCTCTGCTCTGCATGTTATTTAATCACCGGGGTGTTTCAACAGCTGATAGCTGAGTCAGAAGGAACAGCCAATCCCACGTTTTGGTGTGAAGAGCTAACAACAAGTTCCAAGCTACCTGTCAGAAGAGGCACCAATGTTTCACAGATGATTTAGGGAGTGCCACTCAAGTTTCAAGGTTATTGCATTCCTACAAAAAGTAGAGAGGGAAGACTGTGTGAATATGCAATGGAAATGTAAACACAGACACTATAATGCAATCCCAGAGTAAGGCTGTTGTCTGCAAAAAATTATAGGGGACAGAAGTTGGATTTATTATCGTAAATGGGATTTGTCATCTTAATCTAACAACACACTAACTTGTCTGTCAGGCTTCCATATCAAATCTAGCGTGTATTCTGTCAACCCAAACCATGGGCAGGACCAACATGTGACAGCATTGTTCTGTGTTCATCCCTCTTTATACTTGTTTTGATTTTATTCATTTCTGTCATACTGTCATACCCACTTCATTCAACACCTTATTTTTGAGCTCAAGAATCCTAAACCTATCTAATCTTTTCTCATATGGGGATGATTTCACTTGTCTGTCCTTTATCTGCTTGTCCTTCTCTGCAGATTTTCTAGGTCTGAATCTTCCTTTAAAAGAAAGATGACAGATGCATGCAATATTCAAGCAGTGGCAGGAATTATAGATTTGTTCTTTGGCTGCTACTGTGATGGTACTTTTTTGTTTTCTTGTGCAGTTTGATTCTGTAATTACATTTGCCTTTTGACTGCCATTGAGCAACAAGCTCATGCATACAGTTTTCACAATACTATTCATAGTGATGATTTCCTGAGTGGTAATAATTTCTTTTGGGCTCACTACTGGGTGTTGGTATAGCAGGGATTATTTTTGTCATTGTCACTATATTGTGTTTATCAACACTGAATCACATCAGATCTCAGCTCATCCCAGCAGCTTGTGATGACAGAAGTTCCTGGAGCACTATTGGTAACTTTGGTTTTGACTGTTCTTGTTCTGTAAGATCAGAAAAAATCCCTGTCCACTCTCTTTCCAGACCACTAATAAATGCACTGAACAGTAAAGTCATCCTACCTCCATTTCAAAATGTCTTATTATTTCTATATTTTCTTCTCTGTCTTTTCATTGGTGTTAATCCATGCATGGAAGTTTCTTCTTATATTATGAAAGCTTATTTTCTATAAGCCTTTTGTAACAGGCCTCTCCAAACTCTTTTGGAAATTCCATGTACATTGTCTCAGACAGTTCACTGTTACCAGCATACTCATTGACTCTTTTAAAGAGAAACACAGACATGTGAGACATGACTAACTGCTCCAAGAAAATGTTCTTTTTCCGTTGCATCATTTTCACCACTTATGTCTCCTAATTATGTTCTTTATCATATTTTGCATCAGTTTGCTTGATATAGTAGTCAAGCTTACTGTTGTTTCCCACATATTGCCACAATGTCTTTTTTTTTAAATGGATGTCATGTTTACCAATTGATATTTCTGTGGTATGTTGGATGACTTAAAGTATTAGCAAGTTAATTGGCAGTTGCGTATAGAGCTTCTCTCAGAAATCTTGAGTAAACACCCTCAGGTCTCATAAATCAATTCATATTATTTTCAAAGGCCACTGACAGTTTAACTATTTATGTAACAATATTCAAATTCTTAATGCTAATTAGGAGTGTTATCAACTCTGAAAAAGAGATAAATACAATATTTTATTTGATGGAGTAACTGCTGCTGCTAAAGCTGTTTTGCAGAGTGACTGCATGTATCAGAAATACTAAAGGACTGTCAAGAAATCAGGTGGTATTTCATGGCAGTATAATAGTGAGTGACACAGGTGGGGTACATGCATTAAGCACCAAAGGAGAGAAAATCCTGTGGTTACCTAAAGTACAGAGACACTCACAGTGCTTAAAGTTGTACAAGAGCTTAACTTCTGAGGAGTTATTTTTAGAATCTAATAAAGGGTGCTTAGAGTGAGAACCCTGATATCCTGTTTGGTTATCTAGCAATAAATCAAGCTTCATGCATGTCCCTCTCATCAGCCTTTCATATGACAAGTGTCTGCCAGATTCCTCAGGCTGCTCAAACCAAGAAACATTTTACCTACTTAAAATATATCATGCAGACACAGACTGGTCTGCCATGGTTGTGATCCTCTCCAGTGTTTGAGCATAAATTTAGCCTAGAGCTTTATCCAAATGACCATAAAGAGTTGCCATTGTTGTCCTGCAGATTTCACTGGAAGATATATCAAAGCAACCCCGCAGATTTGGTTTTGCCTGAGCAGGAGACTCAGCAAAATCACAGGAGTATTATCACAAACAAAGGAAACAAGGCTACTGCTCAGCAGAGGAGGTCTGTATAAGAGTTGTTTTTCTTTACCTTTACAAAAATATCCACAATACATTTTCCTCTTTAATTGATGCTGTCATTTTCTGTGTCCCAATAAAATACCACATTTTTATATCATTGTATCTTTTATATTGCAGTGGAAAAGAGGAACTTTAAGTTCTGAAAAAAAATTACTGCAAATCTCATTTTTACCTTTTCCCCTAATCATCAGTGCTAATGGGACTGTTGATATTTGTATACCAGAAATTTATTAAAAAATGAATTGTTCAGTGAGCCTATAAGAGTAACACAAATAAATCTGAAAGACTACAGATGTGGAGGTAGGTTATTAGACCGACTCATGGAATCACTCTACTCTAACAACCATGTAATGGCCTCCCTGCTTTATTTTTCTCAGAACAGTGACTTCACACTGACTAAATGCTTTTCCTTAGTGTAAAATCTTTTTTACAAGCTCATAGTGCCCTAAATGAGGGAGAGTGGGATTTTCAAAGAGCCCTCAGAGTTGGTCGAGCCCTGCTCTGTGAAAGTTGACCAGATGTCTTAAGAAGGCCAAACAGGAATACTGCTGAACTTACCAGAATGGGAATGACTATCAATGACACACTTCTGCAGAGCCACCAGGATGTAGGACAAATGGCTTGACCTTTCTGCAGGAATTTTAGCCTAGTAGTTGTATTTATTTTCCCTATTATGTTCTGAATTATTTCATACTATGCATAGTATGAGTACATATAGTAGATGAATAGGATTCAAATAATGCTGGTCTCCAGTGTCTCACTTAAAAAAAAGCTCCAGGAGCTGCTCTAGATCTGGCACTTTAGCAGACTCATTAGATGCGGGCCCGCAGCCAGGCTCTGTGACAGAATCATGAGATTCTCCTCCTCTTCTGTAGCTGGACAAATAAAGCTTCCACGATTTCTGTTCTCACATCTCAGTTCCTGTGAAATGGAAGCAGTAGCAGTTTCTGTTCCCATATCAGATGCTTCCAGCCAGGAGTAGGGAGCATATCTCAGTGGTATCACAGTTCAAGGTCACAGGGGGGAAAGAGTCTGCATATAACTAACTCCAGAGCTAAGCCTTCCTTCCAGCTCCTGAGTGTTTTCTGTCTGCCAATCACAAACTAGTCGAGAACAAAGCAGTCACATTATGTTGGCACAGTAGTATGTCACAAGTAGAGGAAGGTCCTTATTCTCCTTAGCAGAGCAAGAAAGCGTGAGATTCAACTCAGGTTTCAATGGACTACATGTCCGTAAAGTTATAGGTATGTAAATTATTCTGTCACTGTGCAATAGTAAATAGTAACAGGGGCATTGGGTTGTAAGTTCAGATACTTCAGCATGCTTTATCTAATGGTGATAACAAGTATTAAAAGCTTTTACAGACTTTTTTTTTTTTAATTCAAAGGTAAAATAGAACAGTTAAAACATTTATAATGTAAAGATATAAAATAGTTTATTTTAACCATATTTTTAACATTTCACTTTCTACAGAAGGACAGAAGCCCTTTGACTGATAGGCTCTTGTAGGCTGAAATGATCTTTAGCCACCCTCTGTCCACGAAAACCTTATTAATCTGAATGCACTGTGGAAATTGCTGCTACTTTCAAAATCCAGTCTGATTTGCATAAGATGGAAGAAACATACAAACAGTGAGAAAGAAGAAAGAAGGGAGAGAACAGGGAAGGAGGAAATAGGAGGAGGGAGAGGAGGAAAGAAACAACAGCACAGTAAAATCTGCAGTTCTGCCATGCTGCAAACTGGCTTACTGCTGCAGAGAAGGCTGGTCACAGCATCATCTTATCAGCAGCCTCAGAACCTGACGTATTTGTACCCAAGTCAGTATGGGCCAGAGTTTTATCAGTGCCTCTGATCCCAGGCTCATGGCTGCATTGAAAAATATGCAGGTTTGACCAGCTAAACCAAACTTGTTAAACAGAAAGCAAAAAAAGGAGAGATAGGGAAAAAAGAAATCATATAGGGAAGCAAAAGGACACAGAAGGGAGGAAGCGATAACAGGAGTCTCAGTCTCATATCTAGGGCTTCACTGAAGCCAGGATGGTTGGTGATGGCCTCAGCTTGCTCTTCCTCTAGCTTGAGTTTGGCAAGACATCTCTGATAAGATAAAGTCATGCAATGTCAAAGGATTTGACTTCATCCCAGGGTCATGGGAGATGTGAGGAACTGTGGTAGTGAAATTTACGCCTTTCAGGCCAGGGCATATTCTTAACTTTTGCCTTTTTCTCTTTCCCTTTCTCTTCATTCAGTTTTACAGATGAATTGTTGCTCAATTTGCTGTACCAAACAGAGGCTGAGATTTACCATCAAGGCTGCTCTTCCTGGACCTGACTCTAATACATGAACCAAATAGGCCACGCAGAGATCTTGTGATCTGGAGATGCAACCAGTATTAACTAATGTAACAAAACAGTAATTTTATAGAACAGTCAAATGCAGACTTCTGTGATGTCAAATGAACCAGATTTGTTAAGCTGGCAGATGATGAAGTGAAACTACCACTGTTAGCACCTATTCAGTTCATGATGGGTGACTGACCTCAATTTAAATATTCAAAGCTCTCTACCCACACCTGGCAAATCCTTCTGAGCACCAGTGATACTAAATCTCTCTTCCAACTTGGTACAATCAATAAACTATTAAAAGGATTTTCAAGATATAGCCACAGATAAGCAATCTCTCTCTACCTGAGATCTCAGTTTAGTCAGAATTTGGTGTGGTTTTATACATCTTGTATAGCTGCTTTCCTGGAAGTCAAAGCTTTGACTGTGTACATGGGTGACTTCTGCTGCCACAGGAGACTTTTCATCATGTTTCACTAAGCTAAGGTGCTGTTTATCTATCCCTAAACCCTTTCCTGAAGTATTTTTAATTTCTACAACCAAAAACTACAACCAAATACAAAAATTACCGAGTTTCCTTCTTACGTGTCACAAATACAGGAACTACTCAAAAAGATCATACCTTAGAGATAGAAAGCAACACCCATGCTACCTACAAAGATCTGATTGCACAGATAGCCAAACCCTGTTTACTGTCCAGTTCTCACACACACAAACCTAAGTATCAAGATATCTCTTCTAGACAGTGCACAGATGAAAGAGATGACCAATCTGAGCTGCCTCAAGTGGTGTAACCTATGAAAGTCCTTCCATAAAAATCCGTTAGTATCCATAATTTACAGTCCACCTGTAATACCTCAGTACAAATAAAAATCCAACATTTACCTGCATGACATTGTTTCAAAGAACAAAGGAAGCATGAAAATGGAATAAGAAAACAATTTTATTTACCTGCTTTTTCCCTTCTGTCAACAACGAGTTTTATCAATGCCATGGTTGAAGATGAACAAGGACTAAGATACCAGTTATTCTTGCTGAGTCCACAAGATATTCTGCTCCCAGGTTACCAGAGTGGATAGTATGGCTGCTGGGTGCTGAAAGGTGGACACACTGTCAGCGTGGGTACATCACCAGTCCTGGCGATATTCATGTCTATGTTGTGAGGGTGAATACCTACACTGCTTGAACTCTTACCCTTGTGAGTAAGTTTCAGTATGGTAACTATGGAGTGGAGGAACTAAGGTGCACACCTGCACTGTTTTACTGTGTGCTATAAGTGAGGCTTTTCATCTCTTACCTCAAGAATGCATCTCTGTAAAGTAGGCTGCTTTGCATAAATGCAGTCACTACCATGAGACATTGTCAAAGAAGGGAGCATAAATGTATCACAGCATTTTTAGTTGCGGCCAGCCAAACTGAGTTGGTAAGGTGAATAGCAAGCAGCAAATGAGGTTTTAATGAGTGATACATCTCCTGCTTCTGAGAGGAAATTTTTGCCTGAGAGAAGCAAAACTAATACCACCACTGAGGGAAGAAAACCACAGCTCTCAGCTCTCTTGAGTGAAATCTCTGCTTTATCAGCAAATGAGTGCTGTAAGACAGCAGACAATACTGGCATGTGGACAGTTTAAGGGTGGAAGGGAAGAATAAAACTTATCCTGCTCCAAACATCTCTAAAAAGCAGATAACAGTCAGGGGAGAAACTGAAGTCAACCTGACTCTAAGAGAGTTCATATGATGCAAGACTTTGGAAAATAATCCTTGTCTTATTTGATGAACTTGGCAATACAATGTCTGAAATAAATTACCTAGTTAAGAGAAGAAATAGAGAAGAGCTGAAAGAGGGAACAGACTTAAGGGGGAAGAAAATCTCAGAGCTAGATTTGTGATGTATTAATTTCTTTGTATAAAATAGGAAAGCCTCTGGAGAGCCAAATGTGACAGCCTACAAAACCTGGTAACTTAGAAAATGGGGTGTTTCCCATCCCTAAACTTAGAGAAAATGGTAAAAAGAAGATAATTTTGTCCTCTATACAAAGAAATTTTTAATCTGTAAAATAACGGTACTATATAGAAAATCTTTGCAGCAAAACACAGCAGAAACAAGAGTTTCAACAAAGTTAGCCGCAATGAAAATGCCATATTAAAGAAGCAACATTGCAGAATTATTGAAGAAACAGCTTATTACATGGCAACTGTCGGGCCTAAATGTCCTACTTGGTCCATGTGCCCTGGGGACATGAAGCTTGAAGTACCCTGGATGCTTTCCAAGCCTTCCCTGGTTGGGAAGTTTTTATGGTGTTTCTCTTCATCAAGTGTGAACACTGGGTTAGCCATTGCAAAGTACTTTCAGAGCAGTTTATGGAGGAAGATCTTAGTTTCATAAACATTGTATTTCCATGTCCTTCACAAGAGATACCATCAAGGGACAATGTTTCAATAGGTTTTAGGCTACTTCTAACTCTACTTTGTTTTCCCTTGGGCGGGGGAGATGAGGAGGGTGGAAAGCTCAATTTCTGTATAAAACATAATCTAAACATTTCAAATTGTATTTTCCAGCAACAAACCAGTGGATTAATTAGAATCTCCTTTGAGCATGTGTTGTAATAAGTATCAAGAATTTGAAAGCCCGAACTGAAAAATACAGAGCTAATAATATTGTATCTGTAAGAATATAGTCAAATATCTTTTGTTTTATAGTGTCTGGCTGATCAGAAGATCACTGCATTTGATTAGTTAACTTTATATCTACTGTTTTTCACCTAAAGTGCACCAGTGGCCCCTCCAGCATTTGAGGACAGTTCTTAGGTTTAGTGGCCAACTGTAGGGGCTTATTAATGAATGGATTGTATCTCCAGAACCTGCTATGTCAGATCTGCAGATTCAAGACTTCAGCAGGCTTGAAACTGGTATAAATTTAACCCACCAAATTACTGTTAACCTGCATGATCATTCCTGTTACTTTCTGGCACTATATTAACATTAAAATCTTACTCCCATGGTTCACAGGGTCAGTAAAGCAGGTTGCTCTCACTTGACTTTCTAATCAGTTTCTAAATTTCATATTAGTTTTTCACAGTCCTGTTTCTCAGAGGCCATTCTGGTTTTGCATGTGCTTCTGATTAGGTCCTTCAGCCCAAATACAATTCCACTATTTTAAACCATTGCAAATGGCTTTATACATTTCTACAACATAGTTCACCTGTCCTATTTTGTGAATAAGGGTTGCATTATCAGGCCCTACTGCTTTACTTTGCACAGAGTAGCATCTGTATACTGCTGACATTCGAGTCTCAAGAGATGGATTATGCAGGAAGTGTCTCACTCACACCAGCAAGGCTGCGCATCTGTCCAGGACAGCTGGATATCAAGTGACCTGATCAGAACAGTACCTACAACTGCCTTCAGGATGCCCAGAAGTCTGGAACAAATGGCCATGGCCCAAGCATCCAGCTCTCTCCAGGAGACCAACATAAAATAACTCTCCATGCGTTGTGCTCACAGTATGTTTGATGTGTCCCCTGTGCCACTGAAGCAGAACTGCAGAAGTCCTGTGGACCTACCTGTTCCGAAGTCACAGCACGCAGTTGCACGGCTGGAGATGTTTCAGGGTTTTTACATAAGTTTCTGCTTTTCACATTTGGGAAAGCAGGAAAGGAAGAAGGAAGGGAGAAAGCAAAGAGATGGAAAAAAATCATAATTTTGATACTTTTTTACTTGCTCCTTCAGGAGAATAAAAGAAGAAAATTAAATCTAAAATATACTTTAGGACATCTGACTTATGACACCCATCATACTTTACAGTGTATGTTCTAGTTCAAGTTAAAACTGATTGCCGGATTTGGATCCTTTCTTGAAGTTCAGTCTGACAGAGCATTTTCCCTGCAGCATGAGGCATGCCTTCTAAGACCATCTGAACATATTAGCTCCAGCCATTTAAGAGCCTGGAGGCTCTGTTCTCTCTTTGTCTCTAGTACACACTATAGTCTGATGATGACTGAAATGCTTTACTTTAACTAAGGCTGATGAAGCTGGTATAGAGTATTTGGGTGACATTTAATTGCCTGTGAAATACACAAGGTCAGTTTAGAGGATCTAATGGTCCCTTCTGGCCTTAAACTATACAGTATCTGTTAAACAAGCCATTAAAATGTTGCTGTGTCTAGTAATCATGGAGATAACTAGAGCTTTTATAAATGACCCATAATTGAAAAGGTACCCTTTATAGTCTGTGTACAAGCTCAAATTAGATATTTTAATAATGTTCCTAAACATGGTAAGTGGTTTGTATAACCTAGAGTTTAACAGTTACTTGCTAATAAAGCATAGTGTACTTCTGGCATCAGAGCTGTGCTGAAAGCACAGTAATGTTTCTGTGTTATATTGTTCAAAGCATTTCCTAACAACAAATAGTTAGAAGAAAAGTGTAAGTCACAAAAAAAGGCCTTTTACCCAGTACATTTTCATGCGTAATAATATAGGTTAGGTCTGCCAGCGAGCCATCCATAGTCCTGTCCACCTAATACAGCAGTGTGACTGCTGGGCATGAAGGCAACACATTATCTCAAGGCTGGGCTACAGAGAAGCAAAGAGAGGGAAGTTCAAATAAGAGGATCCATTTTGGTTTTTTACATTAAAGCCCATCCTAACAGTGCTAAATACCTGGAATTTTGTTCTATCCACAAGGGTGACATCCAGCACTCCCCTGTGGGCTCTAGAGATGTCTGATCTCCTGGGGTTCCTAGCAGGCTGTGGTAGTGGTTATGTTAAGGTGGGCAGGTTTTTTAACTACAGTGTGTTAAACACGCTTCTGCAGAATAGTTAGCATCAGCTGCTAAATTAGCATATCTTAAGAAGTCTTTTCGATCAGTGGGAGGCTCTGGTTACAGATTCTTGTAGGGAAAAAAGGTAAATACTTCAATGCAGCCAATCTATAGGTTCACTTGTGTGCCGAGGAGAGCGCAACTATGGATCAGGGTTTTTCTCTGAGAATCCAGTGCCTGCCCTAGGTAATGCTGACATAGTCCTAACTGGTATCCTGAAGTTAAGCACTTATTGTCTTTTTCAGTGTCTGCTTTGTGTGTGTTTTCTGGTACAGTAACACTGTTCTTCTATTTATGACAGTTTGGTCAGGCAGTAATATTGGTTTAATGAGATATTTTCCTTACTGAGGTAATCCTAAAAGTAAACTAAGCAGTACCAAAGCATAGACTCAGGTATTTTGGCTCCCAAATGCCTGCACTTTTACATCATTAAAACAGTACCTACTGTCCTGCGATAACCAGAGTGAATAAATTTATTCTTAATGGATTACTTGATCTATTTTTTCTGTTCACAAAATGTCTGCAAAGGCATGCAATATATAATAACTTAGGTTAGAATTCATTGCACTTAACTCTAACCATTAAAAGTAATTTTTTAGCTTCTGTTAGTTGTCTAAGCAATCTTTATGACCAGCCTAGATGGCAATCCTAGCCTGGCAGTTTCCTTTCCAAATAGTTAATGTTAGGTGAAATGAATTATCCTCTCCCTTCCCTGAATTATTTATATGAGCTATTTCTAGCCCTTGTAAGATACCATATGATTATTTACCATACAGTACTCTATATATGTGATGGATCACCCTGCATGCCATCCTTTTAAGGAACAGGAAACTGGAAAATTGTTGAGTGCAATTTTTACCTTCCAATCTTTTCTCGGGTTTACATTAGAAATTAAATTTGATCTCAATATGCAAATAGTCTTCCTTTCTTATATTTCAGAATAGTTGGCTTTCTTCATAATCACAGAACAAACGTGACTGAAGCCAGGTTTATCAGGCATTCAACAGATTTTGCATTCAGTTTTCTGTTGTCACACTAATGATGTCTAAGTGGAGACAAACTTGCATACTCCTGTTCGTAAAAGTTGTAGCCAGACCTTTTCTGGTACTTTCCTGCTGAACTAGCTGTGTGAAAGAAGCTGTGTTTGTGTCTCCAGGATAATGTGGACGCCTCTGAAACCATATGAGAAAAGATGACACTGGGCTGCAGGTTTGACAGATTTTTCTGTACACCAAGTCTTATGGGATTGCAGATTTCACTACCCAGGTCTTCAGAACATGCCAGAGAGGTTGATAACGTTAGTGCCAGTTCATGGATTCTGAGGCCAATGTTGCAGCTGATATAAATGTGAAAATATGTCACCTGGTTTATAATAGCATTTCTCTGTACTATCGACTTCAGTACTTCCAACATCATTTCTTAATGCTGTTCAAGTTATTTGTCTTCTTATTCCAGGACCTTTGAAATGGTTGCAAATAACCACAGGGCAATTACATTATAAATTTTAATTCAAACATTTGTTTGTGTGAAAATCTGCAGTACCAACTAATAGAAGAAAACTGTCATTACACTCATAAATATTCCAAAATACATTTCTGAAGTAAGTTTTTTCTTATATTTAGTAATAATAGCACTGGCTCATTAAATGGAGAGAATGCTTTCTTCATATGCCCCTTGATATTCATAACACGTTTTACACCATGTCACCATTAGAAGGTATCTTTTCAAATGATACAAAAAAAGCATTTTGAATATTAATTTTCATTATTAATTATTTCCATGAAGAACAGTCCTTGAAAAAGACGCATTCTTCACCATTTAAAATGACTATGCCATGGTTGACTCACTGACTATTTCCATAGGTAAACTAAATCAATTATTATCCTTATAGGAATGTTTCATATTTATTTTATCCAGAACTTTAATCCAGTATTCATTTTATATAAATCTGTGGCTACTTTCCTGTGGGAATATAAGCTATTCCTATCACTAGAACTGCATATATTTTAAAAAGAAGAAATTTTCACATTCTGCTCTAAAATCTGTAAACAAGAAAGTTTTTTGTTAGTTAATCTTTGTATTTCAGTTTTAATTTTTTCTGTTAAAAGGGTAGACTTAAAATTAATTAAAATAAAGGAAAATTTAAAACAGCCAGGATGTTGAATTATTATATTTTAAAATAATATATTAATTTCTGAGGAACTGAGAATTTATTGTTTTTCAAATAAATGATGGTAACATTTGGCTAGATTACATGAACACCCTTTTTCTTTTTTCATTTTTCAATAAAAATTATCCTAGCAGCTTAAACACACTTCCTTTTTTACCCTGTTAATACTTTATCATAGAAATCCCTCAGACAATAATAGAAATTGGCAACTGCTGAGTGTGAGCTAAAACACATGCCATGAAATTAGTGTTCCTGCAACTGCTTGAATCCATACATTTGGCACGAGTTTTGTGATGCCGTATTAGTGGTAGTGCTGGGAAGCATAAGAAGGTTTTGAAATTTAATAAACATAGAAATAGATTTTAAAATCATGAGGAAACAGCTTCAAACATTTTCTCATAGCAAGCATGGAACTTGTTTTAAATTCCAGATGTGGTTTTACATTCGTGTCTCTTGAGGAAGCAACCTTTCAAAATCAGCCTTGAAAACATAGTTATGGTTGTCATATCCCAAGGTAAATAGCGGGTTTGCTGGCTGTATCATCTTGAAGAGCAAATTTTACCTGTTTGTGCAGAGAGAAATCCCAGTCCTTACATTATTCAGAGAATTCTTTCAAATCAAGATAACTGCTCTAACAACTGTGTTGTTGCAAGGATGTGGACAGAGCATAAAAGTGAGAGCAAAGGCTTCCAAAGACAGCGGTGGTGAATTAATGAATTAGCAAGGAGATAAATAACGATAACACAAAATTCAACAAAACGCCAAGCAATGAAAAGAATGATAATATTATGCAAAAGTTTTACTTTTTCCTTTTTAATCTCATGTAGGTGAAAGTATTAGAATTTTTATCTCCAGCAGCAAAAGTCAAATTAGAAATACATAAATATATGTAAGTATTGGAAACTGGATATTATTTTTTTAAGAAATGCCTTAAATAGTAGAGGGAGAAATGCATATTGCCTGGACAAGTAAATGATTCATAAATACTTTATCATG
This sequence comes from Patagioenas fasciata, assembly GCF_037038585.1. NCBI lineage: Eukaryota > Metazoa > Chordata > Aves > Columbiformes > Columbidae > Patagioenas > Patagioenas fasciata. The sequence continues at coordinate 91,729,806 of NC_092522.1, read as the reverse complement.
CACTAAAAGCAAACAGCATAGGAAAATAACATGGAAGGGTATTTCTTACTTTTGAGTTGGAAGGGAACAGATTTCCTCCTGTGAGAAAAACATGGCATCGTCTTATCCCACAGGAGTTCCCTAATCACTCTCAGAGAGTGAAAGATCAGAGATGTTCTGCCTCATGGCACTCCCTGTTTTAAAGGGAAAATATAGGAAACTCAGGTTTCTCACTTCTAGATTGTTCTTTTGCTCAAATCCCTTCCCTGGACTTGCAAATTTTTCTCAAAAGAAAGCAATTCCCAAATATCACATTCCTGACACCACCACCACCACCACCGCCCCCCCCCCCCCCCAAAAAAAAAAAAAAATCCTTAAAAAAAATCCAAAACTCCACTTATTTTTAAAAATTGTCATAAGCTCTACCCTGTGTCAGCCATTGATCTTGTATCACTGGTGGAAAATAGTGGGTAAATATAAAGTCCTCTGGAAGAAACATCAGAAAGCTAAGAAAAGGCAGCAGATCTTATTCACTAGGCACTTTGCTGTGACCTGAAGGTTAAGATTTAGCATTTCTTCACCCTTAAGCTCAGGGAAGCCAGTTTGTTGTCCAGAGGCCAAACACAATGTCTTTTAACCAGACACTTGCAAAACCTCAGATCATAAGTGGCATTGAAATGACTTGTCCTGTATCTCCTACACAGATGGCTGAGAGTTTACAACCAGCTTTTCTTCTACCACAAGGAAAGTTCTCCTTGGACCTCAGCCACTGTCTTTGAGCAGCTATCTCATAAGCCATAAAATCTAACCAAGTAAAAAGGTGGCCACACATTTCAAACTAGGCTTCTTATGTGAAAAATGTACCTTTGAGCAATAAAATGATGAGTGATAATGGTGCTGTAACTCAACATTAACCATGCTGCAAAGCTCTGCGTGAATTCTGCTCCCAAAGGGCAGCAGCCTTAAAACCCTCTTTTAGCAAATCAGATTTTCAGAGCAGGCACGTCACCTACCCTCCACTGACATTCTGCTCAAACCAGTATGTGGCCTTTTACCTAAAGTCACGATTTCACATGTATTTTGAATTGCAGCAACTGCATGATTTACTTTGACAAGCATACTGATGTCTTTGCCATTAGGTAAGGTAGGACACTAACCTTCTCAAAACCATGTGAAAATAAGCTCAGAAGAGAATACATTAACCCTCCTCTAACCCACAAGGAGTTCGAGTGTACATTACAGAATAATTCTTCTCTGAAGCCTTTATGAAAAAACAGCTGCCACAGGGCACTGTACTTTGTACATTCAAAGAGAGACGGAAGGCATTGGAGGAGAGACCAACAGAGTTCACTGGAGATCAGGCAGCCCCTCAGTTAGATAGCATAGGTCCTGCTAAGGTGAATTATTGCAAAACATCCCATTGGAAGTATTGTCCTAATATTGTATGTAGTTCAATGCCTATTTTCAAGGAATCAATTACCTCAAGCCAATATGTTACACTTAAATACTGTCCTGCAAGTCCCAGAGCACACAATGGGCCAGCAAAATGCAATTTGCCTCCATGGGGACTGTTTGTGTCTAATTTCATTCAAAGTAAAGACCATGGATATTATGATTGAGTTTCATAAAGGAATAGTCTATGGTAGAATTGGAATGGTGACTGAGAATGAAGAAGTGTTTTTTTCCCAAGACCTCACAGAAATGAGGTGCAGGTGGTAAGAAGCAAAAACCCCACAGGTTCTTCCCTTAGAAATTTGCAAGAGAAAAGGAGATCCCTAAGAAAATCTTAAAAATTACAAGAAAAAAGAGAAGCAGAAGAAGGAGGGAAAATATTTAAAAAATCAGATGCTCATCATAAGTGAAGGCTGTGCTTAGTGCTGTGTAGTCTGTGAAGATTACTTGTCTTTCTTTCTCGTTAACAGCTGGTGGTGTGAAGGATATGTCAATAATTAATGTTATCAGTTGCCTTGCACTAAGAAGCTGAATGAAGTTCAGCTTGCTTGATATATTTCTTATCAGTGGTTTGCACCAGACTTCAGTGTTGCCTTTCTATTTGTCATTTATTATCACCATTAAATACCACTTTGGCATGATTACAGTCATCTGCTTGGTCAGTCATCTGAAGCTAGGATTCCTATGATAAAGGATGTGCCAAGCACAGAAGAAAGACTTCACTTTGGTCCTATTCTAATTCTAAGCACACCAACAAAACCTCAGTAAACAAGCTCATTAGGAACCTGCCTGCCCACCAGGGAAAGTTTCCACCTGAATTTAATGAAAATATGCAATGCAGTTCAAAATTTTATGTTTTATATTTTAAAGTACAAATTGATGGGTGTTTTTCTTTCCCTTTTAAATGATGCACTCAAATTTATTACCATAAAACAGGTGGCTGTACACATTTGAACAGTTTTAGAAGCACAGTACCTGACTGTTGTTAAAAGTGTTCTGGCCAACGTGAAGAAATGTGGTGCCATTAAGAAAAAAATAGTAAGGCTTAAATTGCACAGATCTTGAATATGGGTTTTATAAAATAAAAATTCACTTCATTTGAGCGAGTGTGAATTAGACTTCTGAACAACAGCATTCTCCAGGGTCATTGCATTACCATAATGTAGTTTGCTTTTCAAAAGCAGCAGGTAAAGGTCACTCATAAGGTAACTATTTTATTGAGATATGTCAAAGACTAACAAAAGTAAAAAAGTGAAGTCTCATTTCCACATCATGCATTTTGACATCATTTCCAGACACCTTTTCTCAGCCATCTCAAATTCTTACAGAATCTACTGTTAGCAGAGTTTTCATATTTAAATCCTGCTAGGTATAAAGTATGCACAGGAGTTAAAAGTTCCCTGTGTCATGCTATCAGTATTGCAAACAGTGCTCACATTCAGAAAATTCTCCAATATCTGAGAATTTTCCTAAGGAAATCAAAATCAATTAATATGCTTCTGACTCTTAAGTGCAGAAATGTAACAGGTTTCTTGGAATCTCAGATTCTCATTCTCTACAGTATCCTAAATGTTAACATGCACATTTAAAAGCAATATAAACAGTTAAATAAATGACTATTTTTCAAAAAATCTGAGCAGCGGGGGTTTTTTCAGTTCCTTCTTTATAGTATGACAATTCAACATTTTAAATAAGTTCTGTATGTTTGAAGATTAAGGCCAGACGTTGTTGGATATAAAGTCAGATCTTCTGTACCTCAAAAGATACTATATTTCACCCAGATATCCACAAACAAAACCCCAAAACATTTAGCCATTAACGTCCAGCTGTTTTTCTTCAGTGATGTTGCTCCTTAATCACATTTTCAATAATGGAAAAAGAATGTGGAAAAGCTCTCCTTCAAGGTATGGATTATACTCGCAGTTCTTTTCCAGATGGCATCCAGTCCTACAATGCTAATATCCTCTGCACATCTCACCAGTGCACTCAACTCTTCACAGAAAAATCCTAATGGATTGCCATGAACTAAAAAAGTATGTTGAAAAGTCTATTTCTCTCTCTTGACCACTAAGGGAGCTCTGAGTGGTTAGATGAGATGTCTAATGTCAAAAGTAGACGTCCGTGAAATGATTCCCATTCCTCTGACTGTTAAAACGTGCAGAAAGGCCCCTGACTTCTGTAGAACCATGTTAAAGAACAGAAGAAATGTTGTGTCTGGGTCAGATAATTTAATAAAGTTGATTAAACTGTTGGTTCATTTTGTATTGTGGGTATTTTTGATTGAATTAAATGTGTCAATAAAATATGTTGATGTAGATTTTCCCATGCCACTTATTTTCCTGTGAAATTCTCTGTATTTTAGGTTCACTTATTTCAGTTTCATGCTGCTTCAGAAATATTGTATCAGAGATAGTTTTATCTGGCAATAGTTGAAGGATGATTAGATATTTGCACCGGAAAACTGATAAATATATTGCATGGCAACAGAGTTACAAATATGGACAATTAGAGGACTGAATTTTGGAATTTACTTCCCATGCCAATGTTAAGTGGAGTAACATAAGTTTTAGAGCAATTGTAGCAGACTATTTTGCAAATATAGTAAGTCATCTCTACTTTGGCAATCTCTTGAGTCCATGTTAGCTCTGTAATGCACTGTGAAAGGAGGGTAATGTAGATTTTTTTTTTTTTAAATGAAAATATAGATTCAACAGCACAGTTTCGCTGGAGGATGTGAATTTGATGGCAAATCTCCTGGTTGTAAGGGGCCTTGCTTGTAATAAGTCACCGCCTGACAACCTCTAAATCCCAGGCTGAAATGGGTATGAATAAATTACATTGAATGCTTCTGTCCTAAAGCTGGGTACATTTTGCCTCTTTTTCCTTCAGCTTCCTTTCCTTCTTTTCCTTTCTCTTCTGTCGTCTTCCAGTTTTTGTAAGTCTTTTTCTTTGTTGTTTTTTTTTTTTTTCAGAAAAAACCTGCAGTTCTAAGAAAGGAAAAGCATTTTAGCAACTACTCTTCTTTTGTTCTGTTTTTGCACCATTTAAGTGTTGGGGTTTGGGGATTTTTTTGTCTCCAGAAAGATTTAAGGTATGACTAAGAACTTTGCCTAATTAAGTAATAACTTGTTTTGTTTTGTTTCACCTCTGGTCTATCCCATCTCTCTTGTCTGTCTCCTCTTTATCACACTTTTTCTAACACTTCTGGTTATAATCATGTCTCCTACTAATTTCTTGCCCTGAATGTCTTAACTTTTTTTATTATTAACTATCTATACTTCTTTCCTACTATTACATTTATTTGTTTGTTTGGGCATTTGTGGGGTTTTATCTTTTTGCCTCAGAGGTTGTCTTTTCTTCCTTTGCCCTACTGGCAAGTCTTGCACCATGCTCTCAAATGTTGGGCTGGGGTGGGATGTCTCTTGGCTGGAATGTTCACTTGAACTCACTCAGAAGAACCAGTGTGAATGAAAAAGTCATGGTCAAGGGACTCTTGCCCAAGCTTTGGGATACTGAAGGCACACATTAACACCACTACCCCAGTATCCCCTTCCTTCTTATCCCCCTTCCTGTTCCCAAAACTGCTATAATCAATTTTCTATAGTGCAGGCAGGGAATTATTTACTGCTCAGTTTCCTAACTCCCATAAAATACTGCATTATTCCTCAATCTTACCAATTTTGCATTTTGAACAGGAAACAATTATTGCTGATGGGTAACAACAGTTTCATGCCAACAACTCATATTTTCTCACCTCTATCGTTTTTGTTAAGAGAGAACAGCAGCCTAATTCAGCCAGCTGGTAAACTGAACCAGTAGGAAAGGCTGCAATTGCAGCTGTTTCTCAGTATTCTTGAGTCCATATCTCTTTGTTTTTAGCAAAGTTTTAAGGAGTTCTGTTCAGGATTTTTTCAGATATTTCTTTTCCACTGGAAGACACATCATTCAAATAAAATTACGTTTTTAAAAAAGAATTCTATCACTTTAAAGCATGCTAATTTGATACAGTTTAGCTGAAAAGTCTCTCTTGATTCAAAAAGAACTTCCTTCTGACATTAATTTTAAGCAACAGAAATTAAAAACTAAATATTGAAACAGTATGCCTATTGAAATTATTTGGAAGAAAATCTAGATTATTTTCATTAAAGTGTTCAGATTTTATTGTAATTTGTGGCAGGGAAATTTTACAAAATTCCCAAAATGCCCACAGTGGCAGGTGTGACTTCTGCTCTTTTGATGAGTTTCTTATATATGGTGTTGCAGAGTAAATTTTGGTTTTGTAACTATACAGCTACATTTGTATGCATTTGATTCTACATCATGGCAATGCATATTAATATGCTCTCCCAACTTGTCACCCTCATAATGATTTGCCTCATGTTTGTCCTAGTTTATTGCACAAAAGTAATTTAATACTTCAATAATGGAATAAATCATACACTACAACTCCAGTTTTAAATGCCTATCTTATTAACATTCTATAATTTTATTTTGCACGTAAGATCTACCATATAACTCCCTATTGTTCCAATAAATCATTTTACAACTTCACTTACTATTTGGTGATTATATTTAATCTATTCTGTAGCTCATATGTTACATCATATTAAATACACTTCAGCCAGGTGTTTCAGATTTCATTTGCTGAACTATTGAAAGCTCACAAATGAACATATATGAAAAAAATTAGTTTCTGAAATAGATTCATTAATATTTTGTGTTTATAACTAAAACAGTCTGCCACAAATCGAAAAGAGCATGTATGGATAGGTAGTATCAGCATTCCTATTCCGCATACACAGATTGTATCACCAACTACTTAAAACATAGAAGGGTTCCCATAGTGGCAGCACATCCAATTTATTTAATGGTGTTTCAAGATGCTTCTTAATTGCACTCACATTCTATATGGGGACTATTGGCATATTTCCCTTTTCCAGCTGTTTACTTTCTTGGATAGCAGCCAACATCTCTGAAGCCCCTGAGAATTTCTCTGGAATATCCTTCTTGAATAGCATGCCTTGGTTTTACTGTCTCCAGGGGCAATAATGCATTCAAGTGCATAGGCATTTGCAAGTAATGTAGGCACCTGGATTCCAGCATAATCACCCACAAAACCTCTGGAGTCTGCTTTGGTACCCACACAGGTGGACATCCTAGCCAAGCCAAAGTGATGGAATGGCCTAGGAAATTCCACATTACCTGGGATCTCATCAGTGGAGCAGGAAGGACTATGGTTTATTGAGATCAGTAAGGCTGCTCAGCTGGAACCATGCAATCCTGAGGTCAAGTACTCTTCCCAAAAACATGTTTCTTCTCCTCACTGGGCTGTAGGCAGGCTCTGGTTTCCTTCTGGCCTCCCTCTCCCAAACCCCATGAATCTTGCATGTGGCCTGGCTTCAGCAAGAGGAGCAGAGTCACTTCATCCTGGAAGGGAAGGTCTTCTCTAGCAGAGGGTGATGTGGAAGGGGACACCCTTCAAGATATGCAACTGGAGGAAGGGGTATGTCTACTTCTGGAGGTCTTGTGTCACTAAATGCCTCGTTATTCCTTCCAGCACCACAGCAGAGTTCAGATTCCTACCCTGACTTGGCACCTCTCTGCAGGCACTACCACGTCTTCCTGGGGATCTGGGGAAACCTGCAGGACAAAGTGGAGCATCCACGTGATCATAGAATCACAGAATGGTTTGATTTGGAAGGGACCTTTAAAGATTATCTAGTCCAAGTCCCCTGCCGTCGGTAGAGACATCTTCCTCTGGATCAGGTAGCTCAACGCTCCACCCACCCTGGCCTTGAACACTTTCAGCGACGGGGCATCCACAACTTCCCTGGGCAACATGTTCCAGTGGCTCACCACCTTCAATATAAAAAAATTCTTCCTTATATCAAATCTAAATCTACCCTCCTGAGTTTAAAACCATCACCCCTTGTCCTGTCACTACAGGCTTCAAGCCTCCTTTATATTTTGAAAGGCCATGCATGATCTTAAATGCTTCTGAGATTACTAGAACAGAAACAAAATTGTTTTCTCATACTTATGTACCAAGATAGGATTTATCTGTTTACCACACAGACTTTATTATCCATTCATAGCCAATGGAAAAAAAAAAAAAATAGGACCTTCTAGAGAAAATCAACTTCAGAGGCTAAAATATTTGTATTATATAGGTATAAATGAATCATGGCCTCTGTGTGTCCTTTTCTTCCCAGCACTGTGAAGGCTAAGGAGCTTCAAATGAATGTACATACTCTATCCTAGAAGCTGATCAAACATGTTACAGGAGAATGTATTATACAGAGAAAATTCAGCTTTATAGTATGAAATTCCAACTAAGAATTCACAATTGTTAGTCTAACCCACAGTCTAAACTAACCTAATAAATTTTTCATACACATCAGAGTAAACATGGAATAAACTGAAAGTGAATCACTGAAACAGAGGGATTTACTTCTTTGAAAAGCATGAGATGAGCTCCTGAGCAAACAACTAGATAGTTGAAAGAAAGGACACAGACATTATTCTGGACATAACAGTACAATTTTCTAAATGGCATTTCTCAATTGCAAAGTTTCTTATGTTCTTGTAAAAATATAATACTTTACCCTCAAAAGTAATATGAAAGTTGAGTTGAAATAAGAGCTGAGAAATAGCCACAGTCTGGTGTTTGAAGAGTATTCTAGCTCAAGAGATGTAACCTTTGAGAGAAAATAAAGACACCCTTTATGCTCACCAAGGACAAAGCTTACATGACATTTCTCAAGTCTCCTACTTACCCAGCTGTCCAGTCAGCTGCAGCAGCAAGTGCCCAGGAGTAGCACAGAGCAGGGATGGCTGCTGTGTCCTGTCTCCCAGACTGTCACATTTTCAACTCTTACCATTACTGTTTCTTTTTCCTATTTTTTTCTTAATTCCCATTTGATGGAGCTGGGATAGATTAATTTTCTATAGACTCTGAAGAGAAGGCAGTATCTGTGTATTTTTTGCACTCCATCATACATTTAAAAGCATGTGGCACAGTTTAATAGTTGGAAAAAAAATCTGGAGTCTTTTTCTAAAGAATAAAAATCTTCAAGGACTGGGCTAGCAAGGTACACATGGAAAGAGTATGGAGAAGGAAGAAAGGCAGGACTGCTCTGGGTCTCTGTCCCCTCTGCATAGACCTATCTGTTACCCTTAAGGCTACTGCAGTGAAGCACATCTTCTCTTGTCAAGTCAGGTGAAGAAAGTCTGTGGATGAAGTTCCTGGAATGAAGGATTATCATCAGGGTTCCTGTGCCTCTGTGCCTAAATTAAAGTGGATGTTGAGTGTCACTATTTTCAATCATAAGACCATACAGAAAAGAGACAACAGCATCTACAGTTCTGGAGAAGCACCATTTTATGAGTACTTTTATACACAAATAAATGATAGTTTTTAAAATATTATTAGTCTTAACCAGTAAACCCCACAACTTGCACAATACGCAATTGGAAATTATGGTTCCTTGTAGCCTATTATCTTGTTACCATTATTTCTCATTTCCTAATTAACAAGCTGGACTTGGCATCCTTCCTCTTGCCATTTGTAATCACAATATCCATGTACCTTTTTTTGTTTCAAAAACAACTATTGAGGGGGCTTTTACCTGTTTTATCTCCTGCTCAAATTTCTTATCACCCACTACCTTACCTCATGAAAACTTTGTCTCTAATTTAAAACTCAAATGTGTGCATTCATTTTATCCTGATATCACTAGAGCAATGTGGCAGTGTTTGCACACTAATAGCGGTCATCTTTTTGGTTTTCTTTTCTATCCTATAAATGCAGTCTTGATTTCTGTCACTTCTGCTCCTTCAAATGCAAAAATTTGGAACTTAAAGAAAAAAATTATTAACTGCCAATGCAGATGGCAGCACCCCAACACCAGCACTTCTGGTTACGGCTTTGAATATATATTACTGCTTTAACCATTAGCGAAAGCAGGACCACTGGGCTCTGCAAAATGAATGTTTCCTAAACAGTGTTATACTCTGTACACCCAGTAATAATACTATTGTCATTTGCATATCTACTTTTTTCCTTAGAACAAAAATGTATCACTTTTTTATAGCTCTGAAGTTGACAATGAACCATCTGTACACTACTACAAATTATTATCTATACTTCTTAGGGTAAAAAAACATTTCAGGAAAAGAAGCTAGCAATCTATTAAATGGGAGATGCTTTCTCTGAAAAGCAGGTGTTAGTACAGATTCCCTAACCTCCACTGGGATCTTATTTCATATACCCCTGAAAAGACCAAAAGTATTAAGTGCAAAAACAAACAGAGATATGAAGCAGAGGAGGAAAGTATTTTATCCATATATACAAGTATGCATAATTATTCAGTACTGATTTACATTTAACATGTATTCTATATTCTTACTATACAAGATAGCATGTTTGATTTTGGAGTAGGAAACAGCTTCTCTAGGTGCAACTTATACCGTAATTAAAAAAAGTCTAAAAACATGTATCACATAAAACAATCAGCAACATTGTCTCATTTACATCAACAGGAAATTTGTCCTTCATCATTCAAGTACATAATTTCTGATTATACCATTTATTTTTTGTGTTCCCAAGTACTTATTGAAGTTTAAAGGTCAGAGAATGCTTGACTAGTGTATAGTTACCTCAGTATACTTTCTTCTGACCTTTAGGTAACTGATAAGCATTTCAAGTAGCCACACAGGTTTTAAGCCATTCCCGTGGCATTTATTCAGGAAAGAATTACTCCTCATGTTCAGCACTTCTGCATTCCAGACTGTCATCACTTCAGCTGTCCTCATTGCTCCAGTTTGATGATCAGACAAATTGAGTTGGATGGAGTCTAGGGTATCAGATGCTCTTGACTGGTTTAGCTTATGAATTCTCATGATCATAGGTTTTAACCTTATTTCAGCAATGTCCTCAGTTTCTCGATGTCTGTTCTTTAACTTCAGGCTTGCTGATCTGCCTCGGTGACAAACGTTTCCATCAGAAGAGGTTAATTTCATTTTCTCAGTCTCACTCCACATGTTTAAAAAGGTCTTAGAGATTTAGGAGCTAATAGAGCTAAGCAAATACAACAAGACACATCAGTGAATTATTGGTTCAATATTTTTTAATGAACTCTCTTCCTCTCTGTCCAGCAACAGCCCAATGTATGGGTTTCACAGCTGGCAGAGCTAAAGAATCAGCAATTTTTAAATGAGTGCTGGAGTCAAACATCAAGGTTCACTTTCCATAAAATATTTACACCAGAAATCAGATTTTAAGAGCTCTAAGAATTTAACAGGGAATTGGAGCACTCCTGTTAGTGTGAAGAAGTTAAGGAAGCATTGCAGCTGTATTTTAGTAAGCTACTAGTCACCACTCTCAATATAAGAATAACTGCCCAAAATTCAGTAATATATGCTGAGCTAATGGTCTGTTCTGGCTTTACAGATGCTACTATCACTCTGTCACTGCCTGTGGCAGAGTTTCTTTATTTTCCTGGCAGTCCCGTGTGAACAGCAGGCTCAGTCAGATCAGAAGACCCAGTGCTGACTGGTTCCATGTCCCCTGTACGCCCCTTGGCATGGTGGCCAACATGATGGTACCGTACTTCTCTCTGAAGCTGCTTGCAAAAGATGCTTTGTGGCCTGATTGCAGATTGGCACTTCTGAAAATGTAGGATAATGATGAATGAGTTGCTCCTGCCTCCTTCAGAGATGGCAGAAGCTTATTGGCTCTGCATAGTAGTTGGCTATACAAACACACCAACTTCTCATTTCCATTTCTGCTTAAGCCACAGCAAGCAGTACTACAGAACACATTTTTTTTTCGTAACAGACATTTAACTTGTTTTAAAATCTGCAGGCTACTCAAAAGCCATGTGGTAGCTTGGGCAGCTTGAAAGGTCTGTCAGTTTACTGAAAACAAGAGTTATTTATCTCCAAATAAGAAGCAGCAGTGCTTCGGTAAGCACAGTAGTCATCTAATCTGTAAGGGCATCTTGTTTAAAAATTTCATAAGTAGTTCATTATCCATGAATGGGCTGTGGGCTATTTTCCAATTAATCTATCAATTTTATTCAGGCCTGCATATTAACAATAATAGAGCATGTATCCCTATTGCTTTAAGTGCTTCTGTATTGCACTAGTGATTTCCTCTGCTCCAGAGTGGTTTATTTTTTTTCTTTTTTTTTCACTTCTGGCCTGCCCTGAAACGTCAGTCCAATTAGGGTGTCTGAGGACCTGAGTTCCTCCAAAATCTATCTGCAGCACAACACTTAAAGGATTTTTCTTCTATAAACCAGAAACATTCTCTGTGGCTACAGATAGATTAAAGGAAATCTGAGGAGTAGAGGAGGATGGGAAGAATCTCAAATTCTAAGAGCAATAAAATTAAGCACCTCTTTATTGGCAAGGTTCATCAATATCAGAAGGAAAAGAAATCAGCATTCATTGCTTTTGCCAAGAGCTTTTCATGAGTACCCCAGTAGCTCTTTTCTTCCTGACAAGGTAGTGTATCAGATATAAATCCAAAACTCAAGAAAATATTCACCTAATATGCCAAAATCTGTCACTGTCCAAATGAAATATAAGCAACAGTAAAATTGATTTCTACTTTTAAAAAAATTGTGTCCAGGGAACCAAATAACATACTTATCTGGTTAAAAAATTACCATATTTAAACAAAAGGAATTCTGCATAAGTTTGCTAATGCCCAACATAAAAATGTCACCATCATTTATTCTATTTATGACTAGACATCTGGTGTTTCATCATGTTTTAAACACATTTCCATTAGTAAGTTTCAATCATTTACAGGAATAAGTCACAGTGCTTTGGCATAAATACTTTCCTGGGGCTACATCTGTAAAAAAAGTTCTTGAATTATTCTGACAATAAGTAGTGACAAACAAAGAAAGTGAACTAAATGATACTGGAATACCATTTTTACCAAATTGAGAACATTTCCCCAGAACACTTGTTATTGTTTTATCTTTTGCCTGGTTAGTTGTTGGACGTGGAATCTGCCCTGTGCTAGAAACACAGGAGGTTTTTAGCTACTCTTACAAATCATGAGAAAATGGTTTTCATTAAAAAAAAAAAAACAAACTTTGGATTATTCATAGAGTCAAAGAGGTTTTGTTCAGAAAGATCTTTGGAGGAATATTGTTTTAAGACCACAGGCATTCATGTGAGCATGAATATTTGCTACTTTTGACCATTTATCATCTATTACTCATTATTTCACAAAATAAGATCTGAGTCTCACATAGCAGCCTGAGTAAGTGCCAAAGTCTGAGATGTCAGTATTTCAGACCACAAACACATAGAGCCACTGTCAAATCTGTGCATCTCCAGAACTGCCACAACAGGCTGATTTCTCAGTTCATCAGCATAGCTTTCATATATATGTATATATGGAAAGGGCTATAAAAATCACTTTTGATTTCATTTTTCTTAAAAATAAAAAAAGGCAACTAGTTGTTTGTTGGGGATTCAAACTGAGAGTAAGACATTTAAATCTATACATCTACATACAGGGATCCAAATATGCACATCTGAGCTCCTACTAAAGTCTGTGGACACCAATTCAGTGCAATCAAGCATATATTGAGATTAAAGTTATTTAACTGACTAGCTGCTATAGTAAGATTCAGTAGCTTAAATAGAGGTGTCTAGTCTAATTTTAGATGCTGTGAATTATCTTCCCTGTCTTCACTTGCTGCCACAAAAGGGTGGAGGTCATATCTGTGCCTGTCATATCTTCCTGCCCTGGGCAGATCTCCTGGGCATCTCAAATATCACCAGCAGCCTGTGTTCAGGCAACTACATTCCACCTCAAGTGACTGCTCTGGGGTGAGACAAACTGCTCTCCAAGCATCAGTGACTGCACTGACTGTGACAGGAGCTTAAACTCCTGGCAAATGCCTACTTGTAAAAGCCTTAGTTTGGATACCTTCTTTTTGAACTGAATCCCACCCACAAGCTTCCCTTTGTTCTGAAAGAAAACATTTCATTCCAACAAAGTCTAGGAAAAAGGAAAGACTGTATTCCCACCAATGCCAGAAAAATAAAAGGCTGTCTTTTTTACACTGTTTGTGGACTTACAGCATTACAGCTTTGTTTTCTTCTGCTGCTTTTGAGGACTGGCATGTGTATTTACCATTTGCAGATGCAATGTATCGGGAAGTACTCTCCCTCTTTTCAGCCAACATTTCCAGTAGTTGTAAATCAAGCCTGGAAATCCATCATCATACAGGTAGTGTCCAAAATGGTAAACAAGAGCATCATTTTCATGCACTTTTATGCTCTTTGTGACTGTGTAAGTAGTTTATGCCTGGAAGCATTACTTTAATAGGGGAGATTTAAGCTGAGGTTTCACAAGATGAAACAACAAGGCATTTTAAGACATTCATGACCTACAGCTTACTATTATCTTGTGCTGTGTGTCATTGCTCTTCTGTGTGGACAGAATAGCTGTTTGTGTGGCTGCACTTTAAATGACTCAGGGAACTACTCAGCTCAAAAATAAGCCAGTCATTACAGAAAAGGAGGTTATTATAAAACCAGATCAATCTCCTGATCCAGTTCACAGTGTAGCCACAGGAGGCAGAGCTGGAAAGAGGGTGCACAGGGATGAGGATGGGGAGGGTGTCTGAGAGGACCATGAGAGGTGGAAAAACAGGGCAAAAATATTTCAAAAGACCACTGCAATGCATGGCTTTGTCACGCGAAACTTCAGTCTAAAGTAATCTCATTTCTAAATAGACTGTAGCCTGGCGCATGGTACATGTATCTGACAGCTGAGATACCCACACTAAACTCCACTCTGTGATTTCAATCAAGAAAGGTTCTGCTCTCCAAGATAAACCCTTTAGTGGAGTGAAATTAGATGGGGAATGCATTGTTGTTGCAGAAATTTCTCTCTCTGAGACTTCTCAAGGATTGCTGGAGTTACAGAGCTCCTCCACTAAGGCAACCAATAGCCTGGCTTTCCTGCAGGAGATGAAAAGCCAAAATATGCACAACTTGGGAACTTAAAGTGATCTTTAAATCCTGGGGGAATGCCAGCCTGGGCAAGCCCCTGCCTTGCAGTGTGTCGGCCTGGCCACATGTCTTGTCAGAGGTTGATTCAGCTCTGGTGTGGCACCCTGTCCTACGCAAGGTCTCTCCTATCTCTGTCCAAGACATGCCACACTCAGGCTATATTGCTGGTCTCTGCATGCACAGTGACAGCTGATGAGATCAGGCCACCAGTCACCTAATTACCCAGCCACGGGGCCAAGCCCTGCTTTCTCAATCCAGAGAACATCTCCAGCATTATTAATGGAATTAAAAATATATATATTACATATTTCCTTCCCACCCACCAGTAACCCCATGCCTGCTTGCCCAGACCTCACAACATAAGAAGTAACTGTGCCAAGAACTGAATGGTTTGGAGTCATGAGGGTCCCAGTTTTGGGGTTTGCTTGCTATTGGTGGGACACAGGGTCACTGATGGGTAATGTGGTCACACCTCAAGCTACAGCCCTTTGTTCACACATGCTCTCCTCTGCTAAATTGATGTTGCATGAGATAAATTTGACAGGTCCAGAAGAAAAACAGATTTTCCTCCAAAATTTGTTCCTATTTTCCTCATCAATTAGAGAGCAGCTCACAGGCTCAGAAGGGAACAATAGACTATTTCCGAGGCATTAATGTTATGGCACGCTGCACCGCTTCAACCACTTGCTTTACTATCACGTTGTGCATTTTATCTCGCCATGAGCTGGAAGTCTTAATTATGATCTTGTGACTTCCACTGTTTGAGGCAAATAACTAACTGACTTACAAAGACAATTAGATTTGGATCTGTTCTAACTAATCTCTTTCCAAGAGCAATATCCTATTAGACACATGGGATATTTTTCTGGAGGAGAGGAAAGGGGGGATGGAAAGGGAAGACTTACCTTTCAAATATTATTTAGGGACTGAAAAGCTGGGTAATTAATTGTCATTGGTCAGTCTTCTTTGGTTGTCACCAACTACCTTGTTTCCTCCTCCTGCACTTAAATACATCCAGTTAAAGCTAGATCTAACAAGAATCAAGAAAACAGATGAGAAGTGTAAGTCCAAGACACAGTTTTGTGAAAATACATTTGCTCTGATCAGGAAGTTTTTCTGTTTGGGGAGAGAGGAGGATTCCTGGCCATTCATTCACTTTGAGCTTGCCTTATTGGCTTTAGGGTATCAAGACCTCTCTGTGAAGAGGGATATTTATGTACTTATATATCACACCATCTCTGTTTGCACTAGAGAGACTGTTAACCAACCCATTACACTGAAATGGCATAATACCTTTAAAAACATAAAAATCTTCTGATTTGTCTTCCTCGCTCATTCCTATGAATGCATATTTTTCTTAACTCACACTTTAGTTCTCTGTTTCTGGACCCCTTGGTGGTCTTTGTGGACAATTAGGTGTTTTTCATAGGCCATGACACTAACCTCAGCTACATGACCAATGATGACATGTAAGCATAACAACTAAGACCGCAAGCAACATAAAGCATACATGTCCATCAGCACTCTCTAAAGTAGTATCTGTGGTTTAACAAAGCAAAAGGTCATTATCAACTAATAACATTTGCAGATAGCAATGGGGCCAGTCATTTTGTCCTTTCAATTTGTATTCACATCTATCACAAAGAGCATTTTAGATGTAATTGGAAGCTACTATAAGACTCTGGAGCCATGATGTTTTGCAAATAAATAATTTAGCATAAAAAATTGCATAAACAGACAATAAAAAAGACCTTTGTGTGCTCTGTCTATGGGGATAGTTAGATACTAATACATTACTTAGTGTTGAGACTTCTAAGCATGAGGGATACACAACGCAACTATGAGGGCATCTGTCAGTGCACATTGTGGTGTCTCAAGTCTGGATTATCTGCTACCCTGAAATAAATGGAGTGTTTTAGTCTCAACTAGAAGAAAAAAAAAAAAAAAAAAAAAAAACCGAAACACAGTAACAGCCTTCAAAACACTTCAAAGGTTCCTACCAAAACAAAAAGAACAAATTATTCTCCAGGTCAACTAGTGAAAGGATTAAGCATAAGAAGTTTACACTGGAAATCCAGGAAATGGGGCATGAATAGTTTTCTAACAACACAGGTGGCCCAGCACTGAAATAGGTCATGTGGGGAGATGATGAGCTCTTTTTGATTTATGGCTTTTGAGAAGTGTTTAGGCAAATTTCTGTCAGAGCTGGTTCAGAAACAATATTTCCTGCTGGGAACTGTCAGAGGACAACTGGGGCAACTTCCTAGGTAGGCAGGGCTCAGCTTGGCCCTGCTCCAAGGTGAAAACCAATTAGTGCCAGCCTCCTCGTCCTCCCAGTTGTGCTGGGACAGGTCCCATGATCCAGTGAGGTGCAGAAGAAGTGTAAGCAAAGGCATATCCAGTTTATAAACCACTCTGAAGGTCTCTGTTTTCCATCAAGTGGGCTTGACAAATGTTCTTCAGATAGATTTAGCTGCTGGAATCTGAAATAATTCTCCCCTCCTTCCCAAAACTAACATGTACCTAATGAATTATGAAAGAAATAAAAATCAATTTTCCTTGCCAGCTACTGATGCACTAAATGATTGCTTTCCTTTTTAAAATTATTTATAATTAGTCTTCCTAATTTATGTTATCTATTAATCTGAAAATGGCACCTCTGGTTATCCTAGTGTCATTAAATCACAATACCAAGAGCTGGAACACTGACAGCCTACTTCTTTTCAAGAGCCATCTCCAAGATGGAGGTACATACAATTTTCCTAAAGCTAGAAAAAAAAATCCACATCAGATTATCCCTTATTTTAGTTATCACATGTTAGCTAACTGAGTACTGCATGCAGCAAAAGGCTAAGGTACTTCTGATACACATCTCTAGAAATACAGTTTTCAAAAATACCCTATAGACAGTTCATTTTTTATGTCATAAAACAATAGTTTAGGTGCTTTTCTGAATCTCATCAAACACTAGCCTGAATCTTTGCAAACTGTCTTTGCAAATTTTGTTTATATTCTTAGGGCTCACAGCATCTGTTTTACACATGCAAATAATTTGAGAATAATGTACTTTATTCTCTTTACTTCTACCAGTAAACCTCAGAGATGTGTAAATGTTTCTAAGTTTGAGAGGTATGTTTACAAATTAAAATTTGATAGAAAACTTAGATTGTCCTAAATGTAATATGACATTAACATAACATAACATAACATAACATAACATAACATAACATAACATAACATAACATAACATAACATATACAGTGTCTGGAAACTTGTGTTCTATATAAACTTACTTTATGAAGCTTAATGTGCTAATGAAAATGTTTAATACAGCCAATTTTCATTTCTAGTTGAGTAACCAAAAATGCACTTTAATCTTAGGAAAATAACCATTCTCTTTATACTACTTTGATCACATATTTTTATAAATTCCTTTTATAGATGCAGGTGAACAGCTTTAGAATGAGAACTCTTGGGAGTTTTAAAATAACTTCATGAAAGACCTTTCCTTGCAATAAGTGTTTAAGTTTCTAGGCTGGATCTCTTGCTCTGCCAAATGTTCCAGCAATTTAGAAAGACATTTCAAGCATGCAAAGAAGGAAAAGTGTTTTCCTAAATATAGGTTTTGAGCAATTCTATAGAACAACAAGGAGCTTGGATTACCTTCCTATCTGGAACTACTTAAAGACATCTCACCTACTTAGTCATGCTTTGCAGAACATTAAGCTGAAACTAGAAATATTTTGCAATATGTTGTGGCGGGTTGACCTTAACTGGCCACCAGATGCCCTCCAAGCCACTCTATCATTCTCCCTTCTCAGCAGGATGGGAGGAGAAAATAAGATTAAAAACTCACAGCTCAAGATAAATGCAGTTTAATAAAAGAAAATGAAAGACATAAAAGCAAAGACAGTGTGCAGAAGCAAAGGAAAACAAAAATATTTATTCTCTACTTCCTATGAGCAAGAGATGTCTAGACACTTCCTAGGAAGCAGAGCCTCAGTACACGTAATGGTTGCATCAGAAGACAAACACCTTCATAACTAATGTCGGCCTCCTTCTTTCGCATAGCTTTTACCGCCAAGCATGACATCATGCCATGAGATATCCCTAGGTCAGTTTAGGTCAGCTGTCCTGGTTGTGTACCCTCCCAGCCTCTTGCCCACCTGCAGCCCACTGGCCTTTGAGGAGTGGGTTGGAGAGATAGTTGTGATGCTGTGCAAGCGCTGCTCAGCAGTGGCCAGAACACTACTGTCTCATCAACACCCTTCTAGCTACAAAGCACAGCACTATGAGGGCTGCTATGGCGAAAGTTAACTCCATCCCAGCCAGACCAAATACACATATTCAAACTATTCATAGGAATTACCTCTTTAAAAATGTCTAGAATTTCATCCATGGCTAAAGCATATGACTACTGAAAAATTAATTCCTAAGTACTTCAAATATAGCAAGTGGCTACTCCAAATTAGGAACATCATGTTTTCTCATTCTTGTTTGCTGTTGCTGTTGTTTTAATCCAGTATTTATATAAATGACTTTTATATACTTGAGTCTTTCTCCCTCAGCTTCATAGACACTGAGAGCAGACTGCAGCCTCGACATATCTAGAAGTGTTTGCACATGCCCATTGCTATCTACACCCTCCTGCTCCAGTGGAAATACCACAAAATGAACAGCTAATCCTGGGTAGAAATAATGTGTCCTTTCTCTGGGAGCTGAACTGGCTGAAGTTCTACAAAGGTTATCAAATGAAATAAAAAATGCCCCAAGGACACACAGCACTAGCATATTTAAACTACATCCAAAGAATGTAAAGTAAAATGTTATGAAACTGTATCTAAATGCAGGCATGGGGTAAATCTTCTTTTCCACACTGGTCAATACTACTCAGGAACAAAATTTGTTTCAACAACTGTAAACTTTTCCTACAGCAAAGGAAAAAAAAAAAAACAAACAACAACAACAACAACAAACAACAACAACAAAAAAAAAAACACCACCTTGCAGCAGCTTTAGAAGGTTGGCTGGGGTCTTTGTTTATTTACTGAAATGTAGGCTCATACAAATTTACCTCTTTTGTTCATAAAAAAGACATTCCAGGGCTGGCAGAGGTATGACCAGACCTTACTGGTTTAAGAGTCTTTAATCCCTCAGAGAATAGAATTATTATAGTTCAACTTCTTTTCTTCAGTGATTTTTAGCTGATCTGAGACCTATATCTTTGTTTGTTGCCACTTCCATGTTTCTTTCAAGGAACATGAGTTGTGTGTTAGCTGTGACCTACATCTGGTTTTGTGCTCAACAAAAAACAGCTAAGCATACTTTTTGGAGTCTACTTGGCCTTCACAGAGTTGAATGAGGTGCTGGCATCTGAACTGCCTATATGCAGTGAGCAGGTGGTGATTTTGCATGCATCTAGTTGCTACCCAAACCCATTAACTCCACAGTAGTTTTTCACCAGTTTACCAGTTTGTCAGCCGTGAAAAGGATGCGCACACCCAATGCTCCTGGATCTCAGCTTAAGTTCTCCTGAGTCTAGAAAAAACAAATGCTATGCTTTCTGAGAAACCATGGGCATTCAACATATCAGGAGACTACAGAAATGCAAGTTACGAGAAGCTACTTTGGCATCTCTGACAAACTCTGCTCCTGACATTATGTTTCAGCAGCAGCTGAAGAGGAAGACAAAGAGGATTATAATTTTATGTGAATTTGCACTGAGTAAGGAGTCTAAAAAAAATGCAAAGGAACTTAATTCCCATGATTCTGAAAAACTTTCCTCTTTGTGCAAAACTAGCTGGTAGAAAACATCAGGTGATACTATAAATAGTGCTGTCCATTTCTGCAAGTTGAACCATACCAGTCTGGTATTAGGACTTATAAGACAATAGGTTGAGTGCAGTTTTTCCTTTGCAGTTTTTGGAAAAGGTAATTGGCCTTTTTCTTAAAAAAAAAAAAAATCCTTCAGATGCTATAACAGACAGAAACAGGTTCCTAGATACAAGCCCTGTCATTTTTCTTTCCAATGATATATGTCAGGGCACAGAATGGAACAGCTGGTAGTTGCTCAATTTAAAGTTTTTCCCCTGTGAAGGGGCTTAGCTCTGGCTGGAACATCCCTGCAGTGTTGTCTGGGAGCCTGGGTGCAAGGTCACCAAAGGAAGGGTCTGTCATCAGCAATGTTACCTCAGAGCTGGCACCCAGACTCCCAGGAGGGGGAATGCACTGTCACATGCACTGTCCAGTAGTGCCAGGAAAAGACTGTACATACACAGAGAGAAGGATGGCCTTCATATGTATAAAACACTTCAGCCAAAATTGGACTTCTGCATGCCATCCCCGTCCTAGCTAATCATTTTTGTGTTTCATAGCTATTCATCTGTTCAGCTAAATTCCCAGGGATCAATACTGGGCCCAACACTGTTCAACATCTTCATAAGTGATATCGATGATGGGATCAAGTGTACTCTCATGAAGTTTGCTGATGGCACCAAAGTGAGTAAGCGGACACTTCAGAAGGGAGAGCCACCCTGCAGGATGACCCGGATAGGCTGGAAGAGTGGGCTAACAAGAACCGTCTAAAGTTCAAAAAGGACAAGTGTAAAGTGTTGCACCTGGGAAAACATAATCCAGGAGTGCAGTGCAGGATGGGATCCACCCAGCAGGGGAGCAGGTCTGTGGAAAGGGACCTGGAGGTTCTGGTGGACAACAAGCTCAATATGAGTGGACATTGTGCTGCTGTGGCAAAGAAATCCAACAGGACACTAGGCTACATTAGCAAGGGCATCACCAGCAAAGACAAAGAAGTCATTATCCCACTCTTCTCAGCACTTGTCAGGACACACCTGTGTTCAGTTTTGGTCCCCCGTTTGTTTCATGCTCAGGATGATGTGAAGTGGTCTAGCTTAACCCACT